>NC_056005.1:18862100-19488350 GCF_018446385.1 Zingiber officinale
TTTTAAATGTTACTTTTGACTTCAACATTTTTTTACTAAGTTTTTCCTACAAATTTTTGATATATGGCAAAGGGGGAGAGTAGGACAAAAAAATTCAAATTAAGGATAAGGACAAATAATTTCAAATTAAGAAAAAATTAAGGATAAGGACAAAAATTTCAAACTAAGGAAAAGAGTTCTCTTATTAAGGGGGAGCCTTGACTTTGAGAATTTTAATTTACCTTAAATTTTATAAAGTTTCAAAATGTCTTTAGCTTGTACTTAACATGTGACTTAAGTATGCTTATGTTTGTACTTAGACTTCATATTTTAAAGCATGCTTACGCTTATTTATGCATTTTTTTTTACTTAACTTTGAATTTGAGTTGCCATAATAAAAAAGGGGGAGATTATTGGTTTGGGAAGCATCAGACGATCGAACCCAAATTTTGATAATGGCAAAGGGTTAAAAGTTAAGTAGTGTTATGATCTAACAAGTTCATGGAGCTTGTAGGAAAGTCCTAAGTGATACTTAGGCAAAAGTCCTAGCTACGGTTAGGTAGGTGGAAAACCCTAGGGGGTGGTAACCCTAGGTCATAGCGGGTGGTAACCCTAGGTCATAGGGGGTGGTAACCCTATGCGGAAAGTCTTGGCGGGTCGACAGCTTCAGGCAAAAGTCCTAGGGGGGTAACCCTAGGTGGAAAGTCCTAGTGTCGCGAACCAGGTGGAAGACTGGACGGGCCAGGAAGCGGAAGTCCAGCAGAAAGTCCGGAAGCTTCGAACGCTGAGCAAAAGTCCATTCGATCTGAAGGATCGCACTAGCAACAAGTAAACCTCCTGAGTGGAGTAGGTGAGGACGCGTTCCCCGTAGAGGGAACAGTGGGCGTCGGGTCGACCTAGGATTTCCGGTAGGAAATCCGAAGTCAGACCCGGACAGTCCGATGACTGTCGATATCATTTATCATATTTCTGTGCTAACTTTGTTTTGCAGGGTTTGTGTTTGAGACTAACACATTTTGCAGGAACAAAGGAGCACATTTAACCTCGGATGAACAGTATCCGAGGGGCCTCCATGGGGCTTGGAGGCGCCTTGGGTGCTAGCCGAAGCCAACTGTCCAGAGACACTGGAGGCGCCTCGGAGGAAGCTGAAGGCGCCTTGGACCAGGTGTCGGAGGTGCCTTGTGTTGGATCGAGATCACGCTTGAGGGGGGGTGAATAGAGCGTAGCTATTTCTTTCGATTCGTAAAACAAACGAGTAAAAATGCAGTGGAATAAAGAAATAATAAACACAGAGAGACAAGGGGATTTACTTCGTTCGGAGCCTAAGGCGACTCCTACTCGAAGGCCCGCGATCCTTGATCGCTTTCCGTGGGCAACAACTATAAGCACGATAAAGATATTACAGACTAAGTACAATTCAAAGTAGTAAACAGATTATACCGACAACAAAAGACTAAATCTAAAGCTCCGGGTTGTCGGGGTGTCGTTGCAGCACTTTCTGGATCGAGTCGTTAGCAGCTTGTCGCAGGGAGATTGCTTAGAAGATTGTTGTATTCGTTGTTCTTTAGCTGCTCCCTCGACCCTCTTTATATATGATATTCCGGGCGCCTGGATCCCTTCCGGGCGCCTGGAGTGTGACGTGGCCAACCAACCAGGATGCTCCACGTGGCGAAGTCGCGGCAGGGATAAAGTTTGGTCCCGGGCACCCGGACCTGTTCCGGGCGCCCGGACCTCCGGGCGCCCGGACCACCTTTTTCCAGGAGCTCCTTCTCCTGCAAAACAAGGTTAGTCCGAGCAATTGCATACCCTGCAAGACAACGTTAGAAACTGATATTCCATACTAAGAGCTGACAGTCTTCGAACTGTCCGAGTCTGACTTCGGATTTCCAATCGGAAACCCTAGGTCGACCCGACGCCTACTGTTCCCTCTACGGGGAACGCGTCCTCACCTACTCCCCTCAGGAGAGATTACCTGATGCCAGTCGATCCTCCAGATCGACTGGACTTTTGCTCAGCACTCGATGCTTCCGGACTTTCTGCTGGACATCCGCTTCCCGGCTAGTCCAGTCTTTCACTTGGTTCTTGACACCAGGACTTTCCACCTAGGGTTACCACCCCCTAGGACTTTTGCCTGAAGCCATCGACCTGCCAAGACTTTCCGCATAGGGTTACCACCCCCTATGACCTAGGGTTACCGCCCCCTAGGGTTTTCCCTTGCCTAACCGTAGCTAGGACTTTCCTGAAACACTCAGCAAAAGCTGTCAGATCACAAAGCACCTTAACTTTGAATCCTTTGTCATTATCAAAACTCGGGTTCGATCGTCGGATGCTTCCCGCACTAACAATCTCCCCCTTTTTGATTATGGCAACACGTAATTCAAAGTTAAGTTAAAATTATGCAGCACAAGAAGCAAGATAAGCATGATAGCAAAAATAGGCATAAACATAGCTCCCCCTTAATACAAGCTCCCTTTAAGAATACGCATAAACAAGCTCCCTTTAAAATATTTTCTTTGAATTTATTTCTTTCGTTGAATTTCTTTACTCTCCCCCGTTGCCATACATAAAAAATGAGCCAGTTTTGAAAAACCTAATTTTCAACTTTAGAAAGTTGTTAACAGAGTTTTCAACTTCAGAAATTTGTAAAAATAATTTTTTATCTTCAGAAATTTGTAAACAATGTTTTTAAGAAAAAAATTTTAACTTCAGAAATTTTAAAACTTTTCAACGTCAAAAGTTTGCTAACAAGATTTTCAACTTCAGAAATTTTAAAAAATTTTAACTTCAGCAATTTTAAAAAATTTTAACTTCAGAAATTTTAAAACTTTTCAACTTCAGAAATTTTAAAAAATTTTAACTTCAGAAATTTTCAACTTCAGAAATTTGTAACAGAGTTTTTAAGCAATTGTTAACAGAGTTTTCAACTTCAGAAATTTGTAAAAATAATTTTTTAACTTCAAAAATTTGTAAACAATGTTTTTAAGAAAAAAAAATTTTAACTTCAGAAATTTTCTAATAAAATTTTCAACTTTAAAGATTTTCAAACAGAATTTTCAATTTTAAAAAAATTTCTTGAAAGAAGATATTCAGGTTTTTAAGCTCAAATTTCCAAATTTTGAAATTTCCAAATTTCGAAGAGGTTTCAGCTTAAATAAGGTATCAGAGCCCTACAGTCCAAGCATGAGTAAATATTTATTTTGATCAGGTATCAGATTCCTTAAGTACAGACATGCTTAAACTTATTATTTCCTCCATCAACTGTCTAACCGTTTAGCTACTTGCTGATTGCCTAGAGGGCAACAGTGTTCACTTGGTTAGTCAAGTCAAGTCAATTGATCCAGTTAGATTGTACTTAGGCTGGAAGACTTGATTTGATTACTGTTAATCATGTATTTAACGCCCAGACTCATATTGATGCACAGAAATAAGCATTCTTGAGTCCAGACTGTACCCTATGCATCTCACACCGTTCTATGTTTTACAAATACAATCAAGGTAAACCTAGGTGTTTGTGAGATGCTCTGGCTGAGTTCTGAGGGAACATGATTTCTAGGGGGAAATCCTAGACTAAATCCAACTTTCGAAAGTCTAGTAAAGTGGGGATTTTGGAAAATTAGTTTTGCCTAGAAGTTATAAAAAATAAGTAAGAATATAAAGTTATAGTATCTATTCTACCCAACACATACCTATTTGTCTTCTTAGTGAGCTGAACTCAAGTTCAGGTAAGGGTTTTGTGAAAATGTCAGCTAGGTTTGATTTTGACTCAACATAGTTGAGTATAATATCACCCTTAGCTACATGATCCCTTACAAAATGATGCTTCACCTCTATATGTTTAGTCCTTGAGTGATGAATTGGGTTTTTTGTTAGATTTATTGAACTTATATTATCAATTGAAATTTTTGTTTTATTATATTCTAGTTGATAGTCTTTAAGAGTGTGCATCATCCATAGCAATTGAGATGCGCATTCACCTAAGGCTATATATTCAGCTTCAGTGGTAGATAAAGCAACACAATGTTGCTTTCTACTTGACCAACTTACAAGACATTGCCCTAGAAATTGACAACTGCCACTTGTGCTTTTTCTATCTAACTTGCATCCAGCGTAATCTGAGTCAGAATAGCCAAGAAGGTCAAGGGTGCAAGTTCTAGGGTACCAGAGTCCTATATTTAGAGTACCTTTAATGTACCTAAGTATTCTTTTAACATGGGTTAAGTGTGACTCTTTTGCACAGGATTGGTATCTTGCGCACATACCTACAGCAAACAATATATCAGGTCGGCTACCTATTACACTTTTATAATATTTTGGGTCTACTGGTTTTCCTACTGGGTCAGAGTCAATGTTGATGTTGGTTGCCATTAGAGTATTTATTATTTTTGAATTTTCCATGCAGAATTTTTTAATTAATTCCTTAGCATATTTAGTTTGATAAATGTAAATTCCATCTTTAGTTTGTTTTATTTGTAAGCCTAAGAAAAAATTAAGTTCACCAACCATACTCATTTCAAATTCATTTTCCATTAATCTAACAAATTCTTTTAGAAATTTAGAGTTAGTGGATCCAAAAATTATATCATCAACATAGATTTGGGCTATGAAGATGTCTTTTTCTACAGTTTTTACAAATAGAGTTGGATCTATTTGACCTTGGTTGAAGCCTTTGGATATTAAGTGATTGGATAACCGTTCATATCATGCCCTAGGGGCTTGTTTAAGTCCATACAAGGCCTTTTTAAACTTAAATACATGATTAGGATTGTTTAAGTCTTCAAATCCTGGGGGTTGGCTTACATAGACCTCTTCTTTGATGAAACCATTTAAAAAGGCTGACTTAACATCCATTTGGTATAATTTAAACCCTTTATTTGCTGCATAAGCTAATAACATTCGAATGGATTCGAGTCTAGCTATCGGTGCATAGGTTTCATCATAGTCTAATCCTTCAACTTGACTAAACCCTTTGGCTACTAGTCTGGCTTTGTTTCTTATGATATCACCCTGATCATCCAACTTATTTCTAAAAACCCATTTGGTGTCTATTATTGATTTATCTATGGGTTTAGGTACAAGGTCCCAGACTTGGTTTCTCTCAAATTGAGCTAATTCCTCCTGCATAGCTATGATCCAGTCCGGGTCAGGTAGTGCTTCTTCTATTGTTTTAGGTTCAATTTTAGAAATTAGGGCAATCTGACTATGAATTCTATAGGAAGATCTAGTTCTGACTCCTAGGTTTGGATCACCCAAAATTCGGTCAGGTGGGTGAGAAGTACTGGCCCTAGTTGGTCTTATAATCGGGTCAGGGGCTGGTTCCTCTGGTTTATTAAGATTTGGTTGAATTTCATCATCTTCTATATTTCTTGGATCAAGATTCTCATTTATATTTGGTAGATTATTTTCTTCATCAAATATTATATTAGTTGTTTCTTCAACTTTTAGAGTGTTTTGATTGTAGACTCTATAGGCTCTACTATTTGAGGAGTATCCTAAAAATATTCCTGGGTTAGATTTGGGTGTGAATTTTCCTAAATAATCTTTAGTGTTTAAAATGTGAACTTTACACCCAAATATTTTTAAATAATTTAAGTTAGGAATTTTATGATAATATAGTTCATAAGGGGTTTTCTTGTGAAATTTGTTGATTAAAATTCTGTTTTGAATATGATTTGCAGTATTTATTGCTTCAGCCCAAAATTGGTGATTTAAGTTATATTCATTTAACATAGTTCTAGCGGCTTCTTGTAGTGTTCTATTTTTACGTTCCACTAGACCATTTTGCTAAGGGGTTCTAGGACATGAAAATTCATGTAGGTATCCATTTATTTTACAAAATTGAGTAAATCTATGATTTTCAAATTCTCCCCCGTGATCACTTCTTATTCTTTTAATTTTAGTATCTTTTTCATTTTCTATTAATTTGCAAAAATTACTAAATATTTCATAGGTTTCATCTTTTGTTTTTAGGAATCTTACCCATGTAAACCTAGAGTAGTCATCAATTATTACTAAGCAATACTGGTTCTTGCTTAGTGACTTGGCTCCATGTGAATCAAATAGGTCAAGGTGAAGGAGCTCAAGTAACGAGTTGTTCTTTCTAGATTTGTTGATTTGTGTGTTGACTTAGTTTGTTTTCCTTGTTGACAAGCATTACAGATTGAGTTTTCAATGAATTTTAGTTTGGGCAAACCTCTAACTAGACCATTATGACTCATTTTTGAAATGAGTCTAGTGTGAGTGTGACCCAGTCTTCTGTGCCACAAGTCAGTTTCCTCTTCCTGTGTTATAAAACACTTTATTGAGGATGTGGGTAGATTAATTGAGTACATATTGTTTTTCCTAAGTCCCTTAAGTGTGATTTCAGGATTTTCAATATTTTTGACTAAACACCTAGCTTTGTCAAAAGTGACTAAGTATCCACTATCACACAATTGGCTTATACTTAGTAAGTTGAAATTGAAATTTTCAACTAACAAAACTTTTCTAATAATAAAATTGGAGTTGAGTTCGATATTACCTCTTCCGATTACCTTAAGTTGACCATTGTTGCCGAATGCAACTGATCCTAAATTTTTTAGTTTGAGCTTTGAAAACTTCAATTTATCTCCAGTCATATGTCTGGAACATCTACTATCCAACATCCATTGATCCAACTCCTACACATAAAGTGAATGAATTGGTTTCTTGTTAATGGATAGAAAGATAGTTTGACTGAAGTAGACTCCTTAGAATTTTATCTTACCCAAGCTAAGTTAACAGTAATATTGTTATAATTGTTTTGAAAAGTGTTTTAAAGTTTAATTTAAAAGATTTTTGAAAGATGAGTTTTAAAATAATTTTGAAATTGGGTTTAAAACAATTTTGAAATTGAGTTTAAAATAATTTTGAAATTGAGTTTAAAATAATTTTGAAATTGGGTTTAAAATAATTTTGAAATTGAGTTTAAAATAATTTTGAAATTGGGTTTAAAATAATTTTGAAATTGGGTTTAAAATAATTTTGAAATTGGGTTTAAAATAATTTTGAAATAATTTTGTTGAATTAACTTGATTTAAGTCAATTTTAATTTAGTCATCTCACCCGATCTAAATTTTCAATCAGGGAACCCTATAATTGTTGTAAGATGAATTGAGGTTTAGTTTAAGGAATTGGTTTAACTTTGTGTTAGATTCAGGTTTAGCTTTGGGTTTAACAAGTAAGCATTCTTTGGATAAACTTCTGGGCTATGGTGAGTCACAAGGAACTCATTAAAGTAACCATGCCTTCGAGGTTTTCCAAATAGTCCTACCCATTGAGCTTAATACTAAACCTTGGTCTAACTAGTTAGGATCCATTTAAGGGTAGCTTCGGTCAGTTCCACTTGGCCAAATGCACCAGGTCGAAGCCATATCTTCCTAGACATGCGATGCCCAAGCTTCCCTAACGTACTATCATCCAAAAACTTCACCAGTACCGTGGGTCAAGTTAAACCTAGCCCATTTTATCTAACCTTAATTACCCTGCCGGGTAGTCTTCTCTTGGTTACCCTTATCGGGTTGATTAAGTTTGGAGGTGCCAGATAATCTGGAGCCTTCCTTTGGATTTTAATTTGATTTAATTAAATTCGAATTTAACTTTAATTTCGATATTTTAATTTCAAATTTTGAATTTCATTTTTGAATTTATAATTTAATTTCAAATTTTGAATTTGTAATTTGATTTTTGAATTTTATTTTAATTTCGAATTTTGAATTTGTAATTTGAATTTTGAATTTTTGAATTTTAATTTAATTTCGAATTTATAATTTGTAATTTGATTTTTGAATTTAATTTTGAATTTTGAATTTGTAATTTGAATTTTGAATTTAATTTCAAATTTTTAACTTTGAATTTTTTAATTTTAAATTTTGAATTAAGTTGGTTTGATTAATATCGTTTTTCTTTTTGCTCCCCCTGGATCATGGCCTCGATATGGTCTATCGAGGTAGTGTATTTGATCCTTCGGGACCCAGTATTGACCAAGTCCAACTTGATTGATCAATTTGGACTTGGGGACCCATGCTTGGACTGAGTTACTACTTTGTTTGTTTATTAAGGATAAGTAAGATTTATATTTACTTTTATATCCCAGCCCAGTTCTATTGTAAATGGCCCTTTGTGTCCCAAGAATTAAGTCCAAGTTCTTGGAGCCCAAAGAAAACCGTTCTAAGGTAGTTTTTAAATCTTTAACCTAATTTTTTAGACTTGAATTTTCTTCCTCAAGTTTTTGAACTTGAGTTGGAAATTCAGTCTGACTCTAGTCAGGTAAGGGTTTAGTGTCAGCCACTTCTTTAAGGACAGTTACTTCCTTTAGAAGTGACTTAACTTTCAGGTTTGACTTAGCTAATTTGCGCAATAAGTAACTAACTAAAATGTTTAACCGGGAGATACTTACAGCGGGGTCTGGTCCTTCGGAAACGGATACGGATCCGTGGCTTTGCTCAGACTCCGCCTCAGACTCGCTCTCGCTTCCGAATTCGACGATTTGGTCCCGGGCCATTAATGCGAGTAGACTCGTCTATTCGAGCTCGTCGTCGTCGTCCTCCGATGAAGATTCGTCCCATGTTGCCTTAAGGACCTTTTTCCTTCTTTGCTTTTTGACCTCCTTTAGGTTAGGGCAGTTGGATTTGATGTGCCCTTTTTGGTTGCACCCGTAGCATGTCACTTCAAACTTCATTTTTTAGTTCTGTGAACTTTCCTTCGTTTTCACTGCCTTTTTTAGATCTCTTTTGTTGAAGCCCTTCGTCTTGTAGAGCTTCTTTACGAGGTTTACCAGCTCGGTTGTAATTTCAATGTCTTCATCGTCTGAGTCTGGTTCAACTTCCGACTCCGACTCCGTTCTTCGTCGTGATCTCGGCTCCCGTGTTCGACTTGTACCTGCAACCAACGCAATACCTTTCTCGGTTGGCTGTGCATTAGTCTGCTCATGAAGTTCAAACTCACAAAATAATTCGTCTAATTTTATTGAAGGCAAATCCTTGGAAACTTTGTAGGCATCTACCATTGATGCCCACAATGTGTTCCTTGGAAACGAGTTTAAAACATACCTTATGACGTCCCGATTCTCTATCTTCTGTCCGATTCCGTGAAGAGAATTGAGGATGTCTTGGATTCTTGCATGTAGAGAACTCGCCGTCTCGCCTTCCTGCATCTTTAGATTATATAATTTATTAAGTAAAAGATCTCTTTTACTTACCTTGGTGTCGTTAGTGCCTTCGTGGAGTTCGACTAGCTTTTCCCAGAGCTCCTTTGCGGAAGAGAACGGGTTGACCCTGTTGAGTTCTTCTTTGGTAAGGCCGCACTGGAGGGTGCAGGTAGCTTTGGCGTCGGCTTCCACCTTTTTGATTAGAGAGGCGTCCCACTTCTCGCAGGGGGTTGGTTTGCCGTCATCATCGGAAGGTAGCTGAAGTCCCGTCTTAATGATCATCCATGTTTCGAACTGGATCTTCAGATACGTCTCCATTCTTCCCTTCCAGTAACCGAAATCATCTCCGGAGAATAGTGGAGGACGAACAGTACTGAACCCCTCTTGTTGAGTCATTTGTAATATGCAACAAAAACAACAAAAATATATGTTCCAAGACTAAGTCTTGGATTAGTAGTGCGGGAATAAAGAATATTAATAATTACGAGCTCGAGTGGTATTGCACCAACTTCGAGCAAAAGCCGATTCGATAAAAGAATTAGAATAAAGCTATAAGGCTAGATTCTAATTGACTCCGAAAAATATAAAATCTAAAGAAAAATTTGTTTTGAAAGGTGGTTGCACCAGTTCAAAAACAACCCGGCTCTGATACCAATTGTTGGATCGAGATCACGCTAGAGGGGGGGGTGAATAGCGTGCGTAGCTATTTCTTTCGATTCGTAAAACAAACGAGTAAAAACGCAGCGGAATAAAGAAATAATAAACACAGAGAGACAAGGGGATTTACTTCGTTCGGAGCCTAAGGCGACTCCTACTCGAAGGCCCGCGATCCTTGATCGCTTTCCATGGGCAACAACTATAAGCACGATAAAGATATTACAGACTAAGTACAATTCAAAGTAGTAAACAGATTATACCGACAACAAAAGACTAAATCTAAAGCTCCGGGTTGTCAGGGTGTCGTTGCAGCACTTTCTAGATCGAGTCGTTAGCAGCTTGTCGCAGGGAGATTGCTTAGAAGATTATTGTATTCGTTGTTCTTTAGCTGCTCCCTCGACCCTCTTTATATATGATATTCCGGGCGCCTGGAGTGTGACGTGGCCAACCAACCAGGATGCTCCACGTGGCGAAGTCGCGGCAGGGATAAAGTTTGGTCCCGGGCGCCCGGAACTGTTCCGGGCGCCCGGACCTCTAGGCGCCCGGATCCATCCCGGGCGCCCGGACCACCTTTTTCCAGGAGCTCCTTCTCCTGCAAAACAAGGTTAGTCCGAGCAATTGCATACCCTGCAAGACAACGTTAGAAACTGATATTCCATACTAAAAAAAGAGCTGACAGTCTCGAACTGTCCGAGTCTGACTTCGGATTTCCAACCAGAAACCCTAGGTCGACCCGACGCCTACTGTTCCCTCTACGGGGAACGCGTCCTCACCTACTCCCCTCAGGAGAGATTACTTGATGCCAGTCGATCCTCCAGATCGACTGGACTTTTGCTCAGCACTCGATGCTTCCGGACTTTCTGCTGGACATCCGCTTCCCAGCTAGTCCAGTTTTTCACCTGGTTCGCGACACCAGGACTTTCCACTTAGGGTTACCACCCCCTAGGACTTTTGCCTGAAGCCATCGACCTGCCAAGACTTTCCGCATAGGGTTACCACCCCCTATGACCTAGGGTTACCACCCCCTAGGGTTTTCCCTTGCCTAACCGCAGCTAGGACTTTCCAGAAACACTCAGCAAAAGCTGTCAGATCACAAAGCACGTTAACTTTGAATCCTTTGTCATTATCAAAACTCGGGTTCGATCGTCGGATGCTTCCCGCACCAACACCTTGGAGCAGCTTGGAGGAGCCTTTAATGGGATAAGGTGCGACTAGATCAGAGCTGATCCATGTGTGCGACTCGGTGGCCTGGAGGCGCCTCGGACAGGCTTGGAGGCGCCTCCAGCACTGTTTAAAAGGGGGATCGAGGCAGAGGCTCAAGACAACAATTTCTAAGTGATCAAGCTACAACATGCTGCCTCAAAAACACCCTGAAGTGCTGCTACAAGTTTCCGACGACCCGGAGCTCCACTACTTTAAGATTCTGCCGTCGGTATAAGTTTTCTTTAATTATTGCACTTATTGTAACTTACACTTGTACAAACTTTGCGCTATATAGTTGTTGCCCACAGTAAGCGATCAATGATCGTGGGCCTTGGAGTAGGAGTCGCCACAAGCTCCGAACTAAGTAAACGACCTGTGTCTTCTGTGTTTGTGTGTTTTTTTTATTCCACTGCTTTACTACTCGAACGATTTACTATTCTGAAACGTGAAATAGCCATGAGCGCTATTCACACCCTCCTCTAGCGCTTCTCGATCCAACAATGTTTACCAAGGAGCAAGTCTTAAGACTCTCCCAAAAATATGAATCTATCAAGTTGCCATACAACCCTCCCACTACGATGTGGCGCTGCTTGTAATTGTGCATCATTTGTGACACGTGTTGTAGTTTTTTGTGGAATCTCATCTTGTACTGTTGGTACTAAAATAGACGTGTCTTCTCTTATTTCTTCAAGAACAATTTTACTCATGGGTTTGTGGTTCATTACATAGTCCTCTTCTAAAAATCGGGCATTGGCGCTAACAATGACCTTCTGATCTTTAGGACTATAAATAAACCACCTTTCGTTCCTTTAGGATAATCTACAAACAAGCAAATTTCTGTTCATGATTCCAACTTATCAGTGTCTCCCTTCAGCACATGTACTGGACTTCTCTAAATCCGAACATGTCTTAGACTAGGCTTACGCCCATTCCATAATTCTATGGGAGTAGAGGATATTGATTTAGAAGGTACTAAGTTCAAAATGTACGTTTCCATTTCCAGAGCATATCCCCAAAACGAATTTGGTAATTCAGAATAACTCATCATTGATCTAACCATTTCCATAAGAGTCCTATTCCTTCATTCCGCCACACCATTCTGTTAGGGTGTACCAGGTGCAGACAATTGGGATTGAATCCCGGCATCTGATAAGTAATTCCTAAACTCTCCTGAGAGGTACTCGCCACCACGATCAGACTGTAGTGTCTTGATACTTTTACCATGACGCTTCTCCACATCAGCCTTGTACTCTTTAAACTTATTAAAGCACTCAGATTTGCGATGCATCAAGTAAATGTACCCATATCTCGAATAGTTATTTATAAAAGAGACAAAATATTTGAAATCACCTCTCGCCTGGATAGTCATAGGTTCACACAAATCAGAATAAACCAATTCCAACACATCTTTGGCTCTATACCCCTTTGCCTTAAAAGGTCTCTTGGTCATTTTCCCTCCAAGCAAGACTCACAGGTTGGAAAGTTTTCCACCACCAATGAACCCAAAAGTCCATCAGCTATTAGCCTCTGAATCCTACTTAAGTTAGTATGACCAAGCCTTAGATGCCAAAGATATGTTTGGTTCATTTCCGAAGGTTGCTTTTTCTTATTAGAATTAGAAAATGTGTTATTAATTTCTATTTTTTGCATTGTGGGTGTCATGCCCCAGAGGAGTCACTGTCCGAAGAAATTTCGGCAGCATCTCCCCTGTACGGCGGACAATCTGAAACTTCTACATAACCCATATACCTCAGCCACAGGCGGCTGGAATAATAACAGTAAATAAAACCAATCACCATGCAGTTTATATAAGTATTCAGCCTCTGGCTGTCACAACCACGCAGTTAATAAAATAAACAACATAGTAATACTCTGACTCGAAATCAACCCTACTCAACTACACTCGTAAAGCCCAAATCCGATTTTCCTTACCTCTTCTGCCGTCCAGGCAGGCATGTAGTAGTATAAAATCGAAAACAAATCCATCAACGAGACAACTTATATAATATCTAAGTATTCAACATCCAAATCCAAATATAGTCAAGTGAGAATCAAAAATAATACAAATGATAGCAAATAGCTGGAGGTCTGCAGGGGGCTAGCAACTGGAACTCCCTCCTGACAGCATCAACCTGAAAATAACAACAATAGAGGCGGGGTGAGTCCAACACTCAGCAGGTACAATTGATATGCAAAGTAAGGAAATAACACCTAGCACTAATCATGCGTACAGTCTCCTGATGAATAAAGGTAAATACCAAACTGAAGTAAGCAGGAGAGAAACTGTACTAACCAGGACCCGGTAAAAGGACAAACAGTCCGAAAGGTATAGAAGACCTGTATGCATGTCAATCAAGGTATCCAAGCAATGTGCAGCATATAAGTGCAACAAACACAAACACAAACAATAAATGCATCATGCATATGATGCCAATGATGCATCCTGGTCACCCCTGACGCCAGTCGATCATCTCACACACTATAGTGAGGCCGAGTGGGTAGGGCTGTGACAACCGTGCACTCTGTCGTCACTACTCCTGATGAGTGACCGAGTGGACGAGATGCTGTCGGAGTACACCTATCCTCCTACCCCAAATCATAAATGGGGGAGCGCAATGCTCTCATCTCCCGGTGCTCAAAGACGGGGAGGAATCCCTGTCGGATAACACGTTGTGTCACACTACCCATGAGCGGACCAACGGTGCCTAACAGAGTCCCTGCTGCAATACACTCAGCCTGAATCGACCACTAACCCATGAGTGGTGGTGTGTGCAGATCCATGTAACTGGCGATGTGCTCAACAATAATGGAGCGGACTATCGCACAGCATGCAATCATGCAAATGATGCATGGCAATAACCATATAAACATCCTGACCTAATCCATATATATAGAAAAGTGCACCCTAGGTCAACGAATCATATCGAACAAAGGTACACAGAAGGTACAAAAACCTAGGTCCTGACATGGTAAAATATGGTTATATCACTACCCATGAGCATGTGGAATCAGGTACATATCCATACAAGATGTAAACAAACAATCAATCAACAGGTAGCATATATTGGGCAGTGATTAACCGAAACAAGTAAGAAACACAATTAATGCATCTTGTTAATTTAATTACTAAGCATATCAAAGACAATAAGTCAAAAGTACCCGCCTCCGAAAATAGAAAGGTCCAATCTGACTCCGAGATACTCGTCTCGCGTCAAAGTCCTGTGTTAAATCGCACAGTTTAGCTAATTTAATTATAAATAAATAGCTAACTAATTTCTAATCCACTGACCAGTTAGGGTTAGTTTCATTAACCCCAACTACACCGTTATACAACTTATAAACCTAAATCAATAATTATTGCTAACACAACTAGCAATAATCTAACACAAAGATCAAAACCATAAACCTTACCTCAATTCAACCGTTGCTGGAAGTCACAAAGTTGTTGCCCAATTAGAATTGTTTACAGCCAGCAAAGATAAATTGCTGCTGGAACAAAACGAACAAACCAAAATAGTAATTAATCCACATTATTAAACATACAGAATTTCCAACCAAGCTACACCTCACCGTGGATTTGACCAAGGCAGAGAGCACTAGGGCAGTGGCGTCGGCTGGCACAGAAGCAGTGGCAACCAGCGCTAGGGCAGAAGCGATCGGGAAACTAGGGCTTGGCTGTACTAGCTTCGTGCGGAAAGTAGCAACTCGATCAGCGGCAGATTAGAGCAAAGAGGAGTACACTGAGTGAGAACCAAGGGAAGCAACAAACTCGCACTCGGAAGTGGCACACCAAGGAAGAACTCGGCACCCAGGTCTCGGCTAGGGCAGATAGCAGATGGCGCCGTGAGATGGGAGTCGCGGGATGAGCACAGAAGAAGAGATCGGCAATCGGCTCTCCAGTGAAAGGAGCGGTCAGCGCTAGGGTTGAAGACGGCGGCGTCGACAGAAGGAAGGCCGGCGGTGTCTCGCCGGACCAGAGGAGGCGGCGTCGGCGGTGACGCTAGGCACAGAGGACTCGGCTTCACAGAAGAGGACAAAAGGAAGAGGAGGGCTCGGCGGAGGGGCTGTACGCTCGAGGAGGAGTAACCGCCGCCGGCGGTTAGGGCAAGGAGGAGAATGGCAGGCGGCGTCGGGATGGCTCGGGTGCGAGGAGGGGGCTAGGGCACGCGGGGAAGGAGTGAACGACGACAAATAAAAAAAAACCGGAGGAAAAGAAAAAAAAACAAATAAAGAAAAGAAATAAAAGAAAAGCAAACTTTTCCTCACTTAAATGGGGTAGCCTAAACAGGCTTTCCCGGCCCCGTTTTTATCCCTGTTAACTTGTCCATACGAGCTCCGAAAAATTCCCGAAAAATTTCTAAAAATTCCGGAAAATTCCCTTATTAATATTCGCCTATTTCCGGTATTTTACAGTGGGAGTTATTAGATTTAGAGTATACAAATTATCAACCATCGTACCAGAACATATAACTACCCTATTTTTCTTGACAACCACTTTGTCATCAAAAGAAACAGAATATCCATCCATAAACAGTTTAGAAACTGAAATTAAATTCTTTCTAAAACTTGGTACATTAAGACGATTTCTCAAAATCAAAGTTTTATTCCTATCAAAAGATAAGTAAACATCTCCCACTGCAATAGCCGCCACTTTCGTAGCATTACCTATGTAGATGGTTATCTCTCCTTCATATAGTCGCAGGTTTCCTGGAACCCCTGCAATGAATTGCAGACATGATCAGTGGCTCTCATATCTACACACCAGGTACCGGTAGATAACACCGCTAAACATATTTCAACTACTAGAGAATAAGATATACCTTTATTGTTTTCCTTCCTACACGGACAACCCACCTTCCAATGTCCAAACTACTTGCATGTGAAGCACTTACCCTTTGGCTTCTTCACTCCTGCTTTCAGCCCAGTGCCTAGAGATCAATTCACTTTCTTTGCTGAACTAACTTGTTTCTTCTTCTTCTTCTTGCCTTTTGACTTAAAAGTAGAAGCGTTTTCAGCAAAATGAATTTGAGAACTTTGATGAAATAGCCCTTCTGCTGCTTGAAGTTCTGTCAGAAGTTTTGCCAATGAATAAACCATTTTGTTCATGTTATAGCTCAGGCGGAACTGCTCAAAACTTTTAGGTAGCATTTGGAGAATAATATCAACTTGGGTTTCCCCATCGATTTTAGCTCCAAGGATTTGTATCTCGTTCAAGTAAGTCATCATTTTGAGGATATGATCCCTTATGGGTGTCCCCTCAGTCATGGTGGTTGTCATTAAGTTTCTCATAGTCTGTTGCCTAGCAGCCCAATTCTGGTGTCCGAAGAGTTCCTTGAGATTGTACATCATGTCATAGGCAGTAGGCATGGCCTGATGCTGATGTTGCAGCACATTTGACATAGAAACCAAAATGTAACACCGCGCCATCTCATCTGCCTTGACCTATTTTCTATGATGCTCAATCTTCTCTTCACTAAAATCACTATTACGTACATTAGGGCAGACCTCTAGAAGTACAAACTTATAGCCTTCAGCAGTTAGGACAATGTCCAGGTTTCATTTCTAATCAATGTAATTGGGACCTGTTACGCAACCGCAAGTGTACGGTTTTGTCGTCAGTAATAAAAATATCAAATCCATGGGGACTGTTGATTAAGCACTAGAGATATCACAAAGTAAGTTATCTAGACAAGCCTAAGATTGGTGAGGAAGGAGAGTAAGAGAGAGAGAGAAGAGGAAAGTGAGAAGAGAAAGAATCGATCTTGGAGGGAATGAGCTTCGGGAGATGGATTCTAGGATTTCGGTTTCATTGTAATACTAGGAGATACTACATAGATTGCTTAGTTTCCCTCCTCTATGTCAATGTTCTTGTAGGAAGTTAGATTGGCCAGTATCCCTAAGTATCACGTAGAAACGTTCCCTGTGAAATCCTGTAACGGTTAACCCCCTATCACGAGGGCACCTCGGTAGATCACTGGGATACATATCTAGTAAAGAACAATAAGAATAAGGGTAGAGGTTCGATATGGTTACCTACTTCCTTATGGAGGAATTGCCTCTCCTTTCAAGAGAATGTCCTAGACGTCCGTGAACGGGTTACCCTTGTCACTAGGGTCCCTCGAGTATACGATCTAGAGTACTCTCTTTATGACAGTAGCGGTTCCTAAGGGATTGTCTATCCTTTTGTGGCAACGTCTTAGACGTCCGGAAAGGGTTACCCCTGTCACTAGGGTACCTTGGTCAATACGCTCTAAGGAATTCCCTTTTGCGGGATCAACAATCCTCCACGTCAATCAATCAAAGAATAGAAATATAAACATGTCACATAAGCATGAACAAGACACTAACAAGTCATCGAATAGAAACAAAGTGAATCTACATAGTTCTACATCTCCATCGCATTACAAATACTCCCTAATCCTAGAAGAGGGCGTCTACTCCATTGTGGGGGAAGAACAACCCCAAAACATAAAGAAGAACATACTTACAACCTTAGGTGTGAGAAGAAAGGGAAGAAGCGATGCTTGCCGAGGTTTCCAATGTCTTGGAGATACCCCCTTGCTCTGGAGATGGACGGAATGTCGAGGGACGGCGGTGGATGAAGCTCTAGGGTTTCCCCCGAAGGAGAAAACCCTTTCCCAAGGAGAGGAGCGAAGCCCCCGAACCAAAGATGACCCCAAGAATAGGTTTCTTCACCCTTTTATAAGCTAGGGTATGGGCGCCGCACGGCCCGTGGCACGGTCATGCAAGGTTGGCATGGCCACGCCCATCCTCTCCTCTGGCGAAGCTACACGGCCGTGCCGATTGGCATGGCCGTGTGGTCTCTGGCTTCTGCTCCCTGAGGCACGACCGTGCAAGGATGCACGGTCGGGAATTCCTTTGTCTCGGCTTGGGGTGGCACGGCCGTGCAATGATGCACGGTCGTGTGATGCTTTGCCTCTGCCATGGCCGCACGACCGTGCAAGGGTATACGACCGTGCACTGCTCCGCCTCTGCCATGGCCGCACAGTCGTGCAAGGGTGCACGACCGTGCACTGCTCCCTTCTGTCTGGTCACACGGCCGTGTGTTGCACGACCGTATTCTTTGGCTTGTTTCGGTGCGTAGATAATTGTCGTTGGTGCTCCGAAAGTCATCCCTGTCAACACAAAACCAAACAAAGAGCAGATATCCGAATAAAAGAATATATATTAGTGAATACAAGACGAAAGAGGCAATCATGCAACGAGTATATATGAATAAAGTACGTGAATGTGCTCTAAAACATACGTAAATGATCACAATATTTACGCACATCACAACCCCAGACTTAAACCTTTGATTGTCCTTAAGCAAAACCCGCAATCTAGATTCATGTGGTTAGATAGTGCATTATAATCTATAGAAAGTCAATCTAATTCTATCAAATGATTTCATTGGTGAGCAAGATACAAAAGTAGTTTAAGTATGACCTAAGTCGTAGTCCTCCGTGCTCAGTGCAAAAGTGGCCTAGATTTATCAAGTTTCAATTCCTAAGTCTAGTCAAGTCATTATAAAATTATGTTCCTTATGATTTCGACGATAGGCACTTACCTGCCACACGCAAGGTTCGTTCCCCTCAAAAGATGCTATGCATCGTCTACACAAGGTCCCAAAGGAATACTCAGTATCAAGAGAAACATAGCATTCATTTCCCCAGTAGCCTAACTCGGTCTCAAAGGGGTGAATTGCTAGTTTCCACTCACGACAACAATTTTTTTTATCCCTTATTTTTTTTTTAATGTTTGCAAAGTATCAAATTTGAACAAGCCTTCATTTTTTTCATTTTTTTATGGGATTAATTTTTTTCCAAGTGAGCTTATATGATCTGAGTTTATCCAGTAACCAAAATGTAGTTGAGAGGTCACTATAGAAACACAAGTACTAGTCCAATCCTATGAATCATGACTATTTTAGAGTTATCAACCATCAAAAATAGGCATAGTATATAGAGATCCTAAAACAAGGCCAATACTTAAACTCTTATAGTAAAAAACATTGCTCACCTCATGCTATCATAGATAGAAAAAGATAGATCACTAAACATACTAGCACATGAATCATATAAAATCTAGAATAACTAGTATTTTGCATTAAGGAACAAACAATCATAATATGATGTAGGATGTAACTAGTAAACATTTTTTTATGCAAAAAGAAATAAGCAAAAGCTGAACTAAACTAAATGCATTTTAATGTATCCCCCCAGACTTAAATTTTTCATCGTCCTGATGAAAATTAGAAATGTAATGTGAAGGAAATTTATGAAGTTTAGAGAAGTTACCAAGTAATGAGCTTCAAATGGTTGACGTTCATGTGCTTCAAGATACTCCTCTATCCGATGCTCACATTCCTCCACAACCTTGAAATCTACGAAAGTAAGATAGACAAGAAGAATTAAGTAGAGGATATGATTTATTATCAATGAAGTAAAAACAAACTAAAACTAAAATGAAAGCAAGATTGAACTTGGGTTGCCTCCCAAGAAGCGCTTGTTTAAGGTCATTAGCTCGACCACCTCATTAGATTCATCTAAATCTCGCTCTTGGAGGGGTAAGATATTTTAGAACCCTCTTACCAAGGGCTCTTATTATGGAGGGAGCTTTCATCAAAAGGTGAAGAATAACTCTCTCCATCTTTGTCTTCTTGGAAATTCTTCCAGGAGGTCGAAGATGGTTCAGATCGAGCTTCCAATTATAGGCCCCATGAAAATCTGCACATGCAAAGAAAATACAAATCTCTCGCAAACGTATTAGATAAGATAGAGTCATAACCATATTAAGGTAAACAGAATAAGAAATAAAAACTGAATCACATCCAACAAAGCCAATGGCAGGTACCTCTATAAAATTTTCCAAAAGATCACAAGAATACTAACCTTACTTTGCTGAGAGGTACCTGAAATTTCTAAACAAGTGGATGTGACTTCCTCTGAATCAAATGATGGTTCTAGCTCTGGCTCAAGCTCTGGCGTTGGTACTTCCAAAAGTGGTGATTTTTGAGACTCTACTAACTCTGCACAAGTCCCTACACATGGATCCACAACATGTTCAATTCTTGCAACTCTCATAATCTCTAAAGGTTGTGTGGATGAAGGAGGTGATTCTTGAGATGTTGTTTCCACACCACAACTCCCTTCACTTCCTTCCAAATCATCATTATCAACACAAGCATCAAAAAATAAACCAACGCCTATATCTTCAACAGGAGAATCAACTATAGGAGGATCATTGACTTCATTTGCATTTTTACGTTGATCTACCTCAATACATTCATCATCTGAAAATTTAATGTCACTATAACATCCTGTAAAATCCGGAGGAAGATCTGAAAACTTGTTATCCACTACATTATTATTACAATCCTCATATGAAGAGTCCTCATCTTCATATGTATCCATAAATCTACACTCAACCATATTAGTGTCACAGAATTTGCCAAAGTCTTCATTTTCATTGACCCTCACTAGCCTTTGTGGAAAAGGAACCTTTAGTGAAGGTCCTGGGAAAGGTTGAGCATATGGTTGAGGTTCAAATTGCTTGTCTAGTGATGGTCTGATCAATCGTTGAGGGAAAGGTACTTGTGGCATTTGGGAACCTCCTGGAATAATGGAACTGAGTTCATGTGGTCTTCTATTGTTCTTCTCCTCAATTCTATACAAGTTATTTTTCAGAAGTTCTTCATGATTCTTGTTGCTCCTCAACTTACTATCATTACACTTTTCACTAGATCTTATTTGTGTAGGAGGGGGATCTTCTTTGAACCATTTTGAAACTATGCTCTCAATCTTTGCCCCCAAATGTTTGAACTCCTCATTCTGTGACTTCCGAATTTCGACATTCTTGGATGGTTGAACTGTATTTCGTTTGATAGGCTCTCTAGTATTTATGGCTTGCACTTCTTGAATATTTGACGGAGATTCCATCCAACTTTTATCTGACCATTCTTGGAGATTCAATGTCACTTGATCAATCAACGTATATGCTTCGTCCACACTTTTATTCATAAAAGAACCTCCAGTTGATGAATCCAAATAATATTTATCTAAGAACGAAATTCCCCTATAAAATATGTGCAGGGTAAGCCATTTTTCCAAGCCATGGTGAGGGCACTGCCTTTGTAGACTCTTGAATCTGTCCCATTCTTCAAATAAAGATTCTCCATTTGCTTGAACAAAATTTGCGATGCAACTCCTCATGTAGATTGTTCTGCTTGGAGGGAAAAAATGATTCAGAAATTGCTGCTCCAATTGTTCTCAACTTGTGATGCTTTGAGGACGAAGAGAATATAACCAAGTCCTTGCTTTGTCCTTGATACTAAAAGGAAACGTCATCAACCGGACTGCATCTGCTGATACTCCTTCACAATTCACCATATCACAAAGCTCTAGAAATGTATCAAGATGCAGATAAGGACTTTCTGATACTTCTCCTCCAAATTTGTGACCTTGTATCATGGAAATTAACTCTGGGTCTACCTGAAAATTTGCTGCTTCAATATGAGGCTACACAATGGGGGACATAAATCTTGCAGAAATAGGTGCCGAGAAATCTCTTAAGGCCCTGCTTGACATGTTAGTGCTCATCGAAATAAAATGAGTAAAAATAAAAATGAAGAATTAAAGATAAGAAATGAAATGCTATATGAAAAACAAGAAACAAAATGTAGAATTTAAATTGCTAGAGAGAAAAAAATACAGATTTTTTTTTTGATTTTTATGTATATGGAAAACAAATTACAATTTAAAATGGAAAAACAAAAACTGATCACAAGTCTAGGTTAAGTGATTTGCTAGTCTACTAATGTTAATGCGAACAGTCCCAGCAACGACGCCAAAAACTTGTTACACAACCGCAAGTGTATGGTTTCGTCGTCAGTAATAAAAATATCGAATCCACAGGGATTGTTGATTAAGCAGTAGAGATATCGCAAAGTAAGTTATCTAGACAAGCCTAAGATTGGTGAGGAAGGAGAGTAAGAGAGAGAGAGAGAGAGAAGAGGAAAGTGAGAAGAGAAAGAATTGATCTTGGAGGGAATGAGCTTCGGGAGATGGATTCTAGGATTTCGGTTTCATTGTAATACTAGGATATACTACATAGATTGCTTAGTTTCCCTCCTCTATGTCAATGTTCTTGTAGGAAGTTAGATTGGCTAGTATCCCTAAGTATCACGTAGAGACGTTCCCTGTGAAATCCTGTAACGATTAACCCCCCTATCATAAGGGCGCCTCGGTAGATCACTGGGATACATATCTAGTAAAGAACAATAAGGATAAGGGTAGAGGTTCGGTATGGTTACCTACTTCCTTATGGAGGAATTACCTCTCCTTTTAAGAGAATGTCCTAGACGTCCGTAAACGGGTTATCCTTGTCACTAAGGCCCCTCGGGTATATGATCTAGAGTACTCTCTTTACGAGAGCAGCAGTTCCTAAGGGATTGTCTCTCCTTTTGAGGGAACGTCTTAGACGTCCGAAAAGGGTTACCCCTGTCACTAGAGTACCTTGGTCAATACGCTCTAAGGTATCCCCTTTTGCGGGATCAACAATCCTCCACATCAATCAATCAAAGAATAGAAATATAAACATGTTACATAAGCATGAACAAGACACTGACAAGTCATCAAATAGAAACAAAGTGAATCTACATAGTTCTACATCTCCATCGCATTACAAATACTCCCTAATCCTAGAAGAGGACGTCTACTCCATTGTAGGGGAAGAACAACCCCAAAACATAAAGAAGAACATACTTACAACCCTAGGTGTGAGAAGAACGGGAAGAAGCGATGCTTGCCAAGGTTTCCGATGTCTTGGAGATGCCCCCTTGCTCTGGAGATGGACGAAACGTCGAGGGACAGTGGTAGATGAAGCTCTAGGGTTTCCCCCGAAGGAGAAAACCCTTTCCCAAGGAGAGGGATAAAGCCCCCGAACCAAAGATGAACCCAAGAATAGGTTTCTTCACCCTTTTATAAGCTAGGGTATGGGCATCGCACGGCCCGTGGCACGACCGTGCAAGGTTCGCACGGCTACGCCCATCCTCTCCTCTGGCGAAGCTACACGGCCGTGTCGATTGGCATGACCGTGTGGTCTCTGGCTTCTGCTCCCTGAGGCATGGCCGTGCAAGGATGCACGGTCGGACATTCCTTTGTCTCGGCCTGGGGTGGCACGGCCGTGCAATGATGAACGGCCGTGTGATGCTTTACCTCTGCCATGGCCGCACGACCGTGCAAGGGTGCACAGTTGTGCGCTGCTCCGCCTCTGCCATGGTCGCACGCCCGTGCAAGGGTGCATGACCGTGCACTGCTCCCTTCTGTCTGGTCACACGATCGTGTTCTTTAGCTTGTTTCGGTGTGTAGATAATCATTATTTTTGCTCCAAAGTCATCCCTGTCAACACAAAACCAAACAAAGAGCACATATCCGAACAAAAGAATATATATAGTGAATACAAGACGAAAGAGGCAATCATGCAACGAGTATATATGAATAAAGTATGTGAATGTGCGCTAAAACATGCGTAAATGATCATAATATTTGCGTACATCAGGACCAGTAAGTTTGTTCTCTTTTAATAGAACAGCAAGTGGATTGAAGGCCATCCTAAGAATAAAAAAATAAATTTTGGTCAAAAATTAAGAATTTAAAATAATATTGATTCCTCAAACAATATCATTTAAACTCACAAACACCTCAAAACACCGTGAATTTTGTATGTCATTATAGTGTGGACATATACAAATTCAAACATTTGTAAGAGGAGATTTTACCCATTAATTTTATTATCTTTCATGCTAAATTTATGAAAAATAAAATTAATAGTTAGTTTTCTTCGGTCACACAAATAATAGTAGTGACTCCGATGGGGAGGATACTATTAAATGCGCCCAAATGTATACCATTACTTGATACTTAGTCCATTAAATAGGATTGTACCCCTTCAAATGGAGAAGATCACACAAGCTTAAATAATTTCCTATAATCATCCATAAAGAAAGTTTGATCTAGTGGTCCGCAAACAAACTCATCCGATGTGGAGGAAGGCACTTAAAGTCAACGCACAAGTTTGAGTGCATCACTTACAAACTAGTAATGGAGACCGTGGAATTTGATTAAATTCCTCTCCCACTTAGTTATTTAAGACGATGAATTTTCACATACAAACATATCACACATACACAACACACACATCATGGCATAAAAGGCAATAAATATGAAAAACTAATTTTCTAACTATTATGGCCTCATCTATAGTTGTCCTCCGTATGCCGCTAACCCTAGCCGCCGCTAACGGGTCATGTTGTCGCGTCTATCTTGCTTCCTTTTCCGCTGCGCCTCTGGTCCTCAAATAGCACCACACCTCGCAAGGATATTATCACGCCCCAGGTAATCCCTGCCAGAAGAAATTTCGGCAGCATCTCCCCTGTACGGGTGACAATATGAATCCAGAAATACATATATCTAAACCATCGGCCCACACGGCCGGAACAATACACACAAATAGTAAACAATCCACACAGTTATATTCAACATTTCCACACATATATAATATGAACAATCTACGCAGTTATATAAAGGAAGATGATATAAAATCATCGTAGATATATGTAAGACCTCCTATCCCACTACAACGAAGAAAACGAAGTCCACGAAGTAATGAAAATATCCGCAGCGGAAAACCAAAAGTAGTAAACCCAAGTGTTTGATATAAAGTCCACAATACAAAACCCACATCACAAGTATATAAGATGCAAAAGCAAAACATATCCCGACAATAGGAAATCCTCGCGATAAAAGGGGCTAGCGACTGGAATATCTCCCGACGGCATCAACCTGAAAGGTAGTAATATAACGGTGTGAGTCCAAAGAAATTAGCAGGTAATCCAATAGATATGTACAACAACATATAACTACCAGCAACAATCCTACGGTACAGTATCCTAACAGTATAACATATAGTACAGTCTCCTAACAGTATAACAGGTATGCATAACTGAATAAACTATAGTAACCAACAATAAGCATGTAATACAGCCTACTGCAAGAATAATAAGAAGTGAATAACTGAAATAAACTGTACTCACCTGCGAGGCTTGTGCAACTAACTATGAACATACACAGATAAAAATAGTCAAAGCAAAAGCATATAACCTGTATGCATGTCAATCATATGCAATCACCAAAATGCATCAATCATAAATAATGCAATCTGTGCATATGATGCAAATGACATGTCCTAGTTACCCCTGACGCCAGTCAACCATCTCACATGCAATGGTGAGACCGAGTGGGTAGGGCTGTGACACCGTGCACTCTGTCGTCACTACCCCTGATGAGTGACCGAGTGGACGGGATGCTGTCGGAGTACACCTATCCTCCTACCTCAAATATAGTGAGGGAGCGCAATGCTCTCATCTCCTGGTACACAATGACGGGGAGGACCCCAGCGTACTACTACGCTCCTGTCACACTACCCATGAGCGTCCTAGCGGAGCACCACAGGGCAACCTGTCATACACACCCTGAGTGTTGTGCCACCACCCATGCAGTGGTCATGTTATGTGCAGGCCCATGTAGCCGGCCGACGAGCTCAACAATAATGGAGTCGTCAATCGCCCAGCATGCAATCATGCAATATGGTGCATGCGGTTACAGTATGTCATACCTGAACATATCCTCCTCCATATGTGTAGATGCCAAAAAGATAAACACATATATAACAAGGATAATAAACAACATGAATCCAACATCACATATCCAACATATCTATCAACTAATCCAGTATAGAGGGAAACACAATAAATACCTCTATCTCTATGAACATAGATAAACATAGCTAGAAAGAAAAGCATTCTAGACAAAGATATAGCAGCTATCAGTAAAAGCATATATCAGGTATCAACTAAACTAAACTAGGGAATTACTAACTACCAACACTAGTAAGTATATATAAACTGCACATATCATAAGACACTATCCAGAGATAAGTCAAAGGGTACCCACCTCAAATAGAAGGTACAATCAAACAATCCCAAGTCAAGACGCCCGTCTCGAATCAGAGTCCTGCATCATACAACAATATATATAGTTTATTTAGCTAAATCCAAATGAGTAGCTAAATAAAATCCCTAAAACTAAATTAGGGAAAAACCCTAATCAATACAATCTCAACCTACCTAATTAAATCTAACGGTCAATTAGGGTTAGTTACCTAATCCCTAATCACCAATAGATTAGAAATCTAAACTTAGATTAAATCTAATAGTTGCCTAGGGTTAATTGTCTTAACCCTAATTATTCCATTAGATTAATCTAAGCAATTAAATCTAATAATAATCAACATAACCTTAATTCAAATCTACACATCATGTATCAACTAATCATGGATTAATCCAATGTATTCCTAATCCAATACATGAATCTAATTCATCAACATGTAACAATTACTCTACTCCTTACCTTGATTCTCAACTGCTGGAAGGAGATCCTGTCGAAACAAGAATACCCCATAGAACAGACCAACCTACTGTTGATGCTGGAACCAATCAATCCACAGAACATCACCTTGCTGGAACAAAGTGTTCTGCTAGATGGAGTGGTTGCCGAAACCAAGGAAAACTCCACAGCAAGAACAGAACCTCACCTCCTGATCGGATCAAGACGGGTTCAATTAATGGAGATCACGGATCACACAATAAACCTTCAAGCCTCTGCTCGACAATTCAATTGATCCCATCATCTTCAATCGAAACCTAAACCAACCACAAGAAGATGACCAATCCGATCAGGGAAAGAATCCAGCACAAGAAGAGTCAATTCCAAAAGAAGAACCCTAATCTAGCTAAACCCTTGAATCAATAAGGATCCAGTGATGAATTAAGAGGCAATTCGGGAAGAGGGGTTTTCAGTTAAGGCTAGCTTACCCACGCCGGTGATCGAGTGGCACAAATCCGGACTAGGGAACCTCTCTAAGCTTCGGTGGATGATTGGTTGGGAGTCAACGCGAGATCTGGTCCTTCACCGTGCCCTAGTCGCAGCACCTTCGGCGATCGGTCGCAAGTTCTGCCGAACAGCAAGTCCTCGGCCGATTACAGTCTGGAGAGGAGAAACACCGACCGGATCTGAGCTTAAGGTGTCGATGCTGGAAGAGGAAGGATCGCCGGAGCTGGAGACTTGCTCCCATCACCATCGCTCGTCCGCAAGAGAGAACATAGAAGGGGAAGGGAAGAAATGTCGGGGAAGAAGAGAAGCTCGAGTTCGGCGATAGGTTTAGGGAAAGAAATAAGAAAAGAAAAGTATTTATATTAAAACTTTTCCTCACTTAAACGGATATTCCAAACAGGCTTTATCCAAACCCGCCGATCGATCCCCTCTAAACCCGTCATACGAACTCTGAAAAATTCCTAGAAAATTTCTAAAAATTCTATAAGGCTATTTCGCAAATAACCTTATTATTTAAATTTCCCGATATCTTACATTCTCCCCTACTAATAAAAATTTGGTCCCCAAATTTCGCTATAACCATCAGCAAACACTAAAATATAACCAACAGTATAAATGCTGAAAGGAATTCTAATCCACATACCTCAAGTAAAAAGATGAGGGTATCGAGCTCGGATTGTATCCTCTAGCTCCCAAGTAGTCTCCTCGTCAGAGTGATGCTACCATCTGACTTTAACCAACCGGACCGTCTTGTTCCGTAGCTGACGCTCTCTGTGGTCCAGAATCCGTACCAGAACCTCCTCGTAAGTGACATCAGACTGAATAGGAACGGATATATCTGACAAAACATGTGTTGGGTCGAATACGTTTCTCCTCAACATAGATACATGGAATACATCGTGAATGCTAGCTAGAAATGGTGGTAGCGCCAGACGGTAAGCTACTGCTCCAATCCTCTCCAAGATCTGGAATGGCCCAATATATCGTGGAGCTAACTTACCTCGAAGACCAAATCTCTTCACCCCTTTTGTGGGTGAAACTCTCATAAATACATGATAACCAATAGAGAACTCCAGGGGTCTCCGTCTCTTATCAGCATAACTCTTTTGACGGTCCTGAGCCTCTGACATCCTCCGTCTGATAGTACGAACCAACTCTGCCTCCTGCTGAGCTCTCTGAGGTCCTAAAACTAATTCCACGAAGGAATGTACATGTAATCTAGATTGAACAAAAATGTAAAATCCTAAAACTAATACAGCTCCTGCTGTATTTAATAAATATAATCATGCACATACATAAAATGCCCTCGACATGTCCGAGGGTCCAATCACACACAATCACAATAGGCCATAATAGTTGAAGCCTGCAACCACAAAGTTAATCTATTTGTACATCCTACTATTATCTTGCCTAAACTTATGTATGAAAAGTGCATAATTAACTGAAAACCAAACATACAGAGGCAAAAACCTAGCTTTGATACCAATTATTGGTTGCTACACCTGGATTTCATTCTTTTCCCTTGTACAAAAATTTTGTACAAGTACAGAACTTTTCCTAGCTACCCATGTGCTCTACTGAAGTTAAACTTGGATTGCAAATGATGCTTAACATTATTAATCCAAGTTGCTATTCAGAAGTTAAACTTGGATTGGAAACGAAACTTAACATTTTTTACTCCAAGTTCAACTGATGTGTTCTTCAGAAGTTAAACCATATTACAGAAGATGATTATGTTAGACCCCGTGGTTGTTTTGATGTGATCAACCAAGTTGTTTAGGTCCTACTTTGTGTTTGATCCCTGTGTCTGAGTGTGCAGGAGCTTAGGAGTGCAGGAAGTCGAGCGGAAGATGTAGCTAGCAAGAAGGACGACACAGGAAGGGAGCCGACGGGCTCGGTGCGTCCGAAGGACGAGAGAGCTGCGGAAGAGTGCACCCGTGGGCGAGAAGAACGTGCGTGGCGTTCAAGGGATGTTAAGCCGAGGAGGAAGGCTGCTCGAAGAGAAGGTCAAAAATTAGATTCGGATGAGCCCTATTTCGGTTGGCCGGAATCACCCAAAAGAATGAAGCTTCGGAAGTTGAAGCAAAGAAGTAACTGAGCTGGTCAAGACTGCTCAAGGTGCCTTCATCATGGTTGAAGGCGCCTTCACCTTGAAGGCGCCTTCATCTGGTCAAATGTGACCATTTGTGTTTCGGATAAATTTTTATCTGCCTACTTGATGAAGGCGCCTTGGACCTCTGTTGGAGGCACCTTGGACATCTGAGATAGAATTTCCAGGGGCTATAAAATGACCCCTGGACCTAGGAATTATTCATTAATTGTTCAATCAACTCTGTAATCATTTCCTAGCAATAGTTCTGGCAATTCACCCCCCCCCCCCCTCCCCACCTTGATTTTATTATTGCTATTGCACTTTTGAGTTGAAAATTCTGAGGAGGGTATAGTTTTTATTTTTCAGGCAATTCACCCCCCTCTTGCCGGCCTCTGCTACACCTACAATTGGTATCAGAGCCAGATCGTCTCAAAAGGACTAACTGCCGACTGAAGCACGAAGATCAAGAAGATGGTCAGAACAAGCATTCATCCCCTGAAGTTCGACGGAGACTTCGCGACGTGGAAACGTCGGATGGAGGTATTTTTTTAAATCAACTTCGATATTTTACTAACTATGAAATATGATTTTAAAGTTCTGAAAGACAAAGAAGAGCATCAGTGGAGCAAGAAGGAGCAAGCTGATTTTGTCGCTAACGGAAAGGCAGAGTTCCACTTGCTTAGCGTGTTGCCACCACAAGAGGTAAGTCGGATCGGAAGCTACGACTCCGCGAAAGACCTCTGGGAAAATTCCTAGAGCTTCACGAAGGTATATCTGAAGTGAAGCTTGTAAGATGCGATATCCTCCAGACTCGAACATCCGGATGAACTAAGGCGAGAAGGTAGCGCAACTTCAAGCAAGGATTAAGGAGCTAATAACTCAACTAAGCAACCTTGGAGAAGAAGTAATGAACCGGGACTCGATCCGGTACACGCTCAACGCCTTCCCCAGAACTCCAGAATGGGCGTCCTTAGTAGATGCATACTACATCTCTAAGGACTTCAAGGTAAGTACTTTAGAAAATTTATTTTCAATTTTTGAACTTCACGAATCTCGGATTTCAGAGCCCAATAAAGTGGAGAAAACAAGTCAGAATATTGCCTTAAAGGCAAGAACAAACGGTTCTGACTCCGAAGCCTCGATCGACTAATCGGAAGCGGCACTACTGGTAAAGCATTTCAATAAGTTTTTTAATTCTAATAAATTTAGATCGCAGACAAAGAGGCATGAGCGAAAGAGAAGAACGGTTCGTTGCTACAACTACAACGAAGAAGGGCACATCAAAGATGACTGCCCAAAATTGAAGAAAAAGGATAGAGTAAAGGAAAAGCAACAATCTTCCTCCAAACAAAAGAACCTGAAGGCCACTTGGTCAAATTCGTCTTCTTCTGAATTAGACGTCGAAGCCTTCTCGGGGTTAGCGCTAATGGCTAACCATCAGCTGGAAGAAGAGTCAAGCTCAGAGATGAGCATAGATGAAGGGGGAGGAACATCAGAGGAAGAAAGCTGCAGTGAAGGGGGAGCATCACTAAGTCAGGTAAGTAAGGTACGTAATCTAACCCCGACTCAGTCCTTTCAATTTATTAAGTCTCTTTATAAAGATTTATTCAAATTAGAAAAAGAGAATGCTGACTTAAATAGAATTTAAGATAAATTAAAATCAGAAAAATGATAATTTAAAATTAGAAATTGAAAATTTGAAAACTGATGCATGTTTTAAAACAAATATTTTTCAAAAGTCAAAACTTAGGATTTATGGAAAATTAAACTGGTATGTTAAACATCATCAAGGTCAACTTAGGAAAATTCCCAAGAATTATATAGCCCCTAAGTTTCTAATTAATCCAGTAGGAAGGAACCTCTATTGGGTTCCAAAAGCTTTATTAGACTAAATTTCTTTTATTATTAAAGCTTCCAGCAAGAAAATTAAACGTTATAATTTCTCTATGAGACTTTGTCTAAGGAAGTGGTTGTTGCTCCAATAACCAAGGTCTAGTGCCTCGCCACGACCTGGAAGCTAAAATATTAAAATAAAATGTTTAATTAACTTTTTGAAAAAACTTTAAACTAGAATTAAATAATGCTCTGAAATTTTTTCAAATATTGTCTTTTAAAATCTTCAAAATTCTTACTTAGAATTTTTTTTAAAAAAAAATCAAATCATTTTACCTAGAATTATTTTTTAAAAAAATTCTAAAAATTTATTTTACTTAGGAATTTTTTCTGATAAATTCTAAAAAGTCATTTAACTTAGAATTTTTAAAAAAAATTCAAAAAATTCATTTTAGTTAGAAATCTTTTTGGAAAATTCTAAAAATTCATTTTGCTCAGAAATTTTTTAACTTAAGAATTTGCTAAATATTTTTTTAATAAATATCATATTCTCTTATTATTACCCCGTTTTTGCTGTGATTAAAGGAGGAGAGAAAAGTACAAGTTTAGGAGGAGAGAAATTTTTTTCAAAACAACTCTGAGTATTAAAAATATTTTTGAAAAATTTTGTTTAAACTCTTAATTAAATAGTTGCAATTTATTTTAATTACAAATTTATGCTTAAAACATGTTAGTTTAGTAATTTTCTTTAAAATTACTGTTTGTCTATTTTTACCCTAACTTGAACTTGGTTTGATGCACATCAAAAAGGGGGAGATTATTAGACCCCGTGGTTGTTTTGATGTGATCAACCAAGTTGGTTAGGTCCTGCTTTGTGTTTGATCCTTGTGTCTAAGTGTGCAGGAGCTTAGGAGCGCAGGAAGTCGAGCGGAAGACGCAGCTAGCGAGAAGGACAACACGGAAAGGGAGCCGACGGGCTCGGTGCGTCCGAAGGACGAGAGAGCTACGGAAGAGTACACCGATGGGCGAGAAGAACATGCACGATGTTCGAGGGACATTAAGCTGGGGAGGAAGGCTGCTAGAGGAGAAGGCCGGAAATTGGGTTCGGGTGAGCCCTATTTTGGTTGGTCGGAATCACCCAAAGAACGGAGGTTCGGAAGTTGAAGCAAAGAAGTAACTGAGTTGGTCAAGACTGCTCAAGGCGCCTTCATCATGGCTTGAAGGTGTTAGAGTGTATACTAAAAGCCTAGCTTTTGGTATAAACATTTATCTAGAAATAAGAATCACATTGGTCAAATGTCTACATTTGTGATAAATGTAGTTGTTCAATTAATTTGTATTGTAGATAACATGGTGTGTAGTGTCACACACAGAGGATCATGTTATCAGTACCTTATAAATTATAAATAGTAGCTCACGACCGAGATGGAAAGGAACAAACCATTTGAAGGTCGTAGTGTAATTAGGTATTAGTTTATCTTAACTATATAATTACACTAGTACACTTAGAGTGTATTGAGTAGGACCATTAGAGGTCGTTTCTTTTATACTGACTTTATAAAGAAACAAAGACCTCAGTTATTATGGAAGTGTGTGCTCTTAATCCTAATATAATAACAAACACATATATTTGATATTTATTTCTTTAATTTGTCAATGGGTGAGATTTAGTTCGATGAATCAATAAGCCCGATAAGTTGGGAAATGATATCACTTATAGTGTGTGTTGTTGATTATAGAAGGAAACTGTGTCCTAGAGATACTAGGTTGAGAATGTCCCCAAGAGGAGCTCAAAAGGATTGTCATGTTAAACCCTGCAGGTGGACTTAGTCCGACATGACGATGAAGTTGAGTGGTACTACTCTTGGAGCTAGATATTAATTAAGTGAGTTGTCAGTAACTTACTTAATTAGTGGACATTTGTTATCTTAAACACAGGGAGACTAACACACTCATAATAAGAAGGAGCCCAAAAATATAATTTGGGATTGGTGCGGTAGTTCAATAATAATTCTCTAGTGGAATGAATTATTATTGATAAAATTAAGTTGTGTGTTCGGGGCGAACACGGGATGCTTAATTTTATCGGGAGACCAAAACCAATTCCTCCTCTCGGTCCCTATCGTAGCCTCTTAATTATAGAGTACTATACCCACCTTCTTACCCATCCTATAGGGGGCCGGCCAAGCTAGCTTGGAGACCAAGCTAGGGCCGGCCATGTTTTGGTTCATGGGTGAATTCATGTGGCCGGCCCTAGCTTGAACTCAAGCTTAGGTGGCCGGCCCTATTAAAATAAAAAGGAATTTTATTTTTAAAATTTTTCTCATGTGGATAACATGATTTAAAAGAGAGTTTAAAAATTTAAATCTTTCCTTTTATAAGATTCTACAAAAGATTAAGAGAAGAGTTAAATCTCTTTCCTTATTTGTAGATTAAAAGGTTGATTTTAATTTTGGTAAAAACTTTCCTTTTAATCATGTTCATGATTTAAAAGAGAGTTTAAAAATTAAATATCTCTTTTATAAAGCTTCTACAAGGATTAAGAAAAGATTAGATATCTTTCCTTATTTGTAGATTGGAAGAGATTTTAATTTTTAAAGATAACTTTCTTTTTATCCACATGTTTAAAAGAAATATTTTAATTTATAAAATTTCCTTTTTATTGACCATCATGAAGGGAAAATTATTAGAGAAATTTTTTATAAAATTTTCGGAAACAAATTAGAAAAGTTTTAATTCTTGATTGAATTAAATTTCCCTTGCTTGGTTTAAAGTGGCCGGCCACATTGTTGATGAGAAAAAAAGTTATTTTTAATTAAATAAATTTTCCTTATCAATGGTAAAAGAATTAAGGAAATTTTTATTTAAATTTCCTTATTTGCCAAGGCCAAGGATTATAAAAGAGAGGGTAGAGGTGCCTTCATTGTGAACAACTCTATTATTTTTCCTCTCTCTTTTTCTTCCTTGGTGTGGCCGGCCATCCTCTCCTCCTTTCTTCTCTTTGATGGCCGAACCTCATCCTTCTTGTGGAGACCCATATGGTGGCCGGATCAAGTTTAGAGAAGAAGAAGAAGAAGGAGAGAAAGAAAACTTTGTTTCTAGCATCCCTTGGAGCATGGTGGTGGTGGCCGAACCTCTTCATCCTAGAAGAAGTTTTGATGGCCGAAATTTGCAAGGAAGAAGAAGGTGCTTGGTGGTTCTCATCTCGGAAGATCGTTGCCCACACAACGTCCGAGGTTAGAAGAGGAATACGGTAGAAGATCAAGAGGTTTTTCTAAAAGGTATAACTATTAATTTTTCTTTCCGCATCATACTAGTTATTTTTGGAAATAATACTAAATACAAGAGGCATACGATTCTAGAGTTTCAAATTTGTTTTCGATATAGTGTTCTTTTGTTTTTTTTCCTTGTGATTTGATTGTTCTTTTCGGTTAACCTAAAGTTATTTTAGGAAATTAAATATTAGCTTTCTATAAAAGGTTTTGTCTAGTCGGTGGTGGTTGCTCCCATATCCAAGAAGGTCATGTGCCTCACCACGTCAGTACTGGGAACCGATTATGGAAATTAATATTTAATGGAATTAATAACTTAAGGTGACTTGGGTCGAACGTGTTAAGTTCCGCAGGAGATCCAAGTCAAAACCTAAAAGAACAAATAGATTAAGTTTTGGATCAAACGTGTTAAGTTCCGCAGGCGATCCAAAATTTAATTTAAAAGAACACATGGTAGCTAGGAAAAGGTTCAGACCTTTGTACAAAATTTTTGTACAGTGGAACCTCTAGGCTTTCCGAGTAGCAACCAACAGAAGGCGCCTTCACCTTATGCCTTCAAGGCTTGATGAAGGCGCCTTCATCTGGTCAAATGTGACCGTTTGCATTTCGGATAAAGTTTTATCCGCCTACTCGATGGAGGCGACTTGGACCTCTGTTGGAGGCGCCTTGGACATCCGAGATAGAATTTTCAAAGGCTATAAAAGGACCCCTGGACCTAGGAATTATTCATCAATTGTTCAATCAACTCTGTAATCATTTCCTAGCAATAGTTCTGAGCTGTTAGAGTGTAAAAGGCTTCTCCGCCTTCAGTAAAGGAGACTTTCTCTAGTGCACTTTTCATCACCCTGGATTAACAACTCTCTTGGTTGTAACTAGGTTAACTGCTGAGTCTCGGTTTCATTTTTGTTTCTTTATTTCTGTGATTTTATTATTGCTATTGCAGTTTTGAGTTGAAAATTCCGAGGAGGGTATAGTTTTTATTTTTCAGGCAATTCACCCTCCTCTTGCCGACCTCCGCTGCACCTACAAATTAAATATTTATTTCAAAAATTAGCTTCCAGGTTAAACATGGCGAGTTACGAGGCCTTCTTGGGTATGGGTTCATCCACCACTTCCTAAACAAAGTCTTTCAAAGAAATTCAATGTTTAAACTTCTTACAGTCACCCTCGGTTTAACTAAAGAGACCTCAATAGAAGCACAAGATCAAAACATGAAATCGAAACACAAAATCGATAACACAAAACTAATAGCTTAAAACGATAGCCTCTTGTGTTGGTATTTCAGGATCCATTTAAAGAATATGAACTAATTATGAAGCGAAAACTAATAATTAGTTATACCTTTCTTTGAAGATTTAGTAACCTCTTGATCTTCTATTGTATTCCTCTCCTCCTCTTGGATGTCGTGTGGGCGACGATCTACCAAGATGAAATCCACCCAAACCTTCTTATTCCTTCCAAACTTTCGGCCACCAAAAGGATATCACAACTAGGGAACATCCTTTCTCTTCTTCTTCACCTCCAAGTATCCGGCCACCAATTGAACTCCAAGCTTGATGCTACCGGCCACAAAGAAGAAGAAGAAAAGAAGATGATGAACGGTTGGCCACCAAGGAAAGGAAGAGGAGAATAGAAGATGTGTTAAAACATAAGGCACCACCTCCTCTTCTTTTATAATCCTTGGTGAATGAAAAAAAGGAAAGTTTTAAAACAAAATTAAAACTTCCTTTTATTCCTCTATCATGGATAGTCATACCCTTATCATCAAACAAGGAAAGATTTTAAAAAAAAATTAAAATCTCTCTTTTAAAATCCCTTTTGTGGATAGCTAAAAAAAGAATGTTTTATAAAAATTAAAATCTCTCTTTTAAATCCTTTTGTGGATGTCTATAAAAGGAAAGATTTCAATAATTAAAATCTCTCTTTTAAATCCCTTATAAAAGGAAAGATTTTAACAAGATAAAAACTCCTTTTATTTCCTCTTGTGACCGATCTAAAAAAGGAAAATTTTATAATTAAAATCTTTCTTTTAAATCCTTTTTATGGATCTCTATAAAGGAAAGATTTAAAATAAAACTTCATTTTCTAATTTATGTGTGGTCGGCCCCTTGCTTGGGCACCAAGCAAGGCTTGGCCGGCCCTAGCTTGGGCTCCAAGCTTAGCTTGGCCGACCCCCTTGCTTGGACACCAAGAAAGGCTTGGTCGGCCGTAGCTTAGGCTAAGAAGCTGGGCTTTGAATGGATATAAGGCTTTATATAAGAGGCACGCTATAATAGGGACCTAGAGGAGGAATTGGCTTTGGTCTCTCGATGAGCTTGAGCTTCTCGTGTTCACCCCGAACACCCAACTCAAGTTTATCAATAATAACTCATACCACTAAAGAATTATTATTGAACTACCGCACCAATCCCAAATTATATTATGGGCTCCTTCTTATCATGAATACGTTAATCTCCCTGTATTTAAGATATCGAATGTCCATTAATTAAATGAGTTACTGACACTCACTTAATTAACATCTAGCTCCAAGAATAGTACCACTCAACTTTATTGTCATACCGGACTAAGTCCACTTACAGGGTTTACATGACAATCTTTATGAGCTCCTGAAAAGGACATCATCAACCTAGATTACTAGGATACCGTTTCTTTTTATAATCAACAACACACCATATAAATAATATTATTTTCCAACTTATCAGGCCTATTGATTTAATGAACTAAATCTCACTCATTGATAAATTAAAGAAATAAATACTAAATATATGTGTTTGTCATTATATCGGGATTAAGAGTATGCACTTCCATAATAACAGAGATCCTGTTCTTTTATGCAATCAATATAAAAAGTGTTAGCTAGAGCCCTAGAGCCAATCATTTAATGATTGTATTTTGGACTTGTTGTATCATATTCTATATAAATAAAGGCATTTGGTTTTTGGTTATTATACTTACTTGTATTGGTGCCAAATAAACTAAGTATAATAACGTCCTTGAGTAGACGGTTCTCACCTATATCAATCGGTTAGTTGAACCGATAGTGAGATGATATAGGGAACACTACTCTTAATCATTCCTAGTCGAGTATTAACATTCAGGGACAATGTTAATGCAATAAGACTAGCATGTAGGTCAACTCGATGACTTGATCTCACAAGTCATGGATATAGAGATATCAAGTTGACACATGGGTATGCATTGGAGAATGTATACTGAATGACCCGCCATGAGAAAGTATCATGGATCGTTATATGAGTGTCATATACTTTCTCATGTGGCTATTAGTATGACTACTAGTCCTTAGACCTGAAGTCACCATGGTTCCCTACATAAGGAGTTATGTACTTTGGTTTCGTCAAACGTCACTCGTAACTGGGTGGACTATAAAGGCGATTACTGGGTATATAACAAATTATGCAGAGGGATGTGAGTGATGTAGATGGGATCTATCCCTCCTATATGACGGGAGAGACATCGGTATTCTTGATAGAGTGAGACCACGAAGTGCATGTGTAACACCCGAAAATTCTCAAAAATTATTTTAGAAATATTCTATGATTTTTTTGGAATTTTAGAATATTTTTATGGAATTTTAGAATAGCGGTAGTAGCAAAAATAAATGGAGTCGTAAAATATCCTACGCGGGTTTTGAACCCGAGACCTATTGGGTCTTATGACTTATAGATAGCTCTAGTAACCAAGTGAACCCAGCAGGGTCGTGCTGAAAGGAAAGGGAAACAATTAAATTTATATTAGAGTTGGACGAAATTACCCACTTAATATAAATAGGGAATTAATAAGTGAAGAGTTATTTTTAACGTAACTTTTCTCCTCCTCACCCTAGCCACGTCGACCCCTCTCCCTTCCTCACCTCTCAGCGCCAAAGTCCAAGGAAGAACCTAGGGTTCCGTCCCTAGAGCCATAGGAGTACTTTCCGGCGATGACTCCGACACGAGGACGCTCCCTTCCGCGAGAGGAACGCATAGACGCGAGAAGATCGTCGAAGAGATCTCTTCTCCGGAGAATCTAGCGATTAGATTTGTAAGAAACTTCGAGCAGGAGGTAAGAAACCCCTCACCTACAGTATAAGTAGCTCTCGTGTGATTTTCTAATTTAGTTTAGTAGTATGTAGACTTTCGGCACAAAGGATGTGAATTAGCGCACACCAAGTGTTCAATTAAATTATTAGCACAGTTAAAATGCAACTTAAGCATTTTACTGGTTTAGATAAATGCAATAGAAGCATTTTACAGCTTATTAGTCTTGCTACAACTATTATGGGACTAGACGTCCAATGGGTGGGCTCCCACAGTCGCCTCTAGGTTCAGACAACCTAGTTCTAGGTTTAGATAACCTAGTAAAAGCAAGACAAGAAATATTAGCTATGTTCAGTATTTTACTTTTAGCAATGGCACTGTACTGGATTAGATATCCTTTGGGTTGGGCTCCCATAGTCATCCCTAGGTTCAGATAACCTAGTAACCCTACTGAATTCGGGACTTGCAAACCCGGGTCTAGTTAGGGATGCGCGCATAGCACGTACAGATATCGGGCCCATCAGCAGCATGATTATTATTTTAATCTATTTATGAATACAGTTTTCAAAACTTCACAATAGTTATGTGGATTTAGTACAGCTTTAGTATTAGTTTAGAATTAGCTTAGTTCAGTTTTTGTGTCAGTTCAGTTTTCTATTGATACAATATGATAGCTTATGTTAGCACTCGCTGCCATGACTAGTTTGTTTGTATGCCATGCTATGCTCTTACATGTTCAGTATTCATATGTTTCAAATAGCATGTTTTAAACACATACATTGCATCGTATGCATGATTTAAGTGAGGTAGATGGTTTCTTACTAAGCTCTCAAGCTTATAGATACTATTTTCCTTATACTACAGATAAAGGTAAAGGAAAAATGGACTAGTGGAGGCTGGAGGTCAATGAAATGCTGAAGATGTGTGTGGATGGAACTTGGAATAAAGACCTTGGAGAAACTAGAAATAAATCTGAAACTTTAGCATTTTATTAAGTTGTTACTTTCCTTATTTCAGTTATTTTAATGCTATGAATCATGAAAGACATGTTTAGATTGTTAGTGTTCCTGCTTAGAATGTCAGTTAGCGTTATTGGGATGTTTATGGTCATGCTAGAACTTGTGTGTGTGAATTTGGCACGAAACAATGCTGAAATCAGACTTGTGGTACGAAATCAGAAACCCCAATCGATCGGCCGATCGATTGGAGGCTTCTCAATCGATCAGCCGATCGATTGAGAAGTTCGTACCGCGAACAGTAAGCTCCCGGATCGATCAGCCGATCGATCCGGATGCCTTTTGTCGTGGACAGAAAGCCCTGGGATCGATCACTGGATCAATTGGCCAGTCTGGATCGATCAGCCGATCGATCCAGAATATTGCCCGAGCACAATAGCGTGCTGAATCGATCACTGGATCGATCCAACCTAAGTTCCGCATACAGTAGCATGCTGGGTCGATCACTGGATCGATTAGACCATTCCAATCGATCCACCGATCGATTGGGAAGCCTGATAGCAGCGGGAAACCCCTTATTCCAGTTCCTTGACCATGGGGAATGTAATATATGACATGAATAGTTTGATTACACCCCTTAGCACATATAGAATAAAGAAATGATAATAGTTTAGCCAAGTTTTAATTAGTACAGCTTCCGCACCTAGGCTTTAGATGGTCATGGAGTAGTTTAGAACAGTATATTGTGACGGTCCGTCCTTACAGCCTAGCCAGTAGAAGGCGGGTCGTTACAGCATGGCCATGCCCAAATGAGTCAATATGAGATATTGAGCTCATTTGATTTAGTGAGTCTACTTGGAGTTCGAGATTTAGATTGATTAGAGGATGACACGGTCTATGCCTCACATTGATCAATCTAGATGTCTTGGATAGAAGGGCACTTGTCATATATTGTGAGGAGTCACAATTAGTAGTCACAAGGTGATGTTGGATCTCAACATTCTTGTAACTTGGGTAGTAATGATGTGTTGCTAGATACCGCTCATTACTTATGCTTCTAAATGGGTTTAGGGTCATTGCCAACGTTACAAGAACCTATAGGGTCACACACTAAGGACAATTAGATGGAGATTAGGTTCATATGATGAACCAAGAGGATTAGATTCATTTGATGAATCAAATTGGATTAAGAGTAATCCTAATTAGGCTAACTTGAGTTGGACTCAAGTTGATTCATGTATTTAATGAGTTTAATTTAGATTATGACTCATTAGATCAACTTAATTTAATGAATTAGATTCATTATATTAAGTTGGCTTGAATCAAATGGTTAGATTAGATCAACCATGGAAGAGATTTGGTCAAGTTTGACTTGACTTGAGAGGAAGATAAAAAGTCAAATTTGACTTGACTTTATGCCACCTCATTGGTGAGTTGGCATTGATGTGGACTAATGATGTTACTCTACATCATCATGCGGTGCCACCTCATGGAAGTTACAAAGTCATTCTCTTTAATGGCTTCACATTAATTGCACTTAATGCAAAATTTGAGGGTTACACTTGGGAAGTGGCCGGCCACTTTTGAATGTGAAGAGAATTCATTTTTCTCATTCAAGTGCATTCACATCTTCTTCCTCTTGGAGCTCTTTCTTCTCCCTCTCCTCCTCTCTTGGCCGAACAAGACAAGGTGCTAGCACACCTTTGTTTGGTCTTCTCCATCAAGGATTGTTCGTGTGGATACTTCTAGAGGACCGTACGCTTGACAGTCTAGAAATCCGACACCTTGGACGAGCGGGATTCGCGAAGGGCGCGCTTCAAAGGTATAACCTTTTCTTCATGTAGATCTAAAAGTAGATCTAAGTAGAAACTCGTACATGTAAATTTTTGAAATCTATCCTTCGCACGAGATCCAGTGGCATGGGTGATTCGGGGTTTCCACGACGCGAAAATGCGGTTTTCGCGGCCCGAAAACCCAACAAAAAGAACAACCTCAAATGGTCCTGCTCAATACACTGAAAGTGAACTAGTGTAATTTTATAGTCAAGATAAACTAATACTAAATCACACTACGACCGTTCCAATGGTTTGTCCCTATCAATTTTGGTCGTGAGCTACTATTTATAATTTATAAGGAACTGATAACATGATCTTCTGTGTGACACCACACACCATGTTATCTATAATAGAAATTAAATAAACAACTACATTTAACATAAATGAAGATATTTGACCAACGTGATTCTTATTTCAAAATAAATATTTGCACAAAAAGCTAGGCTTTTAGTATACATTCTAACACAAAGGATGAAAGAGCTGCAGAAGAGTACATCGGTGGATGAGAAGAACGTGTGTGACGTTCGAGGGACGAGAAGCTGGGGTGGAAGCCTGCTCGAGGAGAAGGCCGGAAATTGGGTTTGGGTGAGCCCTATTTTGATTAGTCGTAATCACCCAAGCAATCAGGACTTCGGAAGCTAAAGTGAAAATGAAGAAATGCTGGAAAAGTAGATGGAGGTACCCTTAACAGTCGTTGGAGGCGCCTCCACCCTCATCAGATTGAGGGTGCCCCCAATAACATTGAGGGCGCCCTCAACAACATTAAAGGCGCCCTTAATGCCCTTGTGGGCGCCCTCGACCTGGCCAAATTGGTCGTTGGTAAGCGGATAAAATTTTATCCACTTATCCCCTTGGAGGCACCCTCAACCCCTTTGAAGACACCCTTAACACTCGAGATAGAATTTCCAGGAGTTATATAATGGCCCCTAGAGCTAGGAAATAATTAATCAACTCTTGTATTCAATTCCTAACAACGTTTGAGCTTTCTTAGTGTGTAAAAGGCTTCTCTGCCTTCAAAGAAGGAGATTATTTTTGAACTTTTCAATCACCTTAGATTAACAATAACCTAGGTTGTAACTAAGTCAATCTCTTAAGTATTTTCTCTATTTTCTGTCATTTCATTATTTTACTATTGCATTTTTATAGTTGAAAGAACGAGGAGGTATTTCTTATTTTTTCAGGCAATTCACCCCTCCCCTCTTGCTGGCCCGCTATGCCAACAAGTGGTATCAGAGCCTGACAGCCTCAGAAGGAATAATCGCCCTCTGAAGCAACAAAGATCAAAAGAATGGCAGGCACAAGTATTCATCCCCCAAAGTTTGACGGAGACTTTGCGACATGGAAACGCCGAAAGGAGGTATTTTTTAAAACTAACTTTGAGATTCTTTTAATAATAAAATATGGTTTTGTAATCCCAAAAGATAAGGAAGAATACCACTAGACTAAGAAGGAGCAAGCTGATTTCCTGGCCAACAGAAAGGCAGATTTCCATTTGCTCAGCGTTCTACCGCCCCAGGAGGTTAGTCGGATCGGAAGCTACGACTCCACCAAAGACCTCTGGGAAAAATTCTTGGAGCGCCACGAAGGCACCTCAGAAGCGAAGTTACCAAGGCAGGACATCCTCCAGACTCAGCTAACAAATCTCCGGATGAACAATGGAGAAAAGGTAGCGCAACTCCAAGCACGAATCAAGGAGCTGATAACTCAACTAAACAATCTCAGAGAATTGGTAACAAACTAAGATTCGATCTGGTATGCGCTCAACTCCTTCTCGAGAACGTCAGAATCGACATCCTTAGTAGATGCATACTACATCTCTAAGGACTTTGAGGTAAGTACGCTAGAAAACTGATTTTCTACTTTCAAACTTCACGAGTCTCGAATTACAGAACCTAAATAAATAGAGAAGTCAAATTTCAATGTTGCCCTACAAGCCGAGATGGATGATCCCGACTTCAACATGTCGATCGATGAAACTGAAGTGGCGCTATTGGTAAGGAAGTTTAATAAGTTTATTATGACTAAGATATTTAGATCGCAGTCGGGAAAGCATCAACGCAACAGAAGGATGGTCCATTGCTACAATTGCAATGAAGAAGGGCACATTAAGGATGACTGTCCAAAAATAAAGAAAAGGAACAATGAAAAGGAGAAAGGAAAGTACAAGCTAACATCCTTCAAGTACAATACCCTGAAGGCCACATGGTCAGATTCATCATCCTCCGAATCTGAAGTCAAAGCTCTTGAGATTAGCACTAATGGCCAACCATCAAATTGAAGAAGAAATCAGCTCAGAGATGAGCATAGATGAAGGGGGAGAATCATCAAAAGAAAGCTGTGATGAAGGGGGAGCATCAGAAATAGAGGTAAGTGAGGTACGTACTCTAAACCTGAAACAGTCTTTTCATTTTATCAAAGTTCTTACAAAAGACTTAGTAAGATCAGAAAAAGAAATTCCTGATTTAAAAATACTATTAGATAATTTACAAACAGAAAATGATAATTTGAAAATACAAATTCAAAATCTGAAAACTGATGCATGCTTAAAACCTAACAACTTTCAAAAATTAAAACTTAGAGTTTATGGAAAGTTAAGTTGGTATATTAGACAACATCAGGGACAACTTAGAAAGATTTTCAAAAATTATATACCCCCTAAATTTTTAATTAATCTAGTAGAAAGGAACCTATATTGGGTTCCCATGTCTTATTTAGATTAAAAATTCTCTTATTTTTAGGCTTTCAGAGAAATTAAATATTTATATTCCTTAAAAGGCTTTGTCTGAAGTGGTTGATGATCCAATAACCAAGAAGGCCTAGTGTCTTGCCACAGACTAAAAGCCGATTATCGAATTGAATATTTAATTGACAAACTGATAAGCTTGAAAATTAATTTAATGCTTTTAAATTCTTGTCAATTATTAGAAAATTTTATTTTTTAAAAATTGTTTTGAAAAATATTTTTAAAACTTGACCATTTGTACCTTTTTTTTTTATATGATCAAAGGGGGAGAGATAGGTACAAGTCTAGGGGGAGTTAATTTTTTTTTTTTTTTTACTGATAGATTTTTTTATCAATTTCAATGTTACAACTACTTATATTACAAATTTATGCTTAAATGTTTTATTTACATTTATTACTTGCCTATTTTACCCTAACTTGAACTTGGATTCAGCACATCAAAAAGGGGGAGATTGTTAATCCCTGTGGTTGTTTTGATGTGATCAACCAAGTTAGGTTAGGTCCTATTTGTTATTGATCTCTATGTCTAAGTGTGCAGGAGCTTAGGAGCGCAGGAAGTCGAGCGGAAGACACAGCTAGCGAGAAGGACGACACGGGAAGGGAGCCGACGGGCTCGGTGCATCCAAAGGATAAAAGAGTTGCGGAAGAGTACACCGGTGAACGAGAAGAACACGCGCGACGTTCGAGGGACGAGAAGCCAGGGCTCAAGGAGAAGGTCGAAAATTGGGTTCAGGTGAGCTCTATTTCGGTTGGCCACAATCACCCAAGCAATCGAGACTTCAGAAGCTAAAGTGAAAATGAAGAAATGCTCGAAAAGCATTTGGAGACGCCCTCAACAGTCGTTGGAGGTGCCTCTACCCTCATCAGATTAAGGGCACCCTCAATAGCATTGAGGGTGCCCTCAACAACATTAAAGGCACCCTCAATGCCCTTGAGGGCACCCTCGACCTGGCAAATTGGCCGTTGACAAGCGGATAAAACTTTATCCACTTATCCCCTTGGAGGCATCCTCAACCCCTTTGAAGGCGCCCTCAACACTCGAGATAAAATTTCCAGGAGCTATATAATGACCCCTGGAGCTAGGAAATAATTAATCAACTCTTGTATTTAATTCCTAGCAATGTTTGAGCTTTCTTAGTGTGTAAAAGGCTTCAACGCCTTCAGAGAAGAAGATTGTTTCTGAGCTTTTCACCCGCCTTAGATTAACAACCACCTAGGTTATAACTAAGTCAATCTCTTGAGTCTTTTCTCTATTTTCTATTCTATCATTTCATTATTTTACTGTTACATTTTTAGAGTTGAAAGAATGAGGAGGGTATTTCTTATTTTTCAGGCAATTCACCCCTCCCCTCTTGTCGGCCCGTTGCACCAACAGAAGATGGGGATGATCCTTGGAAGTAGGGGTGACTACGTATGGGGGAAAGTCATAGTTCCATTGAAGCTCATAGGCCTCCTGTACTGTAAATCTAGAGGAGCATTAAGTATACCACACATTGGAGGTCAACATTGAAGGATTAAGTAGGAATAAGGAGAACAGCTAGTGGAAGGAGAAGAACAAGAAATAGGCACACGGAAGGAAGAAGACAAAGTGTTAGGGATTTTCCTCCTTTTCTCTTTAAAAGCCTTAGCAAGGTATCAAAAAAGGTGTTTTAAGGGAGAACGTTAGATTAAGGTGAGGAGAAAAGCGGGGTTAAAGAGGAACTGTTGGATGGATCGATAAGTCGGTGTACATAATGAGATAGGTACAGTTCAGACGTCATGAACACATGTGTCACCAATAGAAAAATAGTATCAATAACCGATACAAAAGGTCACGTTCCCAAGATATTAAAGCCATTACCATGATTAAAATTAAAAGTTACAATATCCCAAGAAAGACTAAATATTTATATAAAATAAGAGCTATATGCTCTTCGTATTATAAATGTTGAACCCCGTGGTTGTTTTGATGTGATCAACCAAGTTAGTTAGGTCCTGTTTGTTTTTGATCCCTGTGTCTAAGTGTGTAGGAGTTTAGAAGCGTAGGAAGTCAAGTGGAAGACGCAGCTAACGAGAAGGACGGCACGGGAAGGGAGCCGACGAGCTCGGTGCATCCGAAGGACGAGAAAGCTGCGGAAGAGTATACCGATGGGAAAGAAGAACATACGTGACATTTGAGGGGCGTAAAACCGGGTCGAAAGACTGCTCGAGGAAAAGGCTAGAAATTGGGTTTGAGTGAGCCCTATTTCGGTTGGCCGGAATCACCCAAACGCATGAAGCTTCGGAAGTCAAATCAAGGAGAAAGCAAGCTTGAAATAAAGCTTAAGGCACCTCAAGCCAGTATTGGAGGTGCTCCACCTTGGAGGCTCCTCAATCAAACATTGGAGGCGCCTCCACATTGGAGGCGCCTTCAATCTTGTTTGAGGCTCCTCCGACAGGTCAAAGATGACCGTTTGAGCGCGGATAAAGTTTTATCCATTTGACTTAGTTAGAGGCGCCTTGGACCTTCGAGATAGGATTTCCAGGAGCTATTTAAAGGCCCATGGAGCTAGGAAATATTCATTCATTCAAGCATTCAATTCCTAGAAACTTGTGTGCTCTTTTAGTGTGTAAAAAAGGCTTCTCTGCCTACAGTGAAGGAGACATTCTAGTGGAGCTATTCAACCGCCTTAGAGTAACAACCGTCTTGCTTGTAACCAAGTTAATTCCTTGTCTCTTATTTTAATTTTGCCTTTTACTTTAATTGTTGCTATTTAGTTTTGAGTTGAAAGTTCTTGAGGAGGGTATACTTTAATTTTTCAGGCAATTCACCCCCCTCTTGCCGGTCCCGCTGCACCAACAAGTGATATCAGAGCCCGACAACCTCAGAAGGACTAACCGCTGAGTGAAGCACAAAGATCAGGACGATGGCCGGCGTGAACATTCATTCCCCAAAGTTTGACGGAGACTTCGCTACTTGGAAACGAAAAATGGAGGTATTTTTTAAAACTAAATTTGATATACTTTTAATAATGAAATATGGATATGAAGCGCCAAAAGACAAAGAAGAATTCAACTGGACAAAGAAGGAACAAGCAAACTTCGTCGCCAATGGAAAGGCTGAGTTCCACCTGCTCAGCATTATGCCGCCTCAGGAGGTAAGTCGGATCGAAAGCTATGACTCCGCGAAAGACCTCTGGGAAAAACTCCTAGAGCTTCACGAAGGTACCTCCGAAGCGAAGCTTGCAAGACGTGACTGTAAGACCGTTGGATTCGATAGAGGGGGGGGGTGAATATCAATTCGAAAATCTCGAGTTAAAACGCAGCGGAAATGTAAAGAAGTAAAGAGATGAACACTGTTGATTTTTACTTCGTTCGGAGCCTGTGACGACTCCTACTCGAAGGCCCGTACTCCTTGAGTACTTTCATTGGGCAATTAACTAGCAATTCGGATAATTACAATTTACGTACAAATATTGCTAATGAAAAGAAGGAAAACAAAGCTAACCGACAAACAATAAATTAAGAAGGAGAGCCGGAGTGAGTCGTCGGAGCTTTGTGAGCGTCGTTGGAGCGCAGAGCAGCAGAGTGATTGGATTCAGAGTTCTCAGAAGACTGATGTTTTGAAGCTCCTGCCTGGGGCTTCTTTTATATGCTGCTCCGGGCGCCTGGATCCCTTCCGGGCGCCTGGAATGTGACGTAACACTCCCAACCAGCATTCTCCAAGTGTCAACGTCGTCCTGGGGATAAAACTTGCCTCCGGGCGCCCGGACCTCCGGGCGCCCGGACCCCTCTTCTCCAGAAAGTCCTTCTCCTGCAAGAAAAGGTTAGTCCGAGGCAAATGTACCCTGCAGCAAAGAATGTTAGCACAGTTTTATCGATAAGCAAAGTATGACTTAGATTCCGTCTTTCCGAGACCGGAATCTAGTCACGATCTCGACTTAGATATCCGAAATGGATCTAAGCCGGATCGACGCCTAATGTCCCCTTCCCGGGAACGCGTCCTCACAGTCACTCCCCTCCAGTGACTTACCTGCCAGACGTCCGGTCAGCCCGTCGACCCGTCTGGACTTCTCGCCAAGCGTCCGGTCAGCCCGTCGACCCGCTTGGACTTCTCGCCAGCTATCCGGTCAGCCCGTCGACCTAGCTGGACTTCTTGCCAAGCGTCCGGTCAGCCCGTCGACCCGCTTGGACTTCTCGCCAGCTATCCGGTCAGCCCGTCGACCTAGCTGGACTTTTCCTGCACACTTGATCAAAGTGTCAGACAACAACACAACTAACTTAACCTATTTGTCATTCATCAAAACCTGGGTTAGACCGTTAGTGCTACCCGCACCAACAATCTCCCCCTTTTTGATGGAATGACAACCTGGTTAAGTTAGTGAAAGCATATGTACGAAACAACATGCATTTGTGTGGTTTTAAAGTTAGTTTGTGTTTTCAAATTGGTTTAGCTAACTTAACCACCTAACCCTTCTCCCCCTTTGGCATTCATAAAAAAGTAAGCAGGGGTAAATAAGCATAGTGTAGAGTAATAAAAAGTTTGGTTAAAAAAATTCAAAGATATTGATAAAATTAACAGTAAAAAGATAGTCAAGTTGACTTGGGGGAGTTTAAGCTTTTGAAAATTCGTTTAAAGCATTTAGCTTTTAGCTTTTAGAAGGCTAGTTAAGTTTTGACAGTGATTTAAGTTTGAAAAAATCTAACTTTCATAATTTTTAACACTTGAGTTTTTGCAAATCAAATTTCAGTTTGTAAACATTTATTTTGAACTTTACTTTTAGTTTTCAAAGGAGTTTGATAGAACTAATTTTGATAAAGTAAAAATAATTAAATCTAATTTTCAAAAATCAAAATTTTAAAGTTCAAAAGTACTATTTTCTAAACCATGGTTTAAAATACTTGAAAAGTTGAGTTTTCAAAGACTAAGTAAAAAGGATAAAAAGTTTGTGATTTAAAACAAAGAATTTTCACAATTTTAAGCAAGTTGATATTGAAAATTGATTTTCAAAAGTAAGGAAAGTGATTTTGAGAAGCTTAGTTTGTAAACTTAAGTTTTGAAAAATCTAATTTCCACAATTTTCAAAACTAAGTTAAATCTAATTTTCAGAATCAATTTTCAATAAAAAGTAAAACCCAATTCTTAAAAACAACTTAGTTTTATAAGAGTTAGTTTTCAAAAGTAGGTTTAAGAAATTTTTGGGAGAACATTTTTCAAACAAGATTTAAAATATTTTATATAAAGGAAAATTTTTTTAATTAATTCCTCCCCCTGAACCTGACATCACTTTAACCAGCTGTCTAACCAATTAGGATAGTAGCTTTCACTTGGTTAGTCAGATTAAGTTAATTACAGCCAGTCAGTGTTTGACTTGACTGATGAACTTTAATCTGATTAATATCTGAATTGTATTTAACGTCCAGACTTATGTTGATGCACTGAAATTAGCATCTTAAGTCCGGACAGTTGGCCTATGCATCTCACCCCTTTCTATGTTTGTCAAACACAAGCAAGGTAACCCTAGGGTGTTGGTGAGATGCTCAAAAACTAGTCCTATGGGTACATGCTTTCTAAGGATGTAAACCTAGTCTAAGGCAAAAAACTATTTTTGAAGGTCTAAAAATGGAAATTTTGAAAACAAACAAGTTTAGCCTATAAGTTGATAAAATTATTTTTGAAAGTATTTTGAAATTTCCTAGTCTATTGAGCACATCCCCAATTTTCGTCGTAAGTTGCTAAATTCACTCTCAGGGAGTGGTTTTATAAAAATGTCAGCTAAATTTGATTTAGACTCAATGTACTTGAGTTCAATATCACCTTTAGTAACATGATCCCTGATGAAGTGATGCCTAACTTCAATATGTTTGGTTCTTGAATGATGTACAGGATTCTTGGTTAAGTTAATCGAACTTATATTATCAATTAATACTTTTACATTTGTGATATTTAAGTTGAAATCTTTTAGAGTATGCATCATCCATAATATTTGTGCAACACACTCCCCTATAGTTATGTATTCTGACTCAGTTGTAGATAGTGCAACACAGTGTTGCTTTCTACTAAACCAGCTGACAAGGGATGGACCAAGTAGTTGGCATCCACCACTTGTGCTTTTGCGGTCTAATTTGCATCCGGCATAATCTGAGTCAGAATATCCTATTAATTCGAAGTTGTTGGTCCTAGGATACCAAATTCCTACATTTGTGGTTCCCTTGAGGTATCTAAAGATTCTTTTGACTTGAGTCAAATGAGATTCTTTAGCACAGGTTTGGTATCGAGCACACATACTAACTGCAAATAAAATGTCGGTCGGCTTGCGATTAGGTAAAGTAGACTACCTATTGCGCTCCGATAATGTTTTAAGTCTACTGATTTTCCATTAGGATCATCATCTAGGATTGTGTTGACGGCCATAGGTGTTTTTATTTCTTTAGTATTTTCCATTCCAAATTTTCTAAGTAATTCCTTAGTATATTTTTGTTGATAAATATAATTTCCTTCATTTGTTTGTTTGACTTGTAACCCTAGAAAATAAGTTAATTTTCCTACCAGACTCATTTCGAATTCGTGTTCCATTAGGTTTTGTAAATTCGTTTAAAAACTCTGAGTTTGTTGAACTAAAGATGATATCGTCTACATAAATTTGAGCTATAAAAATATCTTCTTTTATTGATTTCACAAATAGTGTTGGGTCAATTTGACCTTGGTTGAACTCTTTGGAGGTTAAGTAAGAGGTTAGTCTTTCATACCATGCCCTAGGTGCCTGTTTAAGTCCATATAATGCCTTTTTTAATTTGTAGACATAATCAGGGTGTTCTAGGCTTTCAAAACCTGGTGGCTGACCTACATAAACTTCTTCTTTTATCAATCCATTAAGAAAGGCAGACTTGACATCCATTTGGTATAGTTTGAATCCTTTATGGGCTGCATAGCTTAGTAACATTCTGATGGACTCTAGTCTAGCTACTGGGGCATAAGTTTCATCGTAGTCAAGTCCTTCAACTTGACTGAACCCTTTGGCAACTAACCTAGCCTTGTTCCTAGTAATTTCTCCAGTTTCACTTAACTTGTTTCTAAATACCCATTTGGTTTCTATTATTTTCTTATCGTTAGGTGGAGGTACTAGGTCCCAAACTTCATTGCGCTCAAATTGAGCTAATTCTTCTTGCATAGCTATGACCCAGTCTGGGTCAAGTAGAGATTCAGCTACAGTTTTGGGTTCAATGTTTGAGATTAACGAGATTTGACTTAGGTTTCTGAAAGATAACCTAGTTTGGACCCTCAGGTCTGGGTCACCAATTATTTGATTAGTAGGATGGTTTGGGTTTACTCTTATGGTTCTAGGAGGTTGACTTTCTTGTAGTTGTTCTTCTTCTTCATGATTTTGGGTTTGGTTTGTTCCCTCAGAATTGATATGTTCGTGAACAGAGTCAACTGGTTGAGGTTGGGCTTGTTCTAGGTTTTGATTGGATTCTTTGAATTTTACATTGGTGGTTTCCTCAATTCTTAAAGTGACTTTATTATAAATTCTGTAGCCTCTGCTATTTAGAGGGTAACCTAGAAAAATTCCATTTTCTATTTTGGAAGTGAATTTGCCTAAGTGTTCTCTAGTATTTAGGATAAAGGCTGGGCAACCAAATACCTTAAAGTATTTTATATTAGGTTGTTTGTTGTAAAATATTTCAAAAAATGTTTTATTGTGTTTTTTGTTTAGTGTTGTTCGGTTTTGTACATAGCAGGCTGTACTAACAGCTTCTGCCCAGAAATATTTAGGTAAGTTGTATTCATTTAGCATAGTTCTCGATGCTTCAAGTAAGGTTCTATTTTTCCTTTCTACAATTCCATTTTGTTGGGGAGTTTTAGGGCAAGAAAATTCATGATGGTAGCCATTTTCAAGGCAAAATTTTTCAAAATTATGATTTTTAAATTCTCCTCCATTATCACTTCTGATTCTTTTAATTTTTATGCCTTTTTCATTTTCAATTTGTTTGCAGAAGTTTGTAAAAATTTCAAAGGTTTCATCTTTATTTTTTAAGAATTTGACCCAAGTGTACCTAGAATAGTCATCTATTATAACTAAACAGTATAGACTTCCATTTATTGATTTAACTCCATGGGAGTCAAATAGGTCTAAGTGTAACAGTTCTAGGACTGAGTTGGTTTGGGATTCATTAATTGGTTTGTGGGTAGATTTTGTTTGTTTGCCTTGTTGACAAGCATTACATATTGTTAAATCTAAGTTAGGTAATTTTGGTAAGCCTCTAACTAGACCATTTAATTTACTTATGTTTCTGAAATGTGTGTGTGACATTCTTCTATGCCATAGCCAGGTTTCTTCTTTTTGTGTTAAATAACACTTGACTGAAGAAGTGGTTAAGTTAATGGCATAGATATTGTCTTTTCTAAAACCTTTTAGGCTTATAGTTGGATTATCTAGATGTTTGATCAAACATTCTGTGGATAGAAATTTTACCTTATACCTAGTGTCACATAATTGACTTATGCTCAGGAGATTGTATTTAAAGTTTTCAACAAGTAGAACATTTGTAATTATGAAATCTATTTTTAATTCAATATTACCTATACCAATTACCTTGAGTTTACCGTTGTTTCCAAAGGCAACTGTTCCTAGGCTTTTGTAGGTTAATTGAGTGAACTTGGTGTGATCTCCAGTCATATGTTTGGAGCAACCACTGTCCAAAATCCACTTGGTTTCCTACAACAAGTAGGATTTTTATGTTAGTCTTAGTTTATCAATTTTTAATCAATCATTATTTAAGAAAAAAAAATCTTAATTAAAATTTTGAAATTAATTTAAGTTTTAAAATTAAGATTTTGAAATTAATTTAAGTTTTAAAATTAAGATTTTGAAATTAATTTAAGTTTTAAAATTAAGATTTTGAAATTAATTTAAGTTTTAAAATTAAAATTTTGAAATTAATTTAAGTTTTAAAATTAAGATTTTGAAATTAATTTAAGTTTTAAAATTAAAATTTTGAAATTAATTTAAGTTTTATTCATCTCACCCGATTTATATTATCAATGAAGGAATCCTATGATTTTGTGAGATGAAATTAGTTAGATTACAGAGTTTTGTTTTAACTTGTGTTAGATTCAGACTTAGCTTTGGTTTCCATAAATAGGCATTCTTCGGATAAACTTCTAAGCTTGGTGAGTCACAAGGACATCATTAGAAGTAACCAACCTTTCGAGGTTTTCCGAATAGTCCTATCCACGAAACTTAGTACTAAATCTTGGTCTAACTGGTTAGGATTCATTTAAGGGTAGCTTCGGTCAGTTCCACTTGGCCAAATGCACCAGATCGAAACCATATCTTTCTAGACATGCGATGCCCAAGCTTCCCTAACGTACTATCATCCAAAAACTTCACCAGTACCATGAGTCAAGTTAAACTTGGTCTCTCTTTAACTAATCCTAATTACCCTGCCGGGTTAGTTTGTTTTGGGTTACCCTGTCGGGTAGGTTAGTTTTGGAGGTGTCAGCTATTCTGGAGCCTCCCCCTGAATTATTGGCCATTAATTTAGATTTTGGGTTTGTGTCGATTCTTTTTATAGTTATAATCAACTTGGTGATAATCTAAATTTTGTTGAGTTTTGAATTTTGATTTTAATTTATATTTTAGTTTTTGATCTGATTTATTCAAGTTTATATAATGTATTTTATCTTTAGGTATATAGAATTGATTAAGTCCTACTTGCGTGGTTAAGCACGCTTTCGGGACCCAAGCTTGTTTGGTTGCTTTGTGTTGGGTTAATAATGATTTAAAGGTTTTGTTTGAGTTTGACTTATATCCAAGTCCGGTTTTATTATAGCATGCCTTTTGGTTATTTAGAATTAAATCTAAATTTTTAGATCTTGTTGTGAATTTTTCCAACAATTCTTTTAACTTATTAATTTCATTTTTTAATGATAAATTCTCCTCCTCAAGTGTTCGATCTTGAGTTGGATTCGAATTTTTTAATTGTTCCTTGAGGTTTTGATTTTCCTCAAGAAGAGATTTACTTTCATTTTCCAATTTAACTAATTTTTTATTTAAACACGAGATAATTCTAAAGAATTTATGATTTAAGTTTAGGTATACCTCTTCGGAACCTTCGGAAACGAGTGCGGACTCGTGGCTTGATTCGGGTTCGGACCCGTCTTCCGATTCCTCTTCGCGAGCCATCAGCGCGAGGTGACTTTGGTGCTTTGCCTTTCTCCCTCCGATTCGTCCGAGGAGGAATCGTCCCATGTTGCTTTGAGGGCTTTCTTCTTTGTTGACTTTGGTTTGTCAAGTTTCAATCTTGGGCATTCGTTCTTGTAGTGCCCTTTTGTTACATCCGAAACATGTGACATTTCTTGAGTCGGTGGCGAACTGATCTTCTGAAGATTCTGTTTTTTCTGGTGAACATTTTCCTTACCAGTTCACCAGTGTTCTTCGTCTTGAGTCTTGATCGGAATCTTCTTGATTCGGGTTTGTTCTTCTTTTCTTTAGAGGAACTCGCAAATAAAGCTACACCTTTCTCGATCCCGGCGTTAGTTTGCTCATGAAGTTCTAATTCACAGAAGAGTTCATCCAATTTTAATTTAGATAAATTTTTTGAAATTTTGTAGGCATCTACAATTGATGCCCACAAATTATTTCATGGAAAAGCATTTAACGCGTACCTTATTAAGTCTCGGTTCTCCATTTGGTGGCCTATCGCGTGGAGACCGTTGAGGATATCTTTGATCCTCGCGTGGAGCTGACTTGCCGTTTCTCCTTCCTGCATTTTTATATTAAAAATTTTATTTAACAGCAAATCTCTTTTTGTTACCTTCGCATCGCTTGTTCCTTCGTGCAGCTTGATCAGTTTATCCCAAAGCTCCTTAGCGTTTTGATGCGGTCCGACTCGGTTCAGTTCTTCTCGTGTTAGTCCGCAGTGTAGAGTATTGATGGCTTTGTTTTCAATTGATGCCTTTTTCTTTATATCATTTGTCCAGTCTTCAGGGTCTAGTATGTTCCCGGAGTTGTCTACTGGAATTTTGTAAGCCCTTGTGACGCTCATCCATTGGTCGTAGTCTGTCTTCATGTAGACCTCCATTCTTCTCTTCCAGTACGAAAAATCATCTCCATTGAATAGAGGAGGACGTACTGTGCTGAAGCCTTCTTGTTGAGACATCTTATCCTGCACACACTAAATTAACTGGAAAAAGAAAATCCCAAGACTTCGTCTTGGATTAGCAGTGCGGGAAAAAATAGAAGCTCTAAGTTGGTGTTGTACCAATTTAGATTTTAAATGCAACGAAAAAAAATCTTCCAAAAAGATAATAATATCAGTTTTGAATTAAAAATTTATTTCACCCCCTGTCTGATTGGTGGTTGCACCAAATCAGAGCGGTACCTGCTCTGATACCACTTGTAAGACCGTTGGATTCGATAGAGGGGGGGTGAATATCGATTCGAAAATCTCGAGTTAAAACGCAGCGGAAATGTAAAGAAGTAAAGAGATGAACACTGTTGATTTTTACTTCGTTCGGAGCCTGTGACGACTCCTACTCGAAGGCCCGTACTCCTTGAGTACTTTCGTTGGGCAATTCACTAGCAATTCGGATAATTACAATTTACGTACAAATATTGCTAATGAAAAGAAGGAAAACAAAGCTAACCGACAAACAATAAATTAAGAAGGAGAGCCGGAGTGAGTCGTCGGAGCTTTGTGAGCGTCGTTGGAGCGCAGAGCAGCAGAGTGATTGGATTCAGAGTTCTCAGAAGACTGATTGATTTGAAGCTCCTGCCTAGGGCTTCTTTTATATGCTGCTCCCGGCGCCTGGATCCCTTCCGGGCGCCTGGAATGTGACGTAACACTCCCAACCAGCATTCTCCAAGTGTCAACGTCGTCCTGGGGATAAAACTTGCCTCCGGGCGCCCGGATCCCCTCCGGGCGCCCGGACCCCTCTTCTCCAGAAAGTCCTTCTCCTGCAAGAAAAGGTTAGTCCGAGGCAAATGTATCCTGCAGCAAAGATTGTTAGCACAGTTTTATAGATAAGCAAAGTATGACTTAGATTCCGTCTTTCCGAGACCGGAATCTAGTCACGATCTCGACTTAGATATCCGAAATGGATCTAAGCCGGATCGACGCCTAATGTTCCCTTCCCGGGAACGCGTCCTCGCAGTCACTCACCTCCAGTGACTTACCTGCCAGACGTCCGGTCAGCCCGTCGACCCGTCTGGACTTCTCGCCAAGCGTCCGGTCAGCCCGTCGACCCGCTTGGACTTCTCGCCAGCTATCCGGTCAGCCCGTCGACCTAGCTGGACTTCTCGCCAAGCGTCCGGTCAGCCCGTCGACCCGCTTGGACTTCTCGCCAGCTATCCGGTCAGCCCGTCGACCTGTCTGGACTTTTCCTGCACACTTGATCAAAGTGTCAGACAACAACACAACTAACTTAACCTATTTGTCATTCATCAAAACCTGGGTTAGACCGTTAGTGCTACCCGCACCAATAGTGACATCCTACAGACTCAGCTTACGAACCTCCGGAAGAATAATGGAGAGAAGGTAGCGCAACTCCAAGAAAGGATTAAGGAGCTAATAACTCAACTAAACAACCTTGGAGAAGAAGTAACGAACTGGGACTCGATCCGATACGTGCTCAACGTCTTCCCCAGAACTCTAGAATGGGTGTCCTTAGTAGATGCATACTACATCTCTAATGACTTCGAGGTAAATACTTTAGAAAATTTGTTTTATACTTTTGAACTTTACGAATCTCAAGTTGCAGAACCCGATAGAGTAGAGAAGACTAGTCAGAACATTGCCATAAAGGCAAGAATAAATGGTTCTGACTCCGAAGCCTCAATCGACGAATCCGAAGCGGCTTTATTGGTAAGACGTTTCAATAAATTTTTTAATACTAATAAATTTAGATCGCAGAGATAGAAGCTTCAGCGAAATAAAAGGACGGTTCGTTGCTACAACTGCAACGAAGAAGGGCACATCAAAGATGACTGTCCAAAATTGAAGAAAAAGGAAAAAGTAAAGGAAAAGCGACAATCTTCCTCCAAATAGAAGAACCTGAAGGCCACATGGGCAGACTCATTCTCTGAATCAGACGTCGAAGAATTCTCGGGGTTAGCGCTAATGGCTAACCATCAGTTGGAAGAAGAGTCAAGCTCAGAAATGAGCATAGATGAAGGGGGAGGAACATCAGAAGAAGAAAGCTATGATGAAGGGAGAGCTACGGATATACAGGTAAGTGAGGTACGTAATCTAACTCCCAAACAGTTCTTTAAGTTTGTTAAATCTCTTTCTAAAGATTTACTTAAATTAGAAAATGAGAACGCTGATTTAAGTAAATTGCTAGATAAGTTAAAATCAGAAAATGTTCATTTGAAAATGCAAATTGAAAAGTTGATATATGCTGCATGTTCAAATGTTTTCCAAAAATCTAAATTAAGAATTTTTGATAAATTAAACTGGTATATTAAAAAGCATCAAGGTCAACTTAGGAAAATTCCTAAAACTTATGTACCCCCCAGATTTTTTATTAATCCTGTAGGAAGGAACCTCTATTGGGTTCCAAAATCTGTGCTAAATTTAAATTGGTATTGAATTAAGACTGTCAGAAAAGAGATTAAATGTCTAAAATTTCTTTATGAAGCTTTGTCTAAGAAAGTGGTTATTGCTCCAATAACCAAGAAGACCTAGTGCCTCGCCACGACCTGGAAGCTGAAATATTGAAATATAAATGTTTAATTAACTTTCTGATAAAAGCATTAGAATTAGAATTAAATAATGCTTTGAAAAGTTTTTATTAAACATTTTCTTGAAAATTCTTCAAAAAATAATTTTTACTTAGAAAAATATTTCTTGCATAAAATTTTTTTTGGAAAATTTTTCACACATTTTACATAAACTTCTTCTAAAATTAGATTTTTTTTTTACAACATTTAGTTTACTTAATTTTTTTTATATACCCCATTTTTGCTGTGATCAAAGGGGGAGAGATATGTCCAAGTTGAAAATTTTATTATAAGAGGGAGAGAAAACATACACATTCAAGGGGAGTTTGTTTTCAAAAAATTGTTTTCAAAAAATTATATGGGTTCAAATTCTGTTTAAATATTTTTACAATTATGTTAAATCTATTACTTAATTTTATATTGCAAATTATATTATTGCAATTCTTGTGCTTAAAATGTCAGTTTAGTAATTTTCTTAAATTACTATTTGTTTCATTTTACCCTAACTTGAACTTAGGTTGATGCACATCAAAAAAGGGGAGATTTTTGGACCCCGTGGTTGTTTTGATGTGATCAACTAAGTTAGTTAGATCATGTTTGTTTTTTATCCCTGTGTCTAAGTGTGTAGGAGTTTAGGAGTGCTGGAAGTCGAGCGGAAGACGTAACTAGCGAGAAGGATGGCACAGGAAGGGAGTCGACGGGCTCGGTGCATCCGAAGGACGAGAAAGGTACAGAAGAGTACACCAGTGGGTGAGAAGAACGTGCGTGATGTTCGAGGGACGTAAAGATGGGACGGAAGACTTGTCGAGGAGAAGGAAGAAAATTGGGTTCAGGTGAGCCCTATTTCAGTTGGCCGAAATCATCCAAATGCATGAAGCTTCGGAAATCAAAGCAAGGAGAAAGCAAGCTTGAAATAAAGCTTAAGGCGCGTCAAGCTAGTATTGGAGGCGCCTCCACCTTGGAGGCGCCTCAATCGAACATTGGAGGCGCCTCCACATTGGAGGCACCTTCAATCTTGTTTGAGGCGCCTCCGACAGGTCAAAGATGATCGTTTGAGCGCGGATAAAGTTTTATCCGTTTGACTTGGTTAGAGGCGCCTTGGACCTTGTTGGAGGCGCCTTGGATCTTCGAGATAGGATTTCCAGGAGCTATTTAAAGGCCCCTGGAGCTAGGAAATATTCATTCATTCAAGCATTCAATTCCTAGCAACTTGTGAGTTCTTTTAGTGTGTAAAAAAGGCTTCTCCGCCTACAATGAAGGAGACATTCTAGTGGAGCTATTCAACCGTCTTGGATTAACAATCGTCTTGGTTGTAACCAAGTTAATTCTTTGTCTCTTATTTTAATTCTGCCTTTTACTTTAATTGTTGCTATTTAGTTTTGAGTTGAAAGTTCTTGAAGAGGGTATACTTTAATTTTTCAGGCAATTCATCCCCCTCTTATTGGCTCCGCTGCACCAATAATACACTCGATCAGTCATTATTAACTGATCAAATTTTAAGACTTGTCTATATATATATATATATATATATATATATATATATAAACTTGATCAGTCGTTACTAGTCGATCGAGTCCGAAAGATTAATTAAAGCTACAATAGCTGAACTTGACCGGTCATCAAAGGTTGGCCGAGTATTAAGTTCGGATGAAATTAAATATAGAAATAAACTTGACCGGTCATCAAAGGTCGGTCGAGTGTTAAGTTCGAGTGAAATTAAATAGAAGTGAGCTTGCAAGGACGGTAAAAGTCAAAAAAAAATTGTTATCAAGAATAATGTATAGATTAAAATAAGGATAGTCTGCTTATAGGAAGATTAATAAATAATAACCCTAAAGGCAACGAAACAAATCCGAGCAAATGTTAAAACATACCTTAAACCTTCAGCAATGAAACCAAATCAATTACAATTAACATAACGTCATGCAAATCTCTCAATACTCAACAAATAAGGGCAAAAACAAATTATGTGAATAGGTAAAACACCATAAGAAAAGGTTAATATTCAGAATTGTTCTACATTACAAAAGCATATTGAAAACTAGAACAAAAGCTAGATCAGCTTGGGAAACAAATCAGGGGGTATGGTATCAAGCAATTTTTGATGATCAAGGAAATTGGCTGGAGAATCAGGAATTACATGTCCCTTGCATTTTAATTGCTTTATCCCCCCCCCCCCCCCCCCCCCAGCCCCATGAGTGAAAGATCTGGCAATCGAAGCAGCAATAGGAGCATTGAATTCAGGAGATGCTAAAAGTATTCTTTTCCTCTTTTCAAATCATTCATCTTCGCCCGCCTAATAATCCTCTAGAGCATCCTAAGAGGGCTTTCAATTCATGTTCTTTGGAAGAAATATTCGCTTGAGCTGTGGTTAAGGATGAACATAGAAGGTCTAACTCAGAGTCCTTAGATCGCAAATTAGAGTCTTTAACAGCCAATTCTAAAGCATGAGCATCCTTTAGTGCTTGCAACTGAGATGACAATTGAGTATTTTCAGCGGTATACTTATCTAGTTTTAATGTCAGTTCAGTGCAAAAGCTGGTCTCTGATTTAACTTGAGACTCAAAATTCTCTACAGAAGCTTTCCATCTACTCGAATTTTTAGATTCTGCCTCAAGAAGTTTGCAGGTCTCTTGTAGTTGGCTGGATAACTCTACTAATTCTCTAGAGCCATGGGAAGAGGATGCTCCAGGGGTTTGTTGCCTCAGTGTGTCATTTTCTTGAGCCAAATCATATAATTTGTGGGCCACACTCATATTCATGACCCACTACTGTAGAAAGGAAAGTTGTTATTGTTGGTGCAGTCAACCTCTTGGGTTTCGATGTTTGACAATATACCTAAGTCTAGTTAATTTGATCAAGGGTTAATCTAAATAAGACTTGGTGTTTAGAAGAGAGAAGTCTAGTCAGGACTAGATGACTAACAAAGGTAAGTCATATCCAAAGGATAGGTAGGTGAGAAGTCTTGGTGAGTGAAGTCAGCCCCTAGTGAGTGAAGTTAGGTGGTGGAAGTCTTGGTGAGTGAAATCGGGCCCTAGTGAGTGAAGCTAGGTGGTGGAAGCCCTGGTGATTGAAGTTGGAGCCTAGCGAGTGAAGCTACGTGGAGGAAATTCTGGTGAGTGAAGTTGAGCCCTAGCGAGTGAAGTTAGGTGGAGGAAGTCCTGGTGAGTGAAGTCAGGTAATGGAAGTCCTAATATGTCACGCCCCGATAGTCCCGGCCAGAATAAATTTCGGCAGCATCTCCCCTGTACGAGTGACAGTCTGAAACTTTCTACAACATAACCATACACGACCAACACAGCCGGAAACATACAATAAAATAAAAGTGACAACCACGCAGTATAATAGTAAACCCTAACCTAAGCAACAATAAGGAAATCATCTCCAATATCCTACTCAATTACACCCATAAAACTCAAATCTTATATCCTACTCAACTACACCCATAAAATTCAAATCACCAACATACATCCAATCCTACCTCTTTTACTGTCCGGGCAGGCATGTAAAAAGATATACCAGATGAAAATCCATCGATAATAAAAGACCATACAAGATCCAAGTGCCAAAAAGATACAAGTCTGAAAACATAGACGATAACATAATAAGAAAACCAAAGAAAAGATCCAAAACAGAAATCCTCGCAATCTGGAGGGGGAACTAGCGACTGAAAATCCTCCGGATAGCCTCAACCTGAAATAGTAATATCAACGGAGTGAGTCAACTCCTTAGCGGGTAACTATTGACATGTATAGTAAGAAATAACAACTAATAATAAATATGCATATAGTCTCCTAGATATATCATATAAAAAAAAATGCAAAACTATAAGGTAAAGGAGTATTTGTACTAACCAGGACCTGGTATAAGGATAACAAGGCTGTCAGACCCAGAGTATCATAAATTCTGTATGCATGTCAAACATATGTATCCACCAAATATGTAACATATAAAGTACAGCAAACACAAGCAATAAATGCAGTCAGTGCATATGATGCAACATGTCCTTTAGGTATTTCATACTAAGTGCGAATAGAAATTCAATCATCAGTGCTAAAGGAGGAATGAATCAAAGCGTACTAAGGAACTAGTAACTCCTCAGCTATGGCGAAAAACAGAAACACTTAAGGGATAGGTAACTTACTAGGTCCTTAAGGGTGGAAGATGACAGAAGAAGGTCGGAGAAGATGAAGAAGCGCAGAATGTTGAAGAAGGTCGAAAAAAAGAAGCCCCAGAAAATGAGTTAAGGAAGACGAAGAGTAAAGAAATAAAAAAGAGTTAAGATTTAAGAGGATATAAGGATCTCCATCAAAATGAAATGTCTCGTGATGGGAAAGGTGTTGATTTGTTAAGGGGTATGTGATAGAATGTCAATAAAGAAGCATGTTAAAGGTTGCTTCAAGAAATAGAAAAAAAAAGGTCATGTGGCGATCACCCATAAAGAGGCATTTAATCATATGTTGAGACGTCATATCTTCGAGTGCCTCTGACATTCTCTTTCCGTTGAAGGACCAATTACCAAAGAGACAATTTTGAAAAATCGCGTGATTCTCAAGGTATAAAAGGAGAAGAAAGAAAAAATGATGACTTAGGCAAATAGGACAAACAAACAAAATTGAAACTCATATCTAGTCAGTCGGTTATGCCTCATTCAACTAGACTTGAAGGGAGACTAGTGATACGGGTTATGATAGGTTGGCCTATCGAATGAAGAAGGAGTCATGATCGAGAAGGATAGGAGAAGTATATAGCCAATATGCCTACACACTCTCGGTCAGGCAAAGCCCAACCGAGCATAAAAGCACTTAGTCTTATAAAAGCGTTTAATATTTTACTGGCCAAGTGAAGGCCGAGTGAGCACCGGTGTGCCTTTTCCATGCTTGGTCAGGCAAAGCCCGACCGAGCATAAAGGCACTTAGCTTTATAGAAGCTTTTAGTATCTTACCGGCCAAGTGAAGGTTGAGTGAGCATTGATGTGCCTTCGAACGCTCGATCAGGCAAAGCCAACAGAGTATAAAGGCACTTAGCTTTATAGAAGCTTTTAATATCTTACCAGGAGAGTGAAGACCGAGTGAGCACCAATGTGCCTTCGCACACTCGGTCAAGCGAAGCCCGATCGAGCATAAAGCACTTAGCCTTATAGAAGCTTTTAGTATCTTACCATCCGAGTGAAGACTGAGCGAACACCCATGTGCTTACACGCGCTCGGTCAGGCAAAGCTCGACCAAGCGTAAAGACATTTATCCTTATGGAAGTTGTTAGAATATTATCGACCTAATAAAGACTGAGCGAGCACCAGTGTGCTTACACGTGCTCAGGCAAAGCCCGATCGAGCGTAAAGACACTTAGCCTTATACACAATTTTCAATATATTGCTAGCCAAATGAAGGTCAAGCGAACACTAATGTGCTTACCTGCGCTTAATCAGGCAAAGCCCGACCAAGTATAAAGGCACTCAGCCTTATACATAGTTTTCAGTATATTACCAGCCAAATGAAGGTCGAGCGAGCACTAATGTGCTTACTCGCACTCGATCAGGCAAAGCTCGACCCAGTATAAAGACACTCAGCCTTATACATAGTTTTTAATATATTACCGGTCGAGTGAAAGCCAAGCGAACACCCATGTGCTTACACACGCTCGGTCAGGCAAAGCCCGACTGAGTGTAAAGGCATTTAGCCTTATGGAAGCTACTAGTATATTACCGACCGATTGAGAGCCAATTAAGCACTAGTGTGTGTATATATGCTCGACTGGGCAAAATCCGATCGAGAGTAAGGGCATTCATCTTTCTAAAACTCATAAATATTCTCTGTCGGAACATGTTTAACAAAAGGTATTCTTAAAGTATTCTCAATGTATATACGACCGGCTTGAATGATCGGTCGAGACATGCTTAATAGAAATATATAAGAATGACTGCCTGGTAAATTTGGCGGAAATGTCTTCTAGAAGTTTCTTTAGTTATAATGACGTATTCATATGCATATCTCATCATAAATATGAATCACAAACGACAAAAGAAGTACATCTGGGGTATAAAAAAGATTCCTTAAAATGATTATTGCACAAAATCTAGGAGATGACTTCATCTCCTAACAAACTCTAACAAACCGGGGACTACTTAATGACTACGGAGGTTACATGAGGTTGTATAAAAAGGAAGATTTTTTCCATTGGCAAGATAAGGAAGTTCTAGCATCTTAATTCTGTTTCAAAGTACTTCAGTTACTGTTCTTTTTCTTCTTCTTCCACCTTTGAGAGAAACTGACTTAAGCGCAGAAGGTCTAGCCTGGGATCCCTATCCCAGTTTTAACTCACTAACACTTTGTTGATTTATCTTATTATACGCAAGATCGTGAAGGAGTTCTTCAAGATTTTCAAAAAGTCATCTTCATAAGAGATGATTGTTCGCTTGAGCCAATCTACCTCTTCACAGATTTTACACAGGATCATACCACATATCACACTTATCCACATTAGATAACGACGGTAAATTTTTTTAAACAAGCATAACTTGTGGAATATTTCAATTTAATTAGTTAACTATATCTAATTTTAACTAAAAAAAATATTTTTTTAAACGTAAAAAAGAAACTGAATCATGCGCTCAATTAAATTACAATTAATTCGATGAATATGTAACAAATTCGGCAGCAGTTGCATTTATAATTAGGCAACCAAGTGAACCGACTTGGTTACTTCTCTACGTTTACTTCGGTAATACCTTTTTCCGGAAATAATGGATTTTTTTAAAAAAAAAAAAAAGCATTCCACATTTGGACGGTTATGTATCGGAAAAAAAATTCTAAAATTATGAGATTTTTATTTTTACGCGGGCACGTAACAGACGGCGTGGACAAATTCGTTATGTCACGCAACAATCCGATGAAACGACTTCCGCGTTGCTATAAAACAACAACCTGATCTCCTCCCCCTCGATGCATCGATCTGATACTTTTTCCTACTCCACCTCAATTTGAAATCAAGCAAGGCATGCGGACAAGAAGTGGTTTCCACTTCGATTTCGAATCGAAACTGAGGCCCAGAAAGCGGATGCGTGCGGAGGTAGTAGAAGAGACCGTCGAAAAGGCTGATTTGTTCGATTGCCTTCATGACGACATCGTCATCGTGATACTCTCCTTTGTCAGTGGCTCCGCGGAGCGTCCATCGGATCTGCTCAGCGTAATGAAAACGTATGTAACCTTGTTTGTTCGATTGGATATTTCGTGACAAAATTCTGATCTGTTTGAGGTTTCCAGGTGCAAAAGGATGAACCGATTGGGGAAGAGTCCCTTTGTTCTGAAGAAGGCGGCGCTGGAATCGATCTCGATTGGGGTTAAAAATTGGTCGCAGCCGGCACACAAGTTCTTGGAGATGTGTGCCGATGCAGGGAATTTAGAAGCATGCTACTTGATTGGGATGGTGAGTGCCTAAGTTCATCGATCCCCAATTTTTTTATTTTTTCCAATCTTTCTGGAAATCTGTCTAACCGATTTAATTTGTTGTTTCAGATTGAATTCTATTGCTTAGGGATTTCAAATCTCGGCGGCTCGGACGGCGTAATGTTCATGAAAAAGGGATTGCGTTCTTTGATACGAGCAACGAAGCGGGGTCACGCGCTGGCGACGTACTCACTCGCCGTGATTTGTTTTAATGGTGGCGCAGTGAGGAAGACTGGCAGGCATCTTCGCATGGGAGTCGCCCTCTGCATCCGTGCAGCCCAGTTAGGTCATGTTGATGCCATGCGAGAGCTTGGACATTGTTATCTCGATGGCTATGGCGTACCTAAAAATGTGACTAAAGGAGTCCAGCTGATTCGTGATGCCAACGCCCGCGAGCTTGCCGCCCCTCTCAACAATCTATCCGTTCAGTCCGTATCTGCGTCGAATAAACAGAGTTGCCATCCCCGCAAAGTGGCGTGTGATTGTTCGCCAGAACCGCACCCAGCCAACCGTTTCATGGCGGAGTGGTTCGAGAGGATGAAGGATTTAGGCCGACGCGTTCAAGTTTGTGCCAACTCTAATTGTCGCCGGCCGGAGTTAAGAAGATTCGAATTCCGGCGATGCTCGACGTGTGCCTTTGTTAGCTATTGCTCCCGGGCGTGCCAAGTGGTTCACTGGAAGATGGATCATGGGGTCTTGTGCACGACGAGAACAAGATGGCTCGAGGGTCTTGTAAATGCCCCTAATCGGAATTGAAGCATTATATATTGTTCTTTAATCCATGTTAGCGAGGTTAGGAATTTGTTGTTGTATAAAATCCATTAATTCATTACATAATCGCAATTCTAATTGATGCGGCGAATGATCTAGGCCCCGAAGTTGGGTTAAAGTGTAGAGCGTTTGCTGACATAGCGGTCAATGCTTGGACTAGCACAACAGATCATCTTGACAGAGTGGTCGTTCGATTGAATTTTTGATCCAGTCGGATCCCGAGATGTTTAGTATTAATGAAACATCCAACTAAGTGAGTATCATTCAGAGTTGAGTATTTCTCACTCCTCGGGATAACATGATCAATTATTTCAGTCGGATAGTCTAACCGATCAACCTATGATCCAATCCAACAGGCTGGACATTTGGTTTAACCAAACTTTTTGGCACAAGCAGAGAAGTCAAGTGAAGAATGAGTCTCCGATAGCATTTCTTAAATCCAACTTGACCGCTTTTGCAAGTGACATCCGAGCGGACTATAAAAGAGATTCAGACGAGTTTTTTGTCATTTTGTACGACGACTATTAGATAATCAAAGAAATATCACTTATGCAAACTATATACTAGAAGTTTCAATCCTATAACATTTTTGAAAAAGTGTGAGAGAGCATCATTATGATTTATCCTTTTTTGACAATGCATCAAGATTTATGCACAGAGAAAAATTAACACTATAAAAATGGATCTTCACCTACATGTATAGGTATGCTTATGTGATGAGAAAACTATGCAACTACTATTTATTAATGTTCACTACCTACTGTTCGATCGGTTGCTGATTTGAGCATTGAAGTATATACGTCGGGATCTTTTTCTAACTTCATTGCTAACATTCTCTTTGATACTCAGGATCATTTGGAGTTATTTTTTTTTAACTAGGAGTCTTCGTATAATCAACATTAGAGTTAATTATCTAGTATGTCATTTTCTCCGCTTCTGGGTAGGATAAATAATCTTTTCATCTAAAGTTTTTCTTGGAAGGATAATAACATATATTCTCTGTTTTTTTAGTATTATGATGAAATTGTAATAAAGTTTCAAGACTATTCAAAGATAAATTATCGGATAATTTCTACCTTGCTATTCAAAGAAGAAAAGATCCAATTTATTTTGGTGGTCAATTATCTCTAAAATAGTCACTTTAAATAACTGAATACCTCGAGTATATAAAAAAAATGAGAAACATTTATTTTATCTCTCACTTAATATATATAAAAAAGGGGCCAATAAACTACCCTATTTAAAAAAAATTAGGTTTTGAACGCTCTTAGAAAGGACTTAATTGTGCATTAATAATATTAATAAGTACATGCTTAAATGGAGTCATTTGGTAGGCATGGAGAATGAATTTATAGTTATTTTTTTAGTATTTATTTCTAAAAATAAATAAATAAGATATTTTATTAAACAGTAGATTAAGTCATTTTGGAACAAAGAATCCTAGTTTATATAATTTCCAACAATAAAAGTTTAATTGCACGATTAAAAAGATAGATCGATTTAAAAATAATCAAGGAATTGTATCATGGGACTTTCACTCTTTTCAGTCATCTCATCTGCTTTCAGGAAGGAAGATAAATCTGTAAGAGAAATTGATATTTTATTTTTATTTTCTTATTTTCATTACGATCAAGCCACCAGGTTTCTCATTCTATTTGGTAAGATAATTGATAAATCCAGATAATCTCTTGCGCACAATTAAATGATGGTAGCCTTTTGGACGGTTCATTGTGAGTATTTTTTTTATTTATTGGAAAAATTTCGTAACATTGGATCGATCATGTCGGAACTAGTACTTGAGTTTATTATTTTTTTTTTTATTTGTTAAGATAATTAGAAAAACATAGAAATGAGGAAAAAAAATGTAAAAAGATAAATCCTTAATAATATTTGTTAAATGTTTACAATATTTATAAATATATTATATCATCTGATCAGTATTGATATTTTTTAACTAACAAAATTTTACCGAATATATATGATCGTGTCTGATTTATGCAGAGATGACGAGTACGGTAGAATGGTGATTGATTGATGGAAGATCTGTTTTTTTATAAGAAGAATTTTTTTGTTTATCTCGTGGAGACGAGCTAATAACATATTAGTGTCTAGAAATCAGAAAAAAATTTTGATGAAAATCCTTCGATACTCAAGTTAATACAAGTTCGGACGAGTGGAAGAAAAACCGTAAGAACATCTGCGAAAGTAAAGTTACCAATATTCAAAGAACGTACCTTCATCATGACAAGGACTCCTCCTTTATATATCATTTCACTTAGCCTCCATAATCATGACGTGGCAAAGTATATTAGAGTTTATTAGGTAAAGCGTAGTGTCTAACTCAAGTGACGTGCAATAATCCTCCGAGGAATCTTCCCCTTACCTACATGTATACCTCTTTTACCATTTATAACATCTATTATTGCTGACGTTGTTAAAAGAATATGCTACTATAATTGGTCTGCTAATAGGAGACATGAGGGTTCTCAAAGAAGCTTTTAGAAGAATATTTTTTTGACATATAATTATTATTTTGACAAGTTGTTAGGATATTGTCTATCAAGTATATCTCGGTCGGTCCTTAAGACCGTCCGTCTTTGCTGAACTGCTCGATTACATTATTTATGGTCGGCTCGGTATTGTACTGCATGTATCTTAGCTGGCCAATAAGGTCAGCTGGCTTTATATCTGTCTCGGCATTAAGCTGCTTAGTCATGCTCTACACACCATTGAGACATTCGTTTGGAGAATAATAATATGATGTCTTGGTACTATTAGAAATCTGTTTGAGAAATGATGTGTTAGGACTGTTGGCGATCGGCTAGAAAAGGGGGTGAATAGCTCCTGTACAAATAAAAATAAAAATATCTTCCTCAACTTATAACTTAAACAAACACTTGCAACACTAGCATAAAAAAGAATAAGGAAATCAAAAAGACAGAGACACGGAAGTTTTACTTGATTACAACCAGGGAGGTTGTTAATCTAAGAAAGTATAGCGCACTAATATATCCTTCAGGTGGAGAAGCCTCTTTACAGCAATGATCGCACAAAATGAAGAAGCTAAATGAAAACTAGAAGCGTACAAGTGTTGTTTCTCAAAATGCTTGTTGTATTTAGCTTCTTGGACCAAGGCTGTATTTATAGTCTTGGTCGGGGCGCCTGGAAGGGTTCCAAATACCTGGAGGGGGATAAAATTTTATCCCCTTCACAATGAATCGCGGTGAAACACAATCCGAATAAAATTCCTTTCCGGGCGCTCGAAAGGGTTCCGGGCGCCCGGAGTTCGGGCCTTCCGCTCTGGCTCAGCTTGCTTAAGTCCGAGATCTTCTGCTCTGGGCTTCACTCGCTTGGGTGATTTTGACCATCCGGAATAGGGCTCACTCGAACCCAACTTACAGCCTTCCCCTCGGGTAAGCTTTCGCTCCGGCTTCTTGTCCCTCGGAAACGTCGCGCGCCTCCTTTTCTTCGACCCGCGTACTCTTAGCAACACCTCGTCCCTCAGACGCACCGAATTCGTCGGCTCTCTCTCATGTCGTCCTTCTCGCTAGCTGTGTCTTTTTCTTGACTCCCTGTGCTCCAAAGTTCCTGCACACTTAGACACAAGGTTAAACACGACAGGATCTAACTAAACTTGTTTGATCACATCAAAACAACCTTGGAGTACCAACAATCTCCGCCTTTTTGATGTGAACAACCCAAGTTAAGTTAAGGTAAACCAACATAAAACAAAAGTAATAATTTTACAATTAAAGTGCAAAAAAGTGAAATTTGAAATTACTATCTTCCCTTAGACTTAATCTTCCCTTCTCCCCCTTTGATCACATAAAAAAATGGGGTAAAAAATCTAAGGGTTAAATTTTTCAAAAAAAATAGAAAACTCTAAAACTTTTGAAAATTATTTTGATAACACTTAAAATAATTTTAGAAAAAAATTTCTAAGTAAAAAAAAGTTTGATAAAAAAAATATCAATATTTTTCTACGTTCGTAAAAACTAATTTTATAGAAATAATTTAAAACAAATAAAGATGATTCTTTAAAAAAAAACTTAAAAGTTCTAAGTTTAAAAAGATTTTAAAAAATGAGTAACTATTTAAAGTTTTTTTTAATAATAATTAAATATTTTATCAGTTAGCCAATTAAACATTTTATTTCGTTAATTGACTTCCAGACTATGGCGAGATCCTTTGCCTTCTTGGTTATTGGATTATCAATAACTTTTAAACAAAGCCTCATAATAAAATCAAATATTTAATGTACTTTCTGAAAGTCCTAAGTCTAATTAAACTTTAATTTAGACAAGTCTTTGGAACCCAATATAGATTCCATCCAACTGTTGGTTAGTCCTAGGAAAACGTACCGATTCCACTATACAAAAATTTATTTTTACAAGTGTCGAACCTTTCCTTAAATAACCTATTATGTTGTTTAGAAGTTAAATTAGGAATTGCAGACGGAACTTAACATCATTGATTCCAAATTTAACTTATCTGTTCTTAATGGTTTAGATTTGAATCACAAGCAGAACTTAACACTATTGATTCAAATCCACCTATGTCATTAATTTCATTAAATATTAATTTCCAAAATTGACTTCCAGAACTGCATGGCGAGGCACATGACCTTCTTGGATATGAGAGCAACCACCACCGCCTAGACAAAGCCTTTTAAGAAAAGCTAATATTTAATTTCCTTAAATAACTCTAGGTTAACCAAAAACAACAATCGAATCACAAATTCGAAAAAGAAGAAAACACAAACTCGAAAAACTAATTCAAAAAACTAGATTTAATGCCTCTTATGTTTGGTATTTCCAAAAATAACTATACAAAGAAAACTAGTATGATGCAGAAAATAATTACTAAATATACCTTTCTTTGTAAGCAAATAACCTCTTGATCTTCTACTGTATTCCTCTTCTTATCCCGGACGTTGTGTGGGCAACGATCTACCGAGATGAGAACCACCCAAGTCCTCCTTTCTTCCAAGTTTTGGTCACCTTCATTTCTTCAAGGGATGAAGAACTTAGACCATCAACCAATCTCCAAGGGATGCTAGAAACAAAGCCTCCTTCTTCTTCTTCTTCCTCAAGTAAAATCCGGTCACCAACCAAGCTCCTAGAGAAGTTGCCGCCGGGCACAAGAAGAAGAGAAGAGGGAGAAGCTAGGGCCGGCCACCAAGGAGGGAAAGAGAGGAAGAATAAAATAGAGTTGTTAGCTATGAAGGCACCTCTACCCCCTCTTTTATAATCCTTGGTCTTGGCAAATAAGGAAATTTAAATAAAAAACTCCCTTAATTCTTTTGCCATGAAAAGGAAAATTTATTTAATTAAAAATAATTTCCTCTTCTCACATTACATGGTCGGCCACATTAAAGTTATAAACAAGGAGAGTTTTAATTAATTAAAACTTCCTAATTTGTTTCTGGAAATTTATAAAAAATTTCTCCAATAATTTTTTCCCTTCATGGTGGATTATAAAAAGGAAATTTTATAAATTAAAACTTTCTTTTAAACATGTGGATAAAAAGAAAGTTATCTCTAAAAATTAAAATCTCTTTTAATCTACAAATAAGGAAAGATATCAAATCTTTTCTTAATCTTTTATAGAAGCTTTATAAAAGAAATATTTGATTTTTAAACTCTCTTTTAAATCATGAACATGGTTAAAAAGGAAAGTTTTCTCAAAATTAAAATTTACCTTTTAATCTACAAATAAGGAAAGATTTCAAATCTTTTCTTAATCCTTTGTAGAAAGCTATGAAAGGAAAGATTTAAATTTCAAACTCTCTTTTAAAACCATGATATCCACATAAGAAATAATTTTAATAAAAAACCCTTTTTAATATGATGTGGACGGCCACCTAAGCTTGGGCTCCAAGCAATTGGCTAGACACCTTAAGGCTCAACCTTTACGCTTGGCCGGCCCTAACTTTGAGCTTCAAGCTTGGCTTGGCCGGCCCCTATAGGTTGGGTAATAAGGTGGGTATAGGTGGGTATAATTCTCTATATACAAGAGGCTACAATAGGGACCGAGAAGAGAAATTAGTTTTGGTCTCCCGATGAAATTAAGCTTCTCATGTTCGCCCCGAACACCAAACTTAATTTCATCAATAATAATTCATTCCACTAAAGAATTATTATTGAACTACCGCACCAATCCCAAATTACATTTTGGGCTCCTTCTTATTATGAGTGTGTTAGTCTCCCTGTGTTTAAGATAATGAATGTCCACTAATTAAATGAGTTACTGACAACTCACTTAATTAATATCTTAATCTAAGAGTAGTACCACTCAACCTTATCGTCATGTCGGACTAAGTCCACCTGCAGGGTTTAACATGACAATCCTTATGAGCTCCTCTTGGGGTCATTCTCAACTTAGATTACTAGGACACAGTTTCCTTCTATAATCAACAACACACACTATAAGTAATATCATTTCCCAACTTATCGGGCTTATTGATTTATCGAACTAAATCTCACCCATTGATAAATTAAAGAAATAAATATCAAATATATGTGGTTGTTATTATATTAGGATTAAGAGCACACACTTTCATAATAATTGAGATCTTTGTTCTTTATAAAGTCAGAATAAAAAGAAACGACCTCTAGTGGTCCTACTCAATACACTCTAAGTGTACTAGTGTAATTATATAGTTAAGATAAATTAATACCTAATTACACTACGACCTTCTAATGGTTTGTTCCTTTCATCTTGGTCGTGAACTACTGTTTATAATTTATAAGGTACTGATAACATGATCCTCTGTGTGTGACTCCACACACCATGTTATCTACAATATAAATTAATTGAACAACTACATTTATCATAAATGTAGACATTTAACCAATGTGATTCTTATTTCTAGATAAATGGTTATACCAAAAGCTAGGCTTTTAGTATACATCCTAACAATCTCTCACTTATATTAAAAGACTAAGCTGCCATATCTGCTGCAATAAATCTGATTCCCAACCCTTCAACATGCCCATCAAAAAGCTCTTGCCTTAAGGGCCTTAGTGAAAGGATCTTCCAGGTTATCACTTGATGTAATCTAAGCGGCAACAACTTCTCCTCGTTAAACGATTTCTCGTATTGGGTAGTACTTGCACTCTATTATGTTTACTTTCCTTATGGACTTATGGTTTCTTCGAGTTTGCTATTGCACCAAATTATTTTGGGCAAACCAGAAATCTTATCTAAGTCTATCTTGAAGTATCTGAGTCATACAGCTTCTATGGCTACCTCAGAGTTGCCATATACTCAGCTTCTGTGGTGGAGTATGAAAAAACACCTATGCTTAACACTCCTCCATAGTTATGACTTCACCTCCTAAAGTAAACACAAAACCCCGAGGTTGACTTACTATTGTCTCTATCTGATTGGAAGTCAAAATCCGTGCAACCCACAGGGAGCAAATTATCTGCCTTGGAAGCTAGCATATAATCTCTAGTGCCTCTAATGTACTTCTATATATGCTTTACCGCAGTCCAATGTCCTTGTCCAGAGTTACTTTGATATCTGCTAACCATGCCCACGGCAAAGCAGATTTCTGATCTTGTGCATATTAGGCTTCTGACAACTGAAGCATAAGGAACTGCCTTCATTTCCTCTATCTCCTTTGATATCTTCGGAGACATCTCTTTAGATAAAACTACTCCATGCTGAAAAGGTAAGAAACCTTTCTTGGAGTTTTGCATGCTTTAAAACGAGCAACGATTGTTTCGATATATGAAGCTTGGGATAAGTAAAATATATTCTTTTCTTGCAATCCCTTTGATCCCATAAATATATGCATTCTCCCAAGTCCTTCATATCGAATTGTTTGGACAATCATACCCTTACTTCTGACAACACTTTGATATTGTTTCCAACTACCAAAAATGTTATCTACGTATAGTACAAGAAATACCACCACGTTTCCATCACACTTCTTGTATACACAAAACTCATTCGGTTATAAATCCATAGGTCTGGATTACTTTATTAAACCGGATGTACCAAGACCTTGAAGCTTTACTTCAGTCCATAGACTGATTGAGCTTACACACAAGATGCTTTTTGTTCTTCGCAATGAACCCTTCTGGTTGCTATATATGGATGTTTTCTTCAAGACTTCCATTAAGGAAAACCGTCTTGACATCCACTTGCTAAATAGATAAAAGAATCCGGATAAACTTAAGCATGGCTACCGGTGAAAAAGTTTCCTTTTTCAACAAACTTTGCTTTGATAGTTTCTACCTTCCCATCTATCCCTCTTTTTCTATTGTGGACCTCTTTACACCTAATGACTTTTACACCATCTGGTGATTTTATAAGCTCCCAGACTTTATTAGAATACATATATTCTAATTCTGTATTTATTGCTCTTTGCAAAGATGCTGCATCTTTATCTTGGAGTGCTTCGTCATATGTCCGGGGATCAGGTTCATGTTTACAAGGGATCAAGTCCAAAGACTCTCCCAAAACATGAATCTTTTAGGTTGCCTAACAACCCTCCTACTACGACGAGGCACTTTCTGCAATTGTGTATCATTTGTGATATGTGTTACAGTTTTTTGTTATATTTCATCTTGTACAGTTGGTACTAGTTTAGACGTGTCATTTCTTTAAGAACAGTTTTACTTATGGGCTTGTGGTTCATTGTATAGTCCTTTTCTGAAATCGAGCATTGGTGCTAACAATGACCTTCCGATTTTGAGGACTATAAATCTCCTTTCGTTTCTCTAGAATAACTCTCAAACAAGTGAACTCCTGCCCATCTTATCAGTGTCTCTCATGTGCTAGACCACCCAAATCCGAATATGCTTCAGACTAGGCTTACGCCTATTCTGTAATTCTATGGGAGTAGAGAGTTCTGACTTAGAAGGTACTATGTTCACTTCCATTTCTAGTGTATATCCTTAAAACGAATTTGATAATTTTCTGAATAACTCATCATCGATCTAATTATTCCATAAGAGCCTCATATCTTCTTTCCACTACACCATTCTGTTGGAGTGTACCAGGTACAGTTAGTTGGGATCGAATCCCTTCTTCTGATAAGTGACTCCTAAATTCTCCTAATAGGTACTCGCCACTACGATATTACCATAGTGACTTGATACTTTTACTTTGATGTTTCTCCGCATTAGCCTTGTACTCTTTGAACTAATCAAAGCACTTAGTCTTGCGGTACATCAAGTAAATGTATCTATATCTCAAATAGTTGTCTATAAAATAGACAAAATTTTTGAACCTTCCTCTTGTCTGAATAGTCATAGGACCACACAAATCAGAATAAACCAATTCCAACACATCTCGCCTCTATACCCCTTAGACTTTAAAAGCTTCTTGGTTATTTTTCCTTCCAAGTAAGACCCGCAGGATTGGAAAGATTTCCACTACCAATGAACCTAAGAGTTCATTGGTTTTTATCCTTTGAATCCTACTCAAGTTAATATAACCTAGCCTTAGACTGCCAAGGATGTGATTGGTTCATTTCCGAAGGTTCCTTTCTCTTATTAAAGTTAGAAGATGTGTTACTAATTTCCATTTATTGCATTGTGGGAGTTATTGGATTTATAAATTGTCAACCAACGTACTAGAACAGATATCTTTCCTATTTTCTTGATAACAAGTTTGTTATCAAAATAGATAGAATATCTATTCTTCGATTAGTTTAGAAATCGAAATCAAATTCTTTCTAAACTTGATACGTAAAGATAATTTCTTAAAATCCATATTTTATTCCTTTCAGATGATAAGCATCTCCCACTACAACAGCTACCACTTTTACATAGTGCCCATGTAGACGGTGACTTCCCCTTCATATAGTTATTGGGTTTCCTGGAACCTCTGCAATGAATTGTAAACATGATCAGTGGCTCCCGTATCTACACACCAGGTACCGGTAGATAACACCACTAATCATGTATTAACTAATGAATGAAATACACCTATTTTGTTCTTAGTTCTAAGAGGACAGTCTACCTAAATGTCCAAGTCCTATTTCCAATCATTACAATTGGGACTACTAAGTCTATTCTATAATATAACAACTAGGGGATTGACAAACATTTTAAATCCAAAGAATTACAAAAATATTTGGTCTAGACCAACACCTTAAAATCCTCATGAATTTTGTATGCCACGATAGTGTGGACGTATACAAAATCAAAGAGGAGATTTTATTCATTAATTTTATTATCTCGTCATCCTAACTTTATGACAAATAAAATTAATAGTTGGTCTATCAAATATTTGGTCAAAAACTTTAAATTTGAAATAATATTGATTCCTCAAAATAATGTCATTTAAATTCACCAACATCTCAAACACCGTGAATTTTGCATGCCATGATAGTGTGGACGTATACAAATTCAAACATTTGTTAGAGGAGGGTTTTACCCATTAATTATCTTGTCAATAAGTTTTTATGACAAATAAAATTACCTCAAACACCGTGAATTTTGTATGCCATGATAGTGTGGACGTATACAAAATCAAACATTTGTTAGAGGGGTTTTTCCCATTAATTTTATTTCCTTGTCAAACTAACAAATAAAATTATCTCATACACCATGAATTTTTGTATGCCACGATAGTGTGGACGTATACAAAATCTCAACATTTGTAAGAGGGGTTTTTGATTTTATTATCTTGTCAACCTCTCTTTATGACAAATTAATAGTTGGTTTTCTTCAGTCACACAAATAATAGCAGTGACTCCGATGGGGAGGATACTATTAGACATGCCTAAGTGTATACCATTACTTGACACTAAGTCCATTAATAAGATTGTGCCCCTTCCGATGAGGAAGATCACACACTCTTAATTAATTTTCTATAGTCATCCAAAATGGAAGTTTAATCTAGTGATCCGCAAACAAACTCATCCGATATGGAGGAAGGCACTCAGAGCCAACGCGTAAGTTTGTTTGCATCACTTACAAACCAGTAATGGAGACCGTGGAATTTATTAAAATAAATTCCTCTCCCACTTAGTTATTTAAAGTGAGGAATTTTAAACTATCCTAGCATACATCACATGCATACACACACATCACAATAAATAAAAGCAATAAATATGGAAATTTATTTTCCAACTATTACGGCCTTTTTCCATCACTGTCTTCCGTGTGCTCCAACCCTAGCTGCTGCCATCTTTAGCCACCACCATCGGGTCGAGTCATCGCATCCATCTTGCTTCTTATTCTGCTGCGCCTCGGGTGCTCCAAAAGTACCACGCCTCGCAAGAATCTGATCCGCGACAAAAATAGAATTTTACATATATTGATCCTATATTCCACGAGGGAATATACATGTAATCTAGATCGAAAATAAAATTCTAAAATCCTAGGGCTAATACAGCTCTTGCTGTATTAGTTATATACAATCATGCACACACAAAATAATGCCCTTGACATGTCCAAAGGTCTAATCACACAAAACATCTATAAGTCATAATAGTTGGAGCCTGCAACTACAAAGTTAGCACATCCTACTATTATCCTGCCTAAATTATGTATGACATGTGCATAACCTAATTTGAAAACCAAACACACAGAGGCAAACCCTAGCTCTGATACAAATTGTTGGTTAGTCTTAGGAAAACGTACCAGTTCCACTGTATAAAATTTTTTTTTACAAGTGTCGAACCTTTCCTTAAATAACCTATTGTGTTCTTTAGAAGTTAAATTAGGAATCACAGACGGAACTTAACATCATTGATTTCAAATTTAACTTATCTGTTCTTAATGGTTTAGATTTGAATCACAAGCGGAACTTAACACTATTGATTCAAATCCACCTATGTTATTAATTTCATTAAATATTAATTTCTAAAATTGGCTTCCAGGACTGCATGGCGAGGCACATGGCCTTCTTGGATATGGGAGCAACCACCACCGCCTAGACAAAGCCTTTTAAGAAAAGCTAATATTTAATTTCCTTAAATAACTCTAGGTTAACCAAAAAGAACAATCGAATCACAAATTCGAAAAAGAAGAAAACATAAACTCAAAAAACTAGATCTAATGCCTCTTGTGTTTGGTATTTCCAAAAATAACTATACAAAGAAAACTAGTTTGATGCGGAAAATAATTACTAGATATACCTTTCTTTGTAAGGAAATAACCTTTTAATCTTCTACCGTATTCCTCTTCTTATCCTGGACGTTGTGTGGGCAACGATCTACCGAGATGAGAACCACCCAAGCCCTTCTCCTTTCTTCCAAGTTTCGGTCACCTTCTTTTCTTCAAGGGATGAAGAACTTAGACCACCAACCAATCTCCAAGGGATGCTAGAAACAAAGCCTCCTTCTTCTTCTTCTTCCTCAAGTAAAATCCGGCCACCAACCAAGCTCCTAGAGAAGTTGCCGCCGGGCACAAGAAGAAGAGAAGAGGGAGAAGCTAGGGCTAGCCACCAAGGAGGAAAAGAGAGGAAGAATAGAATAGAGTCGTTAGCTATGAAGGCATCTCTACCTCCTCTTTTATAATCCTTGGTCTTGGCAAATAAGGAAATTTAAATAAAAAACTTCCTTAATTCTTTTGCCATGAAAAGGAAAATTTATTTAATTAAAAATATTTTTCTCTTCTCACATTACATGGCCGACCACATTAAAGTTATAAACAAGGAGAGTTTTAATTAATTAAAACTTCCTAATTTGTCTCCGGAAATTTATAAAAAAATTTCTCCAATAATTTTTTCCCTTCATGGTGGATTATAAAAATGAAATTTTATAAATTAAAACTTTATTTTAAACATGTGGATAAAAAGAAAGTTATCTCTAAAAATTAAAATTTCTTTTAATCTACAAATAAGGAAAGATATCAAATCTTTTCTTAATCTTTTATAGAAGCTTTATAAAAGAAATATTTAATTTTTAAACTCTCTTTTAAATCATGAACATGATTAAAAAGGAAAGTTTTCTCAAAATTAAAATCTACCTTTTAATCTACAAATAAGGAAAGATTTCAAATATTTTCTTAATCCTTTGTAGAAAACTATGAAAGGAAAGATTTAAATTTCAAACTCTCTTTTAAAACCATGATATCCACATAAGAAATAATTTTAATAAAAAACCCTTTTTAATATGATGTGGCCGGCCACCGAAGCTTGGGCTCCAAGCAATTGGCCGGCCACCTTAAGGCTCAACCTTTACGCTTGGCCGACCCTAAGCTTGAGCTTCAAGCTTGGCTTGGCCGGCCCCTATAGGTTGGGTAATAAGGTGGGTATAGGTGGGTATAATTCTCTATATACAAGAGGCTACGATAGGGACCGAGAGGAGGAATTGGTTTTGGTTTCCCGATGAAATTAAGCTTCCCGTGTTCGCCCCGAACACCAAACTTAATTTCATCAATAATAATTCATTCCACTAAAGAATTATTATTGAACTACCGCACCAATCCCAAATTACATTTTGGGCTCCTTCTTATTATGAGTGTGTTAGTCTCCCTGTGTTTAAGATAATGAATGTCCACTAATTAAATGAGTTACTGACAACTCACTTATTTAATATCTTAGTCCAAGAGTAGTACCACTCAACCTTATCGTCATGTCGAACTAAGTCCACCTGCAGGGTTTAACATGACAATCCTTATGAGCTCCTCTTGGGGTCATTCTCAACCTAGATTACTAGGACACAGTTTCCTTCTATAATCAACAACACACACTATAAGTAATATCATTTCCCAACTTATCGGGCTTATTGATTTATCGAACTAAATCTCACTCATTGATAAATTAAAGAAATAAATATCAAATATATGTTGTTGTTATTATATTAGGATTAAGAGCACACACTTCCATAATAACTGAGGTCTTTGTTCCTTTATAAAGTCAGTATAAAAAGAAACGACCTCTAATGATACTACTCAATACACTCTAAGTGTACTAGTGTAATTATATAGTTAAGATAAATTAATACCTAATTACACTACGACCTTCCAATGATTTGTTCCTTTCCATCTTGGTCGTGAGCTACTGTTTATAATTTATAAGGTACTGATAATATGATCCTCTGTGTGTGACTCCACACACCATGCTATCTACAATATAAATTAATTGAACAACTACATTTATCATAAATGTAGATATTTGACCAATGTGATTCTTATTTCTAGATAAATGTTTATACCAAAAGCTATGCTTTTAGTAGACATCCTAACACCAACTAGGTTAACTAGAAATTTCGTTGGTATATATTTTTGAGAATTTTTTTTAATTTATCCTTTGTGGTAATAAAAATACCAATTTAGACCATTAAATTTTTTACTACTTTTATTATATGAGCATGCATGATTTTTCAAGTTCTTTATTTCTTTTTGCAAAATATTATTTTCCAATTTTACTTTGTCAAATTCTTCTAATGGACAAGATTTAGCTAAGCTTAATTTCGACTCTTTATTTTCTTTTTCAAGTTTGCAACAATCTTTTGTTAATAATTTAATACATTTAAATAACTTATGAGATGGAAGAGATCGTACTTGACTTACCTTGTCAATCTCGTTGTTTGTAGCTCCCCTGAACTGTTGCTTTCTTCTGTTGACGCTCCCCCTTCATCGATGCTCTCGATGCTCATTTCGGATGAGCTTTCTTCGTGTTCGTCTTCTTGATGACTTGCCATCAACATAAGTCTAGAAAAGACTTCGACCTCTGATTCATACGATATTTTTCTTGCCTTTGTCCTTCTTGTTAATCTTTAACTTAGGGCAGTTGTCTTTAACATGCCCTTCTTCATTACAGTGGTAGCATCTGATCGTTCTTCTCTTTCTATCCTGCGGATGGTTAGATTTTCTAGATTTAAGTAACTTTTTAAAACATCTTACCATCATTACCATTTCATCATCATCGAGAGAGGACTCTAAACTTTGTTCGTCTATCTTTGCCTTAAGGGTAATGTCGTGCTTTGGCTCCTTTGTATCTGTACATCTCGATTCATGGACTTCAAAGGTTAAAAATAATTCTTCTAAGGTAACAGATTCTAAATCCTTAGAGATATAGTAGACATCTACTAATGATGTCCATTTTGTATTTTTAGGGAATGCATTAAGAGCGTATCTTAGCGAATCCCGGTTGCTTATCTTTTCTCCGAGATTCGAAAGTCCAGTGATGAGCTCCTTGATCCTTGAGTGAAGGTGTGCAATTGTTTCGTCTTCTTATAATCTGAGGTTGCTGATCTGGTTACGAAGTAAGTCCCGTCTTGCAAGTTTCGCCTCTGAAGTTCCTTCGTGAAGTTCCAGGAATTTTTCCCAAAGCTCCTTAGCAGACCCGTAAGCTCCGATCCGGTTCACTTCTTGTGGCGGGAGGATGCTCAGCAGATGAAACTCTGCTTTGCCGTTTGCCACGAAGTCTGCTTGTTCCTTCTTCGTCCATTGATACTTTTGTTTGCTTTCGAACGCTTCAAAACAGAATTCCATTATTAATAATAAATCGAAGTATATTTTGAAAAATACCTCCATTCTCTTTTTCCATCTCGCCAACTCCCCCTCGAACTTTAGTGGGTAAATGCTTGGTCCAACCATCTCGTGTGCTTCGTTCGGCGATTAGTCCTCCTGAAGTGAACCTTGCTTTGATACCACTTGTTAGGACCGTTGGCGACCGGCTAGAGGGGGGTGAATAGCCCCTGCACAAATAAAAATGAAAATACATTCCTCAACTTATAACTTAAACAAATACTTACATAAAAAAAGAAACCAAAAAGACAGAGACACGAAAGTTTTTACTTGGTTACAACCGGGGAGGTTGTTAATCCAAGGAAGTATAGTGCACTAATATCTCCTTCAGGCGGAGAAGTCTCTTTACAACAATGATCACACAAAATGAAGAAGCTAAATGAAAACTAGAAGCATACATGTGTTATTTCTTAAGATGCTTGTTGTATTTAGCTTCTTGGACCAAGGCTGTATTTATAGCCTTGGTCGGGGTGCCTGGAAGGGTTTCAGGCGCTTGGAGGATAAAATTTTTTCTCCTTCACAATGGATCATGGTGAAACGCGATCCAGATAAAACTCCATTCCGAGCACTCAGACTAGGAAAGTCAATCACGTTGACTTTTTCCAGTCTAGGCCTTCTGCTACGGCTCCGCTTGCTTCGGTCCAAGTCTTCCCCTCCGGTTCCGCTCGCTTGGGTGATTTCGGCCATCCGGAATAGGGCTCACCCGAACCCAACTTCCGGCCTTCTCCTCTAGCAAGCTTCCACTCTGGCTTCTCGTCCCTCGGAAACGCCGCGTGCCTCCTTCTCTTCTACCTGCGTACTCTTCCGCAGCACCTCGTCCCTCAAACGCACCGAGCTCGTCTGCTCTATCCAGTGTCGTCTTTCTCGCTAGCTGCGTCTTTTGCTCGACTCCTTGTGCTCCTAACTTCCTGCACACTTAGATACAAGGTTAAACATGACAGAACCTAACTTAACTTGTTTGATCATATCAAAACAACCTTGGGGGACCAACAATATGATGCTTTGTGTTCCCTGGAAATCCCTCTAACAATTATGTTTTGTTGGAAATCCGCCCAGATAATAATATGAGGTTAAGTGCTTCAGACCCGGGCAACATTTTACCCAGTCGAGTGGGCATAAAGAGATTCACAAATCTCGGGGAAGCCAACCTATGACTGATCGATTGTGAGACGGGTCCAACATCCCGACCAGCCTAAAAAACCGACTGCCTCAAAACCCGATCAACTACTAACTGACCAGTTGTGTTATCTTTTAGGTAAAAGACCAGACTCCAAATATTTGATCGAATTAAGGGTTAGTCAATCATTACTCACCTAGCTTGTACCCCTATTAGTTTAGACCTTAGAACCCTAATATTAGATGAATGCTGAAACTAGTCGAGGGATGCTCCCTACCATTGACATTGATCACGAAGTCAGTTTAATTTTGATCATCACATCATCTCTTTTCCTGAGTCCACTCATTACATTCTGTATATATATATATATATATCGAATTAGTGAACCGGTTAAAAATAAGTTGGGCAACCTAATATAAACTTCCACCGATGCTATCTGGCTCATCCGATTAATCAATTCTTCGTTTCTCTTCTCTCACCGCGCCTTCCATGACTATTCCCGACCGTAAGTGTAGTCTCCCCGCGCCCATAAGGTTCGTTCTCTTCTCTAAAAGCCCTTCTCTGTTCTAATGTGGATCATTGTTGTTATTTTTTGTCCCGTATTTTGGCGCGTCGAGCTTCTGAATGAAGTGGTGGAGGAGAATAGACAGCGATCGAGCTCGGGTCGTTTTTCCTTTTGGTGCTATTTCTACGATCTCTGAGTTCTTCCCACTCCCGGCCCCTGCTCTGCCGCCTGCCGTGAGCATTTCCAGTTGCACCCGATGCTGTTGGCGGTCCAAGGGGCAATCCAAACGCTCGACGCGCGGCGTTTGCCCTCGTGAGCCCTCGGGTCCCGAGGCCTCTTACCGCAAACGGGAAAGCTTGTGAGAACGCCATGGGGTCCCATGCAACGAAGCGATCCTCCTTTTTGCCTTTCCGGAGATTTAGGGCAGCGACGGAACTGATTGATAGATCTCCACTTCCCGTTGTAGTTTCCTGTGGCTCCTAATCCGAGGCGTCTCCCAGTCAAATGCTCTCTCCTTTTTCTCTGACGAAAATGTTGAGCCTTACATCGATTTGCACCTCCCCTTTGTTGCTGCAGGTTGAGTACTCTCCCTAAAGAGTTCTGAACTTCAATGGTTTCTAGTTTCTAGATAGGGCTTCCAGTGAGCCTGCGAACTCTTCTGCAAATCAAGCTGCAAAGGCGGGTTCCGCTGCCCAGCGGCCCCCTACGCCTGCCCCATGGTATTGTAGGAGGAAGGTAAATCAGGATGAATGTTGGGTTGGCAAGTTGATGGTTGTTCGAGGCTTTAAGCCAGCAGACGGGGATATTATCTCACATTGTAACTGACGACACTCGAACCGTCGCTCCATGCTGCAAACATACCATCAACTTACCAACTGATCCAGCCCCTGGGGGCGAACTCTTCTGCAAATCAAGAATCTAGGGGAAGTGTCTCGAGACGCGAGGAAGATGACAGGCGATTTAACACGGTTTTTCGCGGCGGCCACGGCGGCGATTCCGGCTGTTGGGTTACTGCTGCTGCTCTCCTACGGTCAGTGTCAAAACAAGTTCAGGAGTACCACCTTTATTTTATCTCTATCCCTCTTTTAATTTATATGTTTATTATAATTTGATCGATTAAGATGTGTTCTTCTCCTTTTGTAGTACGTACACTGTGTTACCTGCCGCGGGTGCATCAAACCGAGATCAATCTCGTCTCCCACAATCACCGCAGGCTACTTCAAGTCGACGAAGGTAAATTCTTACTTATTCATAATTAATCAATCACATCACAGCCCAGCAGGCCTCACGCAAATCCAGTCCGTTCAGTCGCCACGAAAACCGCGAGATCAAACGGCTACACGAACGGTTAGCGCGGCCCGCAGGTGGTTGCATGCCCTACGGCCTACGCGCACCGTGCGCTCACACAGACCAACTACCGCCATCCCCACGACATTATTCCTGAACTTGTCAACTAATTCCCTGCCGTCTGTCGTAGATCGAGGATCGTAATAGTAAATCAGAAACCGAGGGCCGTCGCTCTGCTTGATCCCTTCTTCTGACATTCTGCCGGCCGGTCTATCTCCATTTCTACCCTCGTGTCGTTTTCCACCAGCGCGTTGAGTTGGTTTTTGTTTGGGGCTCGATCGGTCTCCTCTAGGATCTGGTTTAGCTTTAACAAATTACAGGACAACATCCATTACATTTGCCTTTATTTTGTGCAGCGTGCGGTTACTAATTCTCTAGGAACGGGATGATGGTGCAGGTACAACTTCATCGGGCTCTACGCAGCGGGTGGGCGACCAGTGCAGCATGGACGACATTGTGGTGTACCAGGGTGCGACGGGGCCGCTGCCGAGCGGTATTCCGACGTACACAGTGTCGGTGCTGAACCTCTGCTCCGTCTCCGGAGGCTGTTCTTTAGGCAACATTCACCTGAGATGCGCAGCCTTCAGCTCTGCCCGCCTCATCAACCCGCGCATCTTCCGCCGCCTCAGCATCAATGACTGCCTCCTCAACGACGGCCGCCCGTTGGCCCCCGGCTCAGTAGTTTCCTTCCAGTACGCCAACTCCTTTTCTTATAGGCTCGTCATTTCTAATGCCACGTGCGCTAAGGAGCAATCCTGAGAATTGTTATCGTTAATTATCTTTAAATAAATTAAATATTAAAATAAATAAAATTTTATTATTTGCTATTTAATAATAGAAAATAATATAAATTAATTTTAATTTATTATTTGATATCATAATTCAGATCTATATGAATTAATTGAGTTTACACTCATTATCCTTTTTCATGTACTTTTATTATTTCTTCAAATTTTATTTAACCTTCTAATTTTATACAAATAGTCAAAGATTCAAATTATCGTATTGTGATGTTTACAAAGTTTGATACTTTTCTTCGCAATACAACTTGAAACTTAGTTCCTTATATTTCATTTATGAATATTATGGGTTCTAAATGAATTTACTGAATTAAATATCATTCAGATACATCTATTGGACGTTACAAATCTCACCTTATTGTTAAAGGCTCTAGTCGACAATCAAGTATTTACTTCAATGATACTTTTAGTCAAGTCATCAAAATTACAACTATCAAATTACTACTATCTACAACTGTTAGTTTCAATTAGTCGATACAATAATTAGCTGTTTCCAATACTTTCCTTCATGGACACCTTGAAGAAACTATTTTTATAGAACAATCACCTGAATTCATTTATCCACAACTTTCAACACATGTGTGTCAACTTCAGAAATCTATATATGGTCTTCGGCAAGCACTTTGTGCATGGTTTCATCGTCTATCTATCTGGCTTCATACTCAGTGATTTTCTGACTCAAAGAACTCTTTTATATTTTACAAATTTAATGATAAATTTTCAATATTTGTTCTGATTTATATGGATGATATGTTAATAATTGGTAGTAATCAAAACAACATTACTACTTTAGTCTATCTTCTTCATCAAGAGTTTCTTATTTGGGATTTGGCAACGCTTGTTTATTTCCTTGACATAGAGTTTCTCTCATATTTTGAAAGTGATCTTCTCTCTTAGAGCAAATATATTACTGAAATGGATGATGCACGTTCTATCTTCACACAAATCATTAAAGGTGGTTTCACTGCACATTCATCCTCCTCTTTAATGGCTAGCCCCCAAATCTTTAGAAGTATTATTGGTGCCCTACAATATGTCACCATTACATGACCTGATGTTGCTTTCGCTATCAATCATGCTTGTCAATTTATGCATGCTCCTACTGAACACTATTGGGAAGATATTAAAAGAATTCTTCGATATCTTAAAGGCATTATTTTACATGATCTTTTTTTTATATCGTCAGTCCTCATGATAGTTGATTGCCTACAGTAATGTAGATTGAGCTGGATCTCCCGAAGATAGACGTTTTACTAATGGATATGTCATATTTCCTAGGAGAAATCTTGTTTCCTGGTTTTTAAAGAAGCAACCTATAGTCTCTCACTCAAGTACTGAAGCTGAATATAAAGTTATAACTAACGCGATGACAGAAATTATTTAGCTACAATATCTTCTTTTGTAATTATACTTTTCCCCAACTAGTACGCCCAAAATCTGGTGTGATAAAATTGGAGCAACTTATCTTGTAGCAAATCTTATTTTTCATGCTCGTATCAAGCATGTAGAGATTAATTTTTATTTTGTTCATGAGCATGTGACGACTCGACAACTTTTAGTTTCTTACATCTCTACTGTAGATTAAATTATTGATATATTTACCAAGCCATTATCTAGAAAATGTTCCACCAAGTTAATATTCAGACTTAACGTTCAGACACTCCCGTTGAATTTGTTAATGGTAATAAGAATAATAAAAAAATAATCTCGAATTGATTTTAATCAATTAAAATTTATTATATTCGACATCATAATCAAGATAGACATTAATTAAATAGCAAAAAAATATTTTTAAATCTATTACATTCATTACTATACTTATAATTATATGTTATATTTAATCTTTTCATTATTATTTAAATAATTTGTGTAAATAAGTCTATTGACTTTTAATAATAATATGATAAAAATATTATTTTCTATTCTATTTTTTCTCTATCTATCAGTTTCTACAATGATACTCTATACACCCTTACCCCTGCACACCCCTGGGTGACCCTCATAGGTCCGGGTGCTTGCTCAGACCCTCCCTATTCACTTTTGAGAATCGGGGTGCTCAGGATAGCATTCGGGCTCTTGGACGGGCATATATATATATATATATATATATATATAGACACACACACTGTAGACAAACTGTTAGAGACTTCGTTCGTGACAATGGTCGAGGTATTTGGATTAAATACAGATGTCTCGATTCATATAGTACTTTTTTTAATTTTTTTTAGCTTAGGGTTAAGTCAATTAAATTTTACTTTTAGGATTTAGGGGTTAGATTATAGTCTTCAAGCTAAAATAAATTAAAAATTAAAAATTTTTAAGTGTTCACATGGTATAATATATGTATTTTGAGTGTCTAGGGTTTATGATCTAAGGGTATCCACATCGGATACCCTATTCAAAGATTTTAACCTAAATTTTGGATAGGGGTAGTTAAAAAACCTTTGCATTAGCTACTGTATCTATTTCCTAAATTATGCATTTATAAACAGTACTTTTCTAAATTTAGGGAATGAATTTCATTTCCTAAACATTATAGATTAGAAAGAAAAAATAGGGAAGCCGATATATGGTGTATTGAAAAGTAGATATCTAAATTTAATAAAGTAAATTTTTATCCTAAATTATGTATTTTGGATAGATAAGTTGGTGTGGCTCTAAGGAATTTTTTATTTTTAAAAATTGAAAAAAAATCGAGACATCTAGATGAATTCCAAGCGCCTCAACCATGGAGTCGCGGACTAAGGAGTGTGCACATTTACTCGTGAACGACTTTGTGGACGAATGAGAAAACTCGAGATATCCAAAAGTGAGTCAGACACTTAGTCCCGAGCACCTTGAGTTCACTTAGTCGCTCATACAGTCATGCACTAGAGGGAATAAAAAAAATTGAAATAAATACTGGCTGACAGCACATGCCATTGGATAAGGGATAAGGTGTGCAATATATATATATATATATATATATATAAAAGAATTATATATATATATATATATATATATATATATATATATATATATATATATATATATATATATATATATAAAAGAATTCACGTTATGCATAAAGATGTTATCCTAGGTTATATATATATATATATATATATATATAAAAGAATTCACGTTATGCATAAAGATGTTATCCTAGGTGGTAATCGTGAGTGATGCTTACAATGAGTGATGTCAATAAGATTTTATCTTTAGGTTATATTCAAAATGAAAATTATTTTGGATGTTGTAGGATAAGATGGGTATGATATTAAAATTTATTGACTTAATCCGAGCTTAAAAAAATATACACAAAAATGTAAAAAATAAAATCCATAATACGTTGGGCGCACACAGGCGCGCAAGCGCTGACACACAATGTATATAAAAGAGATAAAAGAGAATTAATAGAATTGACAAGATCAAATCGCCAAATCAAATCAGTATTAGGATTATTTAAATAATTCTATTATAATTATTAGAATAATTTTCAGAATTATTCTTAGAATAATTCTGTTATTTATTAATTAATTAATTAATCAAGTACTTTTTGAACATTATATATTATATTATCCTTAAGGTAAACATCAATGAAAATAAGATTTATTATTGCTCTTATATTTTTTCTTCCTCTCTTCTTATTCTTTCTCTTTAACATGATATCAGAGCTATTTCTTTTCTCTTTTCTTAATTTTTTGAGATAGAGATTCAATAAACGACGAACTTTTATTTTTAATTACCTCTCCTTTCTCTTGTCCCTTCTCTTATTTCTCTCAACTTTTTGCCTTATAACTTTCTCTCTCCTTCTTGATTTTTAATTCCATCGCTCTCTCATCACTTTTTACACAAGAATGGGGGAAAGTGATTTTCTCTCCCTTCTTCTTCTTCCTACTATTGACGCCAACTTGCTATCGCTCTGTCGACGTCGACTCATTTAGGGAAGGCAATTTCACTCCAATCCGATGGTTAATTCGACATCCGACCCGAATGGAGGAGGATATGGGAGAAATTTTTATACCTGATTATAGTAAATGGATATTTGGGTATGGGTATGGAGACGCATGTGGTAAAAGCTTATCTATATCTTACCTGATACCTGATATATATATATATATATATATATATATATATATATATATATAAGAAAAAACATTAGCCCGTTTTCCGTCTTAGGTAAAAAAAACTTAATTTGTCTCTTTATTTGGTCATCAACACGTATCTCATCTTCTCTTCCACGGAAAATGTTCACCCGATCGAAGGAGCGCGAGACAAGGAAGATCTGACAAGTATACACTATGTGAAAAACGACTTTTTACTTCGTTGATTACCTGAAGTAAAAGACCTGTTTTTACCGAAGTAGACACGCGTGTAGTAAAAAGATTCATTTTACTTCGGATAAACTCCGAAGTCGTAGGCCCAGAAAAAATGAAGTGGTATTGGGTGTCGGGTTCGGACATATTACGAAGTAAAAAGTGCGTATAACTTCGTCGGTTTTTAAAAACACCGAAGTAATAAATCCTTTTCGACTTCATCGTTTAGTATTTGTTGTGAAGTAATATACCTACTTTAACTTCGGTTAAAAATGAAGTAATGGATTACTTTTACTTCGTCATATATCGTTAATTCCTGAAGTAATTATCGATTAAATTACATTTAGCTTCGTTCTGGATCGAAGTAATAGATAGATACTACTTCGAAATTTTTGGTAATAACCGAAGTAGTTGATACTATTTTACAACAACAAATTGTATTGCTTCGAAGTTATAAGTAGATTTTACTTCAGATTTTATGAGTAAAGTGAAGTATTTTTTCTCTTTTTACTTCATTATTTTTAGACTTCAGTAATTTTGAGCATCACAAAAGGTAACTTCATAAACCTTGATCAAAATAAGCCATGATTTCAGCAAATGTTTATACAAAATAAATCTCCCTAAATATGATCAAAATAAGCCATAAAAAACCAAAAACATGTACTGGTTCATTCACACAACCTGCAATTCACTTCAAATACGAGTACACAAATTCACTCCATTCAATTCTCACTTCATCATATTGTGTCTGCGTATAGTACTGGTTCTTCACACAACCTGCAAACTGCAATTTAGAAAGAACCATCATGATATGTTTTGTAACTGAAAACTTTAAATCAAAACACAGTAAGTTGACAAAAAAATCATGAATTAAATTAACAAAAGCATGATAAGACAAATAAATATGTATTGTTATATGCACTCTTATAGTAACAATAACATTTCATCAAATGCGCAATAAAAATGATCCAACAGTTTTTTGAACCTTAAGTTTTAGTAGTTCCAATCGCATGGTGATTAGATGCTCAGTTAAATTAATGTATTGCATTCTCAATTTCACATGCACTATGACAAAAAAGAAAAAAATTGTACAATGAGACTTGCTCAATAATCACACAATACGAAAGTACTGAATTAGCGGTGTGGACAGATAACTGGATCTTTCAAGTAGCCTAGCTGATATGCTAAACATTTTCTTATGGTAGCTTGGGCATGGTTCTCGTGGAGATGTCAGTATTCTACCCACCTTGGTCATAAATAATGTTCAATATCGAGGTATAACTTATGATCCCTTGTCTCTCATCTTAAAACATCTGAATTTCAACTCATAATACAGTTTATATTTTGATGCCTAAGGTTCTATTGGATTTGATTTAAACTAAGCACGTGTCTAGAAAGGTTTTGTCATTGTTATTAGCAAATGACTAGTATTAATTAAAAGCATTTTATAACATTAGTGCTAATAGCAAGACTATTATAGTTGTTCCTTGACAGCCTTCTATATTCTCAATCATCGGCAAGCAGAAGTTTAATAGTTTATTAGGTCTATAAGGTAACCATGCTCAAATCAGTTACTAATTTCCCCCAGCTACTAATAGAACTATGCATAACACAGTTTTGTATAAAACCATAAACAGGGTGTCATCTAAGGGCGAGGAAAAAAAAAGAAGGAAAGAAGTCATATCAAAGCATGAGAAGAAAGCAGTAGCAGGGCGTGAACGATTTGATTCAGTATGTGCATTCCTGTTCAAAATGGAAGAAATTCACACACCTTCCTCTCCAACTGTAGATCCTCACATTCAACAATCTCCTTCATGTACCGCATGACACAATATCCACATTCAACACAACCTTGTTGTTTGAGATTACCCTAATGAATCAAAGTTAATGCAAAGTGAAAAACCAAATATATAAGAACCAGGAATGCATGTTTTCAATAAGACATATCGTCAACTGTTTGAAAGTTGGTCGTTTTGGATTACCCCTCATACAAAGGTACGTCCTCACTCCACTACATTGTAAAAATAGAACTTATTTCATTTCATATTTGCTAATGAATCTATTCATAATCTACATAATCTAAAACATACTTGCACACTGTAGTTTTCCAAGCGTTATCTCGGTTCCTATTACCCATTGAGTCCAACAAATAAATTGTATCTTTGTCCTCGTTTATAACGGTCAAGATCCAGTGGTTCCTGCACGATTGTCAATATATAGCTAAGCTACTATGTATTAGGAATTGAGCAGGGATTAAAAATATACCCAGTGTTGTTTGGGATAAGGCATATGCTGTCTCCGTTTGATGCTTTCAACTGATTAGCAATGTGTTGTGAAGAGGTACTGCCATCTTGAGCGGCTGGTATTTTGTTGGGATCCACAAACGACACATACTCAGCCCTGTTTGTTTCCTTCAAGTACTTGTACAAGTAACTGCATTCAAGTAATAAAAACATAGTTACTTAAGACATGAACTCATGCAAAGAGAAGAATTGTATATAAGACATAACTTACCCCATGTAAACCAAAATTTGCCTGGACCCTATCTCTCTCATTTCCATACAGCGCATGACATCCTCTCTCAACAACGATGTACTCACATTACGTCCAAACATGGCTTCATCAAATTCGATAGGAATGCTCTCCTCCTCAGTCATCAGTCTAACAACAAAAGAATAAAAAAACTTGCATGGCATTGGTAGAGCACTTTCAACTTCCTTGAATTTATTTTTCTCATCAGGAACCTCCAAAATGGCAAATGGTGGTGCAGGTTTCTCCTTTTTCTATAATTTTAAATAATTGTAGCAAAATATATAACTATAGCAACAGAAAAGTGAACTGAAAATACCTTTGTCGTCGGAAATATCACCAATTCTTTTGGCCAGCCAACCACAGTTCCAACAGCATCTACCATTACTGTTGGTCCCGACTTAAGTGGAATTGGAAGCTCTACTTCCTCCTGTAAAACAACATCAACAGACACCTTTAAGTTGCCTTCCCCAAGTGGAGCATTGTGCAACATTACATTTGGGCCTCCGTCGGATACTATCGTGCCATATGCCACCACATTCCCCTTATTCTTCAGAGCCAAATGACATTTTTTCCCCTGAACAATAAGATATTATCTTTTAATATCTGAAGCTAGGAAACAAATTTAATGTACCAAATATAATACAAAACCTGATTGAATGAATTGTCGCATTCAAAAACTTCCACATCATCTTCCAATATTTGAACTGCCATGTGCGATGACTTGTTAGATGCTACACGTTCAGAAACTCGATCACTTGTTTCTGGCATAAATCGAGCAAGAAGAGCCTTCAGTTTTTCAACTTCAGCTTTCAAACTCTTTGTTTCCTTCGCTTGCTCTTTGAAGTTTTCAGCCAAAGCCTTTGACACCAACTCCCTCTTCTTCCTTGGAGTTTTGAAGTAGACTTGGGGCTTCACAAATCCCCCTACACCTCTAACCCTTCCGTAAGGTTCTTGGCTCCCTAATGCAGTAGTTAATACGTCATTGCTTCCAGAAGATATGAACTCTCCCCTCTTTTTTTTGTCCAACAAATCGTCCTAAAAATATGGAGGTAACATTAAATATCCAATGAAGACACTTTTTTCACTTATTATGAATGAACTCGAAATAAAACTAAAATAATATAATTTTTTTCAGCAACTTCAGCAGTCTCTGTATTTGTGATGTTTCCGGATTTGTCTTCGCGAGCCTTACGCCAAAGGAATGACCTATCAACTTCCTCATCCTCCCTGAATATTTTTCTCTACCTCTACAATTCCAAAAAATGATCATTTAAAACATGACGTACTACATGAAAAGGATAATATAATGTTTCATGGATTATCAATTTAGTCTCCAATCCAATGTATCCCTTGCGAGACATTTTGTGATGATACTTGCAATTGCTCGCCCGTTCCTTTTGTTTTTCATGAGTGACCTATGTCACGTAAAAAAAAGTAAATTTTTAGAAGAATGGCTAGAATTTTAAAACAATAGGATGGAGTATGATGAACTTATTATATATATTCCTGCTATACATGAACTTATTATATATATTCCTGCTGTACAGAACTTCATTTTGTTAATTAAATGCCCTAAATGTTTTAAATCTTGGTGCATATAATAATTTAAATATAACATGATAATATCATCAAGTACCTCCCAAGATGGATGTAGCCTCTCATCAACAAAAGCTTTCCAAATTGCAGATGGGATCTGATACTGCTCCGGTGGTGACCTCAGTTTTTCAGGATTATCTCTATATGGCCAGACAAACCTACTGTTGAGTTTGTTTTTGAAGTCTCTCCATTTCTGGCCTGCTGAACTCATCACTGCCGCCTCGCTTTGAGGTGCTAAGTTGAAGACATTCTGTAACACACAGCAGTAATTGCTATCAGTTTGTATATTGAAAAAATCACAATGAAAAAAAACATAAGCAATCTCATAAGGTAGTGTATTATTGGATTATACTCACCGATATTTCTTCCCACACTTTTTGTTTCATGTTCTCTGGAACAGTGGGCCATGACTTTATGTTAATAGGCACCATGGATCTAACAACAGAGCCTATGAAAGATTGTAGTGCCTTCCCATTTTCATTGTACACAGGTCGTCCCATGTCATCATATTCAATCGTCGACTTTTTTCCCCATCTTGCAGCAGCAATAAGTCTGCACATTGATGTAGGCCCCCGAGTCTTCTTCTGCCCAGTAATAGGAGGTTCTTCTATTTCAGTCTCTCCTCGTAGCTCTGCAGCTGCTAACCCATCAGCATCTTGGTGTAGTTCGGTGTCCTCAACTACACGTGGCTCATCATATTTTGCTATTTTTCGCTGTTTTTTAGGACGCATTGTTCTTTTCCCTGCATATAGGAAAATAAATGATGAGATAACGGTATATAAAGTCTGCAGTGACAATATAATAAAAGAAGACTTGATACAAATAATAACATTAACACATACGAACAAGTAAAAATAATAGTAAAAACAATAAATATTAATGCAGATGACATAAAAGTGGAAAACATCATTTTTTCTTGTTTGTTACAAAGAAACCCTCTTTAGAAGATCTAAAGTATCCTTCATGTGTAGGAATACAATGAATATCAACATTATCAATTGGTCGAGCTTCGGGAATTCTGGTCCAAAGATCCTCTTCTCCCTCGTAACATCTATTTGGAACTTGAAGCACTATTGACCACCCTTTGTTCAGTGGGTCAGCAACATAAAATACTTGTCTAACTTGACTTGCAAGCACAAATTCATCCTTCTGGTGGCCTCGTTTGTTCAGATTAACTAAGGTGAAGCCACATTCATCATTGTATTGTATTCCTTTGTCATTTGATACCCATGCGTACTTGAAAAGAGGAACTTGAAATTGATGATAGTCTAGTTCCCATATCTCTTCAATAACTCCATAAAAAGTCACATTCTCTAACACGAGATTCTTATCTTTGGCACTACAAACAAGCATCGTGTTGGCAAGTAGAGAAACACCACTGTTTTGACAAACTTTCTCATCATCCCGCTCTTTTGTTTGGTATAAATTGTCATTTATGACATAGCTATCACACTTTAAGATTCGCACACGTGGTCCATGGGCCAGCCATCTCAATGACGATGTCATTCCACCATTGCAACTATCGATTTCAGCAGCCACCTGACATGCATTCCTATTAATTAGTGTGATCAAAACAATGATTAACAAATATTGTATGTTAGCATCTTCTACATCACCTTTGCACGAAACCAGTCAATGAACCTCTTATTATGAGCATCTTGTATCCACCTTGCATCTTTCTGTTTCTTGGGAAACATTGTCTTCAAGAAGGATTTGTGTTCACTGAAGAATTTTACTTCTAAAGTTTTATTTTCATGAATACATATGGACTGCCAAGTACATATAATTATTAGTTATGCAGTACACTTACATAATGTATGGAGATATTTCTTCTGTATTTTCTAGAACAGTCAAGTGTGCTTGTTGGAGATCAATTTGTTGGACGATGATTGATGAATTGCTTGCTGAGAATCCAGGAATGCTTGCGTTTGGGTCACGTAGTGATTTAGGGACCCCAACAGGATCAAGGTCATTGAGATATTCTGAACAAAATTCAACTGCTTCTTCTGTTGCATATCTCCGAACAATGCAACCTTCCAGATATTTTCGACTGCCTACGTAACTTTTCAACACCTTCATGCATCTTTCAAATGGGTACATCCATCTGAAGTAGACTGGTCCACATAATTGGACTTCACGAACAAGATGAACTGTTAAGTGGAGCATGATATCGAAGAAAGAAGGGGGGAAATACTGCTCCAATAAGCAGAGTGTAACAATCAAGTCAGATTGCAGCTTATCTAACTTGGCTACATCGATAATCTTGCAACAAATATCTTTGAAGAAGAAGCATAATCTTATGACAGCATATCTAACATATTTTGGCAGAGAATTACGTATGACTATTGGCAGGAAGTGCTGCATTATAACATGAGAATCATGTGATTTCAAGCTACTCAGCTTCATCTCATCCATGCAGACAAGATTCTTCATGTTTGATGAGAAACCTTCCGGAACTTTTATATCCATTAATGACCTACATACTTGTAATCTCTCATTTTTTGTGAATGAGCATGCTGCAGGAGGTAGATATGTTCTTTTCTCACCAATTTTAGGAGCCAATTGAGGCCTAATTCCCATCTGAACCATGTCCAACCTAGCTGCCACATTGTCCTTGGTTTTTCCCTTGATGTTCATCAAAGTATTAATCAGAGACTCGAAAATGTTTTTCTCAATGTGCATAACATCGAGACAATGCCTAACATGTAGGTATTTCCAGTATAGAAGATTGAAAAAAATTGACTTCTTCTTCCAACATTTACTGAAATTTGTAGCTCCAACATACTTTTCTTCTTCAATGTCTTCAACAATATTCTCCTTTGCTTTTTTTCTTATTTTCCCCTTCACACTTGTTTTCTTTCCAAACTCACATGTTATGTCTGAAAGCTTGTCAAACAACTTAATTCCAAATAATGGCCTACCTGCTTCACCAAGTTCCTCCATGCCATTAAACTCCTTTATTTGCCTCCGATATGGATGAAATCGTGGTAGGAATCGTCTAAGCCCAGCAAATGACATTTTCTTCCCATTTTGTAAGTGCTTTGCATAAGTATCCTCACCACATATTGGGCATGCGTAATAACCATGTGTAGTACATCCACTAAGGTTACCATATGCAGGAAAGTCGTTGATGGTCCATAAAAGAACTGCATTAAGAGTGAAAACCTCCCTTCGATAAGCATCATAAACTCCATCAACTCCTTCCCACAACAGCTGCAAATCATCAACCAAAACCTCAAGGTAGACGTCGATATCGTTTCCATGCTGTTTCGGCCCTGAAATGAGCATCGTTAGCATGATGAATTTCCTTTTCATGCACATGTCTGGAGGCAAATTATATGTGGCCAGCATGATTGGCCAGCAACTGTAGAGACTACTAAGATTGCTGTGAGGATTAATTCCATCGGCTGCAAGTGCCAGGCGAATATTTCTTGACTCACTTCCAAAGTCGGGCCACATATGATCCACCAATTTTCATGACGGTGAATCAACTGGATGGCGTAACTGACCAACAACTCTTGTGCTATCTGGATGCCATGTTAAATTTCTGGAAGTTTCTAAAGATTTAAACATGCGCTTAAATCTTAGTATGGGAGGGAAATACCAAACCACTTTGGCAGGAATACCTTTCTTCTCAACATTTTTCTTAGTTAGCTTCCATCTTGATAAGCCACATTTCGGGTAGCTTACGCAGTCTTTATATTGTTTCCTATAAAGGATGCAATCATTGGAACAAGCATGAATCTTTTCATGACTCAAAGCCAAACAACTCAACGTCTTCTTTGCTTCATAAATTGACGATGGCAGATTGTGGTTATCTGGCAGCATGTCCCCAAAATCTGCTAGTAGATCTGAAAATAGAGCATCACTCATCCCATGCCTTGCTTTGGTATTGTATAGTTTTACAAGTGCACTAAACTTTGTGTAACGTTTGCATCCCTTATACAGTGGCTTCTCTGCTTCCACCAAAAACTTCATAAATGCTTCTGGATTTTCTGTATGGTTATCATACGCTGCCTCACACAAATTAATAGTTTCAAAATCATCATGACAATTATCAGTTGGCTCTTGGTTGACACTCGAATTTAATCTATCCTTCTCCGCAGCCTCGCCATGCCAAATCCAATTCAAATAATTTTTACTGAAACCATTGAAGTAAAGATGCTCCCGAATCCACATAACCGCTCCCTTTTTAAGATTCATACATTTGCAATAAGGACAATGAATTAAATTGGGGTCGATATGTGGATTCTGCAAACAACTTCTAATGAATTGTTCCACACCCTCCTCATACTCTTTGGACCTCCTATCTAAGTAAATCCAGGATTTATCCATTATAGTACAACAGAATCCCAAGAAACTTCTTCAGAATTATCGTGCTAAAATTATTTACCGCTAGCTCAATGTGTTCTTTGATCAAAACCTGAAGATACTACATATATGTTAAGCAAACGTTAGAGTAAGACTGCAAAAAGGTAGTCATATTCATATCGAGCACAGTTCCATATTTTATACTCATTCTAACAGCTGCCAATATTTTCTACTCATCATGAAGAAAAATAATGCGTATTTTGTACAATATGTGGATATATAAAGAACGAAAGCATGGCACCAGTTGAATTTCCAAACACTTGTCTTTTTTCGAACATGCACACTCAATCATTTGACATATGAACACTCTTAAATAGATTGAATCTATTGGGTTGTCAGCAATCCAGTGTCGGAGACCATTCAGCCTGATAGTAGTAAAAGAAAACCCCTCTAATTTCTGATTTTAAAGTTAGTTTTTCATAATCATGCTGTTGTGATTGTTGAAATTTGTGATGGAAGCAGTTTTGAGTTTATTTAATCCAATTGTAACCAAATTTCTTGAAATTTATGGTGGTTATAAATTGTTCATGGATGGAGCATTTCAGAATGTAGGAGATATGTTGGGTTGCATTTGTACAAGTTGTGTGATACATTTTCAGAGAGCTTACACAAGTTTTTTTATTAGAACTTTTTTTGTCATCCTGAGGAGTTAGGAAAGGTTTGAGATGTAACTATAGAAAGTGTGAATAGTAATTTTATTTAGTTTTATTGTATTTTTACTCTCATATGTTTTTTAGCCAAAGATTTACTTTGAATTTTATTAAATTATTTATCTTAAGTGGTATCATAGTTAGAAATTGTTAAATTAAAATGTTGTATTTGTGCTGGATGAAGCAGTTACACATTTAATCTCAATAAGTGATAGCATAGTTGAGATTGTCTGATTCTAAAATGCTGTATTTGGGATCTTCATAGTGGATGAAACAGGTAGCACAAAGACAAATTATGTTAGGATGGTGAGAATTTACTTGAACTATTAGTGAATGTTGTATTTAAAAGTTATTATCATCATCTACCTAGTGGAGAAAATGCTAAGCTATCTTATGCCAAAGAGAGTAGCAAATAATAGAGAGATGTAATCACTCTTTATCAAATTATACCTAGTGTGGATCGAGTATACAACACAAGGCATTAGATAGAAATTGGATGCATCTCTGTTTTACTTCAATCCATTTCAAGAGGACAAAGATAAAGTATCTGATCACATTTTAAAAGATAAGCTGAAACTATTACATATATTTATATAAAGAAAGGAGGAATTCATCATCAAGATTTGAATAGGAATGTAGTGGTCACCGAGAGAGCAAGGACAAAATAGAAATTATAAAGTTGAGTGTTCTAGCAATATTAATTTGTATATGAATGTTGATGGTTGCTTAGCAAATTGTCTGAACAAGGAAACAAAAACACACATTAGTTACATTAGTTTTTGCTATCTCATGGGAAAACAATCCATCTTCTATAGTTGATATTTAAATTCAACTGGTGCTATGCTTGCTTGCATTAGGAGGCAGGTATTTTTTTTAAAGAAAAATTAATACATGTGGAATTGAGATTTTGAGGGACAACTTGAAGGAGTAAGAGTACAACACATGTCTTACTCTAACTTGAAAGCATGCGTATTTTTAGGTAATGACCTCGTAAACATAGAGACTGAAAAAAAAAGCAAAAAAAATTTCCAAACACTTGTCTTTGTTGGAAGAATAGCACCAAACCTACAACAAATTGGAGACCGTCTAAAACATGATTTTGCAAAATAAAGGAGGAGAAAAAGAAGAAGAATAAGAAAAAGAAATCGAAGGAAAGAAAACATACGGTATATCTCAAACACTTGCAACCTAAACCCTGCGTAAGAAAGTTCAAGTTGCCAAACCTTATTTCGGAAGCCCTAACGAGGAAACCTTCGTCTCTGTTGCCTAAGACTCCAAATCGGAAGCCCTAACGAGGGGGAACGGAGAGGACTGAAATGAAGGGGAAGGAAGAGGAGGTCCAACCTTATTTCGGCAGAGGGAAGCCCTAACCCAAGAAAACGAAAAAGTGGGGGGAAATAAAAGTGGTCTCAAAATAAAAGTTAACTCTTGTACTATTACTTCGGAGTAAACACTAAAAATTCTATTCACGACGTTACTACTTCGGTATTTAACAACTTTTCGAAGTAATAGCTTATTTCAGTTTAAAGCGAAGCCCGTGTTTTTAAATCTGCGAAGTCTATATTTGTATATACTTCATCAGTTTTTTCAGCGAGGTTGCTTATACACTTTTACTTCGTATATTTAAATTGATGAAGTAAATTGTGGCGAAGTAAAAAGTCATTTTTCACATAGTGATATTAAAATATATATTTTAAATAAAAAATGAGAATGGTAGGGAGTAATAGGATGATGGGTAGGATATGGATACTCGAAACTCCGACTGGTATGAGGATGAGTATAGATATAGATATAATAAATGGAGATGAGTACGGAGGATATAAAATTCTACCAAAATCCTTCCCATTCCCATCCTTAGACTCACTGTTGGTGCATCTTCTCTATCATCCAACCGCTGCTCAGACCAAAGGAGGCACCGCCGGCCATCACTGAGCTCCTTCTGCTCGGTCGCTTCTCTATTCCATTGTTTCTCCATTTCCACCTATTCCGCATCAAGGTGCTGCTTCACCAGAAATTGTTCCCGAGAAAGATACTGTTGCTCAGCTTGTCTGAGGTTGTTGCTCCCGGTGGTTGAAGCTTCTGCCAGTTGAAGTTTCTGTTACTGCCGATAGGAGGAGGAGTTCTGGCATTCTATTCGACCTCCTGATAGCCCCTGCACTTAAACCAAATTACTGTTTCAGCTTGCAACTATTGCTACCACCTATTTTTCTGCCACTGCTAGCCAAGGAAGCATCTCCTTCATATATAGGCCAAGTTATTTTATTTTAGATGTTAAATACTCAACACCATCAAGGAGGCCAAAAATAAAATTCAAACTGATGTCAGATTTGTCACATCATTGGTCATACTAGAAATTTATACTCTAAAAGACTTGATTGGTCTCGGGTAAAATGTCAAATTTATCCCAGAAATGGACATTTTGGTATTCAATGTCCTAGTCAATTTGACTCAAATTTCATTGGTAATCATATAACCTTAAAACAACTGTCTATTTCATAAGTATATCCTAAAGTCCTCTTGTTTGTGCATACTTATGGTAAAATCCCAGAGTTTTCATCAACTGATTAGTATATTGACAGTAGAGCAACTCATCATGTCACATCAGATTATAATATCCTTACAGACGTGATGTCATATTATGACTCAGATACAGTTCAAGTAGGTGATGGTTCAGGTTTATAAATTGCTAATCTTAAAAATACATATTTTCATTTATCTAATTGAACTTTTCACATATGCAATGTCTTTCATGTTCCATCTATCACTAAAAATTTACTTTCTACACGTCAGTTTTATCTCGATAACAATGTTATTTTTGAGTTTCATCATAATTATTATCTTATAAAAGATAAAGGAACAATTACTATTGTGTTTTATGGGAGAATAAAAAATGACCTCTACTATCTTCAGAGTTCTTCAATCAAAGTTTTTATTGGTGAACGCATAAATAAACCAGCTTGGGATCCTCGACTTGGTCATCCTTCCCTTCATATTGTTCAATTAATCATCAATAGGTATGGTTTATCTACTTCTATTACCTCCTCTCCATCTCATTCATGTAGGACTAATATAGAATCTAAAAGTCATAAGCTACCTTTCTCTTCATCTGATCATATTTCTAATTTTCTATTTGAAATAATCCATTATAATATTTGGGGCCCTGCATCTATTTTATCTAATAAAGGTTTCCAATATTATGTTACCTTCATTGATCATTTTAGTAAATATACTTGGCTTTATCCTATAAGAAGGAAATCTAATTTATTTGATATATTCTATAATTTTTAAATTCAAGTTGAACAATATTTTAATCATAAAATACTCTCTTTTCATTCTAATTAGGGAGGCGAATATCAAGCTCTCCATCGTCAACTTGTCTCTTATAGAATTGTTCATAGAGTCTCTTATCCTCACACTCCAGAATAAAATGGCTTTGTTAAGAAAAAACATAGACATATAGTTGAAACTGTCTTATCTCTTCTTCATCATGCATCGATTCTGAGTAAATTTTAGGATAAAGCTATTAAGACTGTCGTATATATCATAAGTCGACTTCTTACTCTATTTCTCAATCATAAGTGTCCTTTTAAAAATCTTTATAATCAAACTTCTGATTACACTTTCCTTTGAATTTTTTATTGCACATGTTATCCATGGTTAAGCCCTTATTCTAAACACAAACTTGACTCTCGTTTACTACAATGTGTTTTCCTTGGTTTAGCAATTCACACTATGATTATCGTTACTTACATATACCAACGGGATGAATTTATATTTCATAACATGTTACTTTTGATAAGTCTGTATTTCCTTTTTCAGTAGCTTCTTCAATCTTTCCTCCAGATACAAGTGACACCTTCTTAATGCCACCTAATATTGTCAAAAGTGATGGCATCTTAGGTCATGCGCCGTAGCTCTCTAATAACTCCCCTATACCGTCAGAAATCAGAATCACCTCAAGTTGCTACTCCAATCTTGGAAGCCTCACCGATCGAAGATAATATGCTCTCTAGTTCTGGATCCTCGGATAATGCAAGTCCTTCATCTACATCACCATGTCAGCCTACTTCCTCGTCACCATCAACAAGTGATTCAGATGGTAATGCTCCTCATCGCATGCTTCTTGTTAGTGACATTTATGAACATTGCCCACCAAATGAAACTCGATATCCCCTTCCACGAGCTCTAGTGGTCTCCTCAAAATCTATTGAACCAACTTGTTTTACACAAGTAAGCAGGAATCAGCGTAGTGCGATGGCTACAAAATATGATGCAATTCTTTGCAATGGCATATAGAGTCTAGTTCCGTGCACGCCCTCAATGAATGTTGTGGGATCTAAATGGGTATTCCGTCTTAAGCATCGAGTTGATGGTTCTCTTGAATGGTACAAAACTCGACTTGTAGCCAAAGGATTTAGTCAACAACCAGGTATTAACTTTAGTGACACTTTTAGCTCAATCATTAAAATTGTATCTGTCAGACTATTATTATCAATAGCTATTAGTTCTAATTGGCCTGTACGATAATTGAACATTTCAAATGCATTTCTCCATGGTTATCTTGAGAAAAATGTATTTATGGAACAACCACCTGAGTTCATTCATCCACAATTTTCATCTTATGTTTGCCAACTTAAGAAATCCTTATATGGTTTTCGACAAGCTCCTTGTGTATGGTTTCATCAATTATCTAATTGGTTACAAACTCAAGGATTTTCTGGATCAAAGACTGACTCGTCTCTATTTCATAAATATAATGATGAATTTATAATATTTTTTCTTATTTATATGAACGACATTCTAATAATTGGTAATGATCATAAGGGTATCACAACTTTATTAAGTCTTCTCAATAAAGAATTTCCTACTCGAAATTTGGGTATTGCTCATTTTTTTCTTGGTATTGAGCTTATTCTATATGAGGATGGTTATCTTCTCTCTCAGAGCAAATACATTACTAGATTTCTTCAAAGAGCCAAAATGGATGGAGCACGTCTGATATCTACACCAATTGCTATAAACAATTCTCCAACTTCATCCTCTCCTGCTCTTTCTGATCCACAGATTTATCGAAGTATTATTGGAGCCTTACAATATCTCACTATCACATGCTTTGATATTACTTTTACAGTAAATCATGCTTATCAATTCATACATATTTCAACTAAACAAAATTGGGATAATGTAAAAAGAATACTTCGCTATCTCAAAGGTATTATTCTACATGGTCTTCTTTTATATCGCCAATCGTCTTGAGATTTACATGCATATAGTGATGCAGATTAGGCAAGTTCTTTTGAAAATAGACGCTCTACTAGTGGATATGCAATTTTTCTTGGACGAAATCTTATCTCATGGAATTTGAAAAAGCAACCTATGGTATCTCGTTCAAGCACTGAGGCAGAATATAAAGTTATAGTAAATACAACGTCAGAAATTATTTGGCTTTAATCACTTCTCTCTGAACTTCATCTTACATCAAATATTGCATCAAAAATTTGGTGCGACAATATTGGAGCAACATATCTCACAGCAAATCCAATCTTTCATGCTTGTACAAAACATGTGGAAATTGATTTTCATTTTATTCGTGAACGTGTGACAACTCAACAGTTATCCATCTCTTATATTTCTACTGAATATCAAATCGTTGATATCTTTACTAAGCCATTATCCAGACAACGTTTTCCATTATCCAAACAACATTTCAACAAGTTAGTAAGCAAACTTAATGTTAAAAATCTCCCGTTAAGTTTATCGAGAGGTAAAAGAGATAAAAGAGAATTACCAGAATTTATTGGATTAAATCACCAAATTAAATCAAATTAGTATTAGGATTATTCTAATAATTCTATTATAATTATTAGAATAATTCTCAGAATAATTTTATTATTTATTAATTGATTAATTAATCAATTATTTTTTAAACATTATATATTATATTGTCCTTAGGATAAACATCGATGAGTAATAAGATTTATTATTATTTTCATATTATTTCTTTCTCTCTGTGCTTATTGTTTCTCTTCAAGAGTATATAAGTCTGAGATGTGGCACACTCTTGATAATTAGAGACACAACAAGCTTTGTCGAGCCTCGATGATGCGACAAAAATGATTTATGCATCTTGAGTCACATTAATTTTATTTGTTTTGGTCGACACTGACATAGCTTCTTGTTAATTATCTATGATATGATGCATAGTAGTAGGGTTCGGTCAAGGGGACATGGCAGTCAGAAGTCAAGAGGACGTGGAGGTCAGAAGTTAAGGGAACGTGGAAGTCAGAAGTCAAGGGGACGTGGAGGTCAGAAGTCAAGAGGACATGGAAGTCAGAAGTTAAGGGAACGTGGTAGTCAGAGGAAAAGGAGCCGTGATAGTCGATATATGGAGTGAACCCACCCGGGGCCATCCGGGGTATGAAGCCAGAGAGGGGTCTATAGGTTGGGAAACCAGGGCCTCGAAAGGAAGCTCGGTTAGGACTAAATCTGACCTAGCTTTACCGATCAGGAGTTGTCAAGACAACCTACATGAACAAACTTATCACCCTCCATGGGGTCGGAATCATGAAGGTCAGCTAAGGGGGACTCTGATGATGCCTTCTCACCCCCCTCGACCAGTCTGTTCATCGACACTCAATAGACCAGCCAAGGCTGTGGCAATCGCACCTGGGCGGGATAGAAGACACTACATGACAACATATTAGGGAATCATAACCATCTATCATAGAATATATGCTGTATGTCAGGGAATATTCTAGCAGTGGGGATCATCTACAAGTAGAACCTTCCTCCAATCTATAGGAGAAGGCCACATGTCCTCCACCACTCGGCAAGTTCTGACACTCGACATCCTTTAATAGGGGTCAGTCTCCAGAAGGTACGTCTTGTCATATAAAAAGGGACGTTCTCTCCCTTGCGCAAGTACGCTTACTCACACACTTGTCTACTTTTCTTCTTCCTTATTACACTGTTCTTCTGGAGAAAAAGTACCTGACTTGAGCATCAGAGGGCCTACTCCAGGGACTTTTCCCCTGGTTCTTGGTCTCTAACATTTTGAGTGCTTATCTGAGTGTGCACAGGGGTCTGGTACCGTCGGTGCAAGCCCAACAGTTCTTCAGGATCACATGGGGATCTATTCTCTGGAGCTCGTGCGACTGCAGTATCCCAGTCTCCTCCCCATCAATGCCAGAATCACTTCATCCGGTTTCGTCTGACTCAGACTCTAGACAGGATCAATTTGGTGCTGTCTGTGGGAATCTCTTCGCCTGTTCTGGAGCGTAAAGATGGAGGACACCGGTAGAATCAATGTAACCATAACAGCTGGAGTGTACGAACTTTACAAAGAAGCCAAGAGGTGGGCAACCTCCGAGAAGTAGACCACCGCTTCTCGACCTTACAAGATGCAGGCAATTTCTAAGGAGCCGACCCATGCTTTTGATAGAGGGTCCAAAATAAAACAAACTGAGGAGTTTCCCTTGGCTTTCCATTGAGAGTCGAGCCTCGATTACAATCACAAGGGAACGAGCGGCTATAATAAGAAAGAGCAACCGCAAACTTCCGAGGCAGAGAGCTCCCCGCCCCGAGATTCTAAGAAGGGTAAAGCTATAGTTCTCAAAGAAGAGCTCAGAATGAATCTTGAGGAGCAAGTGCCCTTCTCTACAAGGGTACTCAGAGAAAAGTTACCTAAGGGATACAGACCTCCCTCTATCAGAGAATATGACGGTACTCAAGATCCAGAAGATCATCTCCACAAGTTTAGGAACGCTACCCTGCGGCATCAGTATAGTGATGCCATCAAATGCCAAGTGCTCCTTAATACTTTATCCGGCTCTGCACAAAAATGGTTTGACGGATTGCCGAACGTCAAGACAGTCTTCCTGCGCCACTTCGCGAGTAGTAGGAAGTACCAAAAGACGGATCATTGTCTCTTCGTGCTCAAGTAAGGGTTAGCTGAGCCCTTGCGAAGCTATATCAGGCGCTTCAACCAGGTGGCTCAGGACGTTCCATTAGCCACCTTCGAAATATTGATGAGCGCCTTCTTGCATGGACTAGTAGAGGGGGGAGTTCTTCTGGGACCTCATTTGATATCCTGTAAAGAACTTTGACGAGATGCTGGGAAAGGCCTCTAGCTATATCAACGTGGAAGAGGCTCAAGCGGTCGACGAAAAGCAGACAAGGTGTCTACTCCCACCAACAAACTAGAAAAGAAGCCACCCCAGCCGCCAGACCAGCCTCTTCCGCGTGCTTGGGACACCCGACTACCCTTTGGTCCCGGTCTAGAAGCCCAACTGGTTCCGCGTGTGGCAGTTGTTCAGGCCCCGAGGCCTGGGCCATGGGGACCATGCTACTGCACTTACCATCGTTCCCACACCCATGCCACCAATGATTGCTTTCAGTTCACCCGAGACTCTAGGCGTGCCGCGGAGATGGTCCTACCTCCTCCTGAAGTTGCGCCCAAGACTCAACAAAGGATATTGGCCAGCCAATAGGCCGTAGCCAGGACAAGTCAACCTGGCTGGCCTCACTCTGACCTAGCTAGATAAGGGAATCAATAGCCTGATCATGACCAAGAACCCGAGGAAGCTCGAGGTAGAAAACCAGGGCAACATGGCAGTCCAGGAGATCAGCATGATCTCTGGAGGGCCCACAGATGGGGATTCAGTCAGGGCACGAAAATCTCATGAGCGTCGTCTGGAAGTATACGCTATGGGATGTAGTTAGGAGCAAGTTGTCAGGCCCATAATTAGTTTCGGACCACAAGATCTGGAGGGGCTAGAGCTTCCTCAAGATGATGCTCTCATAATTAAGGTCGTCATAGCCAACAGTCACTTGGACAGAGTTTTTGTAGATACCATAAGCTCTGTCAACGTGCTATTCAAAAGCACATTTAAGAGCATACAGATCGACATCAGCGAGCTTCAACCTATAGCTACTTCATTGTATGACTTATGGACAATGAAGTATGCCCTATGGGCCAAATCAACCTGACCATATCTTTGGGTACTGAATCGCTGGTGCGAACAAGGAGGAGCACCTTCATCGTAGTAGATTCATCATCCTCCTACAACGCCATCCTGGGAAGGACAACGTTGCATGAGTTTCGGGTAGTCGTTTCCACTTTCCATCAAAATATCAAGTTTTCAGTAGGAGACCAGGTCGGGGAAGTAAGAGGGGAGCAGTTGGTCTCTCGCAGGTGCTACATAGACATGGTTAAGGTAGAAGCTTGCAAAGCCCAGAGAACTTAGGATGGGGGGATTCACGTCATCCAAGAGGAGCCTTTGCTTATAACAGAGGAACCCCTCCCCTGGGAAGAGGTTCAACTACATCCTGAGCACCCTGAAAGTCTCACCCGCATATCTAGTGATTTGCCAAGGGAGGTCAAGACGGATCTGGTCCAGTGTTTAATCTGTAATAGGGATGTTTTCGCTTGGTCTTCTGAAGAGTTACCTGGAGTCAGGCCCGAGGTAGCTGAGCATAAATTACACCTTTTGCCTAACGCCCGATCGGTTAAGCAGAAGAGGAATTTCTTGGCCGAGCAGAATAACATCATCCGAGCTGAGGTAGAGCAGCTCAGGAGAGCAGGTCACGTTAGAGAGACATATGTTAGAGTATATACTAAAAGTCTAGCTTTTTGTATAAACATTTATTATGAAATAAGAATCACATTGGTCAAAGTCTACATTTATGGTAAGTGTAGTTGTCCATTGAATTTATATTATAGATAACATGGTGTGAGGAGACACACAGAAGATCATGTTATCAGTTCCTTATAAATTATAAATAGTAGCTCACAACCAAGATGGAATGACACAAACTATTGGAGTGGTTGTAGTGTAATTTGGTATTAGTTTATCTTGACTATAAAATTACACTAGTACACTATGAGTATAATTTTATAGTTAAGATAAACTAATACCCAATTACACTACGACTATTCCAATGGTTTGCTCCAAATCCATCTTAGCCGTGAGCTACTGTTTATAATTTATAAAGAACCGATAACATGATCTTTTGTGTGTGACACCACACACCATGTTATGTACAATATAAATTAATTGAACAACTACACTTAGCATATAAATATAGGTATTTTTGACTAATGTGATTCTTTATTTTAAAATAAATATTTACAAAAGCTAGACTTTTAGTATACACTCTAACATAATGGACGTCTAGGGTATCACCTTAAAAGAGAAGCAAATCCGCATAAGGAAATAGGGGATCGGACATAATCACTATTTCTATTTCTATGTAATTATGTGTTAGTGTGTTTTTATGTTGTATGACCGAGGGGCGTCATGATAGGGCTACCCCGCTCACGGACTTCATATGAATCACTTTCATTTAGTAGCATAGGACATAGATGTCGACTTATCCACTATAGGGGAGAGTTAGTAATGCATCTAACTTCCTACAAGAGCATTAACATAGAGGATAGGAACTAAGAAATCTATGTAACATCGCCTAGCATTACAAGGAAACTGAAATCCTAGAATCTATCATCCTCCATCCTTTTAGCTCAACCCCTCTCAAGATCCATTCTCTCTTCACTCTTCTCTTTCTCTTGCTTTCTTTTCTCAATAATCTTACATTTGTCTAGATAATTCACTATTCAAAGTTAACTAGTGCTTAATCAACAGTCCCTGTGGATTCGATATTCTTTTATTACTGACGACGAAACCATGCACTTGCGGTTCGTAACAACATCTCATTACGGTCCTGACCAATAGCACCATGGGTAAAGCTCTCACTAACGTAGAAGTGGCAGGCCGACTCATCAAATGGGTGACTGAGTTGGGAGAATATGACATACAGTACCAACCTCGAGCGGCGATTAAGGCTCAGGCCCTAGCCGACTTTCTAACGAAGGTTCATCAAACAAAGTCTGAAGAAACTTGGAAGGTTTATGTGGATGAGTCATCCACCGAACAGGGAAGTAGGGTAGGAATCCTTTTGATATCCCCCCAAGAAGACATCTTATTGTTAGAGTGTATACTAAAAGCCTAGCTTTTGTATAAACATTTATTTAGAAATAAAGAATCACAATGGTCAAATACCTATATTGATATGCTAAGTGTAGTTGTTCAATTAATTTATATTGTAGATAATATGGTGTGTGGTGTCACACACAGAAGATCATGTTATCAATTCCTTATAAATTATAAATAGTTGCTCATGACTAAGATGGAAAGGAACAAACCATTGGAATAGTCATAGTGTAATGAGGTATTAGTTTATCTTAACTAATAAATTACACTAGTACATTTTGAATGTATTGAGTAGGACCATTTAAGGTAAGTTTTTTTATACTGACTTAATAAAATAACAAGACCTTAGTTATTATGGAAGTGTGTGCTCTTAATCCTAATATAATAACAAGCACATATATTTAGTATTTATTTCTTTGACTTATCAAAGGGTGAGATTTAGCTCGATAAATCAATAGGTCCGATAAGTTGAGAAATGATATTACTTATAGTGTGTGTTGTTGATTATAGAAGGAAACTGTGTCCTAAAAATCTAGGTTGATAATGTCCCCAAGAGGAGCTCATAAGGATTGTCATGTTAAACCCTGCAGGTGGACTTAGTCCGACATGACGATAAGGTTGAGTGGTACTACTCTTGGATTAAGATATTAATTAAAATGAGTTGTCAGTAACTCAATTAATTAGTGGACATCCGACATCTTAAACACAGGGAGATTAACACACTCATAATAAAAAGGAGTCCAAAATATAATTTGGGATTGGTGCGGTAGTTCAATAATAATTCTTTAGTGGTATGAATTATTATTGATGAAATTAAGTTGGGTGTTCGGGGCGAACACGGGAAGCTTAATTTCATCGGGAGATCAAAACCAATTTCTCCTCTAGGTCCTTGTCGTAGCCTCAATAAAGCCTTAAATCCACTTATGAAAACCCATCTTGGTGTCCAAGAGGGGGCGGGCCCATGACTTGGTGACCAAGCCATGGGGCCGACCACTTCCTCCTCAAAGGGGTCGGCCCCTTGCTTGGTGCCCAAGTAAGAAGGGAGCCGACCACTATATTCAAAGTTTAGGGGGCATTTTGAATTTTTAAAATCTTCTCTTTGTAGACATCTACAAGTTTTAAAAGACGAATTTTAAATTTACAAAACTTTCCTTATTTGAATTAGGCCACATGGTTTAAAAGAAAGTTTTAAAAGTTTTAAAACTTTCCTTTTTTAACCATCCACATGGTTTTTTAAAAATAAGAGTTTTAAATTTAAAACTTTCCTTTTTTGTAACTGATCCTGTCTGAGAAGCTTGACAAAACGGAGAGCTGGAAGGAAAAAAATCTACTGATGGTGAAGAATAATACCTACGGAACGCCGATCCAAGAAACCCAAAGCGAATCCACGAAGATGAAACCCCGGCGTGTCTTTCCGATGTAGAGTACCAATGGCGATAAGGAGATTCGATCGAAGAAAACCCAGATCTGGGGCTTTCAAGGCTTCCTGCACACAAGAGACAAACCAACACTATCGTAAGTGACCTAAGACCGGGGTGGGAATCCCTGGCTAGGCCCTCCGACGCTCAAGTCAGTGATCTTTCTCGGTGTGGAAGAAGGAAGAAGAAGAATAAGATGAACAGTAGTAGGAAATTAGGATTATCAATGTGCACAATGGTGTGAACTTACCTAGCCAATGGAGAGGATTCCCCTTTTTATACCACTTCATCTAACCTCCGTAGTCATGAAGTGGACCCCGGTTTGTTAGAGTTTGTTATGAGATGACGTAAGCTGCGTACTTGTGGTAAATGACTTTTAAGGAATCTTTTTTGTACCCCAGATGTACCTTCTTTGTCATCTAGTACCTGCAAAACAGTCTAAAAGCGTATTTTCCGCCAAATATATAACACCTGTTATACAATCACATACTGCAAATATCTTCATTAACTACTTTATTTGAAATATTTACTTCTATCCTGTTTCACAAGTTCCTGTAAAGTGTTTCTATCGTTCCTACTCACCCTTCTTGTCTTTTACTATATCATAGATAGCTTAATATACCAATGTTCCTTGTATCAGTCGAAGCTGAGCTTAATTAGGTTTGATCAATTATTATTACTTCTCATGAGGCTCCTTGGGCAATGCTCATCTATGTTCATTATCCCAACTAGCACTGGTCTATATGTAATTTTTATCAAGTATCTTTTCAAGGTATTATTCAGCTTGGCCGATATTGACTTTCCTTCTTAAAGGCATGTCTCGATCGATACTGGTCTACTTACTCGGAAGTATATCCCGACCGATCTGGGCCTTCCTCTTCTGAGGTATATCCCGGTTGATCTTAGCTAACCTCCCTAGAGGTATATCTTGACCGATATGGGTCTGCTTCCTTGGAGGCATATCCCGGCCGATATAGGTCTACCTCCTTGGAGGCATATCCCGGCCGATATTGGCATTCCTTCTTAAAGACATGTCTCGATCGATACTGATCTACTTACTCGGAAGTATATCTCGATCGATATTGGCCTTCCTCTTTTGAGGTATATCCCGGTTGATATTAGCCAACTTCCCTGGAGGTATATCTTGATCGATATGGGTCTGCCTCCTCGGGGGGGGGGGCATCCTGGCCGATATTGGCCTTCCTTCCTGAAGGTATGTCTTGATCGATATTGGCCTGTCTCCTTGGAGGTATATCCCGACCGATATTGACCTTCCTCTTTTGAGGTATATCCCGATTGATTTTAGCCAACTTCCCTGGAGGTATATCTTGATCGATATGGGTCTGCCTCTGGAGGGGGGGCATATCCTAGCCGATATTGGTCTTCCTTCCTGAAAGTATGTCTCGGTCGATATTGGCCTGCCTCCTTGGAGGCATATACCGGTCGATATTGGCCTTCCTCCTTTGAGGTATATCGCGACCGATATTGGCCTCCCTCCTTTGAGGTATATCCCGGCCGATATTGGCCTATCTTCTCCTCTTGGTTATCTCCCTTCTCTTCTTTATTGGGGACCCATGAAACCTAACCCATATCACTGGGTTTTTGGGGCATTTGCAAGTAGAGAATTGGTATGTAGAGTACGTAACTTAGTATTGGTGTTGGATTTTCTCTTCTTGACAGTACCAAGGATGAGTGAGCTTTCTTTTGATGGTATGCTCATCTACATGTTAGCTGAATTTACTTCATAATTAGCTGAAGTTAGGTAGTTGTGATTCATCTATTCTATGTTAATTAAACGTTATTGCATAGTTGAAGTTTAATGTAGTTGCTTCACTTAATTGCTTAGAAGGTGTAGGGTTATAGAATAATTAGAGCTATAGTCTTAATTTATTTTGCATGAGTTGGATTTTTATTCGTCAGTATTCTTATGATTTTACATGATGTTAGCTAGAGAAAGGTTCTTACAGTATTGGTTTGTGAGGGTAGGGATTAAATATGAGGTTGTTCAGTTTTAGCGTTTTATGTTTGGTTTTGGTGTTAACTGATTGGAGTTTGATTTGAAAGTGACTTTTTGGCTTTCATATGGTTTGGTTGTGTTTTAGGGATAGTTCCAGTAAGGGTGAATTGGGAATTCGAAGTGGGTTCTCCAAGAGGTGGTATGGCCTATAGTTGTTGGTTTTTTTTTCTTGTCCCCTTTCATGTGTGCAAGCTCCTAGTTGTTTCTCTCAAGAGTTTTGTAAATTATGTGCTGGACTACAGTATAACTCCCCTGAGTGTTTGCAACTTTTAGCTGTAAACTCCCGAAATAGTTATGCCTACGGAAAGGATAAAATGTGCAATCTTATGTTATGGTTGGGACTCGGTTTAACTAGTGTTGTTTATGAAATTAGCTAAATTGTACATCATGAGATTTGCAGGACGTTGATTAAAGACGGTTGACACGATCTACATATAAAGGCAGATACTTCTTACCTTGTCTCTTTAGTCCTTTGAACTTAATGCATGAGCTATGTTTGGATAAGGACTGTTTTACCTTAACTCCACTCTTATTTACTTGCGCTTGATACTTCCACTCAAAACCTTTGAGTTATTCCTTTCCATATCCATACAGTCTCTTGTTACCAAGCAGCAGGGACCCCCTTCGCTGTGTAGCTAGTTAGCTACTCAGCACCTGTCCATCCGATCACTTGAGAGAGTGGGGGCCTTTGGGTGGTACAGTTGTCATCGATCCAGCCTCTCGACCATACTGAGGTCGTGGTGCAGAGAGGTGGGCGAGGTGACCATCCGTGCATACGCTATTATTATACTTGTTTTGGCTACTGCTATTTGCATATGCTGTTGCTGCTTACTCATGCTGTTGTTGCTAGCTTATGCTACTATTGCTGACTTATGCTGATATGCTTATATATGTTGAGATATATATATATATATATCTGTTGTGGGTGTTTAGATTGACTTATCTATTGGAAGTTTGTATATACCTTACATATTTCCTCTATAGTTATGAGCAGTACTGTAGCAAATTATCACTACTTCTGAACTTCTATATCTAGCCTAGGATATGGTTTCAGGTATGAGCATTTATTATGGTTCTGTTTTAGTATTTGCTATTTCCTTTATGAGACTGTATACCCTTGGCTCATTCTCTATTTGTTTATTATGTTCATGCACTATCTTTTCTTACCCGCTGAGTTCCAATACTCACCACCTCGCAAATTGGTTTTTCTTTCGCCAGGTAACAGTAGATGATTGAGAAGTTGCTTGGAGAGTCCCAGCTGTCATTCCCACGTCACACTCAAGGACAGTCCCTTTTCGGTTTTACTTCTGTTTAGTGGTATAATGACTTTGCGTACTTGTTTTCCAATAAGCTGATGTGGATTTTGGAGTCGGGTCTGGTCATTACAAATATTCTAGTTAGTACTTTGTTGATTTTATATTTGTATTATTTTATGGTTTTCCACTGCGTGTACTTTCAGGAGTGTGAGCTGCTTCTTATACTGCATGGTTGTGTTTTTCATTTTGTCCAGTCGAGTGGTCTGTATCTTTTAAACCGCGTGGTTGTGTGCTTATATCCAGCCGTGTGGGATGTGGATTATATTTATATATTGAGTATGTATGTATTTATTACTTCAGATTGTCACCAGTACAGGGGAGATGCTGTCGGATTTTTTTTTAGCAGGGACTACTCTGGGGCGTGACAATTTAGTGGTATCAGAGCAAAGTTGCGAAGCCTATTGTTGTGTTTCAGATTTTGCGATTTGTTTTCATGTTCGGGATTTTCAAGTTAATCTAATACCAATTTAGTGGTATCAGAGCCAACTCTACGATGTCTGTTGTTTTTCGTGTTGAGGTTTACGATGTCTGTTGTTTTCCGTGTTCTGTAATATCGATCTTGTTTGATTTATGATTTTTGGGTGTTCCGATTATTTTGTTTTCCCTTTGTAAGTTGATCCCTCGATGTAACTCTCGAGTTTTGGGACCAGGCAGCGTCAGGATGTCTCTGAGCTATAGGATGTAAGTTGTCTATTGCTAAATCATTTTCCTAATGGCACCTATATACTTATTACTAATAGGAATGGCACAAAGAGGGTCGACTGCTATGCGTAACCGTGGACAAGGTCAACCACGAAAACAACCTACGGTGTCGATGGATCCTAAATCTGCTGCCCAAGGGATGGAGTTTACAGGGAACCCGAATGAGGTTGATTCAGGCAGCAGTGATCGGAATCCTCCAACCTCTACTAGGGAGCGTGAGTTACAGACGCCGGGAGTACCACCTTCTATACCTTCTCCAGATACTACTGGTTGGGTAGTGGATAGAGCTCGAATGCCCTTGTTGGCGAAGTCTGTAAAAGATCGAACTACTCTATTCCATGGGGGTGCTGATCCTTGGGCGGCTCGTAGCTGGTTGAAGAACTTTGAGAGCACATTTGGATACATGAAGTGTACAGATGAAGAGAAGGTGTAGTTGGCCACATAACATCTTCGGGATCAGGCCGTCACTTGGTGGAACATGCAGAAGACGATCTTTGGGGAACAACACGTCACATGGCCGATGTATCGGGAGGCATTTGAGAGACAGTATTTTCCGGTTACATTTTGTCTAGCTCATCGTTAGGAGTTTCTGAACCTCAAGCAGGGCGATCGTTCTGTGATGGAGTATAATGCAGAATTCAGTAGATTGGCTGAGTTTTGTCCTCATCCGGTGGCTCAGGATTATGATCGGATGCATCAGTTTACCCAGGGACTTGCGGCATACATACGACTCAAGATGTCAGGATTTCCTGGTGGTTCTTATCGAGAGGTGTTAGATCGGGCGTTATTCATTGAGATGACTCAGCAATAAGTGAATCTGGAAAAAAGTAATACTAAGCAAGTGACACAGAAGAAGGAGAAAAGAGGCCAGAGCTCACAAGTTACCTCTGGAGGGTCCTCTCTACCTCAGAAGACAAGGCGAACCTCGGATGAGGGTTCTTGTTCCCCTCAGCGAGATTGGAAGAATGACAGTAGAGGGACTAGATGTTTCCAGTGCGTCTCGAAAAGTCACCTCAAACCCAATTGTCCATTGGACCACTCGATATGCTTTTATTGTAAGCTTCTAGGCCATGAGAGTCGGGATTGTACTCTGAAGACTCAGTTGGAGACTACTAAAGTTACCTCTCAGGAAGGTCGACCCGCCCACCCATGGCAGCAGGGAGGGCCTCAAAGGACTCAGAGTGCCCCACGTCCACAACGACCGTCGGACCCCCAGGGAAAGGTATATCATATCCAAAGTCAGGAGTATCCAGTGATCCCAGCGACCACGCAGTACTCTACCGCAGCATCCCCTTATCAGGCATATCCGGTACAACAAGACCTTGCACTTCCATCTCAGCCTTATCTATCATTCCAGCCTCAGCCTCAGTACCAGCAGCAACAACAGCAGGGTGTCACTCATCCGATTCCACGTCAGTCTACTTCAGGGATGCCACCATCGAGTGCAGAGGTGGGACGTGGCTATGCCATCACACGGGAGGAGGCACAGCAGGCTAAGGGATTAGACTTCCAAGGTATCAGTTCACTTTATACATTTAGTGTAGATCTATTGATAGATACTGGTAATTCTCATTCGTTCATCTCTTGGGTATCTTTAGATAAGATCAGGGGGTTACCTACACGCCGGACACATGAGTTAGCAGTATCTGTACCATCTAAAGAGGTACTTATTGTTAGTCAAGAAGTTCAAGAATGTTCTTTGGACTTTGATGGTCAGACACTTGTGATGGATCTACATGTATGGGAAATGGTGGGATTTGACATCATCCTGGGCTTAGATTGGATGGCTATAAAACATGTCATTTGTTGTTCACCGCACTTAGGTCATAAATTTGGGGACCAAATTTTTATTAGTAGGGGAGAATGTAAAATACGGTACCCAAACAAGCACTAAGTAATAGGATTATTGAGGAATAATCTTATTAGAATTTTTAGGATTTTTTTAGAAATTTTTCTGGATTTAATCGGAGCTTATATGATGAGCTTAATAGGAGCGGATCAGTTAAGATAGATAAAACCTGTTTGGAATACACGGAGGTGGGAGTTAATGGAGAAGTCGATCTAGGGTTTGATTTAATATTTCCTGAGTTATAAAATCCCTAATCGCCGAACCCTTCCTTCTCAAAACCCCTCACGTGGCCGATTCTCTTCGCGTCGAACCACCACCAAGCTTCTTCTCCCGAGCCCCTTGTGACATCGCCGGCTTCATCCTTCCCCTCTCCCTTGTTCCCAAGCCCTCACCCTCACCGGCCTTCTTTCTCTCACGCAAGCACCAGTCGGTTGCCCTCTTGCGACTGCCTCACCAAAACCGTCGAGCCACAGCCGCCGGTCTTCTTCCATCCTCGCGCGCGATCACCACAGCAGCCGGGTTCTCCTCCTCACGCGGACACCACAGCCGTCGCAACCACCATCATTGATCCTCTTCCCTCAATTGAAGTCACAGCCGCCGATCCTTTCCTCTCCGAGTCATGCCCTAACTGATCCGGCAGGTAGACTTTCCCTTGTAGGTATGAGATAGGGTTTTCTTTATGCAGGCAAGTACTTTTCTCTATGAATGACATAAGATCTGTGAGGTAAGAGCCCGGTAACGAAGAGCAATTTGTAGGCTTGTGTGTTGCTGATTGAGTTTGGAAGTTGTAGTTCGTTTGTTCTTTTGTTGCTTATTTGCACTGATTGTGTGAAGTTTGTCTCTGATTTACCTAGACGGATTTGGAGGATAGGGATTCGGATTTGTGGGTGGATGACTCTGTTTACCGTGGGGGTTTCTTTTCTTGTTCTTTTGGATTTGATGGCCGTGGCGAGATCAGGTTTGTGGGTGATGTGGCATGTTTTAGGTGCTTCTATGTTGCTCGACGAAATGTGTCTTTGAATGCTAGTTCAAATTGGCAAGAGAAGGATTCTATTTAATGTGATTCTTTTTAAGGCTGGAAGATTTCCATGGGTAGTTTCATAAATGGTGTTTTAGTTTAGGGTTCCTAGTTATGCCTTGCGATGTTTCGGTGGAATAAATTCAGAGGTGAGGTGTTGGCTGTTGCATGTTTTTGCCTAGTGCTGGTTCTGGTCTGGCAGTAAGGGTTGTGGTATGAGGTTTTTCTTGTTATGTCGAAATCTACTCTATGTAATGGTTTCGGGTTTTCAGGGGCTGGTATAGTTGCATGTTTGGGTGTAGTGTCGTGCTCTTTGTCACTAAGCTGGGTTTTTGGGGCATTTGCAAGTAGAGAATTGGTATGTAGAGTACGTTACTTAGTATTGGTGTTGGATTTTCTCTTCTTGACAGTACCAAGGTTGAGTGAGCTTTCTTTTGATGGTATGCTCATCTACATGTTAGCTGAATTTACTTCATAATTAGCTGAAGTTAGGTAGTTGTGATTCATCTATTCTATGTTATTTAAACGTTATTGCAGAGTTGAAGTTTAATGTAGTTGCTTCACTTAATTGCTTAAAAGGTGTAGGGTTATAGAATAATTAGAGCTGTAGTCTTAATTTATTTTGCATGAGTTGGATTTTTATTCGTCAGTATTCCTATGATTTTACATGATATTAGCTAGAGAAAGGTTCTTACAGTACTGGTTTGTGAAGGTAGGGATTAAATCTAAGGTTGTTCAGTTTTAGCGTTTTATGTTTGGTTTTGGTGTTAACTGATTGGAGTTTGATTTGAAAGTGACTTTTTGGCTTTCATATGGTTTGGTTGTGTTTTAGGGATAGTTCCAGTAAGGGTGAATTAGGAATTCGAAGTGGATTCTCCAAGCGGTGGTATGGGCTATAGTTGCTGGTTTTTTTTCTTCTAGTTCCCTTTCATGTGTGCAAGCTCCTAGTTGTTTCTCTCAAGAGTTATGTAAATTATGTGATGGACTACAGTATAACTCCCCTGAGTGTTTGCAACTTTTAGCTATAAACTCCCGAAATAGTTATACCTACGGAAAGGATAAAATGTGCAATCTTATGTTATGGTTGGGACTCGGTTTAACTAGTGTTGTTTATGAAATTAGCTAAATTGTATATCACATGATTTGCAGGACGTTGATTAAAGACGGTTGACACGATCTACATATAAAGGCGGGTACTTCTTACTTTGTCTCTTTAGTCCTTTGAACTTAGTGCATGAGCTATGTTTGGATAAGGACTGTTTTACCTTGACTCCACTCTTATTTACTTGCGCTTGATACTTCCACTCAAAACCTTTGAGTTATTCGTTTCCATATCTATACAATCTCTTGTTGCCAACAGTAGGGACCCCCTTCGCTGTGTAGCTAGTTAGCTACTCAACACCTGTCCATTCGATCACTTGAGAGAGTGGGGGCCTTTGGGTGATACAGTTGTCATCGATCCGGCCTCTCTACCATATAGGGGTCGTGGTGCAGAGAGGTGGGTGGGGTGACCATCCGTGCATATGCTGTTATTATACTTATTTTGGCTGCTGCTGTTTGCATATGCTGTTGCTGCTTACTCATGTTGTTGTTGCTAGCTTATGCTACTGTTGTTGATTTATGCTGATATGCTTATATATGTTGAGATATATATATCTATTGTGGGTGTTTAGACTGACTTACCTATTGGAAGTTTGTATATACCTTACATATTTCCTCTGTAGTTATGAGCAGTACGGTAGCAGATTAGTACTACTCCTGAACTTCTATATCTAGTCTAGTATATGGTTTCAGGTATGAGCATTTATTATGGTTCTGTTTTAGTATCTGCTATTTTCTTTATGAGACTGTATACCCTTGGCTCATTCTCTATTTGTTTATTATGTTCATGCACTATCTTTTCTTACCCGCTGAGTTCCAATACTCACCACCTCGCAAATTGGTTTTTCTTTCGCCAGGTAACAGTAGATGATTGAGAAGTTGCTTGGAGAGTCCCAGCTGTCAGTCCCACATCACACTCAAGGACAGTCCCTTTTCGGTTTTACTTCTGTTTAGTGGTATAATGACTTTACGTACTTGTTTTCTAATAAACTGATGTGGATTTTGGAGTCGGATCTGGTCATTACAAATATTTTAGTTAGTGACTTTGTTGGTTTTACATTTGTATTATTTTATGGTTTTTCACTGTGTTTACTTTCAGCCATGTGAGCTGCTTCTTATACTGCATGGTTGTGTTTTTCATTCTGTCCAACCGAGTGGGTTGTATCTTTTAAACTGCGTGGTTGTGTGCTTATATCCAGCCGTGTGGGCTGTGGATTATATTTATATGTTGAGTATGTATGTATTTATTGCTTCAGATTGTCACCAGTACAGGGGAGATGCTATCAGATTTTTGTCTGACAGGGACTACTTTGAGGCGTGACAACCGTGTTAATGGACGGAGGAGTAAACTTCACGGTCAAAGGTAAACTCAAAGGTAATATCAATATTAAGTGATATTTTGCCTAATGATGTGATATGTTATGTAGGAGAATATGAGAACACCCACGATTTGTGGAGCAAAGTGAAGATGGTTCTAGGGGAAGAACCTAAACCAACATAAGAAAAAGAAGAACCCAAGGAGATTGGTTTAATTGCTCAAGTTGAGGAGGAGCAAACGGAAGTTGAGTCATGCTCAACATCTAAAGAGGAGAAGGATGAAGAAATGCCATCCACTAGTGTGGATGAGGATACATCCTCAAGGGTTGAAGAAGAATCCAAGACAAGAGAAGAAGAAGTCTTGGAAGTCAACCTAGTGAGCACCTCCATCAAAGTGAAGTCAAATGGCCACATCATTTGCTTCGGGTGCAATAAGAAGGGACACTACAAGAGTAGGTGTCCATTAGGTGAGAAGAAGGTAACTCCTAAATTCATTCAAGTTAATTTAAATACTAACAAGGGTTGTAAGAATGAAGAAGCTCAAAGGAGGAGGATGCATATAGTATGCTTCACGTGTGGGGAGAAAGGACACTACCACACCAAATATCATAAGAAGAGGGAGATCAAGAAGCTTGCACATCTAAAGAAATTGGAGAAGAAGAAAAGCTCAAGTCGAGGGGGAGCTTCAAGGGTAAGGGAGGTATACCCCAACTTGAAATGTAATTCAAAGTCTTATGTTCCCATGCATGCTAGGAAAAATAATGATTATCATTATGTAGCATTGAAAAATTTTGATTTTAGATATCATGATAGGAGTAGAGTAAATGTTAGAAATAACCCTAAGGTACCTATGCATGAGAAACCTAGACATGTTAGATTCTCATTGCCTAAGGAAAAGAAGGTAATGGAGAACCAAGGCATTGATCCCAAGAATGAGAGACACATGCCTAGGAAGGGTAGGTCTAGGAATGTCCAAGGTGGACATGTTGACTCTAGGTTTAAGAACCTAGAAAGAGAAAATTAAGCTTTGAAGGCAAAGCTTGATAGGTTGGAGAAAACTCTAGATAGATTTAATGTTGGATCTAAGGGTTTAAGTATGATGTTGGGTAGTTAAAGACCCAACAATGATAGATCAGATTTAGGATACTAATCTAATGTCTCAAATACTAAGGGAGGAAGTCTTATGCTAGGGTTGTATATGACTAAAGCAAGGAGAAGTCAAGAAATGACAAGGGGAAGCCATTTAAAGGTAAGGATAATTTAACCAAGGACAAAATGTCTAAGGTTAAAAATGTTAAGTTTGTAGGCCAAGTGTCACCGGAGGTGCACCGATGTGACCTAGTAATTATGGATAAGTCACCTAGGGAGGTGGCTAAGGCTAAGATTCCTAAAGTTAGGAAGAGCCTTTGGGACCCATGGTAGATAGGCTATCAAATGTGCTAAGTGGTTTGAAGACGGACTTGAGTCTCAAACTTAGGGAATTGGCACACATGGTTTGTCTTTCATGCTTAGAAATATGATATTGGGGTCATATAGCATGATAATTGGTTTTGAATGTATAGATGCCATATAAACCAATGCTAAGGATGCAATATGGGTTAGTATGAGAAAATATATCAAGAGAAAACTAAAACTAGGACTTTAAGCCAAGGTTCAGTTGAATCATTTAGATAGTTTTAGATTTTGTGTCAATCTTGAGATATAAGATATGTACATTTTAAAATGTATTTTTTCCAAGTAGATACGGGTAAAATAGACCTCTCCACGAAATTTAGAGATTTTTTGATGTTTGTGGAATTATTGGTGCATTTCTGAAATCAAGTTCAAAATGTTAAATTAGGCTGGAAAAGGGCACCAGTTGACTGGTACAGTTACCAGTCGATTCGTACAGTTACCAGTTGACTGATAACAGTATTTTTCGACCACAGAATATTTCTGTGAGATTATGTTAAAGGGAATAGTCGATTGGTGCTTAGGGCAGTCGACTAATACCAGTCTGAAACTGTTTTTCAGTATTGATTTTGACTAGATCAGCTCGTTTAGGTGTATGAGATCCTTGCAGGATAAATACACGAGTTTAGAGTCAAGTTAATGATTAAGTTTTTAACAATTGAGATATTGTTGGAAGTTTTTTATTGTTAGGCAAAGGGGAGAAATAAGGTTTGGGAAAACCTTAAGTGTCTTTGTGTAGGGGGAGCCTTGTGATAGGTTCTTAAATATCCCTGTGGTAAAAATTCTAGCTTAATGGGGAGCTTAGATGTAGGGGGAGCCTTGTGATAGGTTCTAATGCTTGCTTTCATTTTTTGTTTTCCATTCAACGGTGTAAGTCTAAGTTATGTAGCCTTGGCGACATAAGTCCATTCGGCGATATAAGTCCAAGTTGTGTAGCCTTGGTAACGTAAGTCCATTCGGTGGTGTAAGTCCAAGTTGTGTAGCCTTGGAAACATAAGTCCATTCGGCGGTATAAGTCCAAGTGTGTAGCCTTAGCAATGTAAGTCCATTCGGCGATATAAGTCCAAGTTGTGTAGCCTTGGCAACATAAGTCCATTTGGCAGTGTAAGTCCAAGTTGTGTAGCATTGGCAACATAAGTCCATTCGGCGATGTAAGTCCAAATGTGCAGCCTTGGCAACGTAAGTCCATTGGACGGTGTAAGTCCAAGTTGTATAGCCTTGGCAACATAAGTCCATTCGGTAGTATAAGTCCAAGTTATATAGCCTTGACAACATAAGTCCATTCGATGGTGTAAGTCCAAGTTGTGTAGCCTTAGCAACATAAGTCCATTTGGCGGTGTAAGTCCAAGTTGTGTAGTCTTGGTAACGTAAGTCCATTCAGCGGTGTAAGTCCAAGTGTGTAGCCTTGGTAATATAAGTTCATTTGTTATTAGCATTGTTATTTGCTATTATGTTTTTCCTAACTTAAACATATTGCCAAACATCAAAAAGAGAGAGATTGTTGGATCATTCCCAATGGTTCATGTGACCATGTGTTTTGATGTTTGGGCAAAGGATTTAAGTTAGGTTTACCCTTGTATTTGATATGTGTATGTGAGTATGCAGGATTGCAGGATACATATATGACTCAGCTTGATGGCTTTGGGTCCGATGAAGGATGAAGCATCCGAGGGACTGTGGACAAGGCAGTAAGGACAAGGGCCGAGGGAAGCAACTTCGAGGCATACGCGAAGAATGACATTGGGGACGAGCTGCGGGCTTGAATGCATCTGAGGAACGAGATCCTAAGGAAGTAGGCTTGAAGGCAAGAGATCAAAGTTGTGAAGAAGAGTCAAGTGAGTTATGAGGGTCCGAGTGGGAGAGAAATGTACTGAGGAAGGGAAACCCTAGGTTTAGGGTTGTGCTAGTTGACTGGTATTTGGACGAAATTAGACTTGGTTAAAGCCTAATTAGTAGTCACTAAGTGCTCAAGATTTCCTTTGTGTCTAAGTGTTCTTGGTTGAAGTTATGGTGAAGTTTCTCCTGCCACAAGGAGTTGGTTGAGTAGCCGGAGTTTGTTGAGGGCTAATCCACCGAAGGATTAAGGGATCGTCGACCTTATAGACAACCATAGAGTAGGAGCCCTAATCTCCGAACCACGTTAAAGGAAACGTGTTAGCTGTTTTCTTTCTTGTCTTGCCTTTAGCTTTCATATTTTATTCGTATTCATATTTGTTTGTTTTCTATTGTCCACTAACGAATATGTAGAGAACAATCAATTTTGGGACACCATCTATCCAACCCCCCTTCTATCCTACCATACGATCCCCAACACTAATTGGAGGTTAGGCAAGGGGAGTCTAACGGGAAGGTTGGCAGAAGATGGAAATCTAAGTTGGTCAGTATTTGACTGACACTTAATGGGAATGTCCTGGTGAGTGAAGTCAGGCAGAAGAAAAATCCTAGTGAGTGAAGATAGGCGGATGAGAAATCCTGGTGAGTGAAGCCAGGTGAAAGACCTACTGAGTGAAGCTAGGCAGATGAAAATTCTGGTGAGTGAAGCCAAGTGAAAGCCCTAGTGAGTGAAGCTAAGCAGATGGGAAATCCTAGTGAGTGAAGCCAGGTGAAAGACCTAGTGAATGAAGCTAGGCAAATGGAAATCCTGGTGAGTGAAGCTAGGTGAAAGCCCTAGTGAGTGAAACTAAGCAGTGAGGAAATCTTGGTGAGTGAAGTCAGGTGAAAATCCTAGTGAGTAAAGCTAGGTAGTGAGAAAGTACTGGTGAGTAAAGTCATGCGAGTGGAAATCTAGGTGGGTCTATGGTGACCGGGCACTTGTGTTTGGTAAGTCCAAGTGGGTCAAGGTTGACCTGACACTTGGTGAAGAAGTCCCAATAGGTCAAGATTGACCAAATGCTAGGCAATGAGGAGTCCCAATAGGTCAAGGTTGACCGGATGTTGGTTAAGGGAACTTTAGACTTCGGTTGGGAAGTTAGGGCTTGGTAATCGACTAGGTTAGTCGATTACCATAGCTTATTCGATTAAGGTAATCGATTAAGCTTGCAAATGCGAGAGAGGCTCACTAATCGATTGGTGTAATCGATTAGGACACCATAAGTGATTAGGGTAATCACTTATGCTTTTTGGTCTAACAAAATGTTTCTGTTTGAATCTTAAGTAATCAGGTTAATCGCTTAAGCTGGTTTTTGTGAAAGGTACACATAGAGTTTGGTAAGCGATTAAGTAGAGAAGTTTAATCACTTACGAGTTTTTCTCGTGTGAACAGTATATGCTTAATCAATTAGGCTAGTCAATTAGGCATTCATAATCGATTTCTCTAATCGATTATGATTTGAAAACTAGCCATTGTGCCCCCGATGAAAGGATTTCGCGTGTATTGTTTTGATAGATCTCTCATAGGTTTTTTCTCCACTCTATTCACCGAGCTCGCCTATTCTTGAAGCTTCTTGGAGACAAATGTTGCTGCATTTCCAAGGTCAAGAGACATTCCCAAACAAGAAGAAGAAGCTAGCTAGGGTTTCATTTTTGTAAATCTTGTAAGATTTTCCTTGTATTTGCTTCTTCTTCTTCTTGTTGTATTGAGAGTTTTGTACGAGGTTTCTCCACCTCCAGAGTATTTTTGAGAAGGAGTGTATTCTTAGTGGATGTGTGAGTGAGGGTCGGATCCTTGGATTAGTCACCTCTTCTTAACGTTAATACCAAGTAAATCCTCTTGTTAGCATTGGGGAGCTTTTGCATCGAGTTATATCCGCTGCAACATCATCAACGAAACGCGAGAAGTTATTCATCCCCCCCCCTCTCTAGCTCTAAAGTGACCCAACATAAATAAATTAAGGAGTTGATCCTAAAAAATTTGGACTACATGAAGAGTCCATTCCCTTGGTTAAAAATTATGGTGAAGAACCAGGTAAGGAATCAAAGGTGATATATGGTGGATAATGTTGGATCGAGATGCACTAGAGGGGGGTGAATAGCGTGCGTGGCTTTCATGCATTTAGGATTCGTAAAACAACGAGTAATAAGCAGTGGAATTAAAAGAGAACAAACACGAACATAAGTGATTTACTTGGTTCGGAGCCTTGGGCAACTCCTACTCCAAGGCCCGCGATCGTTGATCGCTTTCGGTGGGCAACAACTATAATATCAAGAAAGTGTACAAGTATAACAGTTACAGCTCAAATTAAAACAATACTGACAACAAGATTAAGGAAACGAAGCTCTGGGTTGTCGGTGACTTGAAACAGCACTCCTGGTTTGTCTTGTTAGCAGCGCGTTGATGAAAGATAGCTTCAAAATTGATCATTTTGCTGCTGCCTTGAGACCTGCTTAAATACTTCGTTGAGGGTGCCTCCAACCCGAAGTTTTATCCCGCAATCCTCGCTGCCGATGAGCTCTTGCCACTGCCTCTTATCCGTCTGAGGGAGCCTCCAATGCCCCATGGAGGCGCCTCCAAGAAGCAGTCCAAGGAGCCTCCACTATCCTCTAAGGCGCCTCTAAGCTTACTTCGCAGACAGCTCTAGCCTTGCACCCGAGGCGCCTCCAAGCTCCATGGAGGTGCCTCTGACACTGTTCATCCAAGGCTTAGTTTGTTCCTTTTGTACCTGCAAGACACGTTAGTCCTAAAACAACAACATACCCTGCAAGACAAAGTTAGAACAGATATAAACATGATAAATCAAGTGATCGACAGTCATTAGTCTATCCGGGTCTAACTTCAAATTTTCGATCAGAAACCCTAGGTCGACCCGACACCTACTGTTCCCTCTACGGGGAACGCGTCCTCGCCTACTCCCCTCAGGAGAGATTACTTGATGCCAGTTCGGTCCTCCAGACCGACTGGACTTTCTGCCTAGGTTACCACCCCCTAGGACCTAGGGTTACCGCCCCCTAGGATTTTTCTCCACCTAGGGTTACCACCCCCTAAGACCTAAGGTTACCCCCTCTTAGGATTTTCCTCCACCTAGGGTTACCACCCTCTAGGACCTAAGGTTGCCGCCCCTTAGGGTTTTCCTCCACCTAAGGTTACCACCCCCTAGGACCTAGGGTTACCACCTCCTAGGGTTTTCACCTTGTCTAACCGCAGCTAGGACTTTTGCATAAGAACACTTAGGACTTTCCTACAATCTCCATTAGACATGTTAGATCACAAATAAGCTTAACTTTGACTCCTTTGCCATTATCAAAACTTGGGTTCGATCGTCGAATGCTTCCCGCACCAACAATCTCCCCCTTTTTGATTATGGCAACTGAAATTCAAAGTTAAGTAAAATAGATGCATAAATGATCTTCAAAGTTTGAGTAAGAAACATAAGCAAGCTTAAGTAAATAAATTTAAATGCAAGCATAACTTAAGCTAAAACACACTTCAGCTTTTAACGATGTAAGGCTCCCTCTTAACAAGTGCTCTTTTTTAATTTAAATTTTGCTTTTTGAATTTTCCTATTCTCCCCCTTTGTCATACATCAAAATGAGTAAGGGAGTAAAAAGGAACAGTGATGAATGACCTTAGCTTGTTTTTAACTTTTCAAAAATGTTTAGAAAAGATAAAGGCTTTTAATACTTAGCTTTTAGGAGTTAATATTATTGTAAAACTTTTGGCTAAGTGAAACTTTTAACTTGTAGAAAGTAATATTCTTGATTAAGTTTGAAAAATGACCTTAATTTGAAAAGTTAAATTTGAAAGGCTTTGTTGAAAAATATTTCGTTAAATTCTTAAAGCCTTTTAAGAGACATTTTCTTTATTTTGAAAAGCTTTTTGAACAATATTAAGTTAAAATTAAAAAGATTTTTCAAAAAATACTAAGCTTAATTTTAAAAGAATCTAAAACATATTTACCTAAATTTTGAAAGAAGTTAAAAGATACTCAGTTTAGAAAGTTTTTTGTAAAAAGAATTGAATTTTGAAAATACTTAGCAAAAAACTTTAAAACACTTGTAAATAATATTTATAAATTTTTTGAAAAAGGTAAAAACCACTTAGCTAATTTTAACAAGCCTTTTGAGAGATATCTAGCTAATATTTAGGCTAATTTGAAAAATATTTGATAAAGTAATTTGAAAATCTGGATTTTGAAAAGATTTCAAAAAAGACTAAGTTTTAAAAAGCTTTTGAGAAAAAAATAAGCTTGTAAAGTTGCAACTAAGGTCATTTTCACATAAGTTCAAGAGGCCCTAAAGTCCAAGCATGAGTAACTTAAAAATATTAAAATTAATCACTTAATCCTTTTGACCGCATGTCTAACCATTTAACTACTAGTTGATTACCTAGAGGGCAACAACTTTCACTTGGTTAGCCAAGTTAAGTCAATTGATTCAGTTAGATTTGATTAGGTCTGGATGACTTAACTTGATTAATGTAATATTGGTTTTTAATGCCCAGACTTACTGCGATACACAGAAATAAGTATTTTGAAGTCCAAGCTGTACCCTATGCATCTCACGCTATTCTAAGTTTCTTTCAAACACAAGCAAGTTAAGCCTAGGGTGTTTGTGAGATGCTCTGGCTGAAATTAGGGGAACATGATTTCTAGGGTTAGTGCCTAGGCTAAGTCCAAATTTTGAAGGTCTAATAAAAATTGGGATTTTTTAAAACATCATTTTACCTAGAGTTTGAAAACCAATTTGAGAGTAAAGAAGATCAAATAAGTGCTAACATAGACGAAAGTACAACTAATCAAACATCTAAGCAACCAAAGTACTAAGGAGATGTCCAGATCCAATATACAATGCATGGGTGTCTTGGATCAAATACAATGCATAGAAGGATAGAGTCAGGTAGAAGGATCGTCAGCTGGTGGTGGGGGCTGCTCGGGTGCAGGTTGTCCCTGACAAAGAGAGGAAAAGTCGGAGGCTATCTCTGCACGAAGTAAACGAAGTTCATCCAGGATAAGCCGTCGTGACTCTGCGGACTGAACCTCAAGACGCGCAAGTTGGTCCTCGATCGATAAGGAGGTGGATGGCCGTGTCGAGGTCGATGGCCCTGCTGAAGTGGAGGGATGTCCATGAATATCCTCGGCTGTGAACTCTAACCAGTCCTCTCCCTCAGTTGGAGCAAAGAAGGTAACAAACTTGTCATCTGCCTCGAGCCCTCTCGGAGCAACGGCTGGCTGTGGTCTACCTTTCCAAGCTAGGATTCCCTCAGCGGTGATGTCTATGTGGGCTAATCTAAGATTACGCTGCCCGAACTCATCATAATGTCCTAGAGGGATAACTGTCCCCTGAGTGGTATCAATCCCAAGGGTCAAGAAAATAGATGTCAAGATGTGACAGTAGGGCCTGTGAATCTCAAGGGACGTGACTAGACTAGATGCATGAACGATGTTATGGAACATATGTAATGCTATATTGATGTCTAAGTGCTGACATAATGCATACAGGAAAAAGGAATGTGAAGGTCGCATCTTCGGGACATCCCGAGATGTGATTGGCAAAATACATGCTGTCAGGACTCTGTACATAACATAGTCCTGAACCCTAAGGCAGAGTGACCTGAACTCAGTTAGGTCCTCTGGTCTCTCCTCCCCAAAGAAATACACGTAGATGGTGTCTAATGTGATGTGGGAATAGGGGTCACCAAATGGCAAATCCCTAGTCGGGTAACACAAAAAGGAACATGAAGATAATCTAAGCTCTAGACTAGTGCGAAGCAAAGCAGGGGTAAACTGGATGTCTTGTCCACCAACTTTCATGGAGTAGGTCAGGTTGTCAACCTTTTCGAGGTTATTAAAGAACTGAGCACATAGGTCCTGATTTACTGCATGGTTGTAGTAAATTAGTTTACTAAGCTGATAGTGCTCTATCATCTGAATTGTAGATTGACAAAATTGAGCAAAAAATGACCTATTCAAGTACCGAGGTTTAATAGGGGTAAACTTATGTTTGGTGAACTTAATCCTATGTCACTCTGAGGGGAACCTAGGATCGGTGGAAGGTATGCTAGCGGGAGCGGGATCAGTGTTTCGACGTTTCCTATTTTGATTCAAGCAATTCATACAACAAAGAAATGGACAAAAGTAAGATATACTGATAATAGATAAGTTAGGATTATACCTAAGAGGCATCCTGAGGTTTAATGGAGGAAGAAGGCAGAAAATCGGGGTTGAAGGCACCTCGGATCGTTGGTTTTTGGCGAGAAAGTGATCTGTAGCTAACTTTCTGTTCGCTGCATATGTTGGCATTGAGGGCACCTTCAGGCTCTTTGAAGGCGCCTTCAATGGTGTGTTTAGGGCGCCTCGGACATGGTCCGAGGCGCCTTAGTGGATTTCGGCGGGAATCTTCCCGCCGAGTCTAGAAGACGCCTCTGCCATAGCAGAGGCTCCTTGGTTCGGCGCCTTTAATTTTTTTTTAAATAAGTTTATTAAACAATTTTTTAAAATAAGTTTTGAATAAGTTTTTAAAACAATTTTTGAATAAGTTTTGAATAAGTTTTTAAATAGGTTTTGAATAAGTTTTTAAATAAGTTTTAAAAATAATTTTTAAATAAGTTTTTTAAAAGAATTTTTAAATAAGTTTTTTTTAAAAAGAATTTTTAAATAAGTTTTTTTAAAAAAGAATTTTTAAATAAGTTTTTAAAAGAATTTTTAAATAAGTTTTTAAAACAATTTTTAAATAAGTTTTTTAAAAGAATTTTTAAATAAGTTTTAAAATAAGTTTTTAAAAGAGTTTTAAAAGAATTTTTAAATAAGTTTTTAAAAGAATTTTTTAATAAGTTTTTTAAATAAGTTTTTAAAAGAATTTTGAATAAGTTTTTTAAATAAGTTTTTAAAAGATTTTTAAAAGAATTTTTAAATAAGTTTTAAAAGAATTTTTAAATAAGTTTTTTAAAAGAATTTTTAAATAAGTTTTTAAAATATGTTTTTAAAATAATTTTTAAATAAGTTTTAAAAAGAATTTTTAATAAGTTTTTTTAAATAAGTTTTTAAAAGAGTTTTAAAAAATTTTAAATAAGTTTTTAAAAGAATTTTTAAATAAGTTTTTAAAAGAATTTTTTTAAATAAGTTTTTAAAAAAAAAATAAATAAATTTAATTTATTTTGATTTTAATTAATTTAATTTGAATTTAATTAATTTAATTCTTAGTCATTTCACCCGATCTAAAATTTTAAATCAGGGAATCCTGTAGTTTTGTGAAATGAATTTGGTTCAATTATAGAGTTTGGTTTAACTTTGTGTTAGATTCAGATTTAGCTTCGGGCTCAATAAATATGCATTTTTTGGATAAACTTCTAGGCTATGGTGAGTCACCTGGACATCATTAGAGTAATCATGCCTTCGAGATTTTCCAAATAGTTCTATCCACTAAACTTAGTACAAAACCTTGGTTTAACTAGTTAGGATCCGTAAGGGGTAGCTTCAGTCAGCTCCACTTAGCCAAATGCACCAGGTCGAAGCCATATCTTGCTAGACATGCATAGACTAAGATTCCCTAATGTACTATCATCCAAAACTTCACTAGTACCATAGGTTAAGTTAAACTGTTGTCTCTTTTTATTCTAATACTAATTACTCTATTGGGTAGGTTATTTTTAGAGGTGCCAGCTATTTTGGAGCCTCCCCCTATATTATTAATTGTGTGTTTAAGATTTTTTGTTTATTTAATTTATAAATTAGATTTAAGTTTTTAATTTTGAGTTATATTCCTTTAATGGTTAATTAATTTTTATTATTTTATTATTTTAACTTTTATTTATTAAGATGATTTTCTATTTGCTCCCCCTGGATCATAGTATCGATATGGTCTATCAAGGTAATGTACTTGATCCTTGGGGACCCAATATTGACCAAGTCTAACTTGATTGACCAGGTTGGACTTGGGTACCCATGCTTGGACTATTTTACTATTCGGCCTGTTTACTAAAGATAAATAAGATCAAAATTTCCTTTTTTCTTTGAATCCTAGCCCGGATTGATTGTAAACGGCTTTCTGTTTTCCAAGAATCAAGTCAAGATTCTTGGAACCCAATGCAAACCGTTTCAATGCAATTTTCAAATCCTTGACTTGACTTTTTAGGCTAGAATTTTCTTCCTCAAAATTTTGGACTTGAGTTGAGGTTCCAGTCTAAACTAGGTCAGTCAAGGATTCGGTATTAGTCACTTCTTTAAGGGATGTTACCTCCTTTAGAAGTGACTTCATCTGAATATTGGACTTAGCTACTTTATGCACTAAATAATTAATTAAATTGTATAAATGACATTTACTTACAGAGGGGTTTGGCCCTTCGAAAACGGATGCGGATCCGTGGCTTCTCTCGGACTCGGCTTCCGATTCGTCCTCGCTTTCGGACTCGTTGGTGTAATCCCGGGTCGTCAACGCAAGAAAGCTTGCCTGCTCGAGTTCTTCGTCGTCGGATTCATCGAAAGATGACTCGTCCCATGTTGCCTTCAGGACCTTCTTCCTTCTTGGTTTCTTCGGATCCTTCTGGTTCGGGAAGTTCACCTTGATGTGCCCCTTCTGATTGCATCCGTAGCATGTTACCTCGAACTTTACCTTTGCTTGGGCCTCCTTGGATTGAATTACCTTTTTGAGGTCTTTCTTGTTGAAGTTTTTCTTTTTCTTGTAGAGCTTCCTCACCAGGTTGACGAGTTCGACTGTGAGTTCATCGTCGTCGTTGTTCGAATTCGGTTCTTCTTCTGACTTCGGTTCGGTTCTGTGCTTTGATTTTGACTCATGTGCTTTTCCTGTACCTACAATCAAAGCCAAACCTTTCTTGGCTAGACGTGAGTTAATCTGTTCATAAATTTCAAACTAAGCAAACAATTCATCTAATTTAATAGCAGAAAGGTCCTTAGAGACCTTGTAGGCATCTACCATGGATGCCCACAAGGTATTCCTCGGAAAGGCGTTTAAGGAATACCTGATTACATCCCTGTTGTCTACCTTTTGCCCGATCGCATGTAGCCCATTGAGTAGATCTTGCATCCGGGCGTGGAGTTGGGTAGCCGTCTCACCTTCCTGCAATTTAATATTATATAACTTATTAAATATTAAGTCTCTTTTACTTACCTTGGTGTCGGACGTTCCTTTATAAAGCTCGATCAGCTTCTCCCATAATTCCTTGGCGTTGGAGAAAGGGTTGACACGGTTGAGCTCCTCTTTTGTTAGTCCACACTGGAGGGTGCAAGTAGCTCTGGCATTTGCTTCCACCTTCTTGATTAATGCTGGATCCCAGTTTTCGCAGGGTGTCGGTTTGCCGACTCCATCAGTTGGTAGTTTAAATCTAGTCTTGACGATCATCCACATCTTGAACTGGATCTTCAGGAAAGTCTCCATTCTGCCCTTCCAGTACCCGAAATCGTCTCCGGTGAAGAGCGGGGGACGGACAATGCTGTAGCCTTCTTGTTGGGCCATTTAGAGAATATGCACAAAACAGACAAGCAAAAGGAATATCTCAGGACTTGATCCTAGATTAGTAGTATGAGATGTATTAAAGAAAAGCGAACTCGAGTGGTGTTGCACCAACTCCGAGCAGAAATCGACTCAATAAAAAAAATAGATTGGAATATAGCAATAGTACTAATTCCAATTGACTCTGAAAATTAAAAAACACCACGCAAGACTTGCTTGATTGGTGGTTGCACCAAATTAGAGCTACCCCACTCTGATACCAATTGTTGGATCGAGATGCGCTAGAGGGGGGTGAATAGCGCTCGTGGCTTTCATGCATTTTGGATTCGTAAAACAACGAGTAATAAGCAGCAGAATTAAAAGAGAACAAACGCGAACATAAGTGATTTACTTGGTTCAGAGCCTTGGGCGACTCCTACTCCAAGGCCCGCGATCGTTGATCTCTTTCAATGGGCAACAATTATAATATCGAGAAAGTGTACAAGTATAACAGTTACAGCTCAAATTAAAACAATACCGACAACAAGATTAAGGAAACGAATAACCGGGTTGTTGGTGACTTGAAACAGCACTCCTAGGTCGTCTTGTTAGCAACACGTTGATGAAAGATAGCTTCAGAATTAATCATTTTGCTGCTGCCTCGAGAGCTTCTTAAATACTTCGTTGAGGGCACCTCCAATGCCCCATGGAGGTGCCTCCAACTCGAAGTTTTATCCCGCAATCGTCGCTGTCGATGAGCTCTCGCCACTGCCTCTTATCCGCCTGAGGGCGCCTCCAATGCCCCATGGAGGCGCCTCCAAGAAGCAGTCTAAGGTGCCTCCACTGTCCTCTAAGGCGCCTCTAAGCTCACTTCGCAGACAGCTCCAGCCTTGCACCCGAGGCGCCTCCAAGCTCCATGGAGGCACCTCTGACACTGTTCATCCGAGGCTTAGCTTGTTCCTTTTGTACGTGCAAGACATGTTACTCCCAAAACAACAACATACCATGCAAGACAAAGTTAGAATAGATATAAATATGATAAATCAAGTGATCAACAGTCATTAGTCTGTCCGACTCTGACTTCAGATTTCCGACCGGAAATCCTAGGTCGACCTGACGCCTACTGTTCCCTCTATGACGAACACGTCCTCACCTACTCCCCTCAGGAGAGATTATTTGATGCCAGTTCGGTCCTCCAGACTGACTGGACTTTCTGCCTAGGGTTACCACCCCCTAGGACCTAGGGTTACCACCCCCTAGGGGTTTTCTCTACCTAGGGTTACCACCCCCTAGGATCTAAGGTTACCCCTCCCCTTAGGATTTTTCTCCACATAGGGTTACCACCCTCTAGGACCTAAGGTTGCCGCCCCTTTGGGTTTTCCTCCTCCTAGGGTTACCACTCCCTAAGACCTAGGGTTACCACCCCCTAGGGTTTTCATCTTGCCTAACTACAACTAGGACTTTTACCTAAGAATACTTAGGACTTTCTTGCAATCTCCATCAGACATGTTAAATCACAAATAAGCTTAACTTTGACTCCTTTGTCATTATCAAAACTTGGGTTCGATCGTCGAATGCTTCCCGCACCAACAGGTAAGTCCAAAGATGTTACTCACCGTTCCACAAAGTACCAGTCACTGATTGATTAGCAAATGCAAAAAAAGCTAGAAGCTAGTAGTTCAAAACATATATACAGTACTTCTTACAAACATATATACACTACTTGTAGTTTCTCATGTCTAGTATATTTGGCCTCTATTAAAGTCAGTAATGGAACTTTCTCAATTTCAGAGTTCTCTAAAGGATAGCTAGTTGGAAGCTTTGCTTCTTCTGATACAATGACTTCAAAACCTCATCAAAAAGTACTTAGATAAATTTTATTGCATTTCAAATAGATTGATGCCAAGATTTTTTAAGTTACTAGAAAACATACCAGAGAGAATAAGTTTGCATTTAGTTTTGTTTATATCATCCTTGCTAAGAAATCAATTAACTAAGGGTCTAGCCACAACTTTGCAAACATAACCTTTGATACACCATTGAGGACTTCAATTGGAGTGATGTTGTCTCCAACCATCACCACCTTCTACTTCTCCAAGTCCACTTCCAACGACCTCACCCCTACATTGAGATTAAAAGCATGCCAAAAAATAAGACTAATTGAAAAAAAAAAATCTTCAGTCCAACTAAAAAATACACATAATATTATTTGTATGAATTTATTCACAAAAATACACACATATCAAAGTACATATGACCAACATGATTTCTAGTGTAAATGAATGTCCATGCAACCCTCAACGTTACAGAAGTAATAGTTGATAAATCTCCTCTTGATCAAACCAAAAAAAAAATTAATATTATGCTTCATTAGTATTCTGCAGTACAAGAATAATGAAGGGCAAAAAAATATTTATAGAAAAAGTAACAAAGTCTTTGGTGAATTCAATCTAAGATGACACTTGTTTAGCATTAGGAAATGTTAATGATTTAAATAGGTGAGATGCAATTTAAATAGATAAGATGCAACACATAGAAAATCAAAATAAAACAAATACATAATATGTCATTATCTAACCTAAATAATATCATCCATTAGCAATCAAAAAGTTCATAATTTGGGATGCTTTAGCGGATTACAATTACCAAATGCCAAAATAAAAAAAAAAAGAAGGGAAACACAATTATAAAGAAAAGAAAATCAAATATTTTGACAAGTCTTCAAACTACAAAATTGACAATCATAAATCACATGAATACACAAAAAAATTACAAAGAAATATGAGTAATAACAATACCTTAGCTGCATCAATACCATCATGATGACAGTGGCATTTTTTCCAAGTACTGAAACAGCATTGTCATATGCCATTACATTATCTGATTGCAATGCATCAGGATGCCCAATTACATTATTCAAACTAAAGAGAACCTTTGTACAAAAAGAAATATTGGAAAAACTATTATTAGCAGCAGCATTGAGGCATTAACTTGTATGTCAAAAATATTTTATATATAAAGCTACCTCCAACCAAAGGGCAAAACACAGAACTGTCAAATTCAGCACAAAGACCAACACCATAAATAGCAGCATGAAAATGATTACATAGAAATAACAACCATATTCCATTGAAGGAGACAAGAATGATCATGCAAAACCACAAGACTAAGAAGCAAATGTAGCAAAAGGATCAAAAAGAATAAATACCATGAAATGAAATTATCCATCAATCTTTCAAAGACAGTAAGAATATCAACCAAAATCCTAAAAAAAATCACAAACTTCACATTTAACTCATAAAAGATCCTATAAATGTGGAGCTTATTATATACCCATGACAAGAACTATGAACGCACCAGTACTGATACCAAAAAAGTCACTACTCTATGTCCTGCTTGTTTAACTCCACGATCTTGAAGCATTCATAAGTCGGGTATGCATACCCGAGAACCAATCTATACACAACAATTACTCAAAACTCACCATCCCCCCTCCCCCTTCAAAGTAGATCATCATGAGAAAGGACAAATTACAAACACCAAAAACTAATTACTCACGCAAGGCTTCTCGTGATGAGACTATCGATCATATTGAATTGGTGAAGAAGGAAGTAGTGGGCACTCCCTTAGTCTTCTTGAGTAAACCCCTGCTGCAAGATCGAAGGGAAAGAATCATCTTTACCAAGTACAATGCCTAAAAGATGTCAATTCAAATATCAAACATAAAGATTAGTGTTGAAACTAGCGAGAAAAAAAGAAGTAGGTTTTAGAAAGAAAAAGATTAGCAAAAAATAGTGATGAGCAGAGATCCACAAAGCGGAAAGGATTAAAGGGAGAAAAAAATGAAATCAAAGAAAAAGAAGGTACCGATGGATAAATGGCTCAATCCAGTCGAAAGAAGAGTCTCCAACCAATGTAGATAAAAGCAAGAGGGAGGAAGGGAGTGATGGATAGCGGAAGATGGTCAGAGGCAAAGTTGGACGGAAGCAGCCCAAGCTGCCGCTTTGTGTGCCCGTCTTGCAATGCTCTATTTACTCGGTCACCTTCGCCCACTTCTCTCAACCTCACGACATTCCCAATTTCAAGATTTTGACCATTTGATGACAATGAGAATGATATCTATGTGCGGAGAGGGAGAGGAAGAAGAGATAGCGACAGTGAGATTCTACATCTTTTCCATCCTCCTCTTCTATTTCTCTCTTTCTTGTTTTATGGTAGAGTGGTGAAGGAGAGCCGTCAATTTGGGTTAGGCCCGTCGGGTTGGCCCGCCCCGCTAAACAATTTAAGCGGGTTGGGTTGGAATTTTATCAACCCAAGTCCGCCGTGGGCCGACCCACCTAGGCCCGCGACCCGCACAGGTCAGCCCGCTCGGGCTTGGGTTGGCCCGCGGGTTGAAAAATATATGTAAGCTAAGTTTTAGGCCAATTTATTGTCTTTCTTTGTTATAATTTTGAAATAAAAATAGTACTTTTCATCCAACCTAAGTACTCGTTTGTGTTCATTTATATTTAAAATACATGTTTATGTATACATTTAATTATAAACAAAAAATTTGGAGTAAAATATTGAAGATACAAAATATTTTTTAATTTTTTTAAAAATTTTTGATGGGCCCGCGGGTTGACCCGCCAAACCCACAACCCGCCTTAGAATGGGTTGGGTTGGAAATTTTCCAACCCGCCAAGTTAGCGGGTTGGCCCACCCCGCCCCGCCAAATGGTTAGCCCGCCACGGGCCGACCCGCCCCGCCACGGGTTGGCCCGGCGAGGTCAAACACTGAAGTGTAAATAAAGGAGTTGTGCACAAAATAGATCTAGGTTAAAGTTTTTTATTTTTTATTTTTTTACATTTCCCCATGCATGAGTTTTGAGGTGAGAAAAAATACTATAGTTATAATTTCATTGACAACGATTATAACCATTGTTTTATTATCACAATGACAACGGTTTATGCATCGTTGTTCCAAGTATTGTCAAAATATTTTCAATTACAATGGTTCATTTAACCGTTATCCCAACTGTTGTTAAAAAAAATTAATGACAATGATTTTGGAAAATTATTATAAAATATATTATTATTTAAAAAATGTGCTGCCCTAAACGACAACGAATAGTGTCAAACCATTATATTTTGGGATAACTATTACATCAAAGACAATGGGTTTATCAAAAATCAATGTCTTTTATCAAATTTACAATATTTTTTCTTAAAATCATTGTCTTTGTGGTGTTGTCTTTTAGCAGTTTTGTTGTAGTGACCCTAGCTCCAAACTCGAGTTCTAGAGTTCCTTTCCCAACATTCGATCAACCATGACCTATTGAAACTCCTCATTGTCTAGCATTTGATCACCTTTGACCTGTTATAATTTCTCCATCAAGTGTCCTGTCAATCCTTTGACCCACTTAGACTTTTCTCCTCATGCCAAGTGTCTGGTTTTCCATGACCCACTTGGACTTCCAAACACCAGGTGTCCGATCAACCTTTAACCCACCTGGATTTTCCAATGTCTAGCTTCACTCACCAGGACTTTTCTTCACCTAGCTTCACTCACTAGAATTTTTCCACCTGGCTTCACTCACCAGAGTTTTCTCACTGCCTAGCTTTACTCATTAGGACTTTTCAATTATTTATCTTCACTCACGAAGACTTCTCATCTTCCTGGCTTCACTTACCAAGACTTTTCATCTGTCTGGCTTTACTCATCAGGACTTTCTTTATTACCTGACTTCACTCATTGGGACTTCTCACACCAAGTGTATGATCCTCTATGACCCACTTAGTTTTTCTTCTTCTATCAACCAAGCCATTAGTCTTGTCTTTGCCTAACTTCCAGTTAGGATTTTCCCAGTCAAGTATCCAGTCAATCTTAACCTACTTGACTACTCTTTCATATCAAACTGATCAACCTTTGACCAAAGGAGAATTGCACTAACAATCTCCCAAATGAACAATTGCACCTATAATTTATATATATTGTCAAACATCAAAACTCAAGCTTAAGTCAAACTGGTAAATTTTGACTTGGGGTCAATTGCACCAACACTTGTTATGTGTTCAATATCATTTTTTTTTGTTTCAAAATATATATTTTATAAAACTTATTTTTTGATTAAATCTATGTTTTTAAACTTAAACTTTTATGGACTTAGTCTAGGTTTTCCATCTAGAAAGCATGCACATATAGTTTTAGGCAGCTAGCATCTCACAAATCTCACAAACACATCAGGATTACCTTACCTGTGTATTCAAACACTTAGAATGGTATAAGATGCATAGGGTCTTGGCTGGACTTTAGATGGTTACATCAGTACATCAATATAAGTTTGGGCAAAAAATACCACAGCACATTGATTAAGTTAAGCAATCCTTCTTAATAAACAATTAGTTGGATGATTTTACTTAACTTGACTAACCAAATAAACACTACTATCTTCTGGTAGCTAGCTAGTAATTAAAAGCTAGACAAGTACGTAAGAACATTGTTTTTAGATGACTATTTTTAAACTAAGCTTTCATACTTTAAATTTAAATTTAAACTCAAACTTAAATTCAACTAGACTAAACCTTAGTTAAACTTAATTCTTTATCAAAAAAAATTAGTTAAGATCTAAATTAAAACTTATTTTAAAACTTAACTAAACTTAAAACTTACTTAAAATTACACTCAAAACTTAATTAAAACATAATTAAACTTAAAATTTACTTAAAATTACACTCAAAATTTATTTAAACCTTAATTACACTTAAAACATATTTAAAACTTAATTAAACTTAAAACTTACTTAAAAGTACACTCAAAACTTAATTAAAACTTAATTCCACTAAAAACTTACATAAAACCTAATTAAAACCTCAATAAAACTTATTAAAACTTAATTTTAAAACTTAACCTACAACTAAATTAAAATCTAATTAAAATTAAAACATGAATTCAAATCCAATTAAAATTAAACTACAACTTTAATAATTAAAACCTAAACACTCAACTCCGAGGTGCCTCAAACCAATTGAGGTGTCCCGATCAAAATTCCCTGGAGGTGCTTTAAATAGTCCAAGGCGCCTCCCGTTGAGGCGGCAGCATTCCCGCTGAGACACTACCGAGGTGCCTCTAACCCAAACGGAGGTGCCCTCAACAACTTGTTGAAGGCGCCTTCTACTAGGTTGAAGGAACCTCCAATCGAATTTTTAACTACAAATAGAGGGAGCCTTCGCCATTTGCAATCTTTGACGAATGCGGCCTCCAACCGTGTTTCCCACCTATTTCTCCTTTTTTTTACACATTAATACTTCGATATGCCTCCTTGGTAACCCCTAAATCAAACCTATTAATCCAGTTTTTCCATATATATTTACTTAATTTCTTGTATTTTGTGTGTATATCCATTATTTTAGGAAAAAGTATATTATTAATCTGCCTATTGCTACCCCCTTGATAATCATGATTTTACTGTATTATTTTGATTCATATATGCATGGTTTGATGTTGATTTCATAGATTTAAATCATGGTTACATCACATTTTATGCATTGTATCGATTTTGGACTTAATTACAAATTATTTTATTTTTATGTTATTTGATGCTAATAATTGATTCTTATTTTGTAGGCATCAAAGGATCTTGGATTTGGATCTATTCGAACCGAATTTGTGTTCGAATCGGAGTTTAGATGAGAAGATCAAGTTATGGAGCATTATGGATCGTTCATCGAAGATTGGACAGATCTGAATCATCCAGTGAAGATCTGGTCAATCCGACCTAAGGGAGAGTAGATCCAGACCCTAGATCAAGATCAGCACCTTCGGATCAGATTTTTAGAGACTTTTCACCATTGATCAAGCTCCAAATCAATCACAGCCGTCCATTCAGATCTAGATCAGATTCAAAAGAGAAGCTACAGTGCTTCGTGTGCTTCGTCGACTCCTTCGTGTAGTCTTGCGTTGTGCGAGTGCCACCGATGGTTTCCAACCCCGTTCTTTCTCCGACCAACTCTTCCGACGACATCTTCATTGTAGAGCTTCACGACATCATCATCCCGATCATCTGGATCCATCGGAGGGTGTTCCCTCTGGCGGAATTCTTCTCTCGACAAGCCCCTCTGTTCACCTCAGATTTGGAGGTGTTCCTCCAAATCTGAGCTCCGATTCCCATCAGCAACGTTCGGCGGTGGTCCTCCGGCGTCACTAAGCTTCATCCAACCACAATCCACAATCCGTAGCTTCTCTTCCAGATTCAAAGGTCAAGGTTTGCAGAAATCTAGATTTTCATCACTTGAGTGGGTTTAGGGGTGTTCTAGCTCGTCGGAGGTGGTCCGCCTGCGTTGTTCAGCATACCTTGAACTGAGAAGCAGCTGAGATGCTTCATTGAGCTCCAGAGTTGGGTGTTCTCGACTTCGACACTCTTGTGTGACGGCAAGAGTGTGTTGCTTGATAGATTGATTGTGAAAATGGATTGGTTTACCATTTTAGTTCCTTTTATTCTTGTTTTGTAGCTTGGCACAGATTTATTTTGATGTTGTTATGTTTTTAGTAGTAGTTTAGCATTTCATCACCTTGTTAAAGCTTAGTTTAAGTCTTATTTGGTGCTCATTTAATTGTTAGGTTGTTAAGTTCAAGCTAGGGTTTTAATTGGTGCTATAGATCAGATTTAATTGTATTTCATTATTTCATATTTCGTTTAAGTGTGTTGATGGTTTAATTATAATGTAGGGTGACAATGCATTATGGTTTGATTATTGGCACATAGTTAGGTTTCACTCTTGCTTTAGATTAATTTCTTTATTGCTGTGCTTCACTTTTGTTAGACTTAGATTCAAGTTTAAACCCCCATTTTCATGTTAAAAACCCAAAAAATAGGAATAAAATAAAATCCTAGATTACATCCTACTGTTGGTTCCTCAAGGTTCGATCCTGGGCTCGTTATTACAACATTATTGTGAAATTAAGGGGTTCAGTGTATATTCATTATTAATATGATAAGCCCATTCATGACAATTTAATATATATTTAGGCTATTATCAAATTTTGACGTCGTTGCCGGGGAAACTTGTAGCGGTGTTTTTAGGATTGTTGTTTGATTGCTTTCATGATTATATATCCATGTGTTTGATTTTATTTGTTCTTGAGTCTTCTAATTTTATTTGCTAGTATTTCAGTGTAAGAACAGGAAATTCTTTTTACCATGGATCCATATCATCAGTATTTTGGAGATTGGAGTCAGAGTCATTATTATCAGCCTCAGACTGGGATTTATGCGCTTGAATATCAGTATGAGGAAGCACAAGAACAAATTAAAGAATCAATGTGGAAATGCAATGAACTTATGCAACAAATGAGAGAACATCAAGAGCAACAATTTACAAGGATACAGAATATTCAGAGTTAGTTAGATCAAATTACATCATCCATTAATCAGTTACAAGCACAGAACTCCAATGGAGAGATGGAAAGTAGTGATTCTGTCAGGCCTGACCCTACCATTTATTCACAAGAATTTTCTAGTATTATTTGTGATGATGATGTAGTTGTTCAGGTTTCTGATTCTACTAATAGTGTTGCTTTAGATGTTGTGAATGATGTAGGAAATGAAAATTTAATTAATGAAGAGAATTTAAGTGTAGGGGAATGCTTACTGGAAGCATTACCTCAAGAATCACCAAGAATAGAGGATGTAAGTGTAAGGACTTGTGCTATGGAGGCAAGTACTCAAGAATCACTACATGAGGTTGAACATTCACCAGGACAAGAGCTTGAGCCAAATTTTGATGAGAAAGAGGTAACAATCACCACTCCATGTACCTATCAACATGACAAGGTGAGTATTTCTTGTGATTTTTTAGAAAATTTCATAGAGGTATCATTTATTGATTTTATTAAATGCGAATCATTTCTTGAAATATCTTTTACCCACACTAATATTCTCCTATTTTCTTTTCATCCCACATGCATGTGGGAGGTGTTTTCTTTTATGGATGTTGTAGGAGATCATAAACTTCCGGAGTGGGTACTAAATCTGAACCGCCTCCATCCTCCAGAAAGAATGGTGAAAGGAAAAATGATTAATAAGAAGAATTTGAGTGGAACCATGATTACTCCACTTCTGGGATGGATTCTTTTTCTAAACCTTCTTCAACCACCGGGAATGAAAGGGGAGTTGGTTCTAATTTAGCTTTCTTTTGCATTTTAATTCATATTTTGTTAATAAATTCTTTTTGAGAGACTTTCTTTAGTTTCATACTTTGCATTTTGCATTTTACTTTCATACTTTACATTTTGTTAGTATACATAGCATTTCATTTGAATAAAAGTCTCCATGAATTGTTTAGTAATATTTTTAAGATGGTAAAAGTCTCTTAAATTTGATCATCAATTTTAGGTCATTTGACATGATTGGATGCTTTACTTACATGATATTGGTTAAAATGGTAGTGGATTCTAATTTAATTAATTGAGCTTGATTGCAATAAAATACCTAGTGAGGACCACCACAAGCCTAAACTCTATTATTATCTTTGTGTGACATGCACTTACAACAATTGAAACTCTAGAACTTGCTTTTCTTCTTTTCAAAGTCACAAAAACATATGTATACATGGAGATGAAGGATTGTTTTCATTCTTGATCCCTCATAAATTCCAATTCCTTTCTTCATAATTTTCTTAAAACATTTTTCTCTTGCAATTTAACCTTTGAGTACCTTTGCTTGGTCCATTTCATTGAGGGTTTTGGTTGACTATCTTGATGAATTAGATTGTTTGATGATGGACAAAGTTTTAATTGTGGGGGAAAATTTAGTTTATGCTCAAGAATTTTGAAGAAGAGGGATGGTTCCATAAGTATTAAATTGTGCTTTTTGGAGAGTGATGTGGGAGTCTCAAACATGGACCTTGATTATGGTTACTTGATACAATGTGCAGTAATTAGAGTTCTTATTTAAGTTTCCACTTTTGCCTTGGTTTAGAGGCTACTTTTGATTTGTATGTGCCGCTCTTTAAAATCCAGGGAGCTGACATTTGATATTGTTGAAAATATGATGTGCTGTTTGTTCAAGTTTAGTTACTAAACTTGATGATGTGTGCCAACTCTTCATGCTGTTTTTGAACAGCAGCGTTTAGAATTAGAGCTCTTATCAATTTGGTGCTAAATGATACCTTTGGGTAAGCCTATTCTACAAGATTTAAGCCAAAAGGGTTTAGGATTCTCATTACTGAAACTAAGGCAGTAAGAGCAGGAATTCAATAGCTTTGTAAATTGGCAGCTGGCATTGTACATTCCTGCTGTGCAGGAACAGAAAGCTTATGAAGATCACCAAATTTGGAAACAGTACTGAAGTACTACTGAAAATTTTCATTAAGTGTTGCTGGAAGACAAAGGAATTACTGAGATTGTTGAACTCTGCAAAATGCAAAAATCTGTAAAGAGCTATATATTTTTTTTGGAGTGCATGAACATCTTTTTTATTAGAAGGAATTGAAGGGCAAGCTAACTATGATCGATTGATAAGAAGACAATTTTCGTGAGGTTAAAGCTAAATGTTTGGCCGGAGATTTCAAGAAGATCAGAAGAAAAAAAAAGTAGAGCAGAAATTTCTGCTGATGAAGCAATTCTATGATGATTAGTTGAAAAGCCATTTTGTTCACTTAAATTTGGAAGCTAGTTGTTTATAGAGTGTTGATAAATGAAAATCTTGCATCTCTATAGTTTAACTCTGGTTAAAACAAGAGGAATTTCTGATTTATCCTTGTTATGTAAAGTTGAATCTTGAATCTGGACTTGAAATGATGGAAACGGAATTAGAGTTTAGCATTCTGCCAACTCTAAATGCTGATTATGAACCGGAATGATTCGAATTCAAGCTTTTACTATTGCAATGCTAAATGAATTCTTTGTCTAAGCTAAATTCTTCATTGACATAAGATGGAATCATTTTGAAACCCAATTCTGAAATTCTAATTTTTGGTTCTACAATCTGTTGCCAATAAGTTTCAAAGGGGTGCTGAAGAAATTGGATAGTAGCAATCTGAATTTGAATTTCTAACATTCCAGAGCCAAATGATACTCCCATCCAAGCAGGAAGTCTTTAAGTTTGAATATGAAATTCTGAAACTAAACTGAAATCAGAATCCTGAAATCAGCATTAGCTCTGAACTTGACTTTTGAAGGTCTTGCCATTTCAGTGTTAATAGCCTCTTTTAATTGCTTCTACAAAATCCCCCACACTATAGTACAGCAGAGCTGAAGTTTTAGCAGATACCAGAATAGTCTAAGTTGAAATTACCTTGGAATCAAAATGAACTAAGGAAAGTAAACAAACGAAATCTGATTTTAGAAATGGATGAAATGCAAGATATCAACAGAAAGATTGTTATTGCTGAGGAAGCAAGGTGGAATTCAGTGGTTGTGATTCCGAAAATATCTAATTGGATTGGTACAGAATTGTTAAGCTTCCATCTCCACACCAATCTGATTTTGAACATCAGAAATACAAATAAAATTCAAGAAGGTTTAAAAAGGGTAGGAGTCATAGTTGAACTTATTGTGAATTGAATTGGGAAATTGTTTCTTCAAATTCAAATCTGTAGAGTGCCACTTCTTTATACAGATTCTGAACATTAAGGGTATTTATTTTGTTTGGGTTGTGGCTAATTCAAGTTGAATGAAAATTTCAAGCCTGCAGAAGAAAAGTGACAATATGTAATATGCAACTATAAATTTCTTGAGTTGAGGTTTTGAATCAAATTTCTTGGTTGCTTGAGTTCCGGGAGAATAGAAAAGAGTGATATAAAAAATCTGCAGAAAAGAAATATGCAGAAATGAGCAAGGAAAGAGGTGAAACTTTTTATTCTTTTATTGTCAAGTGTTACTCCTTCATTACCAAGACTTTATCAGGTCAAAACCAGAGATTTTTCTGTGAACTTGATTTCTGGAATTGTTTAAAGTAGATTGCTGCTGAGAATCCTAGCAGATTTTCTATAATTCAGAGAAGTAAGAGCAGTGGCACGAGAAATATGTATCAAAATTAAAGCTATTGAATTTGGTTATTTCCCTGCTAAATGTTGTATTTCAAGAAGCTCTGAGTGGAAATTAAGTTGCATTTCAGTAGATTATAATCTCTGTAATTGCAGCATTCAATGGAAGCTAAATTCTAAAAATGTTGAGTTGAATTTAATGCTTAACTGCACATATGAAAATATGCACTCTAAAAAACTCTAAACTGAACTTCAGAATTGTAACTGATCATGTGCAAGCTTGAATGAAAGAAATCATGGAAGAACTGAAATGAAGCTTGAGTTTAGAAGGAAGTTAGCAGCAACTTTGATGCAGGAATTGTAGACATTGAAGAGTTCAGGAAGTGGAAATTGAAGCTGATTTACAGGATCAGTATTGGAATTTGAAGTCAATGGTGAAGCTAATTGAAGAGATAAAGGAATAATGGGCTCATGATTTGATGAGTCAAGAAAATGATTCTAGATTAAAAGAACTGAGGTCAGATTCAGGAAATGGAAATAGTTCAGATTAAAAGAACATCAATTCTTAAAATGCAAGTTGAACAGATTTTGTGTCAAATCTATTGTTGAATCAGAAATCAGAAGCTAAAATTTGTATATGAAGTCATAGCCTTAACTTATCATATATGATTCTAGCTTAAGTTCATTCGAATTCAGATTCTGAAACTTAAGTGCTAGAAATCCTGATATTTGAAACTCAAATTGCATTAATTCTGAAACTGAAATTCCTAAACTAAGTATCCTGGAATTAGTAGCAATGGAACTATGATATTTCTGAGTTTCTGGAAACAAGCAGAAGTAATGAGAATCTGTAGAAAATTGAGGCTGCAGTAATATGTTAATAAAGAGCTTAGTGTCAATGTTGTGTCAAAGATGCATGCTCTTTTCAACCAGCAGTAACATGAAGTTTAACCTCTATCATTTCAGTGACAAAGTGTGGTTTTCTTTTAAAGGAAGCTTTGCCCTCTCGTTAACAATTAGAAGTGATGAAGTGTAGGAATGCAATGGTGTAAAATTTTCTCTGATCAGGAGCAAGAAACTGAAATTGTAACATAAAGGAAAGGCTGTGGAAATTTGCAAAATTGTAGTGCAGAGTTGAAAAGTTTGTATCAGTTTGTATCAAATTCAGAATGCAATATTTGAAGTGAAGGAAGCTTAGTTGGAATTCAATAAGAAGCTGGAAACAAATGGTATGTACCTGTCATGGCATTTGCAAAATAATCTGGACAGTAGAATTCAGATACATTGTAGCTGTTGAAATCTGATCACAATGGACTTTAATGGAGAATTCAATTGGTGGTAATTATTTCATTTATGAAGTACTTGAACATAGTATCATTTGCTGGGGAAAGTTGAAGAAAAGGGCAGCGATTGGTATTTTTAACAGTGGTGAAAATGCTAGAAACCGAATTCAGTTTACATGTGTATCAAGTGTGTGTAACTTTTTCATTGTAAGCCTTTGAAGCTTTGGGAATTCGTTGAAACTTTTGAATTTCTAGCAGCAATTTGTGTTTAATTCCTTTCCATACTCTACAAATTTGTTGAAATTCAGAATTCTAAGAGATAAGTGCAGAACTGTTAAATGCTATGAAGTCGAAGTTGAGAGCTATTGGAGTATCAAAAAGTCAGGAATGATATCAAGGAGAAGAAAAGCTTAGATGAAGCTTTGTAATGTGAAGAAACAAATGGAATGTTAGCGTCAATAGCTTCTAACAAGATTCATTTTAACACTGCAAAGATGGAATGGTATGACACTGGATAGTAATTGAAAAGATGAAATTGGTTGAATGATAAGAATGAGAGAAGACAGTAATGTTGAGAAGTGATGTTCAATCCAAGAAATGGAATGTCAGATCGGGAATGGAACAAATGAAATTAAAAGGATGCTGCAACATGTGCATATATTTAAGAATGTTAATGTAGAATGCAGAAACGTTAATGTGAAATCATAACAACGTTGCATCTTAGACTGAAGGTATGTAACGACCACGCTTCTTACTATACTATACTACTCTCTAAGGATGACTGTTACTTATCTACTAACTCTACTTAACCGGTTTGATCGAAACCACGAGGAGTCTCTACCGAAAATTTTTGACAAAGTCTCCCCTGTACCGGTGACAATAATCTGAGATACATAGATATATGCTTCAGCCACAGGCGGCTGGAACATATATCAAACACTCATGCAGTTTAATAAGTGTCAAACACTAAAATAACTACTTATTACACAGAGACTCATCACAGCATGTAATCTAAGATACAAATAAACTCAATAAAACAAGGAATAAAAATACAAACTCAAATGACATAAACCATAAAGTACAACTCAACTATTTCTTATCCACTAAACATGAAAACTCAAAGCTTCCCAGATCTCTCCATAGTCCTGGCATCACACACCTCCATCAGACATCCTCCTTGTCGCCTTCCTCTTTACACTTTAACTTTTCCTTTATCTGCAGTAGGAGGAAAATAAATCTATAAGCAAAACGCTTAGTAAGTACTAATCTATCTCACAAAAACTCGAAAGTGCATAAGATGCAAAAGATGCTGAAACTGAAATGCTAAAAGAAAAGGTTAAACATGCTCATCTAATAGCAAAGCACTAAAATAAACTGCATACTCATGATATATAAGAATAAATCTGCATGCTGGAAATAAAGCTAATCATGCTCAATAAACTCATAAGGAAGCAAGTGAAAACCAATACTGTATGCTTAGAATTATAAGAGCTAAACTTTGCTAGTTCTAAACATAGGAGATACTTGTTTCCTTTACTTATAGCCTTATACTTGAAATTAAGATTTAACTTTCTTCTTCTCTTTCTTGGGCCCAGGCTTAGTACCAAAATGCGCGCTCTCTAATAGAGATTGGGGTAGAGAGCCTCCAGTCCTATGAGGGTAAAGACCTCGGTCTTACCAGGGCCAAGACCTTAGAATTGGTCACCTAGATTTTGTTTAACGACAACCTCGGAAGTCGGGTACTAGCCTCTTACTTTAAATTACTTGTTATCTTTTCTAACTAGACCTTGGTCTTTTCTCTACTCATAACTTCTCATAATCTCCTAAGAGAGCTTACTAAAACACTGTAAGTATATCTAACAAGTAGGGAATTACAACTAATTGAGCATGCTATAAAAATAAAGCAAAGGAAAGCAAATCTGACTTCTTTAAGCATGCTACAATAAACATAAATCAAAGGAAAACAAATCTGAACTCTCTAAGCATGCTACAATAAACATAAATCAAAGGAAAACAAATCTGAACTCTCTAAGCATGCTACAATAAACATAAATCAAAGGAAAGCAAATCTGAACTCTCTAAGCATACTATAATCTGTTCATGCACATCTTAAAGCAAAGTGAAAGCAAAAATCAGCATACTACACTTGTAAAAAATCTGCACTTAAGCTCAATAAAATGCTTAAATAATTCTACAACTACAGCGCATGAATAAAGTCTAATAGCAAAACAAGGAAGACTGCTCATATTCGTAAACAGCAAAACAAAGAACTAAACATGCTTGCACACAGCAAAACAAAGAGAACTGCTCATGCCCAACTCGTAGCAAATGAAAAACTTCATACGTTCAACTAATGATAAATGAAAAATCTGCACATGTTCAGCTAAGGGTAAATGAAATCTGCACATGAATTCTGTACAATAAGCTTAATAAAATTTGCTCATGTGCCTAAGGTGGGCAAGGGAACTAAAACTGAAATGCATGTAAACATCTTTAGACTACTCATGACCGTTTAATGAGTACACCTCATATGTAATCAGTGAATATTAGCAACACTACTAATGAGAAACACAGGGAACTAAGTATCTGTTAATCATACTAGTAACTAATATGACCGTTAATAATTAGTTACACCAACTGATACTCTACCAAAATATTTAGAGTTGGTATAATCAGTTGGAAACGACTCATACTCTTCCTTAATAAATTGATACCAACATGTTAAGTCGAGCTGTGATAAACTTCCTCAACTAACAGGTTATGCCAACTAGATAATTATTTGGAGTTGCTCTGATTAATTAATGACCCTTCTCACTTAAGAAAGCCAAACCTTCCTTCCTTTCTTTCTTTTTTTTTTTTTTGTGATCCCTTTATGAAACTTACGACAGCAACACAAAATCCCTAAACATGCTTCAACTTTAACCATGTCATGCTCCAATAACCCAACAAAAGATCTATAACTACTATGCAAGAGAAATCTAAAATTTCAACCATTTCCTGCCCATTGTCTAGCACAAAACCCAAATCTGCAGGGTTACATATAATCCGATCATGCCCATTAGGGTAGCAAAGAAAACCTAAATTTGAGATGCTGATCATAGGGGTTGTAAAATGAAATACTAATTATAAGAGCTGTGGAATGAAATGTTAACGACAAGGGGCTGTAGAATCTACATAACATGCTTGATCTACAAACATGCTTGCTCTACAAAAATGACAGCATGCTTCAAGAGAAAACCTTCTTTACAAAATGCTTCGAAAACCAAAGAAAAGACTCAAGAATCCGAAACCTCAATTCACCGCAGCAAGCTTCAAAATCAACTAGTTCCCAATCCTCAATTCACGGCAACAAGCCCTAAGCCAAGAATCTTCACGGCAAAACTCAAAAAACAAGGAAAAATGCAATCCGAAACCACTCCTACCGTAGGTGAGTAATACTTACCCATTGTTCTTGCACTTACAACTGAGAAGAGGTCCTAGGATTCGGAGAAGGTGAAGATCTCAGCGGCTTCTTTGTGTTTCCAAGTTCCCCTCGTCGAGGTGGTCACGCACAGGTGAAGACCGGCCGAAAGAAAGCCCTTCGCCTGCGCCGGAGGCGTGCCCTAGGTCCGCTTCTTCTCCCGAGAGAGAAGAAATCGCACCGACGCCGCGTGAGGAGGGGGAAGAGAAAATTTTCGGAAAAAGAAAAACCTAATTCTCTTCTTATAACTAGGGTTTTCATTAAACCTGTAACGACCCAATTTTCCTTATTTCGAGTTCCAAATGTCCATAAAAATATTTGGAAATACTTTTAAAATATTCTAGAGATTTTTAGGAATTTTTAGAGTATTTTTATGTAATTTTTTTGAGGTCGTTTAATAGGGTTACAAAAAGAAAGAAGTTTTGACAAAAAAATGTTGAAGCCGGGTTTTGAACCCAAGACCCCGGACCCGAATCCGGACTTAGCCAACCAACTGGTCTGGAAACGTTTTGTTAATAATAAATGAGATGAAATGTATATGATGTAGAACATGGTAATGGAGAATAATAAGAAGGAAAATAAGTTGAAGAAGCTGGGTTTCGAACCGAGCTCCTCGGCCCGAGCAGAACTCGGCCCGACCAACCGAGCTGTGCTCGATTTGTTAACTAGATAGGAGAACAAATATATTTAAGCATAAGTTGGAATATTTAAAATAAAATGGTTGCAGCTGGGATTCGATCCCTCGAGTTGGGCTTTAAGCAGAACGCAGCCCACCAACAGACCAGCCGCGGGTTTGTTAATAAAACCCGAATCAAGTTGTATTTAAGCAATAGTTAGTTAACAGAATATTAAAGTTATAAGAAGAGAACTTAGGTTTTCCCCGTGAGAAAATCTTCTCCTCTCCTCCTCTCGCGACGGCGTTTTTCTCTCGCGGCGGAAACGAAGAAACAGGCGGTAGGGCTCGATCTCCGGTGCCGGCGAAGGGTTTTTCCGGCCGGTCTCCACCCGTGCATGACCACCTCGACGAGGGGAGCTCGGAAACACCAAGAAGCCGCCGAGATCTTCACCGTCTCCGAACCCTAGAACCCCTTTTCCTCGGTTTGAATCCAAGAACACGCGGTGAGTTGCTTCTCACCTGCAGTAGGAGTAGTTTCGAGCTTCGATTTGCTTTCTTTGCTTCCATTGTAGTTCGGATTCGGTTTTGAGGGTATTAGGTAGTAGCTGGTTTGGTTTCTGATGCAGAAATTGGATTCCTCAGTAGGATTTAGCAGTAGGATCCATAATTTAGCTTTAAGGTTGTGTTAATTCTGTAGTTAGCTCTTGTTAAATCTGTAGTTAGCTCCTGTAAGCCTAGTATTGTGATTTCCGGTAGCTTTAAGGTTGTTTATGTTCCTTAGTGATGCTTTCAGATTTTGGAACAAATTGTTTTATTTGTTTATGTTCCTTAGTAGACCTATTCTTTTGTAGCTTAATTAGACATGCCAATTTGATTTCCTTTATAGCTCACTGGACCAGCATGTGTTTATTAAGCATTTTAGCTTCAGTTTTGATGTATATACATATATATGCACATTGAGTATTATGAGTTAGTTTAATCTGTTGGTTCCTTTAGTTTCTGCCGTGAGTCTTAAAGGAAGAATATGCATGATTAAGTTTAGTTTTTGGATGCCCTAACTAATGTTTCGAGCATGAACAGTTTTAAGCTTAAGGTTGAGTTTTAATTCCTTCCTTTGTATTCGGATTTTTCCTATGGCTTCCAGATCATGCTTTACAGAATAGGGTAGCTAGGGACCTATTTGCTTGATGCTTATGTTCTGTTATAGCATGCTTAAAGGTATTCATTTGCTTGATGCTTGTGTTCTGTTATAGCATGCATGTCCTGAATTTAGTCTTGTACATGTGTAGATTGATATTTCATTTATATCATTGAAACAAGCATTATAAAGGTTTTAATTCCAGCATGTATTAGTTTTGTTTTGTGCTATTTGCTGGATATGAATAAGCATGCTTTTATTAGTAAATGCAGAACTTAGTTTGAGTTCCTTTCATTGCTGTTTAGTATTTCCTGATGAAGCATGATATTCTGTTAATTCCATGCAGCAACGATTCCTTTATTTTCTAGATTCTATTGCATGCCTAGTAGTTGAATTTGTTTTACTTTCACAGCATGCTTAAGTTGTTCTAGTTTCCTAATTGCTATTGGAATAACATGAGCAGTTCTATTTTAAGCATGCAGATTTAGTTTTCAGCCTTTAGTTATTTACAGTTTTACATTTAGTTTAAGCTTGTATACAGAATTTCCAGTACGTAGGGTGTGTTCTAGTGCACACCAAGTGCTTGATAAAATGCTTAGCTCAATATAATGCTACAGTAGGCATTTTAATAGCTTAGTTAATGCAGTAGAAGCATTTAAAATCACTTATTTAGTCTTGCTTCAGCTTATATGGGACTACGGTCCAATGGGTGGGCTCCCACAGTCGCCTCTAGGTTCAGATAACCTAGTTCTAGGTTCAGATAACCTAGTTAAAGCAAGGTAAGAAAATTAGCTATGAAATCAGTATTTTATTTTCAGCAATGGCACTGTACTGGATTAGATATCCATTGGGTTGGGCTCCCACAGTCGTCCCTAGGTTTAGATAACCTAGTAAACCCTACTAGACTCGGAACTTGCAATCCCGGGTTTAGTTAGGGATGCGCGCACAGCAAGTACAGTTGCCGGGCCCATCAGCAGCATGATTATTATTTTGATCTATTATGTAAATAGTTTTCAAAACTTCACAAATTAGTTATGTGAATACAAGTTAGACTCAGTTTAGCATTAATTAGTTTAGCTTAGGTATCAATTCAGTTTCTTATTGATACACATGATAGTTCTATGATTAGCTTTACATGTTTAGTATTTCAGTTAGTATGATTCCTTTATTGGTTTATGAGCATGATTAGCTATACATGTTTAGTATTTCAGTTAGCATGATTCCTTTGCTATTTATGAGCATGAGTAGCTATACATGTTAGCTTTTCAGTTAGTTGATTTCTTTGCTATTTATGAGCATGAGTAGCTTTACATGTTAGCATTCAGTTTTAGCATGTTTTTATTTATATACATGCATATCGAGTTTTTGTGAGTAGGATAGCGCTCACTAAGCTTTTAGCTTATAGATACTATTTTCCTCCTACTGCAGATAAAGGAAAAGGAAAAGTATAAGAAGGAAGGCGACAAGGAGATGCTGTGACAGTGTGTGTGATGCCAGGACTATGGAGAGATCCAGAGTTCGCTAGTGAATTTTCAGGACCTACCTGTTTAGAGTTTTAGTTTATGTTATTATGAAGTTGAGATTGTAATTGAGTTTATTTCCGCATTGTAGTTTGATACCTCCTATTGTTGGAGTGATATGGTTGTTTGCCATTGCTAGAGTAGTTTCATATTTTTATTGTGCTATTATACTGCGTGGTTGTGAAATTATATGTTCCAGCCGCCTGTGGCTGAGTATACATGTTATGTATCCCAGTTTGGGGTCACCGGTACAGGGGAGACTCTGCCGAAATTTTTCGGTAGGGTTTTCCTAGAGATTTTTAATCATACCGGTTAAGTAGAGTTAGTAGTCAAGTAACGGTCATCCTTAGAGTGTAGTAGTAGTAAGAAGGGTGGTCGTTACATAACCAACTACTACATATATACAATTCATTCTTTCCTTAATTAACATAACTCGCTTGCACACTTGGTTGGCTGCGTTTTGCTTAAAGCTCGGCTCGTGGGTTCAAATCTCGGCAGCAACCCTTTTCTTCCTATTATTTCCTATTGTTAACTTCTACTACTTATATAGATTTTGTTCTCTATATGTTCACAAAAAAGGTCGTGGAACAGTTGGCTGGCTGGATTCGGTTAAGGCTCGGTTCAGGTCCGAGGTCCACGGTTCAAATCTCGGCTCGGACATTTTTTTGTCAAAACTTCTTTCGTTTAGTAAAAATATCAAACGACCTCCAAAAATTCCATAAAAATACTCTAAAAATTCCTAAAAATCTCTAGAATATTTTAAAAGCATTTCCAAATATTTTTAAGGACATTTAGAACTCGCAATAGGGAAATTTAGGTTGTTACAATTCCCCATACCTTATAAAAAATTCGTCCTCGAACTTAGAATAATTCTGGATATTTCTGTCTCATACTGTCCTCACGTTCCCAAGTGACTTCCTCGTGCTTCTGGTTCTGCCAGATAACCTTCACTATTGGTACTTCTTTACTCCTTAGTCTCTAACTTCTCTGTCTACTATCTGTGTAGGTCTGCTATCATATCTAAGATCCTCCTGAATCTGCACTGACTGAGGTTCAATCACTTGGCTAGGGTCATGGAGACACTTCTTTAGCATGGAGACATGAAATACATTATGTATTGCTGACATGTCTTGTGGTAAATCCAGCTTGTAAGCTACTTTCCCAATCCTCTCTATGATCAGGTAAGGTCCTATGTAGCGAGGACTTAATTTGCCCTTCTTGCCAAATCTCATCACTCCCTTCATCGGAGCAACCTTGAGAAAGACTAAATCTCCCACTTGGAATTCCAGTGGCCTACGGCGTGTGTCAGCATAACTCTTCTGTCTACTCTGGGCAGTCTCAATTCTCTGTCTGATTTTCTGGATAGCCTGAGTGGTTTCATCTATCATCTCAGTCTGAATGCCCAGCTCTACTTCCATTTCTTTTCTTTCACCTGCTTCTTGCTAGCAAATGGGTGATCTGCACTTCCTGCCATACAACGCTTCATACGGTGCCATCTTGATGGTGGCCTGATAGCTATTGTTGTAGGCAAATTCAGCTAAGCACAGATACTTGCACCAACTTTCCTTAAAATCTAGTGCACAAGACCTGAGCATATCTTCTAAGATCTAATTTACCCGCTATGTCTGTCCATCAGTATGAGGATGGAAGGCTGTGCTGAACTTGAGTTTGGTGCCTAGTACAGTCTGAACATACTCCCAAAAGTGAGAGGCGAAGCGCCCATCTCTATCAGAAACAATAGATTTAGGAACTCCATGAAGTCTGATCACTTCCTTGATGTACAGTTGTGCCAACTGCTCTATAGAGTGGGACACCTTGATGGCTAGAAAATGAGCGGACTTAGTCAATCTATCCACTACTATCCATATAGCGTTATATCCATTTGTAGTTCTTGGAAGACCTGTTATGAAGTCCATGGATATGTCTTCCCACTTCCACTCTGGTATTGGAAGAGGTTGTAACATTCCTCCTGGTCTCTAGTGTTCTGCTTTAACTCTCTGGTATGTCAGGCAGGTACTGAGATATTTAGCAACGTCTCTTTTGAGTCCAGACCACCAGAACCTCTGTTTCACGTCTTGGTACATCTTAGTGGAACCAGGATGCATGGAGTAGGGAGTACTATGAGCTTCCTCCAGGATTTTCTTTCTCAGCTCTTCATCATTGGGGACACAAAGGCGGCTCCCCTGATAAAGAATTCCATTGTCTGATACTCGAAACTCTGAATTTTCTTCTTTCTATATCCCTTGCTTGATCTTCTGGATATCTGGATCTTCACTTTGCTTTCTCTGTATATCCTCAAGCAAGGTAGACTCTAAGGTCAATGCAGAGAGTTGCTCATAAATAATTTTCATTCCAAAGTCTGATAACTCCTTCTACAGTGGTAGGGCTAATGATGACAAAGACATCAGGGATGCACTGGATTTCCTGCTTAGTACATCTGCCACTTTATTAGATTTGCCTGGGTGGTAGAGGATTTCACAGTCATAATCATTAACCAACTCTAGCCACCTACGCTGTCTCATGTTTAAGTCCTTCTGAGTAAAGAAATACTTTAAACTCTGATGGTCTGTGGAGATTCTGCACTGGACTCCATACAAGTAGTGTCACCAGAGTTTCGGTGCAAAGACCACAGCTGCCAGCTCAAGATCATGAGTAGGGTAGTTCTTCTCGTAATCTTTGAGTTGTCTGGAAGCATAAGCTATAACTTTTCCTTCTTGCATGAGTACAGCTCCTAGGCCCATCTTGGAAGTATCACTGTAGATGTCAAAACTCTTGACACTTTCTGGAACCGTCAGGATGGGAGCACTGGTCTGTTGGATCGAGACGCGCTAGAGGGGGGAGGGGGGTGAATAGCGCTCGTGGCTATTTCGTTCGATTATCGGAAAACTAAAGAATTATCGGAGTAATTAAGCAGCGGAATAAAACAAAGTAAGCACACAGAGACAAGAGGATTTTTACTTCGTTCGAAGCCTTGATCGACTCCTACTCGAAGGCCCGCGATCCTTGATCGCTTCCGGTGGGCAACAACTATAAGCTCGTTAAAAGATTACACTTATGAGTACAAATAAAAGCTATAAATATTATACCGACAACAAGAAATTCTAATTCTGAAGCTTCGGGTCGTCGGGCACTTGTAGTAGTACTTCGGAGCGTCTTTTGGAGCAGCGTGTTGATGAAAGATCACTTAGAATTCGTTGTCCTTTGAAGCTGCACCTCAACCCTCCTTTTATATGCGGTTCCGGGCGCCTGGATCCCTTCCAGGCGCCTGGAGTGTGACGTGGCCAACCAACCAGGACCTGCTCCGAGCGCCTGGAAGTCCGGGCGCCCGGACCTGTTCCGGGCGCCCGGACCTCCGGGCGCCCGGATCCATCCCGGGCGCCCGAACAACCTTTTTCCAGCAGGTTCCTCACCTGCAAACAAAGGTTAGTCCGAGCAAAATACCCTGCACGATAATGTTAGAATATGATAAAACACAGTAAGTAATAATTGACAGTCTTCGGATTGTCCGAGTCTGACTTTGGATTTCCAGCTGGAAATCCTAGGTCGACCCGACGCCTACTGTTCCCTCTACGGGGATAGCGTCCTCACCTACTCCACTCAGGAGATTTACCTGTTGCCAGTGCGATCCTCGAGATCGACTGGACTTTTGCTCAGCACTCGATGCTTCCGGACTTTCTGCTGGACATCCGCTTCCCGGCTAGTCCAGACTTTCACCTGGTTCGCGACACCAGGACTTTCCACCTAGGGTTACCACCCCCTAGGACTTTTGCCTGAAGCCATCGACCTTCCAAGACTTTCCGCATAGGGTTACCACCCCCTATGACCTAGGGTTACCACCCCCTAGAGTTTTCCCTTTGCCTAACCGCAGCTAGGACTTTCCTGAAATCCTCAAGTAGACTTGTTAGACTAAAAAACATCTTAACTTTGAATTCTTTGCCGTTATCAAAACACGAGTTCGATCGTCGGATGCTTCCCGCACCAACAATCTCTCCCTTTTTTATTATGGCAACACAAGTTCGAAGTTAAGTAAACAAGCGAATAGATAGTCATTTTAAACACAGGTAAAATTTTGCTAAGTATAGCTGAACAATGTAACTAAAATAAATTTTGCCCTATATACTCCCCCTTAACTTTGGCTCCCCCTTAACTTTTGCTCCCCCTTAGTTTTTAACTTCTTGAATTTTATGTTTACATTTTTGCTACTCTCCCCCTTTGCCATAACTCAAAAAAATAGGCAATGTATAAAGAGTTGTACATGATTAAAGTTAGCAATATTCAACAGAGTTTGGAAGTTAAGGTCAATTGAAATTTAAGTTTTTAGGACCAGTTTATTCATTTAAGTTCAGTTGGTCCTTAAGTCCAAGCACAAGTCATGTTTATATATTAGGTATCAGAGCCATAGAGAACAAAACATTCTTGAAAAAGAAATTGAGTATCTTTTGCCAACTGTCTAACCTTTAGTTACTTGCTGATTGTCTATAGGACAATAGCTTTTACTAGGTTAGTCAAGTTAAGTTATATAGGTCCAGATAGACTTGACTAGAGCTGGAGAACTTTAACTTGATTAATGTTTATTGCATATTTAACGCCTAGACTCACATTGATGCACAGATATAAGCATTCTTGAGTCCAGGCTATACCCTATACATCTCACGCCATTCTATATTTTTCAAACACAATCAAGGTAAACCTAGGTGTTTGTGAGATGCTCTGGCTTAATTCTAGGGGAACATGATATCTAGGGGGGAAATCCTAGACTAAACCCAACTTTTGAAAGTCTAGTAAAATTGGAGTTTTGAAAACTGTTTTTCCTAGAATTTGAAAACAAAATAATAATAGTAAGATATCTATTCTACCCAACACATTCCTATTTGCCTTCTAAGTCCACTGAACTCAAGTTCAGGTAAGGGTTTTGTAAAAATGTCAGCTAGGTTTGATTTGGACTCAACGTGGTTGAGTGCAATTTCACCTTTAGCTACATGATCCCTTACAAAGTGGTGTTTTACCTCTATGTGTTTGGTTCTAGAGTGGTGTATAGGATTTTTGGTCAGATTAATTGAGCTGATATTATCAATAAAGATTTTAGTATTTTTATAGTCTAGTTGATAGTCTTTTAGTGTATGCATCATCCATAACAATTGAGATGCACATTCTCCTAGAGCTATGTATTCAACTTCTGTAGTGGATAGAGCAACATAATGTTGCTTTCTGCTTGACCAACTTACTAGGCACTGACCTAGAATCTGGCAGCCACCACTTGTACTTTTTCTGTCTAGCTTGCACCCGGCATAGTCTGAATCAGAATAGCCATAAAGGTCAAAAGTGCAAGTTCTTGGATACCAAAGTCCTACATTTAGAGTTCCTTTAATATACCTCAGTATTCTTTTAACATATGTTAGGTGTGACTCTTTTGCACAGGATTGGTATCTTGCACACATACCTACTGCAAACAGTATGTCAGGTCGACTTGCAGTTAGATAAAGTAAACTCTCTATGGCACTCCTATAGTATTTTGGGTCTACAGGTTTTCCTTCAGGGTCAGAGTCAATGTTTATGTTGGTTGCCATTGGAGTATTTATAATTTTTGAGTTTTCCATGCTGAATTTTTTGATTAACTCCTTAGCATACTTAGTTTGATAAATGTAGATTCCATCTTTGGTTTGTTTTATTTGTAAGCCTAAGAAAAAGTTGAGTTCCCCAACCATGCTCATTTCAAATTCACTTTCCATTAACTTAATAAATTCTTTTAGAAATTTTGAGTTAGTTGAGCCAAAAATTATGTCATCAACATAGATTTGGGCTATAAAGATGTCTTTTCCTATAGTTTTCACGGACAAAGTAGGATCAATTTGTCCTTGGTTAAATTCTTTGGATATTAAGTAATTAGATAATCTTTCATACCATGCTCTAGGGGCTTGTTTTAGTCCATATAGTGCCTTTTTTAATTTAAAAACGTGATTAGGGTAGTCTATGTCTTCAAACCCTGGATGTTGGCTTACGTAGACTTCTTCCTTGATAAAACCATTTAAAAAGACTGACTTAACGTCCATTTGGTACAATTTGAATCCTTTATTGGTTGCATAGGCTAATAACATCCTAATGGACTCGAGTCTAGCTACTGGAGCATAGGTTTCATCATAGTCTAGGCCTTCGACTTGACTAAACCCTTTGGCTACTAATCTTGCCTTGTTTCTTACTATAACACCGTGATCATCTAACTTATTCCTAAAAACCCATTTAGTATCTATTATTGATTTATCTATGGGTTTAGGTACAAGGTCCCAGACTTGGTTTCTCTCAAATTGGGCTAATTCTTCCTGCATTGCAATGATCCAGTCTGGATCAGGCAGGGCTTCTTCTATAGTTTTAGGTTCAATTTTAGAAATTAGAGCAATCTGACTAAGGTTTCTATAGGACGATCTAGTTCTGACTCCTAGGTTTGGGTCACCCAAAATTTGGTCAGGTGGGTGAGAGGTGCTTATTCTAGTTGGTCTTATTTGTGAGTCAGAAACTGGTTCTTCAGACTCATTAAGATTAGTTTGGATTTCATCATCATCTACATCTCTTGGATTAGTGTTAATATTTGCATTTATATTAGGTAAGTTGTTTTCTTCATCAAATATTACATTAGTTGTTTCTTCAACTTTCAATGTATTTTGATTATATACTCTAAAGGCTCTACTGGTAGAGGAGTATCCTAGGAATATTCCTTGGTTAGATTTGGGTGTAAATTTTCCTAAGTAATCTTTAGTATTTAAAATGTGAACTTTACAACCAAATACCTTTAAATAATTTAGATTGGGAATTTTATGATAGTAGTGTTCATACGGTGTTTTGTTGTGATATTTGTTTATTAAAATTCTGTTTTGAATATAATTTGCCGTATTTATTGCTTCAGCCCAAAATTGGTGACTTAACTCATATTCGTTTAACATTGTCCTAGCGGCTTCTTGTAGTATTCTATTTTTACGTTCTACTAGTCCATTTTGTTGGGGGGTTCTAGGACATGAAAATTCATGTTGGTATCCATTTATTTTACAAAATTGGGTGAACTTATGATTTTCAAATTCCCCTCCGTGATCACTTCTTATTCTTTTAATTTTAGTATCTTTTTCATTTTCCATTAAGTTGCAAAAATTACTAAATATTTCATAGGTTTCATCTTTTGTTTTTAGAAATTTTACCCAAGTGTACCTGGAGTAGTCATCAATTATTACTAAGCAATATTGGTTCTTGTTTAGTGATTTGGCTCCATGTGAATCAAATAGATCAAGGTGAAGGAGTTCAAGTATGGTGTTGGATCTTTCTAGGTTAGTTGACTTATGGGTTGACTTGGTTTGTTTTCCTTTTTGACATGCATCACAGATTGAATTTTCAATAAATTTTAATTTGGGCAAACCTCTAACTAGACCATTTTGACTCATTCTTGAAATAAGTCTTGTGTGTGTGTGACCCAGCCTTCTATGCCACAGTTGGGTTTCCTCTTGTTGTGTCAGGAGACACTTTATAGAGGATATTGATAAATTAATTGTGTAGATGTTATTTTTCCTAAGTCCTTTAAGTTTAATTTCTGGATTTTCAATATTTTTAACTAGACATCCAGATTTATCGAAATTAACTAGATATCCGCTGTCACACAATTGACTTATACTTAGTAAATTAAAGTTAAAATTTTCAACCAATAAAACATTTTGAATAATGAAATCGGAACTAAGTTCAATATTACCTTTTCTGATTACTTTAAGTTTACCGTTGTTGCCGAATGCAACTGATCCTAGACTCTTGTAATTGAGTTTGGTAAACTTCAACTTATCTCCAGTCATATGTCTGGAGCATCCACTATCCAACATCCATTAATCCAATTCCTACACATGAAGTAGTTGAATTGGTTTCTTTTTAATGGATTAAAGATAGCGTGATTGAAGCAGACACTATGTTTATTGTCTCCTTAAATTTTCTATTAGCAAACACTTATGTTTATTGAGTTTAAGAATAATTTTGAGATTTAATTATGGAAGGGTTTTTAAATAATTTTGAAGTTGATTATGAAAGGATTTTTAAATAATTTTGAAATTGATTTTGAAAAGATTTTTAAATAATTTTGAAAAGATTTTGAAAAAATTTCTAAATAATTTTGAAATTAATTTTGAAAAGATTTTTAAATAATTTTGAAAATATTTTTAAATAATTTTGAAAAGATTTTGAAAAGATTTTTAAATAATTTTGAAATTAATTTTGAAAAGATTTTTAAATAATTTTGAAATTAATTTTGAAACGATTTTTAAATAATTTTGAAAAGATTTTGAAAAGATTTTTAAATAATTTTGAAAAGAATTTGAAAAGATTTTTAAATAATTTTGAAAAGATTTTTAAATAATTTTGAAATTAATTTTGAAAAGATTTTTAAATAATTTTGAGATTAATTTTGATAAGATTTTTTAAATAATTTTGAAATTAATTTTGAAAAGATTTTTAAATAATTTTGAAATTAATTTTGAAAAGATTTTTAAATAATTTTGAGATTAATTTTGAAAAGATTTTTCAAATAATTTTGAAATTAATTTTGAAAAGATTTTTAAATAATTTTGAAATTAATTTTGAAAAGATTTTTAAATAATTTTGAAAAAAATTCTAAATAATTTTGAAATTAACTTTGAAAAGATTTTTAAATAATTTTGAAATTAATTTTGAAAAGATTTTTAAATAATTTTGAAAAGATTTTTTAAATAATTTTGAAATCAATTTTGAAAAGATTTTTAAATAATTTTGAAATTAATTTTGAAAAGATTTTTAAATAATTTTGAAATCAATTTTGAAAAGATTTTTAAATAATTTTGAAAAGATTTTGAAAAGTTTTTTAAATAATTTTGAAAAGATTTTGAAAAGTTTTTTAAATAATTTTGAAATTAATTTTGAAAAGATTTTGAAAAGTTTTTAAAAAGATTTAAATAATTTTGTTTCTTAGTCATCTCACCCGATCTAAATTGTCAATCAGGGAATCCTATAATTGATGTGAGATGATTTATTGTTGAATTCAAGGGTCTAGTTTAACTTTGTGTAAGATTCAGGTTTAGCTTTGGGTTCAACAAGTAAGCATTCTTTGGATAAACTTCTGGGCTATGGTGAGTCACAAGGAGCTCATTAAAGTAACCATGCCTTCGAGGTCTTCCAAATAGTCCTACCCATTGAACTTAATACTAATCCTTGGTCTAACTAGTTAGGATCCATTTAAGGGTAGCTTCGGTCAGTTCCACTTGGCCAAATGTACCAAATCGAAGCCATATCTTCCTAGACATGCGATGCCCAAGCTTCCCTAACGTACTATCATCCAAAAATTTCACCAGTACTGTGGTTCAAGTTAAACTTCTCCTTTTTAATCTATCCTTAATTACCCTACCGGGTAGTCTACTCTTGTTTTACCCATTCTGGGTAAATTAGGTTCAGTTACCCTGTCGGGTAGTTCTGTTAGAGGTGCCAGCTAGTTTGGATCCTCCATCTATTTTTAATTTAATTTTATATTTTGAATTTTGAATTTAGATTTTGTAATTTAAGTTTTGAATTTTGTAATTTAATTTTGAATTGTTAATTTAAATTCGAATTTAGAATTTAGATTTTGTAATTTAATTTTGAATTTAGAATTTAGATTTTGTAATTTAAGTTTTGAATTTTGTAATTTAATTTTGAATTTTTAATTTAAATTCGAATTTAGAATTTAGATTTTGTAGATCGTTTTCATATTAGTTTTCCCTGGATCACGGCCTCGATACGGTCTGTCGAGATAGTATATTTGATCCTTCGGAACCCAGTATTGGCCAAGTCCAACTTGATTGATCAATTTGGACTTGGGGACTCATGCTTGGACTGATTTGCTATTTTGTTTTATTAATGATAAATAAGATCTATATTTCTTTTTACTTTTATATCCCAGTCCAGTTTTGTTGTAGACGGCTCTTTATGTCCCAAGAATTAGATCAAAATTCTTGGAGCCTAGAGAGAACTTTTCTAAAGTAATTTTTAAATCTTTTAACTGATTTTTCAGATTTGAATTTTCTTTTTCAAGTTGTTGTACTTGAGTTGAGTCTTCAATTTGAACTTGATCAGGTAAAGATTTTAAGTTAGTTACTTCTTTAAGAATGGTTACTTCTTTTAAAAGTGACTTAATTTTCAAATTTGACTTGGCTAATTTGCGAAGTAAATAATTGACTAAATTATTAAGTCTAGAAATACTTACAGCGGAGTCTGGCCCTTCGGAAACGGATGCGGATCCGTGGCTTTGCTCGGAGTCGGCTTCTGACTCGCTCTCGGATTTGATGATCTGGTCCCGGGCCATCAATGCGAGTAAACTCATTTGGTCGAGTTCGTCGTCTTCGTCCTCCGAAGAAGATTCGTCCCAGGTTGCCTTTAGGACTTTCTTTCTTCTTTGCTTCTTGGCTTCCTTTTGGTTGGGGCAGTTTGCCTTGATATGGCCCTTCTGGTTGCACCCGAAACATGTGACTTCGAATTTTACCTTTGATTGGGCCTCCTTAGATTGAACTGCCTTCTTCAGATCTTTCTTGTTGAAGCCCTTCTTCTTCTTGTAGAGTTTCTTTACAAGATTCACAAACTCGCTGGCCAGATCATCTTCTGAATCTTCTGAATTGGGTTCGTCTTCTGATTCTGATTCAACTTTTCGCCGTCCTCTTGATTCCCGTGTTCGACTCGTTCCTGCAATCAAAGCAATACCTTTCTCGGATGGCTGTGCATTAGTTTGTTCATGGAGTTTAAATTCACTAAATAACTCGTCTAATTTTAAGGACGACAAATCCTTAGAGACTTTGTAGGCATCCACCATTGATGCCCACAATGTACTCCTAGGAAATGAGTTAAGGACATACCTTATTATATCTCTGTTTTCTACTTTCTGCCCGATTCCATGAAGGGAATTCAAGATATCTTGAATTCGAGCGTGTAAAGAACTTGCCGTCTCGCCTTCCTGCATTTTCAAATTATATAGTTTATTAAGTAACAAATCACGCTTACTTACCTTAGTTTCAGAGGTTCCTTCGTGAAGTTCGATCAGTTTCTCCCATAGTTCCTTTGCGGAGGAGAATGGACCGACTCTGTTGAGCTCTTCTTTGGTAAGACCGCATTGGATGGTGCAGGTGGCTTTGGCGTCGGCTTCCACCTTTTTGATAAATGTTGGCTCCCAGTTTTCACAGGATGTAGGCTTACCGTCGGTACCAGTTGGTAGTTCCAGTCCTGTTTTGACAATCATCCAGGTGTCGAACTGGATCTTCAGATATATCTCCATTCGCCCTTTCCAATATCCGAAGTCCTCTCCGGAAAATAGTGGGGGACGAACGGTGCTATATCCTTCTTGTTGGGCCATTTAGATCTACGAAAACAGAAACAACAAGATCTATTCCAAGACTAAGTCTTGGATTAGTAGTGCTGGAGGAAGGAAAAAAAAAATAGGCTCAAGTGGTATTGTCCAACTTTGAGCAGAAAATCGATTCGTGAAAAGAAATTAGAATATAGCTATGAGGCTAAATTCTAATCGACTCCGAACAAAACCACGAAAAAAATTGTCTTGAATTGTCTCGAATAGTGGTTGCACTGATTCAAGACGACCCCGCTCTGATACCAATTGTTGGATCGAGACGCGCTAGAGGGGGGGTGAATAGCGCTCGTGGCTATTTCGTTCGATTATCGGAAAACTAAAGAATTATCGGAGTAATTAAGCAGCGGAATAAAACAAAGTAAGCACACAGAGACAAGAGGATTTTTACTTCGTTCGGAGCCTTGATCGACTCCTACTCGAAGGCCCGCGATCCTTGATCGCTTCCGGTGGGCAACAACTATAAGCTCGTTAAAAGATTATACTTATGAGTACAAATAAAAGCTATAAATATTATACCAACAACAAGAAATGCTAATTCTGAAGCTTCGGGTCGTCGGGCACTTGTAGTAGTACTTCGGAGCGTCTTTTGGAGCAGCGTGTTGATGAAAGATCACTTAGAATTCGTTGTCCTTTGAAGCTGCACCTCAACCCTCCTTTTATATGCGGTTCCGGGCGCCTGGATCCCTTCCGGGCGCCTGGAGTGTGACGTGGCCAACCAACCAGGATGCTCCACGTGGCGAAGTCGCGCAGGGGATAGAATTTGGTCCCGGGCGCCCTGATCCATCCCGGGCGCCCGGACAACCTTTTTCCAGCAGGTTCCTCACCTGCAAACAAAGGTTAGTCCGAGCAAAATACCTTGCATGACAATGTTAGAATATGATAAAACACAGTAAGTAATAATTGACAGTCTTCGGACTGTCCGAGTCTGACTTTGGATTTCCAGCTGGAAATCCTAGGTCGACCCGACGCCTACTGTTCCCTCTACGGGGAACGCGTCCTCACCTACTCCACTCAGGAGATTTACCTGTTGCCAGTGCGATCCTCCAGATCGACTGGACTTTTGCTCAGCACTCGATGCTTCCGGACTTTCTGCTGGACATCCGCTTCCCGGCTAGTCCAGACTTTCACCTGGTTCGCGACACCAGGACTTTCCACCTAGGGTTACCACCCCCTAGGACTTTTGCCTGAAGCCATCGACCTGCCAAGACTTTCCGCATAGGGTTACCACCCCCTATGACCTAGGGTTACCGCCCCCTAGGGTTTTCCCTTTGCCTAACCGCAGCTAGGACTTTCCTGAAATCCTCAAGTAGACTTGTTAGACTAAAAAACATCTTAACTTTGAATTCTTTGCCGTTATCAAAACACGAGTTCGATCGTCGGATGCTTCTCGCACCAACATGGTCAGTCTCCTCTTTAGCTCTTGGAAACTCTGCTCACATTTGTCTGACCATTCAAACTTCTTATTCTTCCTAGTTAAGGCTGTTAGTGGAGAAGCTATCCTGGAAAAGTCCTCCACGAATTTCCTGTAGTACCCAGCTAAACCAAGGAAGCTTCTGATCTCCTTGCCGTTCTTGGGTTTATGCCAGTTGTTGACCGCCTCTATTTTGGCTGGATCCACTTGAATACCTTCTTTAGAAATTATGTGACCTAGAAACGCCACCTGCTCTAACCAGAACTCGCACTTTGAGAATTTAGCATACACCTGCTTTTGCTGAAGGGTCTGCAATACTATCCTCAAGTGCGTGTCATGCTCCTCTGGGGTTCTTGAATAGACTAGAATGTCGTCGATGAATACGATGATAAATTTGTCAAGGTATTCTCTGAACACTCTGTTCATTATGTCCATGAAGACTGCAGGTGCATTAGTCACACCAAAAGGCATAACTACGAACTCATAGTGTCCGTATCTAGTCCTAAAAGTTGTTCTGGGTATATCACTTTCCTTCACTTTCAGCTGATGGTACCCAGAGCGCAGATCTATCTTAGAGAACATAGTTGCCCTGTTTCAAATGATCAAATAAGTTGTCAATTCTGGGCAGTGGATACTTGTTCTTGATTGTCACTTGATTAAGAGCTCTATAATCTATGCACATCCGCATAGATCCGTCCTTCTTCTTGACAAACAACACAGGAGCTCCCCAAGGTGAGTGACTAGGGCGGATGAAGCCTTTGTCAAGCAGCTCCTGAAGTTGCTCTTGTAACTCTTTTAGCTCCGCTGGAGACATGCGATACAGAGCTTTTGAAATTGGACCGGTGCCAGGAACCAATTCAATCTCAAAGTCCACTTCTCTGTTGGGAGGCAGTCCAGGTAGCTCTTCTGGAAATACTTCTGGATACTCGCATACTACCCGAACATCCTCCTGCTTGAGTCCTTTCTGTTCTTCTGCATTTACTATGTAAGCAAGAAAACCAGCACACCCTTTAGCTAACATCTGGTGAGCTGCTAGAGAAGAGAGAAGTTTCTGGGTCTTCTTCCTTGGCACTCCCGTGAATTCAAAAGATGGTTCACCTTTTGAATTCTATAAACTCTTCATAATGTTTATTGGTGATCCGTTGGCGGAGGAATTCTTCGTGACTCTATCTCGGAGTCAGTCCAGCTCATCTGATTGACTACTCTCTTACTCTTAACTCTCTCTCCCACCACATACGAGTATTTCCTGATAGGCATAAAGAGGCACACTTGACCTTCTTGACTTCTGGCTAGTCAAGAAGCTCCATGATGCTTTCCAGTGTCTTGAACCAAGCCTGGGCATCCCAGGAGAAACTTTCTGGCTTCAGCTTCAGCCACTGTATCAGGTATGTTTCTTGTCTTCTAGGTGTTGTGGCGACTTCCAGGGCGGCTGGTGGAACCTCAGTCACCACTGGAGTCTCCACATTGATAGTTGGAGGAGTGGGAGGAACTGGCTGCTGATTGGCTATCAGATTGGCAATCACTTGTTGCTGCTCTACTACTTGTCTCTGGAGTTGGGCAACAACTTCAGAGAGATTGGGCTCAGTTGATCTAAGCTCTTCATTCTCCTGATCTTGGTTCTCCGTACGAACAGTACAAGGACGTCCTTTCCTTGACATCTAATTATACAAAGAAAAAGACTTGGTATCTTCTCCATCCATTCTAAACATACTTATGTATATGAATATAAGAGAAACAAAACTTCTATCTTACTAAAGCGCATATAAGCAATTACTCCATACTGCAAATAATAAAGAAAACTTAAATACTTTCTTACTTGAAGACGGCAAGGCTGATGCTGATGTGTGTGTGATGCTGGAGAATGGGAACGACTCTGATACCAACTGTAATGACCACCCTTCTTACTATACTATACTACTCTCTAAGGATGACCGTTACTTATCTACTAACTCTACTTAACCGGTATGATCGAAACCACGAGGAGTCTCTACCGAAAAATTTTGACAAAGCCTCCCCTGTACCGGTGACAATAATCTGAGATACATAGATATATACTTCAGCCACAAGCCGCTGGAACATGTATCAAATACTCATGCAGTTTAATAAGTGTCAAACACTAAAATACTACTTATTACACAGAGACTCATCACAGCATGCAATCTAAGATACGAATAAACTCAATAAAACAAGGAATAAAAATACAAACTCAAATGACATAAACCATAAAGTACAACTCAACTATTTCTTATCCACTAAACATGAAAACTCAAAGCTTCCCAGATCTCTCCATAGTCCTAGCATCACACGCCTCCATAAGACATCCTCCTTGTCGCCTTCCTCTTTACACTTTAACTTTTCCTTTATCTGCAGTAGGAGGAAAATAAATCTATAAGTGAAACACTTAGTAAGTACTAATCTATCTCACAAAAACTCGAAAATGCATAAGATGCAAAGGATGCTGAAACTGAAATGCTAAAAGAAAAGGCTAAACATGCTCATCTAATAGCAAAGCACTAAAATAAACTGCATACTCATGATATATAAGAATAAATCTGCATGCTGGAAATAAAGCTAATCATGCTCAATAAACTCATAAGGAAGCAAATGAAAACCAATACTGTATGCTTAGAATTATAAGAGCTAAACTTTGCTAGTTCTAAACATAGGTGATACTTGTTTCCTTTACTTATAGCCTTATACTTGAAATTAAGATTTAACTTTCTCCTTCTCATTCTTGGGCCCAGGCTTAGTACCAAAATGTGTGCTCTCTAATAGAGACTGGGGTAGCGAGCCTCCAGTCCTATGAGGGTAAAGACCTCGGTCTTACCAGGGACAAGACCTTGGAATTGGTCACCTGGATTTTGTTTAACGACAACCTCAGAAGTCGGGTACTAGCCTCTTACTTTAAATTACTTATTATCTTTTCTAACTAGACCTTGGTCTTTCTCTACTCATAACTTCTCATAATCGCCTAAGAGAGCTTACTAGAATACTGTAAGTATATCTAACAAGTAGGGAATTACAAGTAATTGAGCATGCTATAAAAATAAAGCAAAGGAAAGCAAATCTGACTTCTTTAAGCATGCTACAATATACATAAATCAAAGGAAAGCAAATCTGAACTCTCTAAACATGCTACAATAAACATAAATCAAAGGAAAGCAAATCTGAACTCTCTAAGCATGCTATAATCTGTTCATGCACATCTTAAAGCAAAGTGAAAGCAAAAATCAGCATACTACACTTGTAAAAAATCTGCACTTAAGCTCAATAAAATGCATAAACAATTCTACAACTACAGTGTATGAATAAAGTCTAATAGCAAAACAAAGAAGACTGCTCATATTCGTAAACAACAAAACAAAGAACTAAACATGCTCGCACACAGCAAAACAAAGAGAACTGCTCATGCCCAACTCGTAGCAAATGAAAAACTGCATACGTTCAACTAATGATAAATGAAAAATCTGCATGTGTTCAACTAAGGGTAAATGAAATCTGCACATGAATTCTGTACAATAAGCTTAATAAAATCTGCTCATGTGCCTAAGGTGGGCAAGGGAACTAAAACTGAAATGCATGTAAACATCTTTAGACTACTCATGACCGTTTAATGAGTACACCTCATATGTAATCAGTGAATATTAGCAACACTACTAATGAGATAAACAGGGAACTAAGTATCTGTTAATCATACTAGTAATTAATATGACCGTCAATAATTAGTTACACCAACTGATACTCTACCAAAATATTTAGAGTTGGTATAATCAGTTGGAAACGACTCATACTCTTCCTTAATAAATTGATACCAACAAGTTAAGTCGAGCTGTGATAAACTTCCTCAACTAACAGGTTATGCCAACTAGATAATTATTTGGAGTTGCTCTAATTAATTAATGACCCTTCTCACTTAAGAAAGCCAAACCTTCCTTTCTTTTTTTTTTTTGTGATCCCTTTATGAAACTTACGGCAGCAACACAAAATCCCTAAACATGCTTCAACTTTAACCATGTCATGCTCCAATAACCCAACAAAAGATCTGTAACTACTATGCAAGAGAAATCTAAAATCTGAACCATTTCCTCCCCATTGTCTAGCAACAAATCCCAAATCTGCAGGGTTGCATATAATCCGATCATGCCCATTAGGGTAGCAAAGAAAACCTAAATTTGAGATGCTGATCATAGGGGCTATAAAATGAAATACTAATTATAAGAGCTATGGAATGAAATGTTAACGACAAGGGGCTGTAGAATCTACATAACATGCTTGATCTACAAACATGCTTGCTCTACAAAAATGACAGCATGCTTCAAGAGAAAACCTTCTTTACAGAATACTTCAAAAACCAAAGAAAAGACTCAAGAATCCAAAACCTCAATTCACCGCAGCAAGCTTCAAAATCAACTAGTTCCCAATCCTCAATTCACGGCAACAAGCCCTAAGCCAAGAATCTTCACGTCAAAACTCGAAAAATAAGGAAAAATGCAATCCGAAACCATTCCTACCGCAGGTGAGTAGTACTTACCCCTTGTTCTTGCACTTACAACCGAGAAGAGGTCCTAGGGTTCGGAGAAGGTGAAGATCTCGGTGGCTTCTTTGTGTTTTCGAGCTCCCCTCGTCGAGGTGGTCACGCACAGGTGAAGACCGGCCGGAAGAAAGCCCTTCGCCAGCGCCAGAGGCGTGCCCTAGGTCCGCTTCTTCGCCCAAGAGAGAAGAAATCGCACTGACGCCGTGTGAGGAGGGGGAAGAGAAAATTTTCGGAAAAAGAAAAACCTAATTCTCTTCTTATAACTAGGGTTTTCATTAAACCAACTACCACTTATATACAATTCGTTCTTTCCTTAATTAACATAACCCACTTGCACACTTGGTTGGCTGTGTTCTGCTTAAAGCTCGGCTCGTGGGGTTCAAATCTCGGCTGCAGCCCTTTTCTTCCTATTATTTCCTGTTATTAACTTCTACTACTTATTTAGATTTTGTTCTCTATATGTTCACAAAAAAGGTCGTGGAACAGTTGGTTGGCTGGATTCGGTTAAGGCTTGGTTCAGGTCCGAGGTCCACGGTTCGAATCTCGGCTCGGATTTTTTTTGTCAAAACTTCTTTCGTTTAGTAAAAATACCAAACGACTTCCAAAAATTGCATAAAAATACTCTAAAAATTTATAAAAATCTCTAGAATATTTTAAAATCATTTCCAAATATTTTTAAGGACATTTAGAACTCGAAATAGGGAAAGTTGGGTTGTTAAGGTAGGAAGAAAATCTCTAGGAATCTAAAATAAGATCTAAAATTGTGCCAATATTGGATCTTAATCTAATTACAGAGATGGATGAAGCTACAGAATTTGAAGAAGAGTAGGATGCCAGGAAGTGCACAGCAGGGCTACTGAAATTCGAAGGTTAGTTTAGTGCCTAGTACATGTGATGATAGCACCCAATAAAGATTTACTTGAGTGTTAGTCCTTTTAGTGCAACCTTCTTTTCTGCTGCAAGTGTGAGAAATTGGAAACATAAGAAAACTCAAATTTGCAAGAACAGAAATAGAGAAGTATGCAGAATATAGTTTGATCTTTTATCCATTGATTGCTTGGTGTTCCTGCAGTTTTCTTTAAACATGAATGATTGAATATGAACTTCTGAAGTAATTCAAATTGAAGTACTTGGATGATCTTTTATCATTTTCAGCTGTCTTCATTTTTACAGTTTTCTTCAAACTCAGTGTTCTGCAGTTTTTCCTGTAATTTTAATTTAATGCAAAATGCAGTTTTCTTCTGAAGATCTCTTCAGTTTGTTCTCCAGTACTATGCAAGAGCAAAAAACTGGAGGAGGATAGAAAAGGAATGAGTGGTGGATGTTCATCAATTGTTAGATTGCTTGAATTTTTGCAGATTGTGCTGAATTGGAATTCAGATCAGTGGCTGTGACTTCTGAAATTCCTAATTGGATAGGTACAAAATTGTCAAATTTATATCACAATCAGTTCAAAATTCAATTTAACCATGTTGTCAACTAAATTCAAAGAATTCTGACATGTTTCAGAATTCTACAATTGATATATAAGATATAGCAAAATTTGCAAGTGATATGAAGTTGTTTGTGCAAATATTTCTTTTACAAACTTCAGGACAGTAAAAGATCAAGTGGAGCACTTGGTTTTCATTTCTTAAATAATAATTTCTGAAATTCTATATCTTTGGAAGCTATAATGATATGTGTTCCTGCAGGATTTAAATTTGAGTTGAGAAATGGACTAGAGATGCAGAATTAGAAAGCAGTGGCTAAAAGAGTATCATGTTTTTGGGTTCATGATGTGTTTAATTGTCCGAGACGGACAACAATTTAAGTGTGGGGGAGTATAATGTTTGGGAAGCAGTTTAAATTCTTTTAAGTGAAAATTCTAAAATTTCTATGGGATAAGTTGAAATCTGTAAAAAAAAATAGTGAAACATGTAGTTTCAAAGTGCTGGGAGCTGTACCAATTTGATTTTTCTGATCTAAGACTAATGGAATTCAAGTTTACATTGATTGAATACTAAATGAAATAATCTAGAGGAATTATAGAACAAAGCTTGAGCTATGGATTTCAGAATCAGAATTTACTAGTGTTCCTCAGCTCTGTTTTCAGTTCTGAATTTTGTACTGTTAATGTAGAAGCTGCACTTTAGTTCATTAAGGCTGCTAAACCATAGAAGATAGAAATAGAGAACAGAATCTGCAGCAGAAAAGGAAGAAATAGTGGCTAGAAAATTCCTTTAAAGCTGATTCCTTTGTCCAAGTTTCTGATCAATGGGATTTCAAGTGGAATTCTGTTAAGGGTGATTTAAGATTATTTTAGTCTCCAAGTGATGAAATTGAAGTGCAAAAAAAGTGAAGAAGAAAGGAAAAATAGTAGCAAAACAAAAGAGTATCAAGTGTGGAGATAGAGTATCAAAATTTTTGGATAGCCATCAAATTTAAGGGGAGGTTAGCTTGGTCTTTTGAATTGATAAAATCAAATGGTATTCATCTCTTTTCATATCAAAATGGTCAACTCATCAAGTATATTCCTCCAATACTCTTATCTTCTCATTTTTCTTCATTGAATTCTTTTCTTTTGCCTATTTCACTCACTTTTATTGTTCTTTTTAATTCCACTTCAATTCTTGTTGATTAAATCCTTTTGATTCATGTATTCTATATTTTATAGTGGTGGAGAATTAGAAAATAAGCAAGTCTATGGTAGTGAAATATTGTGAGTTGCATTGAGTGAGCTCCACTTATACACATGTTTGGGTGTGAGAGTTAGAATAGGTAAATACCTTGTGAGATTGTAACTTGCTTAATTTTTCAATTGGATTGAAACTACCATATCTACTGATTATTTTTGGATTGTATTCATGATTGTTTGTGATCTTTAGATGATCTTAGTTAAATTCCTTTTACTATCTTCTAGGTATTGGTAGGGAATTTTTTATGGAGATGATTTTTAGTTTTCCTTACTTGCACGGGACATTGAAGACTAAGTGTGGGGGATTTGATAACCATGATTTTACTGTATTATTTTGATTCATATATGCATGGTTACATAACATTTTATGCATTGTATCAATTTTGGACTTAATTGCAAATTATTTTATTTTCGTGTTATTTGATGCTAATAATTGATTCTTATTTTGTAGGCATCAAAGGATCTTGGATTTGGATCTATTCGAACCGAATTTGTGCTCGAATCAGAGTTTAAACGAGAAGATCAAGTTGCTGAGTATTATGGACCGTTCATCGAAGATTGGGCAATTCTGAACCATCTAGTGAAGATCTGGTCGATCCAACCTAAGGAATAGTAGATCCTGACCCTAGATCAAGATCAGCACCTTCGGATCAGATTTTTAGAGACTTTTCACCGTTGATCAAGCTCCAAATCAATCACAGCCGTCCGTTCAGATCTGGATTAGATTCAAAAGAGAAGCTACAGTGCTTTGTGTGCTTCGTCGACTCCTTCGCATAGTCTTGCGTCGCGCGAGCGCCACCGATGGTTTCCGACCCCATTCTTTCTCCGACCAACTCTTTCCATGACATCTTCATTGTATAGCTTCACGGCATCAGCATCCCGATCATCTGGATTCATCGGCGGGTGTTCCCTCCAGTGGAATTCTTTTCTCGGCAAGCCTCTCTGTTCACCTCAGATTTGGAGGTGTTCCTCTGATAATTGTCATTTATTGATGTTATTATAGCTCTTATACTCAGCATTTTCTTATCCTCTCGTGCAGTTAAATGTTGTTTAAATCATGTTTTACGAGTTAGGATATTATTTGGAGCTTGTTATAATTTTTCCCTAATTTTGGTAATATTTCATGATTTTTGTAGGGAATCAAAAGATGAGATAAGAAGTTGGTTCAACTTATTGGATGATGATTCACATTCAATTTGATTCCAACTCATTGAGCTTGAACCAAATCAAATTCCTCTCACCAAACCCTAAACCTCATTTGAACCCAACCTAAACCCACTTTCACCCGGTTCAAAAACAAGTATAAAACCCAATTTCTTCGCGGATGAATAGTGGCTTGCGCTACTGTTCATCCGCGACTTCTTTCCTTCCGCGCGATCGCAGCCCCCATCCTCTTCCAGATCTACTTCTCAGTGAGTTTCATTGGCGTTGGAGCTTCCATCCGTTGGCTTCCAAGATTTGATTGTCTGCACACGCCGGCAATTATTCCTCCGGAGCTCAGATCTATAAGCGATTCCACTATTTCAGCCATCAGCAGAGGACTTTCTCCATTGATAGTGACTCGCCCTCAATCTGAGAGTACCGATCCAGAGAATCTAGATTTCAGATCTGCAGAATTTCAAACTTGCAGTTCAGCTCGTCATCAGCTTTTCCAGAGAATCCAGCTCGTCAGATCTGCAGAATTCTCTGGTGCTGAAGGAGGTTGAACTGAGTTCAGTGGCTGAGAGCTCTTCCTTCAAGTCTGAAGTGAGGTTCATTAAGGGTCCTTGTGTGATGGCAAGGAGAGGCTTGTTAGAAGAGTAGATTTGATTAGAGATGGCTTAGATTTTAGTTCTGCAGTTTATTGTTTTTGCATCTTTGTTTTCTTTAGATTTTGTCATCGAATTCGTTGTTTCTTTAATCTGAATTGAGTAATTCTAGTTTTGTTCCTTTAGATCTTATTTCTGCAATTAAATTCTGTTCCTCTTGTTTCTCTAGCTGGGAATCTTTAGATTTTAATTCTGCAGTTTATTATTTCTGCATCTTTGTTTCCTTTAGATCTTGCTATCAAAATTCTTGTTCTCTAATTCTGAACTATGTAGTTCTAGTTTTGTTACCTTAGATCTCTTTTGTGCAATTCAATTCTGTTTTCTTTCTTGTTTCTACAGCTAGAGTTTTGCATTTCTGTGCTACAGTTTTTCTTCTTGCAATTCTAGTTTCGTATAAAATTTTTGCACAAGTCATTTCTGCAATTTTAATTCTGATGTATCTCTTTTAGCTTCTAAATCATAGAGTATGTTAGTTCTCTTAATCTAGGATTTAATCATTACTTAGGATCAGGTTTATTAGTTGCATTTCAATTCTTAAGTTAGGATTTGAAACAAAACTAAACACCCCCATTTTATCAGGAGAAAACCTAAAAAAAATAATAATTCTAGTCTAAGATCAAACATTCTACTATTAGTTTCCTTGAGATACTCGACCTTGGCTTTATACTACAATAATCTGGAGTAGTTAAGGGTTTTTAAGATTAATTAATTTGGAGTTCATTCATGACAATCAATTCAAACTTACCAAATTTTGGTGTCGTTGCCGGGGAAACTAGTAGAGTTTGTTTGTTTTTAGATTGAGCATAGTTTATCTTTTCTTTTTTTTCACTTCCTTGATTTTATTGTCTATCAACTTTTGTTCTAACTATTGATTTTTGGTGGTATGACCAGGTCCTCATGTGATAAGTTACTTGATCTTGATCCAGAAATTGAAAGGACCTTCAGAGCTTTGAGAATTCAAGAGAAAAATTCAGAGGACTCAGGAAGTTCTTTATCATCTTCAGATACCCCTATGGCTGATCATAGCAGAACAATGAAGGAGCTTGCAGCTCCTGATGAGGCTTTCAAGTATTCTTGCATTACTTATCCAGACTTGGCAAGAGATTTCGAGCTTAGATCTGGATTGATTCATTTGCTTCCAAAATATCAAGGATTATCTGGAGAAGACCCAAATAGACATTTGCATGAATTCCATGTGGTGTGTTCAACCATGAAGCCACAGGGTATTTCAGAAGAGGATATCAAGCCAAGGGCTTTTCCATTTTCATTAACTAGAGTAGCAAAAGATTGGTTGTATTATTTGCCACCAGGATATATCACTTCTTGGATTGATATGAAGAAGGCTTTCTTGGAGAAATTCTTTCCAACTTCAAGGACTGCAATTATCATGAAAAGTATCTGTGGGATTCAGCAAGTGGTGGGAGAGACATTATATGACTATTGGGAGCGATTCAAGAAATTATGTTCAAGTTGTCCTCAACACCAGATCAGTGAGCAGCTACTAGTCCAATACTTCTATGAGGGTTTACTACCTATGGACAGGAGTATGATAGATGCAGCAGCTGGAGGAGCTTTAGTGAACAAGACTCCAGAACAAGCTAGGGAGCTTATTTCGAACATGGCAGACAATTCACAACAATTTGGAAGTAGAGTTTTGACAACAAGAGGGGTTGGAGAGGTTCAAATGGTTTCCAATGAACAAAAGGAGATAAGAAGCTCATTATTGGAGTTAACATCTTTGGTGAAGTAATTGGCATTAAACAATGCTAATCAAGTTTCTATTTTGCCAAGCACACAGTTTCCGTATCAATCAAAGGGAGTTTGTGGCATTTGTTCAAGCCAAGACCACAATTCAGAGTTGTGCCCAAATCTTCATCAAGATGAGTCAGTAGCATCATTTTCTAGAGCTCAATTTCCTTAAAAATATGACCCCCATTCCTCTACTTATAATCCTAGTTGGAGAGATCATCCCAATTTTAAGTATACCAACTCATTTTATCAGCAACCACCTTCGAATCAGAATTTTCAGCAACTTCAACAGGGATTCCAGCAGCAGAATCAACATTTCCAGCACCCTTACCAACCTGCAAATCAATTCCAGCAACAATTTCAGCCTTATTAGCAGTTTCCAAATCAAAATCAGCAATGGCAATTCCAGAATCAGGGTGTTTAGCAAGGGAAAAATGTAATACAGAATGCACTTCCAGCACCTTCAAGATTAAGTTTGACTCAAGGAAGTTCTAATAGCTCTTCAAATTCGGATACACAACAGAAGATGGATGATTTGATGCAACAGATTTTACAACAGCAGCAATTGTTTTTACAGCAGCAGCAAATCAGCAAAGGACAAATTCAGCTTTGCAAAACATTGAAAGACAGATTAGCCAGCTAGCAATGAATATAAATCAAATGCAAGCTCAAGGTTCAAGTAAATTACCTTCTCAAACAATGCCAAACCCAAAAAATGTGAGTACGTTGACTCTTCGAAGTGGAAAAACCACAACAGAACCAATAAAAAAAGTTCCAATTGGATCAGATTTTGTTGCATCAATTCCGGATTCACATTTAAAAGATTTTGTATCAAGAAATTTGAATTCAGAACCCACTCAACCAGTTCAGATCAGTGGAAGAAATACATCAGAACAAACTTCAACAACTTTTTGTTCAGCAGAACAAAATGACTCACATTCAACTCCAATTTCAGCTCAAAATATAGAGAAAGAATCACAACAGCAAGGTATTGAGGTTGCTGTACCATTACCTTTTCCTCAAAGAAGAGTCCAACAAAGGAAAAATGTTGAGGAAGAGAAAGCTAAGGAATTTCAAGAACTCGTGAATTTGTTTAGCAAAGTGGAGGTGAATGTGCCCTTGTTAACCATGATAGAACAAGTTCCGAAATATGCAAAATTTCTCAAGGATGTATGTTTGCATAAGAAGAAATTAAAGGGGAATGAACTAGTTAGCATGGGAAAAAATGTTTCAACCCTTATTCAACCCATTCCTCAGAAGTGTGATGATCCAGGAGTTTTCACCGTGCCATGTACTATTGAAAATTATGTGTTTGAGGATGCTATGCTGGATTTAGGAGCTTCTATTAATGTAATGCCGAAATCAGTTTTTCTATCATTAGGTATTGGTCCTCTACAGCCTACGGGAGTTGTTATTCAGTTGGCCAACCGTAGTCAGGCTCATCCAGCTGGAGTGATTGAGAATGTTTTGGTTAAAGTGCGTGACCTTATATTTCCAGCTGATTTCTACATTTTGGATATGGAAGGTGATGTATTAATGAATAGAGCTCCAATCATTTTAGGTAGACCATTCCTTAAGATTTCCAGAACTAAGATTGATGTGCATGTGGGAACTCTATCTATGGAGATTGCTGATGTAGTTGTTGTAATGACCCAATTTTCTCTATTTCGAGTTCCAAATACCCATAAAAATATTTGGAAATGCTTTTAAAATATTCTAGAGATTTTTAGAAATTTTTAGAGTATTTTTACGCAATTTTTGGAGGTCGTTTAGTATGCTTACAAAAAGAAATTTTGACAAAAACCGTTGAAGGTAAGGCTCGAACCCGTGACCTCCGGCCGAACCAAACCCAACCGGACACAGCAAACCAACCGAGCTGCGAGCACTTTGTTAACTAAGTATGGAGAGAAAAAGATTTAAAGTATAATTATATGGGAAAACCCTAGATTTAAAAGAAGCTTAAGTTTTCTTTTCCCCGAACCGAAACCTCTTCTTCTCCTCTGCTTCTGCGTGTGCGACGGCGGGCTCGGGCGGAAGGCAATGGGAGCTAGGTTTTCCTTTCCCTGGCGGCCGGCGAAGGCTTCTTCCGGCGAACCCTTGCAGATCCGAGTTCCTCCCGTCGAAGAGAGCCCGCGGACATAGAAGAAGCGCCAAGTTTCAAGCTCCACCCGGAACCCTAGAAGTCTCCTTCCTCTCTCGGTTGTAAGTCCAAGCAATTCAAGGGTAAGTACTACTCACCTGTGGTAGGAGTTGCTCCGATCTTTCGGTTTTCGTTTCCTTGTTTTTTTTCTGAGTTTCTTGAATCCGAAACATGCTATAAAGATTTTGGCTTTGGGTGTTCTGCCGTGGGTTCCCTTTGTGTTATTTTCGGTTGTAACATGCCTAAAGGTTTCTGTGATTCTGTGAAGGTATAGTTTTGAATAAGTTACGTGGGTTTTGTTTGTAACATTTCAGCAAGCAGAATTATGCTAGGAAAGGGGCACGATCAGCCTTGTTACTTGGTTCCAGTAGTAGATTCTATGTTATCTGTAAAGCGTACACATTGCTATGTGTTTATTGAGTTCTTTAGATTTGGATTTCTTAAGTTTCAATTCAGCAAGTTGGATTCTTGCTTTTGGGTGGCTGCTGTGAGTTGATAAAAGGGAGAAGAAGGGATTTGAATGGTTTTAAGTCTGTTCTAGTTTAAAGCATGTGGTGTTAGCTTTAGATACTTGCTGTTTTAGATTTCTTTTGAATTTAGTTCATTCCTGTGGACTGAACAGTAGCAATTCTTCAGCTTTCTTCAGCTTAAGAATTGAACATGGTATAAAAGGGCACGAACTTAATTTAGCTTAAGAATTCTTCAGCTTTATTGTTTCTCCACGGTATAAAAGCATGGAACTTAATTTAAACTGTGTAGTATTGAACAGCTTATTTGTAGCTTAGTTTTACCTTGTTATATTAAGCACAAACAACATACATTTAGAGCACCTTGTAGTTCAGTTTTCCTGGCCAAAACAGGGCACGAACAGCTATATATAAAGTGTGTTTTGTAGCATGATTAATAAGATCAAATTAGTCTTCCCTTGCCCTATTTCACAGCATGTTTAGTAAGCTCAAAGTTGCATTCTTTTGTCTATTTTACGGCATGTTTAGAAAGTCCAAGTTAGCTTTCTTTTGTTCTATTTTACGACATGTTTAGGAAGTCCAAGTTAGCTTTCTTTTGCTCTATTTTACAGCATGATTAGTAAATTCATATTTGCTTTCCTTTGCTTTATTTTATATCATGCTTAGAGAGTTCAGGTTTGCTTTCCTTTGTGTTATTTTCATGTAGCATGCTTGGTTAGTTGTAATCCTATACTTGTTAGATATATCTATAGGATTCTAATAGGCTCTAATAAAGGATTATAAGAAGCATGAGTAAAGAAAAAGACTAAAGTCTAGTTAAAAGAGATAACAAGTAAATTAAAGTAAGAGGCTAGTACCCGACTTCCGAGGTTGTCGTTAAACAAATCCATGTGACCAATTCCGAGGTCTTGGCCCTGGTAAGACCGAGGTCTTTATCCTCATAGGGCTGGAGGCTCGCTACCCCAGTCACTATTAGAGAGCGCGCAAAACAAAGATGGTACTAAGCCTGGGCCCAAAGAAGAAAAGAAAAGAAAAGAAGAACAAGAAGAAGAAAGTGAAAGAGAAATTAAAAGATTAATTTCTAGTATAAGAAAAGTAAGAAGAACAAGAAGAAGAAAGTGAAAGAGAAATTAAAAGATTAATTTCTGGTATAAAGATATAAGAAAATGAAACAAGTTTTATGCTTAGAATCAATAAAAGTTTAGTTCTTTAATTCTAAGCTTACAGTAGTTGTTTCATTACTTTCCTGTCAGTTAGTGAGCATGTTTAGTATTCAGTTTTATTTCTGTATACCATGAGTACATGCAGCTTTGCTTTTAGCATTTCAGTTTTAGTATTGTTGCATTACTTTTATGCACTTCGAGTTTTGTGAGATAGATTAGTACTTACTAAGCGTTTTCGCTTATAGATCTTTTGTTTTTTTTTCCTCCTACCGCAGGTAAAGGAAAAGCTAAGATATGAAGGGAGACGACAGGATGGTGGTGGTGATGAAGGTGTGTGGTGACTGGACTGTGGAGAGATCCAGAAGTAGCTGGCAAAATTGTCAAGACTTTCTTTTAGTTCTCTGTTAATGTTATATTAAATTTGGGATTGTAGTTGAGTTTATTTTCGCATGTCTAGCTTGTCTCTTTTATTATTTGTGGAGTGCGGTAGTCATTGCTATTGCTAGAGTAGTTTCTTTGTTTTTATTGTGATTTTTATTACTGCGTGGTTGTGGAAAATATGTTCCAGCCGTCTGTGGCTGCGTATACTATGTTTGTATTATAGATTTGGTCACCGGTACAGGGGAGACTCTGCCGAAATTTTTCGGTAGGGTTTCCATGTGATATTTAATCATACCGGTTAAGTAGAGTTAGTAGTTAAGTAACGGTCATCCTTAGAGAGTAGTAGTAGTAAGAAGGGTGGGTCGTTACAGTTGTTCAATTCAGTATTTTTGATACGTTGCAACAAAAGAAGAGTCATTCTATTTTTAGTGTTTATAAATCCGAATGGTTGGATACTATGGATTTTCTTATTGATGAAGATTCTGATGAAGTTATCTCAAACTCTAATGAATTGGGATGTAAATCTAAATATTCTGGAGGTTGTATTGATAACAGGGAAATAGTTGAGGTAAGACCTAATTATGGTCAAACTTCAGTGGATGAAGATATAAGTGTAGGGGATTGCATGGAAGCATTACCCCAAGAATCACCAAGAATTGAATCTATAAGTGTAGGGGATTGCATGGATGCATTACCTCAAGAATCACTACCATTCGTTGAACATTCATCAGAACATGATAATAAATCACAGGAAATTTCAAAGGACATTTCAGAGGAAGTTGTGAAGCCAGTGAGACAACCAAAGGAACTGATTAACCCATCGAATTCTTTTTGTGTTAGCAATATTTTTTCTAATGGTGTTATAGAGATGCAGGAGGTGTCTACTGGTCAACCTTTCAAAGTGTATAGCAACCAACTTAAGAAATTCCTTCGAGGGAGGAAATGAATCAGAGTGGAGATAGTGAAGCACGTTGATACTATCTACCCAAATTGAAGGGGAGTTCGTTCCAACTTAGCTTTTGTTTTTGCTTTCACACAAATAATAATTCTTTGCTTTCAGAACTTAGCTTTTAGCTCGTTTCTTATAGCTTGCTTAGTTTCTTAATAAATTCTTTGTTTACAAATAATAAGTTTAGTATAGGGAAATAAATTCTTTACTCTTTACAATTTCATTATAAAACTAGGTTTGAATTCAGAATAAAAAATGGTACCCCTTGGACAAGTTTTCCTATAATATGTTAGAAGTAGAGAATGTGAGCTATATTTGAGAATCTATTTTGGGCTTAATGTCATAAATGGACTTTTAATTTTCTTAAGGTTTCTACTTAATGAAGGACACTTGATTGGTAAATTGAAATGATACTTTTCATACCTAGTGAGGATGAGCTTTAATTGAGTGATGCACTTGTGTTATTGCATTCTAGAACTTGCTTTGATTCTTTCAAAACCACAATCTAATGGATTAGATCATTTTTATGAAGGTAAATCTATTTGTTTCTTCCTTTTACATGAATTCTTGCTATTCTTCTTGATAATCATCATATCAATTTATGTCTTTTCCTTTGTAAATCTTTTGGATGTGGATACATGGTTTGTTATATGATGGATATTTTGCCAAGGAGGATTTAGTTGAAGTGTGGGGGAAAGAATTTTTGGATGATATTTGTGGATTACATTTTGGATGCATGAAGAAAATTGGAGTGGTTCAAGAATGTGATCTTAGGAAGCTAGATGGAAAGGAAGTGAGAATTTTGGCAGCTAAATGATGTGTAGTTAACACAAAGTCAGAGGTGTTATATGGAAATTCAGAAATTGTACTAAACTGTGCTACATGACGTATAAATGATGATCTTGTTTCTCTATAACTTGCATGAATTGTGGACTGTGAATTAGACACAGAAACAGTGAAGATTCAGAAATAATGAAAATGGAAGTTTATGTATCAAAAGTGTATCAAGATTTGGAAGTGTCGTCAAGCATCAGATAAAGTTCAAGGGGAATCTGTCAATATGAATAGACAAATGTTATTAAAAGATCAATGGCTAAAAAGGAAGCAGATTACAAGTAATTCAGAATCTAGAAATTTCACATTCTGAAAATGTACAGAATTTCAGAACCTGGAGTTGAGGGTTGCAGCTAAATCTGTTTATGATCTGAACTGAATAGATTTTGATGTCATCTTAATTCAATCCGAGATGGAATGAAGTTTAAGTGTGGGGGAGAACTTGTGCTTTATTTGAAGTTGAGCAGTGGATTTGAATTCTGGAATTGAGTGATGTTGATAATGAAACAAGCTGGAAATTGCTGAATCTGATCAAAATGGATTAAATTCGAAAATCATTTGTAAGAGCACCATTCTATCTCATGGATCCAGCAACCCTGCAAATTCTTTTGCAATCAAATTTTGAAACTGAAAATGTGAAATCTGCAGATTCTTTGGCAGATTCTGAAGCTTTATCAAGGCTTGCATATGAAAAGTTTGTAGAGAGATGAATTGTTTGGCTGGATCAAGAACAATAATTTTAACTTTAGGCCTGATGTTTCTGTAATTCAGGATATTTTAAATATCAGACCAAATAGCAAAAACTCTGAAACATGAAGAAAATGGAATTGCATAATCCAGGAAATGCAGAAATGTTAAGTCTTAATTCAGGAAAATGCAATTATGTATCAGTTTGGTGCAAAGATTGTGTTGCAATTTCTAACTAGTAATTATTTCATTACTATTCTATATCATCTTCCTTGCAAGACTATTCATGTCAAGTTTGCTGAAGAGTTTTCTGAATATTGAAATATAGTAACTTTGGTTATCAAGGACTGAATGTATATTCTGGAAATGAATCTCAAGTTGTAGCAGTGAAGAAAATGTAGCTCTCGAAAAAAGATTTATGAATTTGTTCGTCTAAGAAAAATCAAATCAATCAGCACCATTTTAGGCCTGATATGTTAAATATTAGGTCAGAAAAATTCAGGAAAGGGAAGCTAAGTTGCTCACTGTGCAGAATTGTATCAGGGATCTATATTGATTTTCTGATTGGGAAGGAATTGAAGTCAAACTATATTTGATTATGTGTAGAATAAGAAATTTTATTGAGGTTAAAGTTTCAAAGTTTGGTCTAAAATTCTAAGAAGATCAGAGAAGTGGTACTAAAACAGAAAATTGCTAAAAGTTGAAATTCATACTTGATATTGTTGTGAACCTGAAAGAGTTTAAGTGCTCATTGAACATTTGACTTAGAAATTCTATAGTTTTGCAAGTTTTGGATTCTCTACAAATTGATTTGTACCAAGTTCAAGTTGGAAATCAGAAATGTTAAATAGAAAATTACAGGAAACTAAATTTCAGGTCTAACAGCAGCAGTCTAGAAAATGAAGCTGGAAAATAGAAATGCAGTGCTAAAAACAGAGAGGCAAAATGATGAAACAGTGAGTTCTTGTAGCTACTAGAATCTGATCATGATAGATCAGGATTTGAAATTCAAGTGGTGAGCACCATTCCACTTATAAAGTACTACAGATTGAAACATTATTGTACCCAGATTCGGAAGAAGCACCAGGAATCAATATGAAACTCAAGTGAAAATTGTAAAAGTCAATAATAAATGAAGAGAGCAGTTGTAAACTTAAAATTGTATCAAGATGCATTAAATTTGCAGTGCTAAGTGGAACAACCCTTCTGAGTTCTTTGGATTTCTTGCTAATGAAATTCTGAAATACTGAATTTGCAAATGCTAAAAGAGTAATCTGATCATTGCTGAAAATTTCAGCCAATGTAGAATTCAAGAAGTGCAGGATTGTGTATCAAGATGTATCAAAGATCAAGAACATCACTTAAATCAGTGAGGAAATAATCTGAAGCTATTGAATTTTTAGTGACATATGGAGTTCAATTACTTTCCATGACTTCGACTGTGACTACTTGTTTTCGAAATGTAGGAATTCCTTTAACTTCTTTGAATATGATTTTACAACCCTGGAACCTTTAAAACTGAATTTTGGAAATATTTATCTGGATCCATTACTTCGATTCTGTTACTTCATTGCAGCAACAAGCTGAAACATAGATTTTCAGAAACTCTGAAGTCTGATCAAGCTACTGAAAACTTCTAAATGCACAGAAGAACTTAAGGAACTAGAAACTTAAACATTCACTTGCAGGAATTCAGAAGTGAATTGTAGTTTTGATGATAGAAAAGTTTGTTGGTTTCTTAACAATTACACAGTAGGGGAAGACATATATTGGCTATTACCTTGTGAGAAATCAGAGGTTGCAAAGATATTGCACAGTGATGCATCAAAGAGTTCTATTTTGCTGGAAACTGAGTTATAAAGGATGAATTGTATTCAAGAAACATTCAAGATTGTATTAATATAAAGGATTATATCATAAGCTTTGGAAACAAATGATTTCAGTTGAAAATCGAGTTTCCTTAATGTGTTTCTTATCGTATACATTCTGAAACTGAAAATGAGTGAAGTACTAATTTGGGCAGTGTAGAAGAAATGAATTTCTGGTCCTTGCTGAATTCTGAAGGTAGCTGATCGAAATGTGATTCTAGTAATTATTTGATATGTGAAGTGCTATTGACATATGTTTTTAAGAGATTCTAAAATAGGAAAAAATGCTGACATTGTAAATATAGAAATCTGTAATTTTCTATGCAGATTATGTACATTTTTGGAAAATGTGTTATAGCAGGCTTGGATTGTTTATATCCCAAAATCTTTGGAGGATGTTTTGATAGGGATCTTAAGAGGCCAGTTGTATATTAATTGTAATTTTTGGAGGTTAGATGATGTTAAATTGATAAAAATTCAGAGAGACTGTATAGGAAAATCAGAAATCCTGTTTTTGCTGTGATACTGAGTTAAAAGCTATTTGTTCATTGAAAATCTGGAAGCTAGTTGCTTGTGTAGTGTTGATAGAAGAAGATCTTACATCTCCTTAGTTTTTTTTGAATATTTAGACTGAGATTTGATACAAAACAGGAACTTATATTTAATGGACAGAAATTGTAATGTTCACAGCAGCTGTACAGTCTTGTAACTTTTGTCTGATCTAAATGGGGATTGATTTCATCTTTTTACTGATTGAATGTTAAATGAGGGAATTGAACGAGTTTAACTATTCATCCCTCAAGCTAGAATGACTTGGAATTCCAAATCTTGATACACTATGCTAATTTCTTGAAGTTGCAAAAAGATGCAGGAAATCAAGGAAACAGAACACAACAGAAATTACAAATTTGTTCCTATCGTTAATATATCAATTTGAAGAGCACCTGTTGAATTTCATTGCCCGAGATGAGCAAAGATTTAAGTGTGGGGGAGGGTGTGTAGTTTTTATTGAGTACTTTGGTACAAGATGGAAATGCTGAGATCTGCAAGTGCTGTGCAGAAATGGGAACAAAGCAACAAAATAGAATTTGAAATGGAATTGAAAAAAAAACATTCAAGAAACTGTTACTTATTAGTATTGCTTTGAATTGGATAAAAGGATTAGGACATGGAAGTTTAGACAAGATTAGATGACTTGGATTCAAAATCTGTTATAAGTTGGAGATCTGAAAATTCTGAAGATTGAGTCTGATACAAACTGTGAAGGCATGTTTTAGTCTAGATTCATGAAATACATAGATCAATTCCATTTTAGAAGTTTTGTAGATACTGAAAGTGGAATCATAATGGTTTTGTAATGCTGAATCAGTAGCATTAAGTGCTGGAAACCGAAATTCAGTACCTGAAATTCCTTGAATCAACTTCTGAAACATAGTCTAGAAATTCTTGAACTGTTCTTGATGATTCTTGAAACTGTTGATTACTGATGTGGTACTAAGTTCTGGATTAGAATTTGATTACAAGTTTCAGAGACGTAGAGCAAATAGCAAAAATTTATCACGTCTGTTAATTAACAAACCTGCAAATTTAGAATAGGAAATCTTTAATTCATGACATGGCTATTTAGGTTTATACACCAAGAAAGTAGAGTTCAAACAAAACTAGTACATTTGAAATGAAGTTAGTGTAACGACCCAATTTTCCCTATTTCAAGTTCTAAAAGTCTATAAAAATATTTGGAAATGCTTTTAAAATATTCTAGAGATTTTTAGAAATTTTTAGAGTATTTTTATGCAATTTTTGGAGTTTGTTTGGTATTTTTATCAAGAGGAAGAAGTTTAAAAAAAAAAAAGGAAGAGAAATATGTTGAAGCCAGGTTTTGAACCCACAACCTCGACTAAAGCCGAACCTCAGCCGAAACAAGCCCAACCAGCTGAGCTACACGATTTTTGTTAACCTTATATGGAGCGAAATATATATATATAGTAGTTGGAACGTTTGAAATAAATTGGAGAAAAAGGGGGCGCGGCTGAGAATCGAAGCACAGACCTTTGGCTTCGAGCAAAACCCAACGGACCAACTGCGCCAGCGGTCTTTGCTGATCAGATATGCAGCGACAAGTATATAAGGTAAAGTTAGAATGAAAATAACCTAAGGTATAAGATTTAAATCTGATTTCCAAAAACCTAAAATTTTCTCTCAAAATTCTTTTCCTCTTCTCCTTGCGTGCGACGGCGCCGCTTCTGCCGAGCGAAGGAAATATGAAGCTTTAGCTTCGTCTCCGGCGGCCGGCGAGGTTTTTCCCGGTGAGATCTTCACAATCGCGAGTCCCCTTCATCGAGGAGAAGGTGTTGCCGCAAGGGATCACGGGAATCTTCACCTATCCGGAACCCTAGACTTCTCCTTTCCGGTTGTAAGTCCAAGATCGCTCGGTGAGTTGCTTCTCACCTGCAGTAGGAGTAGTTCCGATTCGTTTGGTGTTTTCTTGTTTGTTCGAGTTTTACTGGGAAGCATGATCAGGGATTTTGTTTTCTGCCGAGAGGGTTAAGGAAGATGAAGAGGTTTTTGTTTGGATTAGATTTTTGGATTTAGCTTATTCCTGATTTTGAGTTAACCTGTGAAGTTTGATGATTAAGGTTTGCTGCCGTGTACTTTAAAAAGCTTGACGAAATCCTTCTGTGAAGCTTAATCTGTGAAGAGTCCTTCTGTTAGACTTAACAAAAGCTTAATACAAAATTATTGATCTCTAATCTATAAAGAACCATTTGTATTTGCCATGTGGTGTAGTTTTCTGTGGTTTCGGGTTGCTTGTAGTAGTTGCTGCTATGATCATTAAATCCGAATTTGCTAGGTTGATTATGGGATCATTTTATTGTTGAGTAAATCAGATTTGGGTTTGTGCCATGCAATGGGTGTAGATCACTCTTATTTGGGAGTGCTGTTGGTTTTCTTTTAATGGCTTGGTTTCCTTGCTTAAGTTTTGAACAACATTAGGATAGTTTGGAATTAAAAGAGTAGTTTAAGGAATTATTTTGCATTGATTTATGTTTTGGTTCCTTATATGTTCTAATGTTCATGCATCAATTTTTGATAGCAGCAGCATTCTTTTTAGTAGATAACAATATTAAAGCCTTAATCAGAGTTTAAAGAGGTTGATGAGACGGTGATACTGTGCTCAGAATGCTTATGTTTCTTTTACAAGTTTTATCAGTTTTGGGTTGGTTTTAATAAGCAATGAACATAAGATAGTTTGTTTAAATTTTGAGCATGTAGTTAGTTTTCTTTATTGCTGTTAGATTTAAGTTTGAACAACCCTTATAGTTAGCATTTCAGATTTAGATTTCCTGATTTAGATTTCCTTGTTATGCTGCCATGAACCTCAATTTTAGGTTTTTCCTATGCTGTTTAGATTATTTCCTTGCTGTTTAGTTTTCGTTTGCTGTTAGTAAAGCATGAGAAATTTTCCATTTGCTAATAATTAAGCATGATCAGTTCCCTTTGCCATTAGATGTGCACGGTGATACTTTCTAGTCTCTTTTGCTATTTGAATATCTTGAGCATGCAATTATTAGTTTCTTTGCTTTTACCTAAGCATGAGTTTCTGTTTTTAAGAACTATAAGCAAGAAAGACTAAGGTTTAGACTTGATTTCAATTCCAGAATATTGAATATCAAAAGCACACACAAGGTGTTTGCTTAAATGCCAAGTAAGGGCAAGTATAAAGAAGTTATAGTTAAAAAGAAAGTATTTTACTTTTAAAGGGCATGTACCGGACACAAGGTCCAAGGGATGGGCTCCAAGTTGCCCCTAGGCACAAGGCCTAGAAGTATCTTAGTAGTTTCGGGATTAGCTACCTCGATTCTTATTAAGAATGCGCGCAAAGTGGTACAATGCCGGGCCCAAAAGAAGTTTATTATTATTTTGAAGTATTAAAGTATAAGTTTTGAAACAAATGGAACAAGCTTCAAATATGTTTAGAATTAGAAAGTTTAGTTTCTTGTTATTTGAAGCATGCAGTAGTAGTTTTATTTGTTTCTTGCTATTAGATTATTCAGCATGTTTAGTTTTATTTGCTTTCAGCATGCTGTTATAGTTTTATTCTTATGAGCATGTTTAGCTTTACATGTTTAGTAGTTTTACATGCTTAGTAGATTTACATGTTCAGTAGTTTTACATGTTTAGTATCTTTACATGTTTAGTAGTTTTACATGTTTAGTATGCTTCTTTTATTAGTTTATGAGCATGATAAACTACACATGTTTAGTATTTCAGTTAGCATGATTCCTTTGCTATATATGAGCATAAGTAGTTTTATATGTTAGCATTCAGTTTTAGCATGTTTTTATTTATATACATGCATATCGAGTTTTTGTGAGTAGATAGCGCTCACTAAGCTTTATGCTTATAGACTGCACTTCCTCCTACTGCAGATAAAGGAAAGGAAAAGATTTAGCAAGGAAGACGACAAGGTGGTGATGATGAAGGTGTGTGATGGCTGGACTATGGGGAGATCAAGAGTTTGCTAAGGAATTATTAAGACATTTCTGTTTAGAGTTCTTTAGTTTTTTTTTAATGCTATTATGAGTCAATATTGTATTTAAGTTTATTCCGCGTTTGTAGTTGGGTTCTATTGATGGAGTGATATTGATGTTTGCTATTGATAGGGTAGTTTCTTTCTTTTGTTTGTGATATTATACTGCGTGGTTGTGAAGATATATGTTCCAGCCGCCTGTGGCTGAGTATATTATGCCTGTATTATGGGAAATGGTCACCGGTACAGGGGAGACTCTGTCGAAATTTTTCGGTAGGGTTTTCCTAGAGATTTTTAATAAACCGGTTAAGTAGAGTAGTAGATAAGTAATGGTCACTCTTAGAGAGTAGTAGTAGTAGTAAGAAGGGTGGTCGTTACAGTTAGGAAGGAAGAAAATAAGGAAGTATGGCTGAAATTCATTAGATAGCATTTTTATGTATCCATGTCTTCCACTGGAACTAAAATTCATACTTTCTTTCTTATCTTTTCTTTATTGCTAATTCTTTCTTTTCTTATCTTTTCTTGCAACTAATGCTTTAATGTGCACTTAATTCATATCTCCTATTTCTTCATAGTTAACCTTCATATTGTGATTTGAATTCATAATCATGGTAGAGAGTAGAAGATAAGCAAGCTTGTGGTAAGGTAAGAAGTACAAGTAGCATGAGTGCCCTCCATTTTTTGTAATTACATGTGAGATAGGATGAGGGCCACAAAAACTCTATCTTGTGAGGTTTTTAGTGTGAAATCAATTTCAATTTATTCATGATTGATGGAAATTGTTATGTTGTTAACCAAGAGTAAAGTTTGAAGTCCATGAATGCTTGAGATTTTGGAATGTGATAATCTTAGATGGTTTACTTTCTTTATTTTCTAATCATGTTTAGGAAGTTGTTTAGGGGGTGCCATTTAAGTAGGATTTTTAGTTTTTCTTTACTCGCACGAGACGTACAAGAATAAGTGTGAGGGATTTGATAATTGTCATTTATTGATGTTATTATAGCTCTTATACTCAGCATTTTGTTATCCTCTCGTGCAGTTAAATGTTGTTTAAATCATGTTTTACGAGTTAGGATATTATTTGGAGCTTGTTATAATTTTTCCCTAATTTTGGTAATATTTCATAATTTTTGTAGGGAATCAAAAGATGAGATAAGAAGTTGGTTCAACTGTAACGACCACCCTTCTTACTACTACTCTCTAAGGGTGACCGTTACTTAACTACTAACTCTACTTAACCGGTATGATCGAAACCACGAGGAGTCTCTATCGAAAAAATTTCGACAGCATCTCCCCTGTACCGGTGACCATAAACTGAGATACACATATATCAGCCACAGGTGGCTGGAACATATATCAAACACCCACGTAATTAAATAAGTGTACAGACTCATCTCAGCATACAATCTAAAACGAGAATAATCTCCAATGACATGAAATGTAAGATACAATCTCAAATATTTATTAATCGCTAAAATGCGGAAACTTAAAAAAAAAATGCCCCAAGTCTCTCCCATAGTCTTGGCATCGCACACCATCCGCGCCACCTTGTCATATACACAAAGGTGGTTCCCCTGATAAAGAATTCCACTAGAATTCGGAATCCCATAGAACCCTTAATCTTGTTTTTCTTATAGCACACATTATAGCAAGGAAAGTCTAAACTAAATGCTATATATGTATATATATGCTATTTCTGCTCATCCACATCTAAAAGCAAAAGGGAAAACAAAATTAGAAATCTGTTCATGCACATCTAAAAGCAAGGGAAGAATAGAAAAATCTGCTCGTGTAGATTCATAGCATATGAAGGTCTAAACAGCAGAGAAATAACTACTTGTGCACTGCTATAAAAAAAATGAAAACTGCACAACAAAACTAATAGTAAGCTCCTCTATTCACACCCCTTTTGTGGCACAATTCAAGCTAAAACCTGCTGCTACGCAAGCAAAAAATCTGCACTACTACAAATTCTATTCACTCCCTTTCATGCATGTATATAACAAAAGAATCCAGACTGGAACAAGCTCCAAGCGGGGTTGTTCTAAGCTCCATTAGAGCTGTTCGTGGCAAATGCAGCTTATTCGAACTTGTTTCTTTTGCTTATTAACTATTCCTCCAAATCTGTGGTACATGTGAGAGTATCAGAATTTGAAGTGCAAAAAGGACAGCTGTTCATGGCCATTTCATGGCACAGAATAATTAAAACTTTACTGGATTTAGAATCTCTCTAATTCTTACTTCACTATTCCAAATACATATAGTCTATTACTTCAGAATAATGGTAAATTCTTTCTTGGCAAATGAAAACTGTACTTAATGAAATATACTCTTATTAAAATTCTGCACTCAATGGAATATAACTGCACTGAAGAGGAATGCATCGTTCTAAGAACTAAAACTAAAACTAAAAACCATACTAAGCTTCATGGTTGTTTCTGTTCAGGTTTAACAGAAAAACCCTATAGCAGAAATGCTATAATCCACACGGTATAAGGAAACTAATAGCAGAAGACAACTACATATCAAACCCTAAACAATTCCCCTCTTGTATCCTTAATGAAACTCACGGCAGGGACTTTTTAAAACCATTCATCTTCACGGCATACTCAAAAATACAAGGAAACACCAAATCAAATTCGGAACTACTCTTACCGCAGGTGAGTAGCAACTTACCTTGGGGTTCTTGGACTTACAACCGAGAAAGGGAGGTTCTAGGGTTTCGGGTGAGCTCCAAATCTCGGTGATTCCTCTGTGTCCGCGTGTTCACTTCGACGGGAGGCCCCTAATCGGAGAAGAGCTCATGGAATCTCCCTTGGCCAACCGCCGGAAAAACCCTAGCTCCATCGCCTTTTTCGCCCGAGAGCAGGAAATCGCCGCTCGCGTCGGGAGGAAAGAAAAGGAATTAGGGTTCGGGGAAAGAAATTAAACCCTTTTCCTTTAACTTATCTCTTTTATACTATTCGGTATCTTCGGTTTCAATTATAACTTATATATATCTCATTCAAAAATTCGTTCATGAAACGTTTGCAGAACAGTTGGCTAGCTGGATTCGGTCAAGGTTTGGTTTGGTCGGAGGTTGCTGGTTCGAATCTCGGCTTGGTCATTATTTTTGTCGAAACTTCTTTCGTTTAGTAAAAATACCAAATGACCTCTAAAAATTGCATAAAAATACTCTAAAAATCTCTAGAATATTTCTATAGCATTTCTAAGTATTAATAAGGACTTTTAGAACTTAAGACAAGGAAATTTTGGGTCGTTATAATTCCCCATACCTTATAAAAAGTTCATCCTCAAACTTAGAATAATTCTGGATATTTCTGTCTCATACTATCCTCACGCTCCCAAGTGACTTCCTCATGCTTCTGGTTCTGCCAGATGACCTTCACTAGTGGCACCTCTTTGTTTCTTAGTCTCTTGACTGCTCTGTCCACTATCTGTGTAGGTCTGCTCTCATAGCTAAGATCCTCCTGGATCTGCACTGACTGAGGCTGAATCACCTGGCTATTGTCATGGATGCACTTCTTTAGCATAGAGACATGAAATACATTGTGTATTACTGACATGTCTTGTGGTAAGTCCAGCTTATAAGCTACTTTCCCAATCCTCTCTATGATCAGGTAAGGTCCTACGTAGCGAGGACTTAACTTGCCCTTCTTGCCAAATCTCATCACTCCCTTCATCGGAGCAAACTTGAGAAAAACTGAATCCCCTACTTGAAATTCAAGTGGCCTACGGCGTGTGTCAGCATAACTTTTCTATCTACTCTGGGCAGTCTCAATCCTCTGTCTGATCTTCTGGATAGCCTGAGTGGTCTCATCTATCATCTCAGTCTGAATGCCCAGCTCTACTTCCATTTCTTTTCTTTCACCTGCTTCTTGCCAGCAAATGGGTGATCTGCACTTCCTGCCATACAACGCCTCATATGGTGCCATCCTGATGGTGGCCTGATAGCTATTGTTGTAGGCAAACTCAACTAAGCACAGATACTTACACCAACTTCCCTTGAAATCTAGTGCACAAGCTCTGAGCATATCTTCTAAAATCTAATTTACTCGTTCTGTCTGTCCATCAGTCTGAGGATGGAAGGCTGTGCTGAACTTGAGTTTGGTGCCTAGTGCATTCTGAACACACTCCTAAAAGTGAGAGGTGAAGTGCCCATCTCTATCAGACACAATAGATTTTGGAACTCCATGAAGTCTGATCACTTCCTTAACATGCAGTTGTGCCAACTTTTCTATAGAATGAGACACCTTGATGGCTAGAAAATAGGCAGACTTGGTCAATATGTCCACTATTACCCATATCGCATCATATCCATTTGTAGTTCTTGGAAGACCTGTTATAAAGTCCATGGATATGTCTTTCCACTTCCACTCTGGTATTGGAAGAGGCTGTAGAACTCCTCCTGGTCTCTAGTGTTCTGCTTTGACTCTCTGACATGTCAAACAGGTACTGACATATTTTGCTACATCCCTCTTGAGTCTAGACCACCAGTATCTTTATTTCGCGTCTTAGTACATCTTGGTGGAACCAGGATGCATAGAGTAAGGTGTACTATGAGCTTCTTCTAAAATTTTCTTTCTCAGTTCTTTATCATTAGGGACACAAAGGCGGCTCCCCTGATAAAGAATTCCATTGTCTGATACTCGAAACTCCGAATTTTCTTCTTTCTGTACCTCTTGCTTGATCTTTTGGATATCTGTATCTTCACTTTACTTTCTCTGTATATCCTCAAGCAGGGTTAACTCTAATGTCAATGCAGAGAGTTGCCCATAAATAATTTCCATTACAAAGTCTGACAACTCCTTCTGCAATGGTAGGGCTAATGATGACAAAGACATCAGGGATGCACTGGATTTTCTGTTTAGTGCATCTGCCACTTTGTTAGCTTTGCCTGGGTGGTAGAGAATTTCACAGTCATAGTCTTTAACCAACTCTAGCCACCTGCGCTGTCTCATGTTTAAGTCTTTCTGGGTGAAGAAATACTTTAAACTCTGATGGTCTGTGAAGATTCTGCACTGGATTCCATACAAGTAGTGTCGCCAGAGTTTTAATGCAAAGACCATAGCTGTCAGCTCAAGATCATGAGTGGGATAGTTCTTCTCATAGTCTTTGAGTTGTCTGAAAGCATAAGCTATAACTTTTCCTTTTTGCGTGAGTACAGCTCCAAGGCCCATCTTGGAAGCATTACTATAGATGTCAAAACTCTTGTCACTTTCTGGAACTATCAGGATAGGAGCACTAGTCAATCTCTTCTTCAATACTTGGAAACTTTGCTCACATTTGTCTGACCATTCAAACTTCTTGTCCTTCCTCGTTAGGGCTGTTAATGAAGAGGCTATCTTGGAAAAGTCCTCCATAAATTTTATGTAATACCCAGGTAAACCAAGGAAGCTTCTGATTTCCCTGGCATTCTTGGGCCTACTCCAGTTGTTGACCGCTTCTACTTTAGCAAGATCCACTTGAATACCTTTTTTAGAAATGATGTGACCTAGAAACGCCACCTGATTTAACCAGAACTCACACTTTGAGAATTTGGCATAAAATTGTTTCTGTTGTAGGGTCTACAAGACTATTCTCAGGTGCGTGTCATACTCCTCTGGGGTTCTGGAATAGACTAGAATGTCGTCGATGAACACGATGATGAATTTGTCAAGGTATTCTCTGAACACTCTGTTCGTCAAGTCCATGAAGACTGCAGGTGCATTAGTCACACCAAAAGGCATGACTACGAACTCGTAGTGTCCGTATCTGGTCCTAAAAGCTGTTCTGGGTATATCACTTTCCTTCACTTTCAACTGACGGTACCCAGAGCGCAGGTCTATTTTAGAGAACACTATTGCCCCCTTTTAGCTGATCAAATAGATCATCTATTCTGGGAAGAGGGTACTTGTTCTTAACTGTTGCTTTGCTCAGCGCTCTAAAATCTATGCACATCTGCATAGCCCCGTCTTTCTTCTTAACAAACAACACTGGAGCTCCCCGGGGTGAATGACTGGGACGGATGAAGCCTTTGTCAAGCAGCTCCTGGAGTTGTTCTTATAGCTCTTTCAGCTCTGCTGGAGACATTCGGTAAGGAGCTTTTGAAATTAGACCAGTACCAGGAACCAATTCAATTTCAAACTCCACTTCTCTGTTGGGAGGTAGTCTAGGTAGCTCTTCTGGAAATACCTCTAGATACTCACAGACTACTCGAACATCTTCCTTCTTGGGTCCTTTCTTATTCTTCCTTTTATTACCCTTGTCCTTCAAATCCTGATCACTTGACTGGGGTCTCTGATTCCCCACTATCTTGTCTTCTATCTTGACTGGCTTGTGTTGCATTTGTTGTGCCTTGATGCTGTTCTGATAATGCTCAGCGACTAATGCCCTGCTTACCAGCTCTTCACCAGTCTGGGGTTGGCGAGTTCCACTACTCACATTAAGTGCTATCACTGGTCTCAGCATCCTGAGCATCAGTCTGACTCATTTCTTCTCCGTACTTACTAGCTTTGGGTAGAGACGAGCTAGCCTATTGAATCTCTTTACTGCTTCTTCCACTAACAGGTCACCTTGTCTGAATTCCATAAACTCTTCTCTATGTTTATTGGTGATCCGCTGGCGAAAGAATTCTTCATAGAACTCTGTCTCGAAGTCAGCCCAGCTCATCTGATTGACTGCTCTCTTGCTCTTCACCCTCTCCCACCACATACGGGCATCTCCAGATAAGTAGAAAAAAAACACACTTGACCTTCTCGATTTCTAGCCAGTCAAGAAGCTCCATGGTGCTTTCCAGTGTCTTGAACCAAGCCTGGGTATCCCAGGCTCAGTCGTGCCTGAGAAACTTTCTAGCTTCAGCTTCAGCCACTGTATCAGGTATGCTTCTTGTCTTCTAGGTGCTGTGGCGACTTCCAGGGCGGCTGGTGGAACTTCAGTCACCATTGGGGTCTCCACATTGATAGTTGGGGGAGTGGGAGGGACTGGCTGCTGATTCGCCATCAGATTGACGATCACTTGTTGGTGCTCCACCACTTGTCTCTGGAGTTGAGCAACAACTTCAAAGAGATTTGGTTCAGTTGTTCTGGGCTCTTAGTTCTCCTATGCTCGAACTTCAGTACAAGCAGTACGGGGACGCCCTCTTCTTGACATCTCGTCATGCGGAGGGAAAACTTGAAATCATCACTATACTTTCTAGATATATCTTACTTAAGCATGATTCTTGACTTTAAACACATATGAGCAGGTACTTCTAAACATTTCTCTATACTGCAAGCACTAAAGGAAAACCATAAAAGAAAGTATAAATACATTCTTACTTGAAGACGGCAAGGCTGGTGCTGATGTGTGATGCTGGAGAATAGAAACTGCTCTGATACTAACTGTAACGACCCAACCTCCCTACTACTCTCTAGAGGTGGACGCTACTTAACTACTAACTCTACTTAACCGGTATGATCGAAACCATGAGGAGTCTCTACCGAAAAATTTCGACAGTATCTCCCCTGTACTGGTGACCATAAACTGAGATACACATATAGTATACATCAGCCACAGGTGGCTGGAACATATATCAAACATAAACATAATTAAATAAGTGTATAGACTCATCTCAGCATACAATCTAAAATGAGAATAATCTCCAATGACATGAAATGTAAGATACAATCTCAAATATTTATTAATCACTAAAATGTGGAAACTTAAAAAAAAATGCCCCAAGTCTCTCCCATAGTCCTGGCATCACACACCATCTGCGCCACCTTGTCGCCTTCCTTGACTATAGCTTTTCCTTTCCTTTATCTGTAGTAAGAGGAAATGCAATCTATAAGCAAAATTGCTTAGTAAGCGCTATCTAACTCACAAAATCTCGATATGCATGTACATATATCTATAACATAAACTAACTGAATGCTTACTGAAAACTACTCATGCTCATCTAATAGTAAAGGAATCATAACAAACTGAAATGCTAAACATGTAAAGCAAATCTATACAATCATGCTAGCATAAAGAACTAAACTTGTTGATTTTTAAAACAAAGTAAAACTTATTTCATTTGTTCTAAACTTATTCTTTTATTTCACTTGTTTAAAACTTATACTTTAATACTTTAAAATAATAATCAACTTCTCTTGGGCCCAGGCGTAGTACCATCTTATGCGCGTTCCCAAATAGGTTGGGGTAGCGAGCCACCAATCCTAAAAGAGCAGACCTTGGTCTACCAGGGCCAAGACCTTGGAATTGGACACCTAGATTTGTTTAACGACAACCTTGGAAGTTGGGTACTAGCCTCTTCAAAGTAAAATATCTTAATTACTTCTTCTTTAAATGCCTTGGCATTTTAATAAGCACCTTGTGTGCCAAAATTCCTAAAGTCTTGACTTTGAGATCTACTTAAGGCCTTGGCATTTTTCTTTCTTTTCTTTATCTTTCTTATACTTGTGGTCTTTTAATATTCTTACAATAAAATGCCTCAGCATCTCTTCTAGCACTTGGTGTGTTGCGGATTCTAATTCCAGAATTCGGAATCCCATAGAACCCTTAATCTTGTTTTTCTTACAGCACACATTATAGCAAGGAAAGTCTAAACTAAATGTTATATATGTATATATATGCTATTTCTGCTCATCCACATCTAAAAGCAAAAGGGAAAATAAAATTAGAAATTTGTTCATGTACATCTAAAAGCAAGGGAAGAATAGAAAAATTTGCTTGTGCAGATTCATAGCATATGAAGGTCTAAACAGCAGAGAAATAACTACTCGTGCACTGCTATAAAAAAATGAAAACTGCACAACATAACTAACAGTAAGCTCCTCTATTCACGCCCCTTATTGTGGCACAATTCAAGCTAAAAACCTGCTGCTACGCAAGCGAAAAATCTGCACTACTACAAATTCTATTCACTCCCTTTCATGCATTTATATAACAAAAGAATCCACACTGGAACAAGCTCCAAGCGGGTCTGTTCTAAGCTCCATTAGAGCTGTTCATGGCAAATGCAGCTTATTCGAACTTGTTTCTTTTGCTTATTAACTATTCCTCCAAAGCTGTGGTACATGTGAGAGTATCAGAATTTGAAGTGCAAAAAGGCCAGTTGTTCGTGGCCATTTCATGGCATAGAATAATTAAAACTTTGCTGGATTTAGAATCTCTCTAATTCTTACTTCACTATTCCAAATACATATAGTCTATTACTTCAGAATAATGGTAAATTCTTTCTTGGCAAATGAAAACTGTACTTAATGAAATATACTCTTATTAAAATTCTGCACTCAATGGAATATAACTACACTGAAGAGGAATGCATCGTTCTAAGAACTAAAACTAAAACTAAAAACCATACTAAGCTTCATGGTTGTTCCTGTTCAGGTTTAACAGAAAAACCCTATAGCAGAAATGCTATAATCCACACGGTATAAGGAAACTAATAGCAGAAGACAACTACATATCAAACCCTAAACAATTCCCCTCTTGTATCCTTAATGAAACTCACGGCAGGGACTTTTTAAAACCATTCATCTTCACGACATACTCAAAAATACAAGGAAACACCAAATCAAATTCGGAACTACTCTTACCGCAGGTGAGTAGCAACTTACCTTGGGGTTCTTGGACTTACAACCGAGAAAGGGAGGTTCTAGGGTTTCGGGTGAGCTCCAAATCTCGGCGATTCCTCTGTGTCCGCGTGTTCACTTCAACGAAAGGCCCCTAATCGGAGAAGAGCTCATGGAATCTCCCTTGGCCGACCGCCGGAAAAACCCTAGCTCCATCGCCTTTTTCGCCCGAGAGCAGGAAATCGCCGCTCGCGTCGGGAGGAAAGAAAAGGAATTAGGGTTCGAGGAAAGAAATTAAACCCTTTTCCTTTAACTTATCTCTTTTATACTATTCGGTATCTTCGGTTTCAATTATAACTTATATATATCTCGTTCAAAAATTTGTTCACGAAACGTTTGCAGAACAGTTGGCTAGCTGGATTCGGTCAAGGTTTGGTTTGGTCGGAGGTTGCTGGTTCGAATCTCGGCTTGGTCATTATTTTTGTCGAAACTTCTTTCGTTTAGTAAAAATACCAAACGACCTCTAAAAATTACATAAAAATACTCTAAAAATCTCTAGAATATTTCTATAGCATTTCTAAGTATTAATAAGGACTTTTAGAACTTAAGACATGGAAATTTTGGGTCGTTACATCAACTTATTGGATGATGATTCACATTCAATTTGACTCCAACTCATTGAGCTTGAACCAAATCAAATTCCTCTCACCAAACACTAAACCTCATTTGAACCCAACCTAAACCCACTTTCACCCGGTTCAAAAACAAGTATAAAACCCAATTTCTTCACGGATGAACAGTGGCTTGCGCTACTGTTCATCTGCGGCTTCCTTCCTTCCGTGCGATCGCAGCCCCATCCTCTTCCAGATCTACTTCTCAGCGAGTTTCATTGGTGTTGGAGCTTCCATCCGTTGGCTTCCAAGATTTGATTGTCTGCACGCGCCGGCAATTATTCCTCCGGAGCTCAGATCTGTGAGCGATTCCTCTGTTTCAGCCATCAGCAGAGGACTTTCTCCGTTGATAGTGGCTCGCCCTCAATCTGAGAGTACCGATCTAGAGAATCTAGATTTCAGATCTGCAGAATTTCAAACTTGCAGTTCAGCTCGTCATCAGCTTTTCCAGAGAATCCAGCTCATCAGATCTGCAGAATTCTTTGGTGCTGAAGGAGGTTGAACTAAGTTCAGTGGCTGAGAGCTCTTCCTTCAAGTCCGAAGTGAGGTTTCATTAAGGGTCCTTGTGTGATGGCAAGGAAAGGCTTGTTAGAAGAGTAGATTTGATTAGACATGGCTTAGATTTTAGTTCTACGGTTTATTGTTTCTACATCTTTGTTTTCTTTAGATTTTGTCATCGAATTCGTTGTTTCTTTAATCTGAACTGAGTAGTTCTAGTTTTGTTCCTTTAGATCTTATTTCTACAATTAAATTATGTTCCTCTTGTTTCTCTAGCTGGGAATCTTTAGATTTTAATTCTGCAATTTATTATTTCTGCATCTTTGTTTCCTTTAGATCTTGCTATCAAAATTCTTGTTCTCTAATTCTGAACTATGTAGTTCTAGTTTTGATACCTTAGATCTCTTTTGTGCAATTCAATTCTGTTTTCTTTCTTGTTTCTACAGCTAGAGTTCTGCATTTCTGTGCTATAGTTTTCTTCCTGCAATTCTAGTTTCGTATAAAATTTCTGCACAAGTCATTTTCTGCAATTTTAATTCTGATGTATCTCTTTTAGCTTCTAAATCATAGAGTATGTTAGTTCTCTTAATCTAGGATTTAATCATTACTTAGGATCAGGTTTATTAGTTGCATTTCAATTCTTAAGTTAGGATTTGAAACAAAACCAAACACCCCCATTTTATCAGGAGAAAACCTAAAAAACATAATAATTCTAGTCTAAGATCAAACATTCTACCATTAGTTTCCTTGAGATACTCGACCTTGGCTTTATACTACAATAATCTGGAGTAGTTAAGGGTTTTTAAGATTAATTAATTTGGAGTTCATTCGTGACAATCAATTCGAACTTAGGACTACGGCAGTCCACATGTCCATTTTGTATTACCCTAACAGGGAGCTACCATTTGGGGCACCCTATTTCTATATTACCTTAGATAGTATTCACTTATATTTTTTGGAGAGGGTAGAGTCCCTACTGTCACTGACTTTAGGTCCCTCTCCCTGAGAGTATAGGATTATGTCCTATATTGAGTCCTTACCAACTGCATCCTACTAGTCACATCTCGTGACGTTGCTATAATGCATCCATCCCACTCTTTTTTTCTTTATGCATTATGTCAACGGCTAGATTTAGATATTCCCTTGCATATCTTTCATAATGTAATTCATGAATCTAACAGTCACTCAGGGACGCATCCATATGCCCTATTGCCATGTGTTGACCTCTATTTTTTCGTCCATATGAGTTGATGGTATCTAGGGCACACTCACTCTCCTAAGTGAGACACTTAGGCCACGGAGGAGGAGATGTCGGAGTTCGCATTTCTTGATATTTTGCATCTCTTTCATTTTTGACTCCGCCTTTGACTTCCCAGACATTAAAAGATTGCATTATGGGACTTAAGGAGACTTCCACTCATCTCACATCTCCAGTAGTCAATTTTCAGTCTTCGTGAGGAGGTGATTATTGGATTGGTTGGTCTCTGTAATGAGGTGATGACTGGATTTTGGCAGATGGATCAGAGGCTAGATGGCATTGTTTGTATATTATATAGGATTCACCCTCCTCCACCCCCATCGGCTAATAACCCTTAGACATTATTAGTAATCTCCTTTATGCTCCTTTGTTTGATATGTTTGTCCATTCTATATGTTTTCCTTATTTACTAGTTTTCCTTTTACTAGTTATGTTTACTCTTTTGGGTATCTATTGACTACTTTTCCTTGTTATTTTTTGTTGAGCTTATGTTTTGATAAATGTCAAAGGGCCTCCAGGGTAAAGGTTTAGATAAAATAAATCATAACCCAAAAATAATGTTAAGAGAATAATATAATAATTTCAATTATTTTTTCATACATGCTAGTATTATTTTTATTTTTGTAAATTTTTCTAACTTTAACTCAGATTGTCATTGCATCAAAAAGGAGAAGATTGTTGGTATAGTTAGCACCAATGGTCAAACTCAGACTTTGATAAATGATAAATGATAAATGAATTAAAGTTAGATGTCATGTTTATCTAATATGTTTACTGAGTGTGTAGGAATTGACGAATCTAGAGAACCTGACACTAGGCTAAAGCTCAGTTAGGTTTAAGGACCTGATAAGTATTACGAAATCTAGATAGATTAAGGTGTGATCTAATATCTGGCAGGAAGTCCAGCTGGGTGTATGGGACCTCAGAGATGGCTGATAGTTGGGTCTACAAACTTGACAACTGCCAGGAAGACATAGTGGGTCATGAGGCAAGTGAAGTGATTGCAAATGGTAACTGAAAGTAAGTCACTGGAGGAGAGTAATCCAATGAGGACAAGTCCCAGTGGGACTATAGGGTTGGTCCTATTGGTGCGGTTAGCACTAACGGTCTAACTCAGGTTTTGATGAATGACAAATCAGGTTAAGTTAGGTTTGTGGTTGTCTAACACTTCGATCGAGTGTGCAGGCTAAGTCCAGACAGGTCGACGGGCTGACCAGATGTCTGGCATGAAGTCCAAGCTGGTCGACGGGCTGACCGGACGCTTGGCGAGAAGTCCAGCTAGGTCGACAGGCTAACCGGATAGCTGGCAAGAAGTCCAAGTAGGTCGACGGGCTGACCAGATGCTTGGCGAGAAGTCCAGCTAGGTCGACGGGCTGACCGGATAGCTGGGGAGAAGTCCAGATGGGTCGAAGGGCTGACCGGACGTCTGGCAGGTGAGTAAAGGTAAGTCACTGGAAGGGAATGACTGTGAGGACGCGTTCTCGGGAAGGGAACATTAGGCGTCGATCCGGCTTAGATCCATTTCGGATCTCTAAGTCGAGATCGTGACTAGATTCCTGTCTAGGAAAGATGGAATCTAAGTCATACTCTTCTTTGATTAAACTATAAACTGTGCTAACATATTATTTTGCAGGATATATATTGTTTGCCTCGGACTAACTCTTTCTTGCAGATAAAGGAGTTTCTGGAGAAAAGTGGTCCGGGCGCCCAGAAGGGATCCGGGCGCCCGGGAGGTGATTCTATTCTGAACGCGTCGTCTCCACGTGGAGCTCGCTGGTTGGACCTGCCACGTCACACCAGGGCGCCCGGAAGGGATCTGGGGCGCCCCGAGCCTCATATAAAAGGAGGGTCAGGGGGAAGCTTCAAACAAGAACTTACAATCCAAGATCTGCTTCTCTGTGCTCTCGCGACGCCAAGAAAAGCTTTCCGACTCAGTGTTGATTTTGTTTTCATTTTATTGTCGGTATTTTTCTTTCTCTATTAATTCTTGTACTTAAAATTTGTAATATTTGAATTGATAGTGATTGCCCACCGAAAGCGGTCAACAACCGCGGGCCTTGGAGTAGGAGTCGACACAGGTTTCGAACCAAGTAAAAAGGTTCTGTGTTAGCATGGTTTTACATTTCCGCTGCATTTATACTTGAACGAATTCTTTAATCGATATTCACCCCCCCCTCTATCGAACGTCTATGATCCAACAAGTGGTATCAGAGCAGGTACTGCTCTGAATTGGTGCAACCACCAATCGAGCAAGGGGGGTTCTTTTTAAAGAAAAATTAGATATCATTCGTTCTTAAAATAAAACCTTACGCCTTTCGTTTTTTCCCTCCAAAACTTGTTTTGAAAAATACATCGTCATCTTTTCACTATTGTTTAGTATCGACAAAATATTACATTTTCAAAATTTTGAGATAATATTTTTTATTAATATTTTAATAATATTTTATTGTTTTTCTTTAAAAAAATATAGTGAAAAATTATATTTTTTTTCCAGCACTACTAATCCAAGACCAAGTCTTGGGATTTTTTTTGTTTGTTTCTCTGTGTGCAAGAATAATGTCTCTTCAAGAAGGATAAAACCCCTACGAACCACTACCATACGATCAAGAAGATTTCAACTACTGGAGGAGAAGAATGGAATGTTTCTTAGGAAGCTTAGATTTCGACAATGTGCTAATTTTGAGAAAACCTTCTCATGAATCAGAATTGAACGAAAATGTAAGTAAACTTATTTATAGTGTTTTACCTAACAATATTTTATGCAGACTAGGAGAGTACAAGACTGCATATGAGCTTTGGACCCAGTTAATCAAAATGCACGAGGAGCCGTTGGAGTTAGAGGATCAAGTTGAAATCGAATCCAAACTTGAGTCAGATCCAATGGAAAAGCTTACTGAATTAGGGGTTGCGCTCAAGGTTAGTAATATTTACCAAAATACCCCTGCTAATAGTAGTTTAATTAATCAGCATGGTGATTCAGATAAATATGAAATTATTCCAAGTATGGTGCATGATAATCTAGATCTAGATTATTTAAATTCAAAATCACAAAATAATCTAGATTCTGATCAAGTCAATCAAGACTCTGATCAATTTGGCATCAACCTTGACTTGGTCAAACAGAACAATGACCAAATCAATTTAAATAATTTAGTCAATTCAGAAAATTTAAAATTAAGTGATCATCTAGACATAAATAAGTCAAACATTAAAATAAATTCAAATTTAGAAGTTAAAAAAATGAGAAAATGGATAAAATCAACAATTACCTTAATAAAGTATTTAATAATCACGATAAAATCAGTCTAGAAAATACTATCCAAAACCAAGATAATATAATTAACAAAAAATTAAATTTTAAAGATAAAACTAATCTAATAAATCCAATTAATCATTTCAATTTAAAAGCTAAAGAAAATATAAGGATAAAATCAAACACTTTAACAAACTTAAAATTGAATGTCAAAGATAATCTAGAAAATTTAAAATTAACAATTAATAAAAGGCTAAAAGATAAAACTTTAAAGAAATATAATTCAAACTATTTAATTAATTCAAATTTAAAAATGAATAAAAACTTAAACTTTAAAAATAAGCTATTAAAGAAAGATAATTCAATTAACCTAATAAAATTGAAATTGAAAGAAAATTTAAATATTAAATATACTCGTTTAAAGAAAGATAATTTAACCAATTTAATTAATTCAAAATTAAAAACTTAAATTTAAATTACAAATTAAATATTAAAAATAAACTAAAACCAACTCTCATCATACAAAAATCTTAAAATAAAAATCCAATAATTTAGGGGGAGGCTCCAGAATAGCTGACACCTCCAAAAATAATTTACCCTATAGGGTAACTGAAACCAATCTACTCAGTAGGGTAATTAGGACTAGAGTAAAAGGATAAGATTTAACTTGACCAACGGTACTGGTGAAGTTTTGGATGATAGTACATTAGGGAAGCTTAGTCTATGCATGTCTAGGAAGATATGGCTTCGACCTGGTGCATTTGGCTAAGTGGAACTGACCGAAGCTACCATTTATGGATCCTAATCAGTTAGACCAAGGTTTTGTACTAAGTCTAGTGGATAGGACTATTCGAAAAACTTTGAAGGCATGGTTACTTTAATGATGTCCAAGCGACTCACCATAGTCCAGAAGTTTATCCAGAGAACGCCTATTTGTTGAACTCAAACCTAAACATGAATCTAACACAAGTTAAAAACAAACCCTAAAATTAAACCTAATTCATCTCACAAAATTATAGGATTCCCTGATTGAAAACATAGATCGGGTGAAATGATTAAGGACCTAAAAGAAATTAATTAAATTAATTAAAATTAAATTACATTAAATTAATTAAAATTAATTAAAATTAAATTAAATTAAATTAATTAAAATTAAATTAAATTAAATTAAATAAATTAAATTAAATTAAATTAATTAAAATTAAATTAATTAAAATTAAATCAATTAAATTAACATGTTAATTTTTTTAACTTAAAAATTCATTTTAAAAATTCTTTTTAAAAACTTTTAAAACTCAGTTTAAAAAAATTCTTTTAAAAACTTATTTTAAAAATTCTTTAAAAAAACTATTTTAAAAAAAATCTTTAAAAACTATTTTCAAAATTCTTTAAAAACCATTTTAAAAATTTTTTAAAAATTATTTTAAAAAATTATTTTAAAAATTCTTTAAAAACTATTTGGAAAATTCTTTAAAAACTATTTTGAAAATTCTTTAAAACCTATATTAAAAATTCTTTAAAAACTATTTTGAAAATTCTTTTAAAACTACATTAAAAATTCTTTAAAAATTATTCTGAAAATTCCTTAAAAACTATTTTAAAAATTCTTTAAAAAAAACATTTTCAAAATTCTTTAATAACTATTTTAAAAATTCTTTAAAAAATCTATTTTAAAAATTTGTTAAAAACTATTTTAAAAATTATTTAAAAAACCATTTTGAAAATTCTTTAATAACTATTTTAAAAATTCTTTAAAAACTATTTTGAAAATTCCTTAAAAACTATTTTAAAAATTCTTTAAAAAAACTATTTCAAAAATTCTTTAAAAACTATTTTAAAAAATCTTTAAAAAACTATTTTAAAAATTCTTTAAAAACCTATTTTAAAAATTCATGAAAAACTATTTTCAAAAATCTTTAAAATCTATTTTAAAAATTCTTTAATAACTATTTTGAAAATTCTTTAAAAACTATTTTAAAAATTCTTTAAAAACTATTTTAAAAATTCTTTAAAAAACTATTTAAAAATTCTTTAAAAACTATTTTCAAATATCTTTAAAAACTATTTTAAAAATTCTTTAAAAACTATTTTGAAAATTCTTTAAAAACAATTTTAAAAATTCTTTAAAAAACTATTTTAAAAAATTCTTTATAAACTATTTTAAAAATTCTTTAAAAACTATTTTGAAAATTCTTTAAAAACTATTTTAAAAATTCTTTTAAAACTATTTTAAAAATTCTTTATAATGTATTTTGAAAATTCTTTAAAAACTATTTTGAAAATTCTTTAAAAACTATTTTAAAAATTCTTTTAAAACTATTTTAAAAATTCTTTAAAAACCTATTTTAAAAATTCTTTAAAAAACTATTTTAAAAATTCTTTAAAAAAACTATTTTAAAACTTATTTTAAAACTTATTTTAAAACTATTTTAAAAAATCTATAAAAACTATTTTAAAAATTCTTTAAAAACTATTTTAAAAATTCTTTTAAAAATTATTTTAAAAACTTAAAAAAAAATCATTTAAAAATTCTTTTAAAAACTTTTAAAAAAACCATTTTAAAAATTCTTTTAAAATTATTTTTAAAACTTTTTTTAAAAAATCATTTTAAAAATTCTTTTAAAAAATATTTTAAAAACTTTAAAAATCATTTAAAAATTCTGTTAAAATCTTTTAAAAAATCATTTAAAAAATTCTTTTTAAAATTCTTTTAAATATTTTTAGAAATCAATTTAAAAAATTCTTTTAAATATTATTTTTCACTTTAATAAAAAAATTTTAACTTTTTTAAAAAATAATAATAATAATAATAAATTTATTTTTATAGATTATTTTCACTTTAAAAATTAGTATTTAGACTTTAAACTTATTTTTAATCTTAAACATTATTTTATCTTAAAACTATTTTTAAAATTAATTTAACTTAACTGAAAATTAAAACTTAATATTGAAATTAAAAGTAAAAATTTTAACTTAAACTTAAAATTAATCTTAAACTTAAACTAACCACTAATATTAATTTAAATCTAAAATCAAAACTGAATTAAACATATGTTAATTGTCTTGAAACATATTATAAAAATCATTTTAAATCCCTTTAAAACATTTTTAGAATTCCCGGTAGAAATCCCTTTAGAACAAATTAATAATAATAATAAATAAATGAATAAATAAAAATAATAATAATAACAATAATAAGAATAATAAGAATCTTCTAAATTTATTTAAAACTTAGACACCTATCTTAAAAACTTAAATTCCATTAACTTAAACTTTAAACCTAATTATGTATAACTTAATTGTTTAAGTCTAACCTTAGTTGAGAACTAAAATTGACTTGAATTAAACCTTACTTAAATGTGTTTAATAACTTTAACTTCATGCTAACCTCAAACTAAATTAATCCTACTTAAAAGGAAGTAAATAAAAATAATAATAATTATAACTAATACTTTCAGTGACCAACTCAATCAATTAATACGAAATTTAAATTATTTCACTAAGTATTAAATTATTAAATCAAGTAAAAAACTAATCAATAAATTATTGATAATTGTTAACTGTTATTGAATTAATAAAATCTTATCTTATTTAACCTTAAACTAAAGCTTAAACACCTGAATCTAAAATTAATTATTAATCAAACTCAAATAAACAATTATACCAAGGATACAGAGATAATTATGTGTTATTAAATCTCCTAGAACACTTAGATAGAAAAATGTGTTAGGGATTTAAAATTTAACACACCCAAACCTTAGCATTATGTTAAGAGAGAATAATAAATTAAAGGAGTATCAAATTCAGGGGAGGTTTATTTTTTTAATCTCCTTAAGTATTATTTTTTCTTTAAAGTCTCTTTAGAAAATTCTACCTCAATTTAATTTTTAAAAAAATACTTTGAAAATCTTATATTAAAAATTCTTAGCAAATATTTTTAAAAGCTTTATTTTAAATATCAGGTTTAGGGGGAGGATTAAATCATTTTTTTTTTACACTTAGCACCAAAATTATTCTCTCAGCTTAAAAAATAATGTCTTCTCTTAAAATTCCTTTTAAAAAATATGATCTTTGGAAATCTAATTTGATAAAATCTTTTTTAAAACTAGCTTTTATAAAACTAAGCTTGTAAATTGGATTTTATAAACTAAGGTTTTGAAATAGAATCTTTTGCAAACCTAGATTTGAAAAACAAATTTTAATTAGTTTTGAAAAGTAAATTTTACAAACTTAGTTTTGAAATTTTGAGTTTGAAAACTCATGTTTGAAAAGTATTTCAAAATTGAAACTCATTCTGAAAATTTAAACCTTGATTTTGAAATTTTGGTTTTAAAAACTTAGGTTTGAAAAGCATTCCAAGTTGAAACTTATTTTGAGAATTTAATTTCTTGAAACTTGGAACTTAAACACTTATGTTTTAAATTAGACTTTCTAAACTTAACTTCCCGAAACTTATACTTGAAAATTAACTTTTAAAAACTCTCTCTTTGAGTTTACAAATTCATTTAATTTTACAAAAATTATCTTTAAAAAATTACTCAAAATATACTAAGTTATGTTGCTAATTTTCAAAACTTAGTTCGGTTACAAAAGTTAAATTACTATGTGTTAAAATTTAAAACTCCCTCAAGTTAGCTTATGCCTTTATTTGATGAATGCCAAAGGGGGAGGGATAGGTGGTTAAGTTAGAGTAACTAAATGCAAATTTGAAAAACTTAAAACCTTAAAAACCTCAAAAATCATGCTTGATTTTTGCATATGTTTTAACTAACTTAACCAGGTTGTCATTCCATCAAAAAGGGGGAGATTGTTGGTGCGGTTAGCACTAACGGTCTAACTCAGGTTTTAATGAATGACAAATCAGGTTAGGTTAGGTTTGTCGTTGTCTAACACTCTGATCGAGTGTGCAGGCTAAGTCCAGACAGGTCGACGGGCTGACCGGATGTCTGGCACGAAGTCCAAGCGGGTCGACGGGCTGACCGAACGCTTAGCGAGAAGTCCAGCTAGGTCGACGGGCTGACCGGATAGCTGGCGAGAAGTCCAAGCGGGTCGACGGGCTGACCGGACGCTTGGCGAGAAGTCTAGCTAGGTTGACAGGTTGACCAGATAGCTGGCAAGAAGTCTAGACGGGTCGAAGGGCTGACCGGACGTCTGGCAGGTGAGTAAAGGTAAGTCACTTGAAGGGAGTGACTGTGAGGACGCGTTCCCGGGAAGAGAACATTAGGCGTCGATCTGGTTTAGATCCATTTCGGATCTCTAAGTCGAGATCGTGACTAGATTCCGGTCTCGGAAAGACGGAATCTAAGTCATACTCTTCTTTGATTAAACTATAAATTGTGCTAACATCTTATTTTGCAGGATATATATTGTTTTCCTTGGACTAACTCTTTCTTGCAGATAAAGGAGTTTTTGGAGAAAAAGTGGTCCGGGCGCCTGGAAGGGATCTGGGCGCTCGAAGGTCCGGGCGCTCGGAAGGGATTCGAGCGCCCGGGAGGCGATTCTATCTTGAATGCATCGTCGCCACATGGAGCTCGCTGGTTGGACCTGCCACGTCACACCAGGGTGCCCGGAAGGGATCCGGGGCGCCCCGAGCCTTATATAAAAGGAGGGTCAAGGGGGAGCTTCAAACAAGAACTTACAATCCAAGATCTGCTTCTCTGTGCTCTCGCGACGCCAAGAAATGCTTTCCGACTCAGTGCTGATTTTGTTTTCATTTTATTGTCGGTATTTTTCTTTCTCTATTAATTCTTGTACTTAAAATTTGTAATATTCGAATTGATAGTGATTGTCCACCGAAAGCGGTCAACGACCGCGGGCCTTGGAGTAGGAGTCGACACAGGCTCCGAACCAAGTAAAAAGGTTCTGTGTTAGTATTATTTTACATTTCCACTGCGTTTATACTCGAATGAATTCTTTAATCGATATTCACCCCCCCCCTCTATCGAACGTCTACGATCCAACAAGTCCGACTTAAAGTTATTTTGGAAGTTTAAGATGAGACCGTGACTAGATCCTGGTCTTAGTAAGATAGGATCTAATTAATAAATATTATTTTATATTGTGCTAACTCTGTTTTGTAAATTATACTTTGTTTTTGGACTAATATATTTTGTAGGCGTAAAATGCATAAACAAGTTCGGATGGGCAGTGTTAAAGGTGCCTCAGAGGTGCAATGCGGCATCTCAGAGCTGTGTGGAAGTGCCTAGGACCCAGTGAAGGCACTTTCACACAAATAAACTTTAGGAATAGAAGTTTATTGTACTAAGGATCCCTAGAGCACATTGGAGGCGCCTTGGAGTGCATCGAAGGTGTCTCGAAGCTCTTGGAGGTGCCCTCGCATGGATAAAGACTGAGTGATTCAGAGTAGATAAAGGTCAGAATTTGCATGATCAAGTTTGGGGTTGAAGACACCTCGGATAAGGTTGGAGGCACCCTCAACACTCATTAAAAATCCTATTTGTCCAGCAGCTTGAATAGAATTTTCGGATAAGCAATTACGATCCTTTAGCTGCTTTGACCATGTGCAAATTGCTTTGCTGCTATGTTACTGCTCTTCTACATTTGACTGCTGTCCGCAAACTGACACTACACACATGAGCATTCCACTTCAATATCTACGTGATTGGCACTGAATTTAATTTATTTCATTTACATTATTGTTTAAAGGAAGTGTAGTTTGTTATACCATCCTTATATTCTTCTTATACTCGATTACTCTATCGGGAGTTTATCTGTAGAGAATTTAATGGATTGCGCATCGCTAGATTCAAGAGACTAGTCTTGGAGTAGGAGTTGCTAAAAGCTCCAAATCAAATAACCAACCGTGTTCTATTTTTCTTGTGTTTTCTTTTCTTTTATTCCACTGTACACTCACTTTCCTTTGAATTTTTTAAAAATACTTGATTTTTAAATACATGTGATTCACCTCCTTCCCCCTCTCACGTAACCAACAGTCCTACAATCATAACTCATTTTTGCATTAGAATTTTGAGCTACGCTGGATATATATATAGGAGCAACTCATAACTTCATTGCTAAAGATGAGACAATTAATAGATGAGAGTTGTAATAGAAATTGATATTCTTAGAGTAATCGAAGTACAAACTAACATGTAAACATAAATTTCCACCTTAAAAACAAGTTTCACATAGGGCAGAACACTGCCCAATAGTCAAGCAATGTCGGACGTGGAACTACTCGGCGACGGCTGAGCAATGCCAAGCACACCACTACTCGACGTCGGTAGAGCACTGCTAGACGCAAAGTTCTCAGCAGCGGTCAAGCACTGTCGTGCGCAGTAGTTTTTGCCGATGGCTGAGCCCTGTCAAGTGTGGCAATTCTCAGTGTCGGCCGAGCATTGTCCATAGTTCGAGGTAGTTCTCGGTGTCAGCTAAGCACTACCAGCCGTGTAACGACCACCCTTCTTAATACTCTACTACTCTCTAAGAGTGACTGTTACTTAACTACTAACTCTACTTAACCGGTATAATTAAAAACCATGAGGAATCCCTACCGAAAAATTTCGGCAGAGTCTCCCCCATACCGGTGACCATAATCATTAATACGTAACATAATATACACAGCCACAGGCGGCTAGAACATTTATCAAACAACCATACAGTTTATAAGACACAACAACTGAAAAAAAATAAACTATTCTAACAATAACAAATGAATAAAACTCCAACAGTGGAAAATAACCAAACTAATAATGCGGAATGAAAATACAATCTCAAAAGACATATACCATAAGGTACAACTCAACTATTTCTATCCACTAAACATGAAAACTCAAAACTTCCCAGGTCTCTCCATAGTCCTGGCATCACACATCCTTCGTACTCCTCCTTGTCGCCTTCCTTTCTATATCTTTTCCTTTCCTGTATCTGTAGTAAGAGGAAATGCAAACTATAAGCAAAATTTACTTAATAAGTGCTATCTAACTCACAAAAACACAAATATACATGTATACAGAAAGAACTAGAAACTATATGCTCTAAAAGGAAGTAAAGCATAAACATAACTGCTCATGTCAAATTAATAGCAAAGAAAAGCTAAGGAATCTACTCATGTAATTCTAATAGCTAATCATGCTGCTCATCTAATAGGTAAACATGAAAAACTACTCATCTACTAGATAAACATGGTAGAATAAAGAACTAAACTTACTGATTTTTATAACTATATGAAACTTATTTCATTTGTTCTAAACTTAATCTTTAATACTTTATGTTTATGTAAAACTTGTTTTACTTGTTCAAAAACTTATACTTATAATACTTCAAAATAATAATCAACTTCTTCTTGGGCCCGGCAACTGTACTTGCTTTTACTTTTGTAACGACCCGACCCATTTGGCGACCCTCGGGTCGTCGACCGTCGGCCGTACCGTTACTACTAGGTTATCTAAACCTAGGGACGACTATGGGAGCCCAGCCCAAGGACAACTGAGAGTCCAGTACAGTGTCACTGATAAAAGTAAAATACTTGTTATCTTTTAATACTTCTAATATATAATGCCTTGACATTTTAATAATCACCTTGTGTGCCAAAATCCCTAAAGTCTTGACTTTGGGATCTACTTAAGGCCTTGAACTTTTTTTTTTCTTTTCTTCATCTTTCTTATACTTGTTAATACTTCTAAAAGAATGCTTCTTTAAAAAGAAACTGAAATGTTTAAGTAAATTCTAACTTTGCAATGCTTAAACCAAAAATCTGCCTACTATGCTAAATAAATTCTGAAATGCAATACTTATAAAAAGATCTGCATACCATACTTATAAAAATCTGCATACTATACTTATGAAAACCTGCATACATACTAACTAGAAGCAAAGCTGCATGCTCATAATACATGTACAGAAACTATATAAAACTTATGCTCATGATCTATGGACTGTTCTTGTAATAATAAGCCTCTAACTGCATGTTATTAGCTACGGCTGTTCATGCTTATCAATGCAAGGAAACTGAATTTTCCATGCTAAAAAAAAATTGATCATGCTTCCTAAAAACCGCAATAAGAACATCTAAACAGAAACTCAAAGTGGGGCTGTTTGTGCCCTTTTTTTTCTTAGCAAATATTAAACTCTGTCCGAAACTTTTGGAACCACTAGGAGGAAACAAAACACTCACTAACTAGCCAAATCCATTAAGCAAAAATAGCAGTAACACCTCCACCTGAACCTTATCTACTCATGGCATTAAGAAGCACAAAGGAGAAACATAACTTCATCGTTCCAATTCGAAACCATCCAGTGATTGCAAAACCATAAGAAATCAAAGCTTCACAGTTCAAATCGCAAAACCTCAACAATCACCAAATTAAACTTGTTGAAAACTTAAAACATAAACCTCTGCAAAGCTGATTCACAACTTGAACTTCTATATATTGCTCTACTGAAAATATAGCAGCCCTAAAGAACCACTGTTAATACACGGCAGAAACAAGGAATCCCAAAACCGTATGCTAAATATAAGGGATGTCCTGGCTTGACAAAAAGATTAGCAACAAAATAAATACAACTCTTAAGGCATGCTGTGAGATAAAGATAGCTTATCAATTGACCTACAACAAGCCCTAGGGTTTCATACAAAGCCTCGGGAACAAGGAGAGGAACAAGGAATAGACCTCGAAACTATCCTACTGCAGGTGAGTAGCGACTTACCCTTGAGTTTCTTGGACTTACGACCGAGAAGGAGGCTTCTAGGGTTTTCGGCAGCTCCAATTACAGTGACTCCTTGCACTTCCGTGCTCTCTTCGACAAGGGTTCGTGAAGCCGGGAAGAGTTCCTTGGATTGAACCCTTGGTCGGCCACCGAGACAAAGCCCTAGCTTCATTCTCCACTTCCGCCCGAGAGGAGCCGGCGCCGCGCACGCGTGAAGCAGAGGAGAGGAAGGCTTCGAGAGAGGAAATTTTAGGGCACGGGAGATATAACCTCAACTTTTCCCTTTATAACTCCCATATTTCCGTTAACTATCTCAATTATATTTGCTACCTTTTCTAAACAGATCCATCCGCTGGAACAGTTGGTCAGTCAGGTTTTGACCGAGTCAAAGGTCGCTGGTCCGAGTCTCGGCTTGGACATTTTTTTGTTGAAACCTCTTTTGTTTAGTAAAAATACCAAATGACCTCTAAAAATTGCATAAAAATACTCTAAAAATTTCTAAAAATCTCTAGAATTTTTCTATAGCATTTCTAAATATTTTTAACCACTATTAGAACTCTAAATGTGGAAATTTGGGTCGTTACAATCCCCCATACCTTATAAAAAGTTCATTCTCAAACTTAGAATAATTCTGGACAGTAGGTACTTGTTAAATTTGGCAAAAGAAATTGACACAAAAGAGTGGGTAGCCCCAGTATCAAATAAGACAGTAGCTAAATGCTAAAGGATAGTTATTTAACCTGTGATTATTGTGGGGCATCGGCAGCTTCTTCCCTAGTGAGAGAAAATACTCGGTTGGAACGGGTGGGGCTTCCAACCGTCCCTGACTGAGATAGGGTCCCTCTAGTGATGTTGTCATGTGGTGTAACTGTGCAGGCTCGTCTCCATATTGTACTGACTGTTGCTGAGGTGCCTTAAACTTGTTAGGACATGCTCTAGCTAGATGTCCTTCTTGGCCACATGAATAACATCCGGTCGTACCAAAAAGACAGGCTCCTGGATGTATCTTCCCACATTTAGGGTAGGGAGGAAACTTGGTCTGCTTGTTTGTTGGACCTCCATCTTGGCTATCCCCTGTATTCCATCATTTCCTTTTATTATCTTTACCCTTCCCGTTCTGTTCACTTGCCTGGGGCTTCTGACTCCCTACTGTCTTGTCCTCCATCTTGACCGTCTTATGTTGCGCTCGTTGCACCTTGATGTTGTCCAGATAGTGCTCAGCGACTAATGCTCTGCTGACCAGCTCTTCGCCAGTCTGGGGCTGGTGAGTTCCACTACTCACATTAAGTGCTATTACTGGTCTCAGCATCCTGAGCATCATTCTGACTCGTTCCTTTTCCGTACTTACTAGCTCTGGACAGAGATGGGCTAGCCTATTGAAATTCTTTACTGCTTCTTCCACCGACAGGTCACCTTGTCTGAATTCTATAAACTCCTCAAAATGCTTATTGGTGATCCGTTGACGAAAGAATTCTTCGTAAAACTCTGTCTCGAAATCAGCCCAGTTCATCTGATTAACTACTCTCTTGCTCTTCACTCTCTCCCACCACATACGGGCATCTCCAGATAAGCAGAAAGAAGCACACTTGACCTTCTCGACTTCTGGCCAGTTAAGAAGCTCCATGGTGCTTTCCAGTGTCTTGAACCAAGCCTGAGCATCCCAGGGCTCAGTCGTGCCGGAGAAACTTTCTGGCTTCAGCTTCAACCACTGTATCAGGTAGGCTTCTTGTCTTCTAGGTGCTGTGGGGACTTCCAGAGCGGCTGGTGGAACCTCAATCACTACTGGAGTCTCCATATTAATAGTTGGAGGAGAGGAAGGGACTGGCTGCTGATTCACCATCAGATTGATGATCACTTGTTGCTGCTCCGCCACTTGTCTCTGGAGTTAAGCAACAACTTCAGAGAAATTTGGTTCAGCTATTTTGGGCTCTTCTGTAACGACCCAATTTTTCCTATTTCAAGTTCTAAAAGTCCATAAAAATATTTGGAAATACTTTTAAAATATTCTAGAGATTTTTAGAGTATTTTTACGAAATTTTTGGAGGTCGTTTAGTATGTTTACAAAAAGAAAGAAGTTTTGACAAAAAAATCGTTGAAGGTGAGACTTGAACCCAAGACCTCCGGTCAAACCTAACCCCAACCGGACATAGCCAACCAACTGGGCAACGTGTGGTTTGTTAATAAGTATGAAACGAAATATATTTAAGTTGTAATTGGAACATAATTAAACTGACTTATAAAGGGATTAAGTTTTCCCTTTCTCGCCGAAAACCCTATCTGCCTTTTCTTTCCTCTCCCGACGGCGATTTCGCCTTCTCGTCTCGGTCGAAAAACGCAGCAGCAAGTGAAGGTCTCTCCGGCGCCGGCGAAGGCTTTTTCCGGCCGATCTTCACCTGCGGTGGTGATTCCCTCGTCAAGGAAGGTCTGTGGGCGCAAGGGAGGTTGAAGATCCAAGCTAACCGAAACCCTAAAGCTTCCTCCTTCGGTTGTAAGTCCAAGAACGCTAGGTAAGTACTACTCACCTGTGGTAGGAGTAGCTCCGCGATTTTTGCTTCCTTCTTTTCCTTGCCGAGCGTGAACAGATTCCTTATTGATTCGTTTAAGGATTTCGGTTGGATTTTGCTAAGCACAGCAGGTTTTAAGAAGCTTTTGTTTGTAGATTGTGACTTACAGTTTCGAAGTTTGCAGTTCCAAGTGGTACAGTTCATGTAGAGTTTCCAGTAGGGCTATGAGGATTGTTCTTCAGGCTTGAACTTAGTATTTTAGTCGGCATAATCGGGTTACATGGAAGCTAGCATTGGTTTTCTGTTGTTCTATGTTGCCGTGGCACACTGCGTGAAGAGTACTTGTGGTTTAGGGTTTGATATGTAGCTGTCTTGTGCTATTAGTTCCCTTATACCGTGTAGCTTGTAGCACTTCTTGCTTATTCTGTTAATTTCTTAATGCAGTTAATTGATAGCATGTTCTGCCTATGTTGTTAGCTCTTTATACCATGTAGATTAGAGCATTTCTTGCATAGAATTTCTGTTTCGAATTCATTGTTAAGCCGAACAGCCCCTAATTCCAGCCTGTGGTTGTGTTTTAAGCATGCCTTTAGCTCTTAAATGTTGCATCCGGGTAGGTCTAACGGCTGCCATAAATTCCAGCAAGTTGTTTTCCTTTTTGGGCCACGCAGATGGGCATAAACAGCCCTTGATCTTTAGCATTTCAAGTTAGGTAATCTTGGTTAATTAGTAGGCATGATCAGCAGGTTATCTAAGTGACAATATTAGTTTTAGTGCTATTCTTGAATACGAACAGCCGTATTTCTTTCCGGCATTACAATTCTGAAGTCTTTGCCATTAGATGAGCATGAACAGTTCCTTTGTTTTGCTGTCCACAAGCATGAGCAGTATTAGTTCTTAAATCTGTTTCACTTGCAGTATTAGAATAGCATGATTAGTAAGTTCAAAGTTGCTTTCTTTTGCTTTATTTTGTAGCATGATTAGTAAGTTCAGATTTGCTTTCCTTTGCTTTGTTTTATAACATTCTTAGAGAGTTCAGATCTGCTTCCCTTATGTTATTTTTATATAGCATGCTTGGTTAGTTGTAATCCTATACTTGTTAGATATATCTATAGGATTCTAATAGGCTCCAATAAAGGATTATAAGAAGCATGAGTAAAGAAAAAGACTAAAGTTTAGTTAAAAAGAGATAACAAGTAAATTAAAGTAAGAGGCTAGTACCCGACTTCCGAGGTTGTCGTTAAACAAATCCAGGTGACCAATTCCGAGGTCTTGGCCCTGGTAAGACCGAGGTCTTTATCCTCATAGGGCTGGAGGCTCGCTACCCCAGTCACTATTAGAGAGCGCGCAAAACAAAGATGGTACTAAGCCTGGGCCCAAAGAAGAAAAGAAAAGAAAAGAAAAAGAAGAAAGAAAAGAAGAACAAGAAGAAGAAAGTGAAAGAGAAATTAAAAGATCAATTTCTAGTATAAGGATATAAGAAAATGAAACCAGTTTATGCTTAGAATCAATAAAAGTTTAGTTTTTTAATTCTAAGCTTACAGTAGTTGTTTCATTACTTTCCTGTCAGTTAGTAAGCATGTTTAGTATTCAGTTTTATTTCTGTATACCATGAGTACATGTAGCTTTGCTTTTAGCATTTCAGTTTTAGTATTGTTGCATTCTTTTTATGCACTTCGAGTTTTTGTGAGATAGATTAGTATTTACTAAGCGTTTTCGCTTATAGATCTTTTGTTTTCTTTCCTCCTACCGCAGATAAAGGAAAAGCTAAGATATGAAAAGGAGGCGACAGGATGGTGGTGGTGATGAAGATGTGTGATGTTTGGACTGTGGAGAGATCCAGAGAGTGCTAGCAAACTTGCAGGACTTAATGATTAGAGTTTATGCTTTATTTCTTTTCTTTAAATACTGTTATGAAGTTTATGTGATTGTAATTGAGTTTGATTCGTATTGTAGCTTATTTATGTCTTATTCTGGGAGTTGTGTTTAGTTCTTGTTGCTAGTCTAGTCTTTTGGTTATAGTATGAATTTATTACTGCGTGGTTGTGAATAAAATGTGTTCCAGCCGCATGTGGCTGCGTATATATCTTGTGTATTATAGATTTGGTCACCGGTACAGGGGAGACTCAGCCGAAATTTTTCGGTAGGGTTTCCATGTGATATTTAATCATACCGGTTAAGTAGAGTTAGTAGTTAAGTAACGGTCATCCTTAGAGAGTAGTAGTAGTATCAGGGTGGTCTTTACAGTCGGTATCAGAGCAGTGTTCCATTCTCCAGCATCACACACACATCAGCATCATCCTCGCCGTCTCCAAGTAAGAAAGTATTTAAATCATTTCTTTATTCTGCTTTTCTTATTATTAACTGCAGTATAGAGTACTTAATTTTTTGAGTACTAAAGTAAGATAGAAGATTTAGTTTCCCTTGTCTCTATTTGTATTTATGTATGATTAGAAGGGTTAAAGTAAAATATCAAGCCTTTACCTTGCATAATTGGATGTTAAGAAAAAGGATGTTCTCGTACCGTTCGTACTGAGAACCAAGATCAAGAGAACGAAGAGCTTAGATTAACTGAGCCCAATCTCTCTGAAGTTGTTGCCTAACTCCAGAGACAAGTAGCAGAGCAGCAGCAAGTGATTGTCAATCTGATGGCAAACTAGCAAGCAGTTCCTCCCCCTCCTCCAACTGTCACTGCAGAGGATTCAGTGGTAACTGAGCCTCCACCAGCTGCCCTGGGAGCCGTCACAGCACCTCAGAGATCAGAAGCTTACCTTATACAGTGGCTAAAGCTGAAACCAGAGAGCTTCTCAGGCACGACTGAGCCCTGGGATGCCTAAGCTCGGTTTAAAACACTAGAGAGCACTATGGAGTTTCTTGACTGGCCAGAAATCGAGAAGGTCAAGTGCGCCTCTTTCTGTCTGTCTGGAGATGCTCGTATGCGGTGGGAGAGGATAAAGACCAAGAGAGCAGTCGATAAGATGAGCTGGGCAGATTTGCAGTTAGAGTTCTATGAAAAGTTCTATCACCAACAAGCACTATGAGGAGTTTATAGAGTTCAAGCCAGCCAAGATAGAAGACAAGACAGTAGGGAGCCCGGAGCCCTAGTCAAGTAAGTGCAGAAGAACAGAAAAAAAGTAAGAAAGAGGGGGTTCGGGTGGTCTGCGAATATCCCGAAGTATTCCCAGCAGATCTACCTGGACTACCTCCCAATAAATGAGTGGATTTGAGATTGAATTGGTTCCTGAAACCGGTCGAATTTTAAAAGCTCCGTATCGCATGTCTCCAGCAGAGCTGAAGGAGTTATAAGAACGACTCCAGGAGCTACTTGACAAAGGCTTCATTCGCCCCAGTCACTCACCTTGGGGAGCTCCTGTGTTGTTTGTCAAGAAGGAAGATAGACCAATGCGGATGTGCATAGACTACAGAGCTTTGAATCAAGTGACAATCAAGAACAAGTACCCCTTCCCAGGATCGATGACTTATTTGATCAGTAAAGAGGAGCAACAGTGTTCTCAAAGATAGACCTACGCTATGGGTACCATCAGCTGAAGGCGAAAGAAAGAGATATACCCAGAACGACATTCAGAACCAGATATGGACACTACGAGTTGTAGTTATGCCTTTTGGAGTGACCGATGCACCTGCGGTCTTCATGGACTTAATGAACAGAGTGTTCAGAGAATATCTTGACAAATTTATCATTGTATTCATCGATGACATTCTGGTCTATTCAAGGACCCCAGAGGAGCATGACCCGCACTTGAGGATAGTACTGCAGACTCTTCAGCAGAAGCAACTTTATGCTAAATTCTTTAAGTGCGAGTTCTGGTTAAATCAGGTGGCATTTTTGGGTCACATAATTTCTAAAGAAGGCATTCAATTGGATCCAGCCAAAGTGGAAGCGGTCAACAACTGGAGTAGACCCAAGAACGTCAGAGAGATCAGAAGCTTCCTTGGTTTAGCTGGGTACTACAGGAAGTTCGTGGAGGACTTTTCCAGGATAGCCTCTCCACTAATAGCCCTCACCAGAAAGAACAAGAGATTCGAATGGTCAGATAAATGTGAGCAGAATTTCCAAGAGCTAAAGAAGAGATTGATCAGTGCTCCCATTCTGACTGTTCCACAGAGCGACAAGAGTTTCGACATCTACAGTGATGCTTCCAAGATGGGTTTAGGAGCTGTACTCATGCAAGAAGGAAAAGTCATAGCTTATGCTTCCAGACAACTCGAAGATTATGAGAAGAACTACCCTACTCATAGTCTTGAGCTGGCAGCTGTGGTTTTTGCACTAAAACTCTGGCGACATTATTTGTATGAAGTTCAGTGTAGAATCTTCACAGATCATCAGAGTCTTAAGTACTTCTTCATTCAGAAGGACTTAAACATGAGACAGCGCAGGTGGCTGGAGTTGGTTAGAGATTACGACTGTGAGAATCTCTACCACCCAGGAAAAGCTAACAAAGTGGCAGATGCACTAAGCAGAAAGTCCAGTGCATCCCTGATATCTCTGTCATCATTAGCCCTGCCACTGCAGAAGGAGTTGTCAAATTTTGGACTTGGAATTATTTACGGACAGCTCTCCGCATTGACCTTAGAGTCTACCTTGTTTGAGGGGATACAGAGAAAGCAAAGTGAAAATCCGGACATCCAGAAGATCAAGCAGGGGATACAGAAAGAAGACAACTCAGAGTTCAGAGTAACAGATAGCGGAACTCTTTATCAAGGGAGTCGCATTTGCGTGCCCCATGATGAAGAACTGAGGAAGAAGATCTTAGAAGAAGCTCACAACACACCATACTCCATACATCCTGGTTCTTCTAAGATGTACCAAGATGTGAAACAGAGGTTCTGGTGGGCAAGACTCAAGAGAGACGTTGCTAAATATGTCAGTACCTGCTTGACATGCCAGAGAGTCAAAGCAGAACACCAGAGACCAGGAGGAGTTCTTCAGCCTCTTCCAATACCATAATGGAAATAGGAAGACATATCCATGGGCTTCATAACAGGTCTTCCAAGAACAACCAATGGATATGAGGCGATATGGGTAATAGTAGACCGATTGACCAAGGCTGCTCACTTCCTAGCCATCAAGATGTCCCACTCCATAGAGCAGTTGGCCCAGCTATATGTTAAAGAGGTAGTCAGACTTCATGGAGTTCCTAAATCTATCATTTCTGATAGAGATGGGCGCTTCACCTCAGACCTTTGGGAGTGCGTTCAGAATGCACTAGGCACCAAACTCAAGTTCAGCACAGCTTTCCATCCACAGACTGATGGACAGACAGAGCGAGTGAATCATATTTTAGCAGATATGCTCAGAGCTTGTGCGCTAGATTTCAAGGGAAGTTGGTGCAAGTATTTGTGCTTAGCTGAATTCGCTTACAACAATAGCTATCAGGCCACCATCAAGATGGCACCTTATGAAGCACTATATGGCAGGAAATGCAGATCACCCATATGCTGGCAATAAGGAGGAGAGAGAAAAGAGATGGAAGCAGAGTTGGGCATTCAGACAAAGGTGATAGACGAGACTACTCAAGCAATCCAGAAAATCAGACAGAGAATTGAGACTGCCCAGAGCAGACAGAAGAGTTATGCTGACGCACGCCGTAGGCCATTGGAATTCCAAGTAGGAGATTCAGTTTTCCTCAAGGTCGCTCCTATGAAGGGAGTGATGAGATTTGGCAAGAAGGGCGAATTAAGTCCCCGCTATGTAGGACCTTACCTAATCATAGAAAGGATTGGGAAAGTAGCTTACAAGTTGGACTTACCACAAGCCATGTTAGCAATACATAATGTATTTTATGTCTCTATGCTAAAGAAGTGTCTCCACGACCCGAGCCAAGTGATTCAACCTCAGTCAGTGCAGATCCAAGAGGATCTTAGTTATGAGAGTAGACCTACACAGATAGTGGACAGAGCAATTAAGAGATTTAGAAACAAAGAAGTACCACTAGTGAAGGTCGTCTGGCAGAACCAGAAGCACGAGGAAATCACTTGGGAGCAGGAGGACAGTATGACACAGAAGTATCCAGAGCTATTCTAAGTTCGAGGACGAACTTTTTATAAGGTATGGGGGATTGTAACGACCCAATTTTTCCTATTTCAAGTTCTAAAAGTCCATAAAAATATTTGGAAATACTTTTAAAATATTCTAGAGATTTTTAGAAATTTTTAGAGTATTTTTATGAAATTTTTGGAGGTCGTTTAGTATGTTTACAAAAAGAAAGAAGTTTTGACAAAAAAATCGTTGAAGGTGAGACTCGAACCCAAGACCTCCGGTCGAACCTGACCCCAACCGGACATAGCCAACCAACTGGGCTACGTGTGGTTTGTTAATAAGTATGAAATGAAATATATTTAAGTTGTAATTGGAACATAATTAAACTGACTTATAAAGGGATTAAGTTTTCCCTTTCTCGCCGAAAACCCTATCTGCCTTTTCTTTCCTCTCCCGACGGCGATTTCGCCTTCTCGTCTCGGTCGAAAAACGCAGCAGCAAGTGAAGGTCTCTCCGGCACCGGCGAAGGCTTTTTCCGGCCGATCTTCACCTGCGGTGGTGATTCCCTCGTCAAGGAAGGTCTGTGGGCGCAAGGGATGTTGAAGATCCAAGCTAACCGAAACCCTAAAGCTTCCTCCTTCGGTTGTAAGTCCAAGAACGCTAGGTAAGTACTACTCACCTGTGGTAGGAGTAGCTCCGCGATTTTTGCTTCCTTCTTTTCCTTGCCGAGCGTGAACAGATTCCTTATTGATTCGTTTAAGGATTTCGATTGGATTTTGCTAAGCACAGCAGGTTTTAAGAAGCTTTTGTTTGTAGATTGTGACTTACAGTTTCGAAGTTTGCAGTTCCAAGTGGTACAGTTCATGTAGAGTTTCCAGTAGGGCTATGAGGATTGTTCTTCAGGCTTGAACTTAGTATTTTAGTTGGCATAATCGGGTTACATGGAAGCTAGCATTGGTTTTCTGTTGTTCTATGTTGCCGTGGCACACTGCGTGAAGAGTACTTGTGGTTTAGGGTTTGATATGTAGCTGTCTTGTGCTATTAGTTCCCTTATACCGTGTAGCTTGTAGCACTTCTTGCTTATTCTGTTAATTTCTTAATGCAGTTAATTGATAGCATGTTCTGCCTATGTTGTTAGCTCTTTATACCATGTAGATTAGAGCATTTCTTGCATAGAATTTCTGTTTCGAATTCATTGTTAAGCCGAACAGCCCCTAATTCCAGCCTGTGGTTGTGTTTTAAGCATGCCTTTAGCTCTTAAATGTTGCATCTGGGTAGGTCTAACGGCTGCCATAAATTCCAGCAAGTTGTTTTCCTTTTTGGGCCACGCAGATGGGCATAAACAGCCCTTGATCTTTAGCATTTCAAGTTAGGTAATCTTGGTTAATTAGTAGGCATGATCAGCAGGTTATCTAAGTGACAATATTAGTTTTAGTGCTATTCTTGAATACGAACAGCCGTATTTCTTTCCGGCATTACAATTCTGAAGTCTTTGCCATTAGATGAGCATGAACAGTTCCTTTGTTTTGCTGTCCACAAGCATGAGCAGTATTAGTTCTTAAATCTGTTTCACTTGCAGTATTAGAATAGCATGATTAGTAAGTTCAAAGTTGCTTTCTTTTGCTTTATTTTGTAGCATGATTAGTAAGTTCATATTTGCTTTCCTTTGCTTTGTTTTATAACATTCTTAGAGAGTTCAGATCTGCTTCCCTTATGTTATTTTTATATAGCATGCTTGGTTAGTTGTAATCCTATACTTGTTAGATATATCTATAGGATTCTAATAGGCTCCAATAAAGGATTATAAGAAGCATGAGTAAAGAAAAAGACTAAAGTTTAGTTAAAAAGAGATAACAAGTAAATTAAAGTAAGAGGCTAGTACCCGACTTCCGAGGTTGTCGTTAAACAAATCCAGGTGACCAATTCCGAGGTCTTGGCCCTGGTAAGACCGAGGTCTTTATCCTCATAGGGCTGGAGGCTCGCTACCCCAGTCACTATTAGAGAGCGCGCAAAACAAAGATGGTACTAAGCCTGGGCCCAAAGAAGAAAAGAAAAGAAAAGAAAAAGAAGAAAGAAAAGAAGAACAAGAAGAAGAAAGTGAAAGAGAAATTAAAAGATCAATTTCTAGTATAAGGATATAAGAAAATGAAACAAGTTTATGCTTAGAATCAATAAAAGTTTAGTTTTTTAATTCTAAGCTTACAGTAGTTGTTTCATTACTTTCCTGTCAGTTAGTAAGCATGTTTAGTATTCAGTTTTATTTCTGTATACCATGAGTACATGTAGCTTTGCTTTTAGCATTTCAGTTTTAGTATTGTTGCATTCTTTTTATGCACTTCGAGTTTTTGTGAGATAGATTAGTACTTACTAAGCGTTTTCGCTTATAGATCTTTTGTTTTCTTTCCTCCTACCGCAGATAAAGGAAAAGCTAAGATATGAAAAGGAGGTGACAGGATGGTGGTGGTGATGAAGATGTGTGATGTTTGGACTGTGGAGAGATCCAGAGAGTGCTAGCAAACTTGCAGGACTTAATGATTAGAGTTTATGCTTTATTTCTTTTCTTTAAATACTGTTATGAAGTTTATGTGATTGTAATTGAGTTTGATTCGTATTGTAGCTTATTTATGTCTTATTCTGGGAGTTGTGTTTAGTTCTTGTTGCTAGTCTAGTCTTTTGGTTATAGTATGAATTTATTACTGCGTGGTTGTGAATAAAATGTGTTCCAGCCGCATGTGGCTGCGTATATATCTTGTGTATTATAGATTTGGTCACCGCTATAGGGGAGATTCTGCCGAAATTTTTCGGTAGGGTTTCCATGTGATATTTAATCATACCGGTTAAGTAGAGTTAGTAGTTAAGTAACGGTCATCCTTAGAGAGTAGTAGTAGTAAGAAGGGTGGGTTGTTACATCTTCGTTCTCCTGTGCTCGGTCCTCAGTACGAACGGTACAGGGACGTCCTCTTCTTGACATCTAATTATGTAGGAGAGAAACAAAACTAAAATCGTCTCTAGTCTTTCTAAGCATATGTATCCAAACATAGAAAAATAAAACAAGAATTTTCTTCTTACTTTAGCGTATATAAGCAGATACTCTATACCACAATTAATAAGCATAAAAGAAAAAAATTAAATACTTTCTTACTTGAAGACGATAAAAATGGTGCTGATGTGTGATGTTGGAGAATGGGAACTGCTCTGATACCAACTGTAACGACCACCCTTCTTAATACTCTACTTCTCTCTAAAAGTGACCGTTACTTAACTACTAACTCTACTTAACCGGTATAATTAAAAACCACGAGGAATCCCTACCAAAAAATTTCGGCAGAGTCTCCCCTATACCGGTGACCATAATCATTAATACATAACATAATATACACAGCCACAGGCGGCTGAAACATTTATCAAACAACCACGCAGTTTATAAGACACAACAACTGAAAAAAAAAATAAACTATTCTAGCAATAACAAATGAATAAAACTCCAACAGTGGAAAATAACCAAACTAACAATGCGGAATGAAAATACAATCTCAAAAGACATATACCATAAGGTACAACTCAACTATTTCTATCCACTAAACATGAAAACTCAAAACTTCCCAGGTCTCTCCATAGTCCTAGCATCACACATCCTTCGTACACCTCCTTGTCGTCTTCCTTTCTATATCTTTTCCTTTCCTGTATCTGTAGTAAGAGGAAATGCAAACTATAAGCAAAATTTGCTTAGTAAGCGCTATCTAACTCACAAAAACACAAATATGCATGTATACAGAAAGAACTAGAAACTATATGCTCTAAAAGGAAGTAAAGCATAAACATAACTGCTCATGTCAAATTAATAGCAAAGAAAAGCTAAGGAATCTACTCATGTAATTCTAATAGCTAATCATGCTGCTCATCTAATAGGTAAACATGAAAAACTACTCATCTACTAGATAAACATGGTAGAATAAAGAACTAAACTTACTGATTTTTATAACTATATGAAACTTATTTCATTTGTTCTAAACTTAATCTTTAATACTTTATGTTTATGTAAAACTCGTTTTACTTGTTCAAAAACTTATACTTATAATACTTCAAAATAATAATCAACTTCTTCTTGGGCCCGGCAACTGTACTTGCTTTTACTTTTGTAATGACCCAACTCATTTGGCGGCCCATTTGGCGACCCTCGGGTCGTCGACCGTCGGTCGTGCCGTTACTACTAGGTTATCTAAACCTAGGGACGACTATGGGAGCTCAGCCCAAGGACAACTGAGAGTCCAGTACAGTGCCACTGATAAAATTAAAATACTTGTTATCTTTTAATACTTCTAATATATAATGCCTTGCCATTTTAATAAGCACCTTGTGTGCCAAAATCCCTAAAGTCTTGACTTTGGGATCTACTTAAGGCCTTGGCCTTTTTCTTTCTTTTCTTCATCTTTCTTATACTTGTTAATACTTCTAAAAGAATGCTTCTTTAAAAAGAAACTGAACTATTTAAGCAAATTCTAACTTTGCAATACTTAAACCAAAAATCTGCCTACTATGCTAAATAAATTCTGAAATGCAATACTTATAAAAAGATCTGCATACCATACTTATAAAAATCTGCATACTATACTTATGAAAACCTGCATACATACTAACTAGAAGCAAAGCTGCATGCTCATAATACATGTACAGAAACTATATAAAACTTATGCTCATGATCTATGGACTGTTCTTGTAATAATAAGCCTCTAACTGCATGCTATTAGTTACGGCTGTTCATGCTTATCAATGCAAGGAAACTGAATTTGCCATGCTAAAAAAAAAATTGATCATGCTTCCTAAAAACCGCAATAAGAACATCTAAACAGAAATTCAAAGTGGGGATGTTTGTGCCCCTTTTTTTTTCTTAGCAAATATTAAACTCTGTCCGAAACTTTTGGAACCACTAGGAGGAAACAAAACACTCACTAACCAGCCAAATCCATTAAGCAAAAACAGCAGTAACACCTCCACCTGAACCTTATCTACTCATGGCATTAAGAAGCACAAAGGAGAAACATAACTTCATCGTTTCAATTCGAAACCATCCAGTGATTGGAAAACCATAAGAAATCAAAAGCTTCACAGTTCAAATCACAAAACCTCAACAATCACCAAATTAAACTTGCTGAAAACATAAAACATAAACCTCTGCAAAGCTGATTCACAACTTGAACTTCTATATATTGCTCTACTGAAAATATAGCGGTTCTTTAAAACCACTGTTAATACACGGCAAAAATAAGGAATCCCAAAACCGTATGCTAAATATAAGGGCTGTCCTGGCTTGACAAAAAGATTAGCAACAAAATAAATACAACTCTTAAGGCATGCTGTGAGATAAAAATAGCTTATCAATTGACCTACAACAAGCCCTAGGGTTTCATACAAAGCTTCGGGAACAAGGAGAGGAACAAGGAATAGACCTCGGAACTATCCTACTGCAGGTGAGTAGCGACTTACCCTTGAGTTTCTTGGACTTACGGCCGAGAAGGAGGCTTCTAGGGTTTTCGGCAGCTCCAATTCCGGTGACTCCTTGCACTTCCATGCTCTCTTCGACGAGGGTTCGTGAAGCCGGGAAGAGTTCCTTGGATTGAACCCTTGGCCGACCACCGAGATGAAGCCCTAGCTTCGTTCTCCACTTCCGCCCGAGAGGAGCCGGCGTCGCGCACGCGTGAAGCAGAGGAGAGGAAGGCTTCGAGAGAGGAAATTTTAGGGCATGGGAGATATAACCTCAACTTTTCCCTTTATAACTCCCATATTTCCGTTAACTATCTCAATTATATTTGCTACCTTTTCTAAACAGATCCATCCGCTGGAACAGTTGGTCAGCCGGGTTTTGACCGAGTTAAAGGTCGATGGTTCGAGTCTCGGCTTGGACATTTTTTTGTCGAAACCTCTTTTGTTTAGTAAAAATATCAAACGACCTCCAAAAATTACATAAAAATACTCTAAAAATTTCAAAAAATCTATAGAATTTTTTTATAGCATTTCTAAATATTTGTAACCACTATTAGAACTCTAAATGTGGAAATTTGGGTCGTTACAAGCTGCGCATGGCAATTCTCTGCGCCAGCCGAGCATTATCGGGGGTGGCAGTTCTCGGCGTTGGCAGAGCACTACCTAGCGCACCACTGTCGGGTGCAACAGTGCTCAGCGCCGGCAGCCGCAACTAAATGAGAAAAGGGGAGAGAGAGAGAGAAATACCTTCTTTCTAGAGGAGAGGTCGTCGATCGCCAGAGGAGGAGAGTATGCCGAAGGAGGAGATTGTCAATTGTCGATCGCCGATCGCTTGAGAATGTGATCACACAAGGAAACATCGGGGGACGTGAACCTTGATGTCTTCCTAAATTTAAAGATGGATGATATGGTGTGTAAATAAGGGGCCCGATAAGGCCAGAAAGTCAATAGTCAAGAAGACGTGGCGATCAATGGTCAAAAGAACGTAGTGGTTAACAGTCGAGAGAAGACGGGAGTTAGGCCTCTTTGCGTTACTAGCCGTATAATTCTCGGTTGCTCACAAGCAGGTGGGTCCGCAAGTCCAAGCCCTGGCATGACGGTTGGACTATTGCCTGGCCTACCCCCTACTGATCAGATCTCCCCAGCTCAAGCTTTACATATGGCCCTGGCACCTTTACCAGATAGCCCTCGACCGACAGTTAACTCATGAAGGCGGGGTCCCTGGGCATAGCCTTAGATGAGCCTCGGCCGGTTCGGGCGCTCATACTTTTCATCAAGGCTCAGTCCTTACAGCACATCCGAGCAATCATCCCGAGCTGTCTAGAGTTTAACCCAGGCGAGGCAGATAACACTAAGCGACAACAGTGTCAGAGAATCCTAACCTCTTATCAGAGAATAACTGTTGCAAGTCAGAGAATATTCTAATGTTCTACCAGACACTGAGAGTGGAACCTTCCTCCTACCAATGGGAGGTCGTCGGACGTCCTCCCTCACTGGACATGCCCTGACACCCGACATTCTCTGACAGCGATCAGGCTCAAAAGGCAGGCAAAGTCGTATAAAAAGAGAGGTCCTCTTCATTGGCCAGGTAGATGCACATCCTCACGTATCTTCAACAATTCTTTTTTCCTTCCTTCGTACATTGCTTTGTTGGGGAAAAAAGACCTGACTTAAGCGTCGAAGGGCCTGCGTCAGGGACCTTTTCCTTGATTTTTGGTCTCTAATGCTCAGTGTGCTTGTCTAAGTGTGTGCAAGACCCAATTACCACCGGGTCTATTACTGCAGACCTTTGGTTCCATGTGGGGGTTTACTTTTTCGACGTGCATACACAGGGTGCATTAAAGTTGCCTTTCCGTCAACACCGATGCTACCTTCGCCGGTCTCCGTCTAATTCAGATTATGGACAGGATTAATAGATATTAATTATTTGTCGCTAATAGAAAGAGAATACTTACTTCGTCACTAATAGCGACAGTGAAATAAATTATCCATTATTAGATAAAGTAATAAATTTAAAATCCCAACTAAATAGCATCGGATTATTAAAGATCGTCGCTAGTAACAAATAGATAATATAATATATTATCTGTCACCACACTACAAAAATTTATAGGATTACCGACGGAAATATCCGTCGGTATTCCGTCGCTAAAGGGTCTTGCCGACAGATTTTCGACGGAAAAAAAATCTATTGCGAGAATATGCGTCGGAACCTATTTTGCCAACGGAAGTATAACTTCCGTCGGTGACGTACCGACGGAATTATAATTCCGTCGGTAAACCCCGCTGGCCAACTGTCGCCAAATTTTCCGACGAAAATATGACTTTCGTCGGAGCCAGGGGAATTTGGAGCGGAAAATACCGGGCTGTACCATCATTTCCGTCGGTATTTTTCGTCAATAGTGATGGATAATATTTATCCATCGTTAGTAATGATCATTTTTAATAAGTCGTAGTTAAATCCATCGCTAATAGGTGATCTTGTCGTAGTGAATTAAAGAGCTCAAGCTAAAAGATGAAATTTATCCTTCTTCTCCTGTAGTATTCCACAACTTTTTAACAAAGACAATGACCGTTGAATCCTTCAGAGAGCTGGTAAACATTATAAAATAACTATATTATTAAACAAAAAACTCAATGAATGATCCAACATGAAATTTAACACCTCCACTGATTTGACACTGGTCCTAGAAAGAAAGACAAATCATATAATAAATCAGATCAGTACTTCTTCATTTAACAAGCCATTATTTATTTATCATATATGTGTTGATATATGAACTCCAGGAAGAGTGATGATACATGCGAAAAATTAAAGAACAAAAACATTCGACGCCTACTTTTGAGGTAACATTTTCTAATTAATTAAGTAATTAAACTCCTCGTGATTTGGAGATCCTTGTGTCTGGTTTAGCCCTTCCATCAGCAGGCTGATACCATCCTGCAGAGTCATTGACATATATGATCATTAATCAGTTTGTCATAAAATGCAATTTGTAATGTTTACTGTCTAGTTCTTCGTCATAAATGAGCTTGTGGGGAAATTAAAAGCCAGACCTGAGACGACAGCAAGTTGGGTCCATGCTCTGACGCTAAAAGACAAGGCTCCAAATACTGCTCCATCATTTGGTAATCATTTGGCACTGGGCCTGGAATTGCCTGAAAGTGAAGAATGCAAGCTGCATTATTTATAATGCTCAAGAATTTCTTAAAATTTACAGTATGAATTTTTCGCTACCTCTGCTTGATCCATGGGGCTATCAAGGTCGATTCCAGTTAATGAACTCATGGAAACAGGCTTCATGGAGAGAATCTGAAGTTGTTTAGATCATAGTGGATGTTAGACATATATATAAGATAGCGCTATGAACAGATCTGTTAATTACCTCAATCTGATTCTGTAAACATTGCACGTAGTTGATAATCTCCTCCAAGATCAGCTGTTTTCCTTTTATCTATTGAACATCACCATAAATTTTAAATCCAAAAATTTGCATTCGACAGAAATAATGGAGTTTCACGTAGATGCCTCTTAATTAATTACCCTGTCACAGCCAGGAACAAGGCTTTGCAAAATCTTCATTTTTTCACTTATCTTCTCCCTTCTTAGCTGAACAAATTAAAAAGAAAAAAAAAAAGAAAAACAGAGTTCTGAATAATTAATATTATCATCTGCGAAGATAAATAAGCATATACTAAAATAAATGTAGATTATATTGATTACCCTTTCTGCGAGGCTGTGGCTATCAGTTGCTTCCCCTCTCCTCGCTCTCACATGAATAACTCCTTTAGGGGGCTCCTCAAATTTCACTCCCTTAGCCTCTTTTCCCTTCTGTGCTCCTCCATTAACTCCTCTCTTGCTCCTAAATTTCTCACTATTCTTGCTTTCCTTTTCTTCCTGGCAAATTAAATCGAGAAATCAACCACACGATAAAGCATGAATTCCTCGAAATGCACATCTATATTTGCTTACCTTACAGGGCTTAGCAGTGATGGAGCTTCCGGTCGGTGAAGGCCCTGAGTTATCAACTTGCACTGACACTGAACTCTTGATATCGAAACTCTCGCTTGCTTCAGTCGCTGCGACATTAGCAATCTGTGATTTGGCTCCCAAAGTAAAGTAGTAATCAAAGCAATCTGAAAAAATATTTGCAGCGTCTCCATGATCCCGGCCTGTAGAATTCACAATGGTATTGAGAAACGGTGTCATGCTAATATTGATATGAAGATATCAAATTGCAGGCGGAGGAGAGATGGTGGTGGCTTGGTGAAGGTGCAGTGTACTGCACAATTTATAGAAGCTTTCTTTTCACTTCGATGCATGTATCTTCACACTTTGACCCGTCTTTTCAAATTTCAGTGCCTTGGTCTACTATCTTTCTCTCTTTCCTCTCCCCCTCTCTCTCCCAGTGTTGTCAAAATCTCGTGTTTATATAAAATTAGATCATAAAATCAAATTATAAATTCTTATAAGATTTTATATCATATTTTAAATTAGTTTTAAAAGAAGTCTATATATTTTTTTAATTGATCATTAAATATTTTAATCCAAATTATAACATAAATTTATATAGAGAATATTTTATTTTATATAATCATAAATTACTCATGATTTTAAACTTTTAAACAACCAAATACTTACCATAAAAACATAACATAAAATAACTTAATTGCAAACATAAATAAAACACAAGATAATAGATTAATATAAATCATTCATAGACAAATACAAATCTAAAATCATCCCAAAACGATATCTTTATCCAAAATGATTTCTTTTTATTAACGACACAAAATCAATAAAATTATCTAAAAATAATATTTTTACAAGTTTAAATGTGATTTTATGATTTTGATTCGATTTTACTTTAATACACGATTTTATCACGATTTTACTTGATTTTCATAAGTAAATTCATGATTTTATACGATTTTACGAGTCAACTCACGATTTTGATAACATTGTCCTCTCCCTCTCCCACCTTTAACTTACGGTATAGTGGCAAAAGGTGACTATATTCACCTCCAACGTCCCAGTTAATTCATCCCGGGATCAATATGGAGGAAATAAATTATAGATGACTACTAACTTTTAAAATAGTGATTAACACATGAGGAGAATATTTACATCATCCCGAAAGGACCACGCCACGACATTCATCTGTGGATTGTAGTCATGGACTGTAAAAGTATGAAACATCTAGCTGGCCGTGTTTAGGCTTTGAGAGTGATTGCATTTCAGGAAAATTTGTTACTAGAGTTCATGTGATTTATCTATTTCTTTATGGACAAAAGACGATAATACTAATTTTTCAGATGGTTTGGTATTATGGATTCTTTTGATTAAATATAAATAGATAAATTATAGGAATATTTTATTTAGCACGGTGCAAAAATCTATTTAATTTATAAGGATGCATGTATTCGTTGATTTTAATTTCTGGAGTTATTATTTTTTCCTATTTTTAATTTGTAAGTATGTCATTCGGTAAAACCAAAAGTCATCACAAATCAAGAAACCCAATGAAATGGACGTTTTTTTTCATTAAAAAAAATCAAATGGGCATTTTTTTTAATGATTTCATCTCAAATTATAATAGCTACCGATAACTACTATAATATACAAAAAGTTTCAAGCAATGATTATAATGTATAAAAACTAGTAATTATTATAATATATTTAGGATGACTTTAAAATTTAAAATTTAAAATTTATACAATATAAAAGTTATCAAATGACTAGTAAAATATATAGAGGTTATCTAATAACTAGTAAATATACTGAGTTTAGAATTTAAGATTTAAAATTTTAATAATTACATAACAACTTATATAATTGTTTTAAAATAATTTTGATAAAATTTAAATACTTTATATTGTAACAAATACTTGATAGTTTTTTTATGGGGTAGTTTCTATAATATTATAATAGCTATTTGATATGTTACATTGTAACAATTACTTAGATTACTTTTATAATAATTTAAAGTTTAGAGATATTTTCGGATAAAAATATTGAAGGGACGTTTTTTTTTATTTTTATAATATGTCATGTCAGTGTCTACCTACTACTACTACTACTACTATTATTATTATTATTATTATTATTATTATTATTATTATTATTATTATTATTATTAAGTCCCACCCTACATTTAACATCCATTGCATAATTGTTGGTAAGTTTTGAAGAAAACTTCAAAATTTATCATCATTAAAATTTCAAAATTATTAAAATAATTTTAAGATTTTAAGATCAACACGGAGGAGATAAATCATGAATGACTACTAATCTTTAGAATAATAACTAACTCATAAAAAAAATCATTTAATTATCTCAATTTTACTAAAATTCAAATCCTAAATATTAGGATGATAATACCTCATCGGTTAGTCTACAATAGATTATATAAACTGTTGCTCAACATGTGTACACTATACACGACGAGATCATTTAAGTGCTTTAATTTGACTCGATTATTTAAACTTCATTCTGAGAAATACACAACTAATTTTGAAGTATGCTTCTTTAAATGTAAGTTTGACCAGAAGATACCTTTATTCTCATGGCTTATTGATATATGGATATACGATTCGTTCATCTTAGTACTTCCATCAATATATCTTTAGATTAATAAGAAAAAAAATAAATTATGAATAACTACTAATTATTATTATAAATAATAAAACATGAGAAAAAATATACTCACACATTTTAAATTTTAACTTAAAATTTTATATAATAATATTTTATATTTTAATCATGACACCAACTAAAGGAACTTAGATTAAGGATATTCAAGCCTCAAGCGGTGAAGTAGGAAAAATACTAGATTTGTGTGGTCAAAGAGTATTGCAAAGTAGGGTAAATCGTTATTTGTGCCATATCCACATGCATATTTAAAAAAAAAAAAAAAATTGGCCGGTAGCTAGATGATATGTAGCCCGCACAGCTACTATTTTAGTAGCATCATATATCGTTTTCAGCTACAGTTAGCTATGGAGTTAATTTTTATTTAAAATATCGTTTTTATCATTACTATTATAAGCTTTAAAACATAAGTACATGAGCACTTTCTTAAATAGTGACGATTCGAATTTTAATTCCGATGCATTATAAAATATATTTTTCAGCTAAATAAAAAATTTAGAATGCATTCATGCCTATTTCCTTTTAAAAAATATATAATTTAAAATAAAAAATATTTTATTAAATTTATATATTTATTTTTCTTTATACTATATAACAGTTTTTCTATTTTTTTTCCTATCTCCTATATAATATTTAGAGAATGAAATTAATTCTCTAAAATTTAAAAAAGTACTATTTATAAATATAAAATTTAGAAAATCAATAGGATAATTGATGAAACTTTTTAAATTACCCTATTTAAAATTTAGAATAAAACTTTTAGATATGATAACTGTTATGAATGCTCTTATGCATGTTTCTAAATTTATCTAATGTCATTTTCAAAATTAAGACGGATATAAGTGAATGGTCCGAGAAAAATTAAGACGAGAAGGAGGGACATTTTTATCTTTTCACTGTATAGGGCTTTAAGGAGGAAGAGACACTATTGAAAAAAGGGGTGTTCCTTCGTGTTTTGCTCTGCCGCCACAGTGGGGAGAACGCTGCCTCCATCGTCACCTTCTCCCTCGTCGTCGGCGAGCCAACCCCACCCCCCATCCCTCTCCTCTCGCCAGCAGATGCCTCTAGTCATCGCCTCTACTAGGCATGCCAACACTGCCTTCACCGCTCGCCAGACCGCCAAGAGGGAGGTCACCCACTTCTTTCCATGACGCTCCTCTCTATGCCGAGGCCACCGAGGAGCACTGGAGCTATCTCACTCACAGACGAGCATGTCGCTGCCACCTCCCTCCTTTGTTAACTAAGTTGCCTTTCTCCCTCTTCTCCTCTGCTCTCTCTCGACTACATTCCCAGTGAGCTGGCAAGAGGGAATGCACGGCGTAGTCACCACCTCCTACCTTCTTCACGTAGACGCCTCACATTTCATGGACTCACTGTCAGCACAGTGCTACCACAGTAGCCTCCTCCGCCATAAGTAGTCGGCTCGAGCTACTGCCTTCTCTTTACGCAAACAAGCTCCTCCCCTCATGTTGCCAGCGTCACAAGAAGCTGCAGCCGGTTGGATGTAGCGCCGCTCGCACACTCGCAAGACATCTTCTCCCCCTCCACGTACCGCAACCTCCCTCATCGACAGCCTATAGCGCCAGTCCCTACATCGATTTTGCCCCCTTCCAACCGCCACTTCCAGCGACAGCCACCAGCCAACCCATCTCCTTGGCCGACCCATTGCCTCAATCCGACATCGATCCAACGCCATTGCCCTTAGGTCCAATGCCAGTCTAGCCCTCGATTCAAGTCGTCATGTGCTGTTGATGCGATAAAACCTCCCCAAAGCTACCGCCGTAGTGCACCTCGCTAGTGTGTTCCAATTTCGTGCCAATGTGGTGTTTTGACCTTCGTGTTATTATTACTATCCAACCTATGTGTTGTTATTGTATTTCGGCCTACGTGTCGTTGTCACAACCCGGCCTGCGTGCCGCTATCATCTCCCGACCTGCGTGTTGTTATCATCTCCTGACCTGCATGCAGATATCATATCCTAGCCCGCGTGCTGATGTCATATCCCGGTCTACGTGTTGCTTCTAGGTCCCGGCCTGCGTGCCATCTTTTGGATCCAAGTCGCGCTCAACTAGGTGCTGTCAAATCCAGCTCTTCATCCTGCTCAGAGTCATCTACTCTTCCGGGTCACGATAACTCGAGCAGCATCTTGACCAGCTCACCTATCCATCAGAGGTTGTCCCTTTGAGCCAGGGTACGTTAACATATCCACTCTACATTTATTTTATCATTTTACTATTAGCATGTTCCTTATATATTCGTTGGATCTGTCTCAAGCATCGGGGTACCAGAGACCGGGGTGACCCGATCGCTAGCTGCAGGTAGTGTTGACCAGAGGGCGTCTGACAACTTGTCCAACATAGAAGCCATCTCAACATACCCCCCCCCTCTAGGCTATAGCGATTCGGTCAACTTTCTATCCACCTCACCCGGCGGTCCGTCTGACTTAGTTTTCGGACAAGATCAAATTTGGCGTCGTCTGTGAGAATCTTTTCCACCTATTCTGGAACGTGAAGATGGGCGACGTCCAAACGTTCTCGGCCATTATCACAGTCCTGGAGGATCCTGATGAACATATTATCTTCTCCCCTCGCTCCATGAGTATCCGGGAGGCAAAGGATTGACTTAGAGCTTCAGCATGCTAATAGGTTAGTTTTCCCATTATATTTTTTTCATGACTCCATAGGTATTCAGGAGTTGAGGGATCGAGACGGATCCTCAGTTGATTGGCACGCCTCCTTGATCAGGTAGGTTATGGGCTCTGCTCCCTTTTTACGATTACAAGATCTGCTATAACTCCCTGATAAGAAAGTAAGATCCTAATCCTTTGATAAAAGACCAGGGTCTTAGATCTTTGATCGGACACTAGGGGTACAACTCTCTGATTAAACATTAGGGGCACAACTCCCCGATCAGACACTAGGGACACAGATCCCCGATCAGAGACTCGTGGTACAACTTCCTGATCATAATCTAGGGGCTTCGCTCTTTAATTTCATGCTAGAGGTCTTACTCTTCGATCTAGGACTAGGGGCTCAGTTCTCTGATTAGGTGTGTTATAGGCTCTGCACCCTTCACTATTGGGCTCTGCATCCTCTTACTGCTATAGGCTTTGCACCCTCCACCCATGGGGCTCTACACTCTATTACTACTATATACTCTGCACCCTCCACCTATAGGGTTTTGCATCCTCTTACATCTACAGGCTCTTCTCCCTCCACCCACGGTGCTATGCTTCCTCCTATTGCCACAAGCTCTACTCCCTTATATGGCTATGGGCTTTACTCCCTTTGATGGTCAGGGCTCAAATTATTCTCTCCCTGACTCTGTGGACATTTGGGAGTCAAGGGATTGACATTATTCTTCTCCCCGACTTCACAGGCATTTGAGAGTCGAGGGATCAAATAAGATCCTCAGCCAATTAACAACACTCCGCGATTAGGTATGATAAAGGCTCTGCTCCCTCATATTGCTACAGGCTCCGCTTTTATAGACTTCAGGGCTTAACCTCCCCCATTCGAAGTCGAGCTATCGCCACTAGTCTCAGAACAGAGTATCACCACCGGTCTTGGACCGGAGTATCGCTACTGGTCTCAGACCAGAGTATCGCCACCGATCTCAGATCGGAGTATTGTCAACGACCTCTTGGTCAGTGTTCCAGACTCTCGCCCTAGTGTGAGTTATAAGAGAGTCTGCTCTCGTGACCAACGACCTCTCGGTCGGATTCCAGACTATCACCCTAGTGTGAATTATAAGCGAGCCTGCTCTCGCGACCAACGACCTCTCGGTCGGGTTCCAAAGTCTCACCCTAGTGCGAGTTATAAGTGAGTCTGCTCTCGTGACCAACGACCTCTTGGTCGAGTTCCAGACTCTCACCCCAATGCGAGTTATAAGCGAGCCTGCTCTCATGACCAATAACCTCTCGCTCAGGTTCCAGACTCTCGCCCCAATGCGAGTTATAAGGGAGCATGCTCTTGTGACCAACATTCCAGACTCTCGCCTCAGTGCTAGTTATAAGCGAGCATTCTCTCGTGACCAATAACCTCCCGGTCGGGATCCAGACTCTTGGCCCAGTGCGAGTTATAAGCAAGATGCTCTCGCCCCAGTGCAAGTTATAAGCGAGCATGCTCTCGCAACCAATGACCACCCGGTCGAGCTCTAGACTCTTGCCTGAGTGCGAGTTATAAGCGAGCATGCTCTTGCAACCAATGACCTCTTAGTCGGGTTCCAGACTCTTGTCCCAGTGCGAGTTATAAGAGAGCATGCTCTCGCGACCAACGACCTCCTGGTCGGCATTCCAGACTCTTGTCCCAGTACGAGTTATAAGTGTACGCTATCCACACACACATCAATTAGTCGGTCAGGTTTCCTCCCTGGTCGGGTACTCTTCTCACTCGTCGCTTGGTCGGCACTCACCACTCAGTCAGCACTCATCCCACTCACTGCTAGGCTAAAGGGTTTCACGCCCACTCGGTTCACGGGCTTCGCACCCACTAAGATCTCTAATTTTGTTGGTTGCTACTCGGAATACCGTTCTAGTTCCCCTATACAAAAATTTGTACAAGCATAGAACTATCCTAGCTACCCATGTGCTCTATTGAAGTTAAATTTGGATTGCAAACGATGCTTAACATTATTAATCCAAATTGTCCTTCAGAAGTTAAACTTGGATTGGAAACGATACTTAACATTTTTATTCCAAGTTTAACCGATGTGATATTCCTAAGTTAAACCATATTATAGAAGTTGACTAAATATCTATTTCAAAGATTGGCTTTCAGGTTAAACATGGCGAGACACTAGGTTTTCTTGGTTATGGGATCATCCTCCACTTCCTAGACAAAGCCTTTCAAAGAAATTGGATATTTAACTTTTACAGTAACCCTAGGTTTAACTATAGAGACCACAATAGAAACACAAGATCGAAACGCAAAATCGAAATACAAAATCGATAGCATGAAATCGAAACATAAAATCGTTAGCCTCTTGTGTTGGTGTTTCAGAATTCATGCAAAGAAAACTAACCAATTAATTCGAAGCGGAAACCATTAATTAGTTATGTCTTTCTTTGTAGCTAATAACCTCTTGATCTTCTGTTGTATTCCTCTCCTTCTCTTGGACGTCGTGTGGATGACGATCTACCAAGATAACTCCACCCGAACCACTTCTTTGCCTCCAAGAAACTCGAGCCACCAAGAGATGCCAAAATAGGAAATTTCCTTCTCTTCTTCTTCCTCTCCAAGCAATCGACCACAAGAAGATGCCAACTTGATGTGCCGCCGACCCTTAGGAAGCAAAAGAGAAAGGAAGAAAAGAGAGAAAATCTGGCCACCAACCACCAACCACCAACCACCAAGGGATGCTAGGATACAATGCCTCCTTCTCTTCTTCTTCTTCTTCTCTATACAACCGACCACCAAGGATGAGGTTCTCTCCTTAATGCCACCGACCACAAAGAAGAGGGAAGGGAGAAGAGGATGACCGACAACACCAAGGAAAAGAGAGGAGCTAAGAGAGATCAATTCAAAAATAACTATAAGGCAACCTCTACCTCTCTTTTATAATCCTTGGTCATGGAAAAAAAAAGGAAATTTTAAAAACAATTAAAATATCTCTCTTTTAAATTTCCTATTGTACATGACAACAAAAGGAAAGTTTTTTAAAATTAATCTCTCTCATTTAAAACATGTAGACAACTACAAAAAAAGAAAGATTAATTAAAATTTCTCTTTTTAAATCATGGTTACAAAAAAGGAAAATTTTATCAAAAATTAAAATATCTCTTTTAAACATTATAGATAACTATAAATAAGCAAAGATTTTAACTAAATTAAAATCTCTCTTTAATCTTTTATAGATAGCTATAAAAGGAAAGATTTTAAAATTTTAAAACTCTCTTTTAAAACCATGAGGATGGCTATAAAAGAAAAATTAAAATATTTCTTTTAACCATTGTAGATAACTATAAAAAAGGAAAGATTTTAACAAAATAAAATATCTCTTTTAACCATTGTAGATAACTACAAATAAGGAAAGATTTTAATAAAATTTTATTTTAAAAACAAAACTTCCTTTTCCTTTTCTAGTGGTCGACCCCTAGCTTGGGCACCAAGCTTGGCTGGCCACCTCTTGGCTTCCAAGCCCATGCTTGGCCGACCCCTTGCACCAAGAAAGGATGTGGCTGACCCATTACTTGGGTAAGAAGTTGACTTTATGGATACAAGGATTTATAGAAGCTACAACAAGGACCGAGAGGAGAAATTAGTTTTGGTCTTCCGATGAGCTTGAGCTTCCTGTGTTCACCCCAAACACCTAACTCAAGTTCGTCAATAATAACTCATACCACTAAAGAGTTATTATTGAACTACCGCACCAATCCCAGATTACATTATGGGCTCCTTCTTATTATGAGTGCATTAATCTCCCTGTGTTTAAGATATCGAATGCCTACTAATTAAATGAGTTACTGACAACTTAATTAATATCTAGCTCCAAGAGTAGTACCACTCAACTTCATTGTCATGCCGGACTAAGTCCACCTATAGGGTTTACATGACAATCCTTATGAGCTCCTCAAGGGGACATCATCAACCTAGATTACTAGGACATAGTTTCCTTCTATAATCAACAATACACCACATAAATAATATCATTTCCCAACTTATCGGGCCTATTGATTTAACGAACTAAATCTCACCCATTGATAAATTAAAGAAATAAATACTAAGTATATGTGTTTGTTATTATATCGGGATTAAGAGTACGTATATCCATAATAACAGAGGTTTTGTTCTTTTATGCAGTCAATATATAAAAAGAAACAACCTCAAATGGTCCTGCTCAATACACATATAGTGTACTAGTATAACTTTATAGTCAAGATAAACTAATACCAAATTACACTACAATCATTCCAATGGTTTATCCCAATCCATCTTTGTTGTGAGTTACTATTTATAATTTATAATAAACTGATAACATGATCTTCTGTGTGGCACCACACACCATGTTATCTAAAATATAAATTAAATGGACAACTACATCTAACATAAATGTAGACATTTGACCAATGTGATTCTTATTTCAAAATAAATGTTTACAAAAAGCTAGGATTTTAGTATACATCCTAACAAGTTTTGCCCCCTCTTGCATTCGCCTTCGATGGGCTTCACGCTCGCTCGGTGCATCGACGTTGTGCTTTTCAATCTCTCGGGATCCGCTCCCCCTCGTCTCACTAGCTCTGCGCTTACTCAGCTCAAGGGTTCTGCTCTCATTCGCCTTCGATCTCATGGGCTCCACAACCGCTCCGTTCATAGGATTTGCTCCCGCTTAGCTCATGGGTTTCACTCTCATTCACTATTAACCTCTAGGTTTCGCTCGACATTGTCTCTGTTGCTCTGTCGACACTTTCTCGATCACGCGCTCGGTTCTGCTTACCCGCCCTCTTTCTACCCACTTGGCATTATCTCAGTTTCTCGTTTGACATTCTTTCGGTCATTCGGTTGACATCTTTGTAGCCACACAATCAGTATCGTCTGGCCATTCACTCGACCGCTCACTGGCACCATTCGACCGCTCGTCCAGCATTCTCTCAGATGCTTGATCGACATTCTCTCGGATAACTGGTAGGCATTCTTTTGATCATTCGATTAGCATCTTCGTAGCTGCCCGATTAGTATCGCTCGGCCGTTCACTCGGCTACTCGCTTTATTCCGGTTGACATATCACTCAATGTTTCTCTCAGTCGTGTACTCGACATTGCTTGCCCATCATCTTTCCACCTGCCCGGTGTTCTCTTGAGAGCTCAATTGACATTTTTTCGATCTCCCGCTCGACACTATTCAGACTGTTGTTTTGTTCCATTTATATGCACGCTTGACATTTTTCTATTTGCTGGGCATCCAATGGGTACCATTCGGCTGTTCGATTGAATTCTTTCGGTCGACTTTCCAGACTCTCGCCCGAGAGCGAGTTATAAGCGAGCAGGGCTGTCATGGATAATGACCTCTCGGTCGGGCATAATGACTAGTCGGCTGAGTTCTCTACTTGATCAGGTGCTGGTCTCACTTGCCGCTTTATTCGACGCTCATCGCCTGGTCGACATTCATCTCATTCATCGCTCGCGTCTCATTCGACGCTCTGGTCGGAGATCATCATTCGCGTCTCACTCGTCGTTCTGCCCAATACTCGTCGCTCACTCATCGCTCTACCCCGCATTTGCCGCCTAGTCGGCATATGTTTTTACTTCTTGCTTGGAATTTGTATAATCGCCCGATCGCTCTGCTTAGCATCGTCCGACCAGCTTCCCAATATCGCTTGGTCTCCTGCTCGACATTCGATCAATCGCTTGTTCGACATGTGCACGACACTATTTTTCATTGCTCGCTCAGTATTATTTTACTCACTTGCTCGGTATTGTCACAACTACTCATTTGACATTATTCGATAGGCAAAAAGATCTGACTTTTCATTCAGGAGTGATTCTGCTTTATGTTAGGCTTGGTCTAGTTAGTCGGACTTGCGCTTCCTTTGACTATACTTGAAGGGGAGACTTGTGATACAGACATAGGTGAATGACCTAGGAGAAATTAAGAGGGGAAGGAGGAGCATTTTTATCTTTTCATTGTATGGGGCTTTAAGGAGGAGGAGGCACTGTTGAAAAAAGGGGGGTTCCTTTGTGTTTTGCTCCGCCGCCACAATGGGAAGGACGTCGCCTCTGTCGTCACCTTCTCCCTTGTTGCCGACTAGCCACCGCCCCCTCCCTCTCCTCTCTCCTTCTCTTCTCATCGGCAGACACCTCCAACCGTCGCCTCTGCCAGGCATGCCAACACCACCTTCACCTCTGGCCAAATCGCCAAGAGGGGGGTCGCCGACTTCTTTCCATGACACTCCTCTTTATGCCGAGGCTGCCGAGGAGCACCAAAGTCGTCTCACTCATAGACGAGCATGTCGCTGATGCTTCCCTCCTTCGTTAGCTACGTCGCCTCTCTCCCTCTTCTCCTCTGCTCTCTCTCGACTGCAATCCAGTGAGCTGAGACGAGGGAATGCATGGCGTAGTGGCCGCCACCTACCTTCTTCACGCAGACGCCTCACACCGCACGGACTCATTGTTGACACAGTGCTACCGCAATAACCTCCTTCGCCATAAGCAGTTGGCTCGAGCCACTGCCTTCTCTTTACGTAAATAGGCCGACAAGCTCCTCCCCTCACGCTGCCAGCGTCGCAAGCAATTGCAGCCGGTCGGATCTAGCGCCGCCCGCACACGCGCAAGACATCTTCTCCCTCTCTATGTGTCGCAGCCTCCCTCGTTGACAGCCTCCAACACCAATCCCTACACCGACTTCGCTCCCTTTCGATCGCCACTTCCAGCGACGGCCACAGGCTGACCCATTGCCTTGGCCGACCCATTGCCTCGATCCGACATCAATCCAATGCCCTTGCCCTTAGGTCCGATATCGGTCTAGCCCCTGATCCATGTAGTCATGCACTGTTGATGTGATCCAACCTTCCCCAAGCTACAACCGTAGTACACCTGGCTAGTGTGTTCCAGTTTCGTGTTAATATGGTGTTCCGACCTTCGTGTCGTTATTACTATCCGACCTGTATGTTGTTATTGTATTTTGGCTTGTGTGTTGTTGTTATAGCCCGGCCTACGTGCCGCTATCATCTCCTGGGTTGCGTGCCAATATCATATCCCAGCCTCCGTGCCGATGTCATATCTATGTGTTGCTACTAGGTCCCGGCCTGCGTGTCGTTTTCTAGATCCAGGCCATGCTCGACTAGGTGTTGTCAGATCCAGCTCTTCATCCTACTCAGAGTCATCTATTCTTCCGAGTCACAACAACTCGAACAACATCCCAACCAGCTCATCCATCCATCAGGGTGCGTTCCTCTGGATCAGGGTACGTTACCGTACCCACTCTATATTTATTTCATCATTTTATTATTAATCTATTTCTTATATATTTATTGGATATGCGTCGAGCATCGAGGTACCAAAGATCGGGATGACTCGGTCGCTAGCTATAAGTAGCGTTGACCAGAGGACTTCTAATGATTTGATCAATATAGAAACTATCTCAGCACACCGGCTATAATGATTCATTCAATATTTTATCCATCTCATTTAATGATTCATCTGACTTAATTTTCCGACAGAATCAAAACCTAATTAAATCTAAGACTCAAACGAGGTAGATTATATAAAAAAATAAAATACACACCGAGAGTGGTTTTACTTATCAAAGATTATAAAATTAAAATATTCCACCGATTTCTGCCGCCATACGGAGACGTTTTCCTCATGCTTAAAACCATTTCAACACCAAACAACTCTTGCTATTTAAATTTCGACAGCAATTATTATTTTCTAGATATGTTTTATTTTTCCTTAATAAAGTATGTGATTTCTACAACTTGTCGCATTTGCATTTATATTAGTAAAAAATTGCGTCCCGCCCGCATATGAAAAATGCTTTTATGCATTGTTTAATAATAATAATAATAATATAAAATCTATTTTTTTTTAAGTATAGAAGGGTTTTATATGGTTTAATCAGAGTGGTAATATTATATATTAGATATATATGTAGTTTCAATGAACTACTGTAAAATTCGGAGGAGTTTGTTATTTAGTGTGGAAAAAGAAAGATAAATTAAGGCGATGACTGAAGATTGTAAAAGACAATTATGACAATACCCAGGGGCATGCAACTTCACGATGGGGAGAGGACCTTGAGATCGATTATTAAGTGCACTATCACAAGCACTTTTGGATTTAGGCAAACTAGGGGAGGCCCTCCCCACCTTCAAAAATAATTGAGTTTGTAAGGATATGGATATCTAGATTCTATATTATATATATATATATATATATATATATATATATAATACAACAAGAATGAACAATATAATCCAAAAAAAAAATCCCAAACAATTATTAACAAAACGGAGGTAGGAATCAATTAGTTAGTATAACTATTTTGGTTAATTTATAAATTAAGATTGGCTACTGTCAAATAAATTAAAATTCTCTTTTTAATTATTATACACATAATAAATAATATTTTTTAATCCTATTCTTCATTGCTTTATCATTTTACATAAATAAATAGTTATTCACGCCTTCGTCTTATCATCTTATCATTTTAATTTATATTTATGCATTGAATTGTTTAATGTACTCGATATTTTTTATTGTATATTTTAGTAAATATCTCCAATAGAAGTAGTAGTTGTAAATATCTCAAATGTCTATATATATATATATATATATATATTCGGGACACCTGAAATGAATCCAGTCGCCCGTGAGTAAAATAGTCCAGACACCTAGACTCTTTCAGTAATTTTTTTTTTATTTTAGGATATATTATATGTATTTAGGGTTTAAAATTTTATGATTTAGGAGTTGAGTTATAATGGATTTGAATCAATAAAATTTTTTAGGCTTCCCTCTTGGGTTATAGTGTATTTAGGGTATAAGATTTTAGAATTTAGAGATTGGATTATAATGTGTTTAAATTAATACTATTTTCCTCTAGTATTTAGGCTTTTATATATATATATATATATATATATATATATATATATATATATATATATATATATATATATATAACCATGAGCGACATCCTTCGTGGACACCTAACGCGACTTTGAGCAAAATTTTATTATCCCTCTCATTAGCCACCTTGGTGCTGATTTTTAAAGACTAGCATTAAGGTGCTACTTGTTTTTAAAGATCACCTTGGAGTTTACCTGGTGCTAGTCTTTAAAGACCAATACCACAGTGGTGACTAGTTTTTAAAAGTCATCACCAAGTAGTTATTGTACGCAATCAAAAGAGAAAGAAGAGAGAATTTTATTTTAATTTAAAAAGAAAGAAAGAAAAGTTGTTACATGCAAATGAGAGAGATTAAAAAATTTTACTCAAAGTCGTGCATGTCAGATGTTCACGTAGGATGTCCTCCACGATCATTCCTGTCTATCTATCAATCTATCTATCTATCTATACATACAAGAAAATTGACAATACAAGAAATAGAGATATATTTCCACGCAAGAATTAATTGTGACTCAATTCCACTTCAAGTTTGTATATATCTTGTAATCGATGTACAAGAAAACTGACAATACATGCACTTAATATCAAACTAATTTCAGAGGTCGAATTCCATACAATTCTTGCGTGCTTTTGTTTTTTGTGGCACGATGCCATTTTGCTTTAATTTGCGTGGAGTCTTGGGAGATAGAAAGATGAATTATCGTATTCTCGGAAGCCAATTGGTTTGGAAATTTTGCAAGAAAGAGATTGAGAGTTGGTGCTCAAACTAATCCCTTCCCATGTACATTTCCTTTTCAATGGTTTGGCTAAGTCTCTTTGAATGTTGATAGCACGTATCGATAGGTTTGACTAATATCATTATAATTTAGATGAAATGACCACGCTTAAGAGTGGGTTTGAAATGTAATTAGACTACTAATTGACACAAAAAGGAAAGTTAATAGATTTTATTATATTTTGAAGATAGACTTTGAACATGCATATGTTGTATTTCGAATTTATCTGATAGGTAAATTAGAGGGAAAATAATACTACCTCGAACACGTTAATTATTAAAAAATTAATAATAATAATAAATTACATTATATCATTAGTATTGTACAAAATACAATAAATGTCATAAAAATGACACAAAATATTATATGAACTTTTCGAATTCCTCACATGTAAACATTGTGTTATATTTTAAAATTTCAACTAATTTGTGATAAAAGCATAGTAAATTTTCATATTGTGATCTATTTGCTAAGTTAATTTTTAATCAACTTAAAATCTCCAATATATACTTCTAAAGTGTGAATTGACGGTTAGAACTCATGCGAGCTTCGATCGCTTATTATAGTTGTTGTGTGCTCGTCATTAATTGTGCAACGAAAACTTTGCTTCAATCTCAACTCCATATGCATAATCTCAGGATTTATTTGGAATTCATCTCCTTGAGGTATCTAATTCAAGGGTTCACTCCTAACGATCACATCCACTAAGAAATCCCATCTTCTCGGAAACTTTCCAGAGACGGAGAAACCTCTTACCATGCGTTCTTACAAGAACAAAGGGCAAGCAATATAAGACACAAATGAATATGAAAACAATAACATTTTATAATTGAAAACTTTGCTTGCTTGATCACTTGTAGCTTGAAAATGTCTCTTGATGGTCCAAAAATGTATCAACACTATCCTCAAAAACTCGCAAGAAGAAACCTCTTCTTTAAAACCTTTAGGTTGGGGTTGATTTTCGCCAATCAGTCGACAGATCTTACCCATCAGTTAATTGATATGGTCTCTGACTGTTGAACAACCTCTGAACTTTTTGAAATCTATTTGATTTTATCGATAATTCAAACATCAGTCGACTGATGTCCAACATCAATCAATTGATGTCCAACATCAATCGACTAATGTCCAACATCAGTCGACTAAGAGTATCAATCGAATAGAGAACACGAGTACCACACGCTTCTATGCTCTTTAATTCGATATAGTCGAACAGAACAAGTAAGTCTCACTCGCTTCTATTCTCTTTAATTTGACATTAGTTGACTGATTCGAATCGTCAGTTAAATCAAATCAATCAAATTTGACTTGCTTCTGTTTAGTTTCAAAGGTCATCAATCGACTGATTTAATCAATTGAGTCGAGCAATCGAATCAACTTATTTTTGTTTGATTTCTAAATCCTTCAGTTGACTAATCAAACTCATTAATTAACTGATCAAACTCATCAATCGATTGATACCTGAGTTTAACAAACATAGATCTCTGATGATCTCTGTTTCACAATGAAAGTCACCTCATTCTAATATTCGAGTCAAAAGTTATGACATTCAGAAGTTTGCTCTATCGGAACTTATTCGTTTCATGCTAACTCCCTTTTGGACTTTCGATCGCCAAGTATCCGGTCAACTATAACTCACTTGGACTCTTCGTCTCATGCCAAGGGTTCAATTCCCAGCTGACTCACTTTGGACTTAACCTAATTCCCAACTAGGGTTGCTTAATTCTCAACTAGGTCTTCCACCGCCTAGCCCTGCTAGGACTTTCTTTGCCTAGTTCTCAACTAGGACTTCCATTGCCTAGTTCTCAACTAGGTTTTCCATCACCTAGGCCCTCTAGGACTTCCATTATCTAGTTTTCAACTAGATCTTCCACCGCCTAATCCTATTAAGACTTTCATTTACCTAGTTTCCAACTAGGTCTTTCATCCCCTAACCCGGTTAGGACTTCCATTGCCTAGTTCTCAACTAGGACTTCCATCACCTAGCCCCGCTAAGACATCCATTACCTAGTTCTCAACTAGGTCTTCCATCGCCTAGCCTCGCTAGAACTTCCATTGTCTAGTTCTCAACTAAGAATTCTATTGCCTAGTTCTCAACTAGGTCCACTGCATATTAATCGATCATCGAAACCCTAACTTGAGTCAACTCAAGTTGGGTCAACTTAGTCAACCCTGATTAAATGTTGATTGCACCAACAATCTTTCCATTTTTAATATTTGACAATATGTTTAAGTTAGACTAACTCATTAGCACAACTTTCCTTCTTCTTATTCCAAAATATGAATGAGGGGTTTTAAACTTAAACCCTACATTTCCTCTTTGGTACACATCAAAAATATTTTCTCAAGATCCATTCAAATTAGTTCCAACATTATAATGGAGGTTCCCTACCTAATTCCATTGTCTCAAGATCTCCCCCTTTCATATCCAATTCATGTCTTTAAGATGAACCTCCCCCTAAATATGCTCCATCTTTTATCATTACACCAATAATGGGTTGGAGTTCCTAATCCTTTAGGAATTTTCAAAATCTAAGTTATGAGGTTAAGATTCAATCTTGAATCTCCTCAATTTTTAAAATTTCTCCTTTTAACTTTCCTTTCTCATTTTCACCAAGAAAATCACATTTGAATGTTTATCCAAGCATATCAGAGGGTTATGGATAGTTAAGGTGTTTAGGAGTGAGCTTAAAATGATGAAATAATCTATTTCATCCAAAAACATAGTCATCAGTTGATTGATGCTCTGCATTAGTCGACTATTACTCTGAAAAACTGCATTTAAATTTTTAGACTGAATTTCAAAAATGTATAAGTAATTCTATGATTTTTAAATAATCATGAAATTTCAGATAGACATTACTTATATCAAATATTATTAGGGAAAAATAGTTTTTTTTTATGAAAATATGAAAATACATCTTATTTTCAAAGAATGATACAAAGTTTTAAACTATTAAAAACTTCAATGTTTCACTCTAACTTTGTATCAACCTAAGCAATGGTGATTCCTATCAACAAATAAACTTCACCAAGATTTTCAAAAGTATTTTTGAATGATTTTTTTCAAAAAAATTTCTAGCCATAATCTTTGGTCTAAATGCACATGACTTGCATATAAGCTTTATAATCAGACTTCATATAATCATTTGTTTTGATTAAACTAAAACTCAAATAGATGCACTAAATCAACATCTTGAACTTTGTTCATCCTCCTAACATTTCACTTGTATCTAATGTATCTCAATATACATACAAGTCAACTCTATAGTCTTTATGAGATGTAAAATAGATTTTCCTTAAAACTAAGGGATCATATATCTATATATCTCTAACTAAGTATTTTAACTTTGATCATCCTACCTAGGATATCGATTACTATCATAGTCATTAATTACAAGGAATTAATACAATGCATTATTAGGATACTCTGCGAGCTAGAGGGGGTGATTAACTCCAATAGCTTCATTAATGATGATTTATAGAGAAAAACTCGAAGCAATGCTAACATCCTTGATTTTACTTGGTATCCACCTCCTTGAGGTGAATAATTCAAGGTACACTCTCTTCACTCACAATACACTATAAAACCTCCTTCTAGGAGGTCGAGAAGCCTCATACAAATAAATACACAAGTAAATACCATAGGTCCCTTTATGGTGCGGCCGACAAGAGGGGTGAATTACTTTGAAAATACAAACAGGCCTTTCTCAAACTTTTGAATTAAGTTAGACAAACACTTGTATAAAAAGAAATAATAAGCTAATTGATGGAAAAAGGAGGAACAAAATATACTTGGTTTGCAATCAGAGAATTGCTAATCTAAAACTATGAAAATCTCACTAGAATTCTCCTTCGGGCGAAGTAGTCTCTTACAGCGTTGACAGCTCACAATCAAAGTAGTAGAACAGAAGAGAAAATGAATTCGTATACAAGTAATGATGTGAACTACTGAGACTAGGGTTCTATTTCTAGCCTGCTAGTCGAATCTAACCATTTGCTGACATGGCAGCTCTGGGCGCTTAGAAGGGCTCTGAGCCCCTGGGCGTGGATAAAACTTTATCCTTGTCACAACGGTTCACAACAGATCAAGCTTATCTAGTTCGGACGTCTGGAGCAGCTCCGAGCGCCCGGACAATACCGACTAGCCTATTTAAAGCCTCGCCAAGGGAGGCGCCCTAGGGGGTCCAGGCGCCTGGACTTGGTCCAGGTGCCCGAACAGTCGACATAGTGTTGACTATCTGGTTTCTCCTTCGTTTTAGCTCCATTCACTTGGGTGATTTTAGCCATCCAGAATAAGCCTCACCCGAACCCATATTTTAGCCTTCTCCTCGAGCAATCTTCCGCTTAGGTTTCTCATCCCTAAGAAACATCGTGCCCTTCCTTCTCGTCTATCAGCGTACTCTTCCGCAGCACCTCATCTCTCGGATGCACTGAGCCTGTCGACTCTCTCCCTTGCCATTCTTCTTGCTAGCTGTGTCTTTCACTCGACTTCTTGTACTCTTAAGTTCCTGCATATTTAGACACAAGGCATCAAACATATATAGGACCTAATTTGACTCAGTTGACCACATCAAAACTACCTCGAGGTACCTATAAATATGAGAAATACAACAAGAAATGCAACAAGAACCAAGAAATGAATACAATAATAAATGACCTTTGCTCTTGATCTCTTGTGGCTATCGATTGCCTCTTGATACTTGAAAATTGCAGCAACACTTGTCTCTAATAAACTTCAAGAACTGGCAGAGAGGGGTGAAGAAGAAGAAGTTTGAATCCTTCGAAGAAATATCCTTTATCTCGTAAATTATGACTCCCAATCGATTGGTCTTACCCCCAATCGATTGTCACATCAAATACAAACAAATCCAGTTGTTCAAACTTTGCAACGACTCTTTTTTTCTTCTCCCAATCAATTACTTAATTGATTAACTAGCTTTAATCGATCACTTGATCAATTATGAATCCCACTATGCATTCATGAATTTCTCCCATTCGATTACCTAATCGATTAAACTCCTTGCGAGGAAGATATTGTGCTTCACGAAAAAACTCCTCTTGATCGATCAGTTGATTGATCAAGTATGTTCCCAATCAATTATCTAATCGATTAAGATACTTACTATTTCATGAAGAAAAGCTCCAAATCGATCATCTAATTGATTGGTGTAGCCCTTGATCGATTGTCCAATCGATCAGAACCTTTCTATTTCATAAAGAAAGACTTCCAATCAATCACCTAATCGATTGGCTTTGTCCCAATCCCAATCCTAACTTGCTTAACCTAGGTCTAGGATTCCCTTGCCTAACTTTTAGTCAACCGGGACCTGTTAGGACTTCCCTACCAAGTGTCCAGTCAATCTTTGACCCAATTGGACTTTGTTAACTTCCACGTTGCACTTCCGATCACCAAGTGCGGTCCTCCTTGACCCACTTGAATTTTCCTCTTTCCTAACCACAGTTAGGACTTTCCTCATGCCAAGGTGTTGTCCTTCTTGATTTACTTGGACTTTCCTTTGCCTAACCACAGTTAGGACTTCCCTTTGCCAACATGCATCCTCCTTGATCCACTTAGACTTTTCTTTGCCTAACTGTAGTTAGGGCCTTGCCAACGTGGCGTCCTCCTTGACCCACTTGGATTTCCCTTTGTCTAACTACAATTAGGACTTTTCTTTGCCAACATGCGGTCCTTCTTAACCCACTTAGACTTTACCTTACCTAATCGCGGTTAGGACTTTACCCAGTCATGTATCGGGTCCTCCATGATCTACTTGACTTCTCTCTCATACATTTTCCAAAATGTATTGTCCCACATATTGTCCAAACATCAAAAATCAAACTCGAACCCACTCGAGTTTAGTCAAATATGTCAACCTTGATCCGAGGATGATTACAACAACAATCTCCTAACATGCATAATAATGACTATAACATACATCATAATATATACTTTCAAAAGAAAGATTATCATAAGTAATGATGCATATATAACATGACAAATAGTATTTTTCATAACAATATGAATACAAGATATAATATTATGCATATGATAGGGCACACAATTATGGTATTTATAGCTTGTAAGAAAAATTACTTAGATTTTCTATCTAAATATTATTAACTAATTTGCTAAGCCAAAATAGGCACAAGTTGCCCCATTTCCTTAGAATGTGCCAAAATCCTAACTTGGCATTCCTTTAAATTCTATTTTACTTGTGTCAATTTAATCAACATCAATACTTTAAAAATTTTATTGACACTCTTTTACTCTTCAAGAGTAAAAATCAACTTCTCATTTTACAGACATCACAACACCTTGAAAATTCCCTAAAGTGTCAACTTCACTATGATCGGGTTAACTATCCTTCCAATTAGGGTTGACATACCTTAAATCCATATAAGGTGTAGAGAATACACTCTTAGAAACCCAAAATATATTGGTTCTCTTAGGTACATTAAGTACTCACTAGGGATACCTCCTTAAATATCTTCCTAATGATTTTCCTAGGCTTCTTAGAAGCCTTTGTCATACTAGTCTCTTCAAGCTCAACTCTAGGGATAACTTCTCTTGTAACCTTGGCTTGCCTCCTAGACATAGAGTTAGTTCAATAGCTATATGAAACTCTATGATAGGAAGTCATGCTTTCCTTGGACTTAGGTTTATATCCCAAACCCTTCTTGCGCTTAGATGACTCTTGCCTTCCTAAACCTAAGTTTTGTTTCTTGGACCCTTTGACAGTATTTGCCATTTTCTCTAAGGCCTTATCTAATTTATTAAGTTTTGATCTCAAAACTTGATTTTCAATTCTTAAATCACCAAATTTGGATTTTTCATGATTTCCTTGGATATTACTTTTTCTAGGCATATTTCTAATTTCCTTATGGCTCTTGCCTATATTATTTCTATCCTTAGATTTTGTACGTCTACCATAAAACACCCTAAATTTTTTATTATGCTTATGAAAATTTCTATTTTCATGCTAATTTGCACCAAGATGCTAAAATATATTTCTAACCTGCTTATCTAATATAAGGTAATACCATTAACTAATGGTACTTTAGTTTTACTTTTAGAAACTCCCCCTTAATTTAAGCTTCCTTTTTTGTTCTTGCTTGAAGACCTCTTGTTTGGACATTGATTTTGATAATATCCCTTTTGAATGTACAAGAAGCACACAATATTCTCTTTGCCCTTTCTTATCAAGGTTCCCGTCTCTTTTGGCATCTACTTCACCTTAGGTGTCACTTGAGCCTTCTGTTGGGGATCGGTGGCCGACTTGAAGGGGGTTGGATAGACGACGCCCCCAAATACTCGCTTCCTACGTATTCGTTAGTGCGTAAGCGGAAATACAAATACTAATATGAATACGAAATCTAAAGACAATGAAAGAGAACAAGCAAATCAATACACGTCGATATAACATGGTTCGGAGATAACTTGCTCCTACTCCACGGCTGTCCGTAAGGTGGACGATCCCTCAATCCGTCGGTGAATTAGACCCGGAAACTCCGGCTAGCTCAAACCTCCTTGTGGGTGGAGAAACCTCACCACAACACTCACCAAAAATACTTGGACATAAGGAAACCTTGAGCACTTAGTGACTACTAATTAGGTTTTAACCAAGTCTAATTTCGTCAACTATAACCAAGCTCCCAAGCCTTGGTTATATAGGCCGCGGGTTGGAAAACCCCACCTACCAGTCGACTGCCAAAATCATCAGTCAACTGCTCTCTTGTGGAGATTCGACCGTTACATCCCAACAACTATTTACCAGCCGACTGATAAAAGTACCAATCGACTGCTCCACACTGGCTGAGCGAATAAAAGTATTCTGTTCACTCCCAGTCGACTGCCCAGTTGACTACACCAATCGACTGATGAAACCACCAGTCAACTGGTACCCGAGTACATTCACTCAGCACTCGGACCCTCACCCTTATGACTAACTTGATGCTTCTTTACAGCCTTGACCTCTTGCCTTCAAGCCTATTTCCTTTGGCTCTCATCCCTCAAATGCATTCAAGCTTGCGGCTCGTCCCCAATGTCATCCTTCACGTATGCCTCGAAGTCGCTTCCCTCGGCCCTTGTCCTCGCTGCCTTGTCCACGGTCTCTCGGATGCTCCATCCTTCACCATACTCGAAGCCATCAACATGAGTCACATGTGTATCCTGCAAACCTGCACAGTCATATACATATATCAAATAACAAGGGTGAACCTAAGTTAAATCCTTTGCACAAACACCAAAACACATGGTCACACGGACCATTGGGATTGCTCCAACAATCTCCCATTTTTTGATGTTTGGCAATGTGTTTAAGTTAGGAAAAACATAATAGCAAATAAACATGCTAAAATAAATGGACTTACGTTGCCAAGGCTACACACTTGGACTTACACCGCCGAATGAACTTACGTTGCCAAGGCTACACACTTGGAGTTACACCGCCGAAAGGAAAATAATGCAACATGCATTGGAACCTATCCCAAGGCTCCCCCTACACCTATGCTCCCCATTGAGCTAGGAATTTCCTATAGGGCTATTTAAGAACCTATCACAAGGCTCCCACTATACAAAGGCACTAAGGTTTTTCCAACTAAACCTTACTTCTCCCCCTTTGCCTAACATCCAAAAAATTCTCAACAATATCTCAATTGTTGAAAATTTAATCATTAAACTGACCCTAAACTCATGTATTTATCCCCCATGGATCTCATACACCTATACGAGCTGACTCGATCAGAATCAGTGCTGAAAACCAGTTTCAGACTAGTATCAGTTGACTGCACCAGTTGACTGCACCAGTCGACTGCCCTTATCGAAATAACACACAAAATCATTTTGTGTTCGATATTTATTGTTACCAATCGACTGGTAACTATACCAGTCGACTGACACCCTGTTTCAGTCCTTTTCAACATTTTCGATCCAATTTCAGAAATGCACCAATAATTCCACAGACATCCAAAAATCTCTAAATTTTGTGGAGAGGTCTATTTTACCCATGTCTAAAAATGTATCTATCACCAATCCCAAGATTGACACAAAACACAAAATCCAAAAATAACTAAATGGTTCAATTGAACCTTGACCTAAAGTCCTAGTTTTGGCTTCCTCTTGATGTATTTGCCCATACTAACCCACAATGCATCCCTAGCATTGGTTTATATGGCATCTATACATCCAAAACCAATTATCATGCTATATGACCCCAATGTCATATTTCTAAGCATGAAACATAAGCCAATTGTGCCAAAACCCTAGGTTTGAGACTCAAGTCTGTCTCCAAACCATTTGGCACACTCCATGACCCAATCTAGACTCGCAAGTAAAACCCACTTGAGATCCATTTGCCATGGGTCCCAACTTGACTCTTTGAGCTCCCTCTAGAGCTCTTAACCTTAGCCACCTCTCTAGGTGACTCATCCATAATGGCTATGCCACATCGGTGCACCTCTGGTAACACTTGGCCTACAAAACTAACCTTCTTAACCATGGACACCTTGTCCTTGGTTAATTTCTCCTTACTTTTAAATGGTTTTCTTTTGCCATATATTGGCTTCTCCTTGCTATAGTCATATGCAACCCTAGCATAAGACTTTCTCTTAGCTTTGGAGACACTAGATCGGTATCCTAGACCCGATCTATCATTGTTGGGTCTTTGGCTACCCAACACTATACCTAAACCCTTAGATCCAATCTTGAATCTTTCTAGGGGTTTCTCTAACTTATCAAGCTTTGACTTCAAAGCTTGATTTTCCCTTTGTAGGTTCCTAACCCTAGAGTCAACATGTCCACCATGGACATTCCTAGACCTACCCTTTCTAGGCATATATCTCCCCTTCTTGGGATTAATGTCTTGGGTCTCCTTAGGTCTACCATTTCTAGAGTTATCATGAATGAATACCTTAGGGTTTTGATCTACATTAACCCTACTTCTATCATGATATCTAAACCCGTAATTTTTCATTGCTACATAATGATTATCATTATTTTTCCTAGCATGCATGGAGGAATTTAAATTTGACTTCAAATTTAAACTACGGTTTACCTTACCCTTTACCTTTGGAACTCTCTCTTGACATGAGCCTCCATTCTTCCTCCACTTCTTCTCCTTCTTCTTCAAATGTGCCAACTTCTTGATTTCTTTCTTCTTTGGGCATTTGGTGTGGTAATGACCCTAATCACCACACGTGAAGCACACTAGGGGGTGCAAATGAGCCAAGCTGCTTGTGAGCCGCTCGCGAGCGGCTCGGTCAAAGCTCGACTCGAGCTTGAGCCGAGCTCGAGCCGACTCATTTAACATTCGAGCCGAGCTCGAGCTCATTTAACACTGGCTCGAGGGCTCGTCGAGCCTTATCGAGCCAGGTTAATTTAATATTTTAATAATTAAAATTATTATCACTTTTAAAATAAAGAATAGGTTAAGGAGGAGTTTGTGTCTAGAGCGTGTCATTTGGTGTATTTGAGGTCTACGGTTCAAATCTCCACTGGGACAGGTTTTTAATTTATTTTTCCAAGTGAAGCTCGAGCCGACTCGAGCTCGACTCAAGCTTGAGCTCGAGCTCAAACTCACAAGCTCGATCAAGCTCGAGCCGAGCTTGAGCCTATGCAGTTTTCTCGAGCTCGAGCTAGCATGAGCTCGAGCTCGGCTTGACTCGATTACAACCCTAAAGCACACTATGTGCCATTTCTTCTCCTTCTCCTTCTTGGCACCATCATTCTTACAACTCACATTAGTATCTAAAATAACTTGATTGGGTTTAGGAGTTACCTTTCTTTTACCCATAGGACATCTACTCTTGTAGTGTCCCTTCTCATTGCACCCAAAGCATATTATGTGGTCCTTTGACTTCACTTCGGTGGAGGTGCTTGCTAGGTTGACTTCTTCCAAGATTTCTTCTTCATTCATCTTGGACTCTTCTTCAACCCTTGAGGATGTTGATGATACTTCCTCATCTTCCTTCTCCTCCTTGGATGTTGAGCATGACTCAACTTCCGGTTGCTCCACCTCCTCTTCTTGAGCAACTAAGCTTATCTTCTTGGGTCCTTCTTCTTCTTATGTAGGCATAGGTTCTTCCCATTGAACCTTCTTTATCTTGCTCTATAAATCATGAGCATTCTCGTACTCACCTACACAACTCATCAAATTAGAAGGCAACATATCAATTAAAATAGATATTACCTTTGAATTTGCCTTTCATCGTGTGGTTTGCTCCTCCGTCCAATATCGTAGTAGGAGCTTCATCCCTTTCTTATCCTTCAGGACTTTGAATGGTTCCTTTACCACCATCATAGTGTCCCAATCCATGTCGAAGAAGACCTCCATCTTCATCATCCAATAGATAATGTCCTATAAGCCTCCGCCTTCAAGCTTCGGCGGTTCAATCAAGCCGGTCATCTTCTTGTATTTGCTCCTCTCGACGATTAGTCCGGTGAAGTACGACCTCGGCTCTAATACCACTTGTTGGGGATCGGTGGTTGACTTGAAAGGGGGTTGGATAGATGGCGCCTCCAAATACTCACTTCCTAAGTATTCGTTAGTGCGCAAGCGGAAATACAAATACTAATATGAATACGAAAGTTAAAGACAATGAAAGAGAACAAGCAAACCAATACACGTCGATATAACATGGTTCGGAGATAACTTGCTCCTACTCCATGGCTGTCCGTATGGTGGACGATCCCTCAATCCATCGGTGAATTAGTCCCCGGAAACTCTGGCTAGCTCAAACCTCCTTGTGGGTGGAGAAACCTCATCACAACACTCACCAAAAACACTTGGACACAAGGGAAACCTTGAGCACTTAGTGACTACTAATTAGGCTTTAACCAAGTCTAATTTTATCAACTATAACCAAGCTCCCAAGCCTTGGTTATATAGGCCGCAAGTTGGAAAACCCCGCCTACCAGTCGATTGCCAAAACCATCAGTCGACTGTCCTCTTGTGGAGATTCAACCGTTACATCCCAATGGCTATTTACCAGTTGATTGGTAAAATTACCATAAAAATACCAGTCGACTGCTCCACATTGGCCGAGCGAATAGAAGTATTCTGTTCGCTCCCAGTCGACTGCCCAGTCGACTACACCAATTGACTGATGAAACCACCAATCGACTGGTACTCGAGTACATTCACTCAGCACTTCGACCCTCACTCTTACGACTCACTTGACGCTTCTTTATAGCCTTGACCACTTGCCTTCAAGCATACTTTTTTTGGCTCTTGCCCCTCGGATGCATTCAAGCCCGCGGTTTGTCCCTAATGTCATCCTTCGCGTATGCCTCCAAGTCGCTTCCCCCGACCCTTGTCCTCGCTGCCTTGTCCACGGTCCCTCGGATTTTCATCCTTCACCGGACCCGAAGCCATCAACCTAAGTCACATGTGTATCCAGCAAACCTGCACACTCATATACACATATCAAATAACAAGGGTGAACCTAACTTAAACCCTTTGCACAAACACCAAAACACATGGTCGCACGGACCATCGGGATTGCTCCAACACCTTCTTCATTTTTAATTTGGGATACTTGCTCTTGTAGTATCTACTTTCTATACACTCAAAACATAATATATGATCTTTATTTTTAATACACGAATTTGATATATCTTCATGAGTTGAGCTATCTTGACTTGTGGAGGTGGCACATGCTTCTTCCTCATTAGCTTCGGAAGTTGAGGGTTCTTCTTGTTCAAATGTCAATAAGCTCCTCCCCTCAATAGATGCTTCTTCAATTTCATCTTCGGATATTGAACACATCTCAATCTTCGAGTCCTCATGCTCTTGATCCAAAGAGTCTCCCTCTTCAGATTCATTTTTCACTTGGCGTTAAGGTTGGATCTTTATGAAGTTTTGCAAGCTTGTTCCATAGATCCATTGCATCCCGATATTGACCTATCTTGCAAATGATATCATTAGGTAAAATATTTGACAATAATTTTGTTACCTTTTCATGAGCCTTGGATCTTTGAACTTGATGTTGGGAGATTATTGGTGCAATCATTCCCCAGATTAAGGTTGACCAGTTTGACTAAGCTCAAGTGGATTCAAGCTTGAGTTTCAATGTTTGAACAATATGTTGTGAACAACATGTTTGGATAATATGTGAAAAGGTCAAGTAGGTCAAGGAGGACAGGTACTTGACTGGTAAAGTCCTAACTGAAGGTTACACAAAGAAAAGTCTAAGTGGGTGAAGAAGGACCACACGTTGGCAAGGAAAGTCCAAATGGATCAAGGAGGATCGCACGTTGGTAAAGGAAATCTCTAACTGTGGTTAAGCAAAGGAAAGTCCAAGTGGGTTAAGAAGGATCGCATGTTGGCAAGGTAAACTCCTAATTGCGGTTAGGAAAGAGAAAAATCCAAGTGGATAAAGGAGGACCGTACTTAGTGACTGGAAGTCCAACGAAAAGTTGGTAAAGTATAAGTGGGTCAAAAGGTTGATCGGATATTTAGTGCTGAAGTATCAATAGGTCATGGTTGACTAGAGATTGGGCAAGGGAACCCTAGACTTGGGTTAAGGAAGTTAGGGTTGGGTAATCAATCAAATGATTGATTGAGACCTATTCCAATCAATCAGCTGATCAATTGAGCACATCTCTTCACAAAGTGCATGGTGAATCGATCAGGTGATCAATTCACCCTGAACTCAATCGATCAAATGATTATCGGAAGGTGGTTTTCATGAAGCATAGTATATTGCACTATGCTAAATTGATTGAGAAGAATTCCAATCGATTGAGGATATCACGAGAGGCTTAATCGATTGGATAATCGATTAAGCTTGGTCGCGAGTGAATAGAGAGCTTCTGAATTGATCAGGTGATTAATTGAAGCTACTTAATTGATTGGGTAATCGATTGTGAGAAGCTAATGAGCGAACAGAGGGCTTCATAATTTATTGGGTGATCTATTAAGAAGGCTCATAATTGATTGGCTAATCGATTAAGTGATGAAGAAAAGAGTCGTTATAAGTTTGGATGGCTAGATGGGCTCAGATATGATGTGGCAATCAATTGGGAGTAAGGATAATCAATTGGGAGCATTAATCTGTGGGATATAAAGGCAACTATGAAGATTCAAACGTAACTCTTCTTCTCCATTCTTCATTGCCAATTCTTGGATGACTCAAAGTGAAGTGTTACTATACTTCTGAGTCTACAAGAGGTGTTTCCATATCAATAAGAGAACAAGAGCAAAATTTCATATTGTTGTATTCATTTACTTGTTCTTGTTGCATATATTGTTGTATTCTCTTGTGTACTCTTGTGTTTGAATTTGTATGAGACTTCTCCACCTCCATGAAGGAGGTTTTCATAGTGTATCTTTGAATGTGGAGGAGTGGACCCTTGGATTAGTCACGATCAAGGAGGTGGATACCAAGTAAAATCAAGGGCGTTAGCATTATGGAGTCTTCACTTCGATTATTTGCTGCAATAAATCATTGAAGAAGTGATTCAAGCTAATCACCCCCTCTAGCTCGCCGGAGTGTCCTGAAAAGTAGTATCAGAGTGAGGTCACTCTTCATTAGACTAATCACTAAGAGAGTAACAAACTAGATGAAGAATAATACATTGAAGCTTGAAGCCCTAATTTCGAAGTCAAGAAATTATCATTCAAGGAGGTCAAGTTCAAGAATGGAGTTTAGAGACAGATTAAGATATGATATCCAAGCAACTACCATTCGACATTGAAAGCTTCAACCTTTGGAAATCAAAGGTTGAAAATTTTTTCATGATGGAGATAGAGCAATGGTTTGCTCTAATGGAGGATTTTGAGGCTCCAAGAGATTCAAAGGGAAAGCTCCTCAAGAAGATGAAATGAATCGAGGAACAAGTCAAGAGGTGCACGACAAATGACAAAGTAACTAAAATATTGGTTAATCTATTGCCAAGCACCATATTGTGCAAAGTTGGAGAATTTTAAGATGGCAAGGTGCTTTGGAGCAAATTGGTAAAACTTTATGAAGATCCAACCTCGGGGCAAAGTGAAGCAAAATGCAAAGAGGAAAACTCTTTGTATCATATACATGAGGATTAGGAAGTTGAGAGATGCTCAACGTTCGAGGAGGATAATGAAGAGGCATCCACCTCAAGGATTGAGGGGGAGCATAAATCTTTGACACCGGAGTTAGAAGAAACCTCTACTTCTAAGTCAAATGAAGAAGGATCATGTGCCACCTATAAGCAAAGAAGGTATATCAAGTTCAATTTGTAAAAAAAAAAATCATATCATTTACTTTGAGTGTAGGAAAAATAGATACTACAAGAACAAGTGTTCAAAGTTGACCAAGAAAAAGGATAAAGTGGCACCCAAGGGCAAGGAGAAGCCAAAGAAGGCCTTACTCATGAGATGTAAAGGCAAGAAACACATTGTGTACTTCATATGCAATCAAAGGGGGCATTACTGCAATCAATGTCCAAAGGGAATGCTTAACAAAGGAGGAAGCTCAAATCAAGGGGGAGCTTCCAAGAATAACACTAACATACCATTAGTTCATGGTATTTCTTTGTGTCATGATAAAGAGCATGCTAGATCTAAATTTTATTATTTTAATACTATTTACCATGAAAATAGAAAGCATGAAACCTCAAGGGTAAATTATAAATCATTTCATGCTAGGACAACCTCATCTAAGGTTAGGAAGATAAATAACAATTTAGGCAAGAACTCTAAAGATTTTAGATATATGCTTAAAAATAAAAATGCTCAAAGAAATCAAGAAAAATCCAAATTTAAGGATTTAAGGAGAGAAAATCAAGTCTTGAGGTCTGATCCGGAGATAGTGGGGGCAAGGGAGGGATTAAGGAGAGGGATAAGGGCATTTTAGTCTTTTGGGGGGCGCATTGAGGATTTGGAGTGCTTTTAAGCACTGTTCACAGGTCGTGAAATAAAGGAGAAGAGGAGGAGGGGTTTTTCGTGGTTCTGCCGCCGCCACATAAAGGAGGAAAAAGAGCTTCTTCTTGATCCATCTTCAACGACGTCGGAGGAGGCCGCCGGCGACGATCATCTTCGAGCCACCTCCTCCCTTCTCTCTCGACATCGTGGCCTCTCGCCGTTGTTGCCGACGCATCTCGCGTCTCCGCCGCCACCGAACCGTGGCTCCATGCCACCGCGCCCCAACCGCCAGCATCGTCTGTTCCCTCTTCGCCGGAACCGGTCGTGGGCCGCCATCTCCTCTTCTTTTCTTCGCGCAAGCAGCGTTCCGCCGACAAGCATCACAGTGAGTTCTCCATACCTCCACCCCCAGCGACGGGTACCGCTGCTGCCGGCAAGCGCCGCCTCCTCCAGTTGCAGCCGGCTTCCCCCGCCGTCACTACTACTTCCGGCGACTATCATAGACACTGTCGGCGTCTCCAGTAGCCCCAGACACCTCCTCCACCGCTGCCGGCACTTCTAGTGGCCGTTGCCGACGACTACAGCAGGTACTGCCTCTTGGCAGCAGTCCACCGCCATCATCCGTGCGGTAGTTCACCGCCACCCTCCGAGCAGCCGCCGTTCAGGTATAGTACTATGTCTGTATGCCGGCCTGCGAGCCGAGAGTGTATTCAGCCTTCGTGCCGCTGTTGTATTTCGGCCTGCGAGCCGAGATTGTAGTCGGACAGTGCGTCATCCTACGGATCCATATCGCGTCAGGCTCCGAGCCACTGGAGCCAACTACTCACTGGGTGGACATATATCTACTATTCAGACCCGTGGCGACTCGGTCAGTATCCCAATCAGTTCATCCATCCATCCGAGGGCGCCCCCCCGGGACCAGGGTACGTTATCGTACCTTTCTTGCATTTATTTCACTATTTTGTTATTATTGTTCGGCTACTTATATATCCGTGGGATTCGCTTCGAGCACCGAGGTACCAGAGACCGGGGCGACCCGGTCGCTGGCTGCAGGGATTATTGACCAGAGGACTTTTGACGACTTGGTCAACACAGCGGACAGATCATCAACCGGGTCATGGGGATGCGGTCAACCTTCCAGACACGTTATTCTGGCAGGTTCGTCTTCTCAGCTTCCCGACAGGATCAATTTGGCGCCATCTGTGGGAACGCGCCTGATCTGGAACATGAAGATGGACGATGCCGGAGAGTTCTGCCATTCTCATGACCCCGGTCAGTTTTCCCGTTATTTATTCTGTCAGTTATATAATTTGCATTAGTTCCTCGGAAGAAGACGTCCGAGCCGATCGACCGGGCGGATTATATACGGGCCACAGGCTCGATGGCGAAGACCCCCGAGCCGATCGGCCAGGCGGATTCTATACGGGCCACAGGCTCGATGGCGAAGATCCCCGAGCCGATCGGCCGGGCAGATTATATACGAGCCACAGGCTCAATGGCGAAGACCCCCGAGCCGATCGGCCAGGCGGATTATATACGAGCCACAGGCTCGATGGCGAAGACCCCCGAGCCGATCAGCCGGCAGATTATATACGAGCCACAGGCTCGATGGCGAAGACCCCTGAGCCGATCGGCCGGGCGGATTATATACGAGCCACAGGCTCGATGGTGAAGACCCCCGAGCCGATCGGCCGGGTTTGAATTAGCCTTGAAGACCGTCTAGCCCAGACGTTAAACCGTAGAGTCGAACCGGCGACTATAAAAACCCCGGCTTGAAGACCGTCTAGCCCAGACGTTAAACCGTAGAGTCGAACCGGCGACTATAAAAACCCCGGCTTGAAGACCGTCTAGCCCAGACGTTAAACCGTAGAGTCGAACCGGCGACTATAAAACCCCGGCTTGAAGACCGCTACATGAACTAGTTTATCAGATATTTTATCTCCCCCGTTCGGGGTCGAGCGCATCAGTTAGTAGAGTCGAACCGGCGACTATAAAAACCCCGGCTTGAAGACCGTCTAGCCCAGACGTTAAACCGTAGAGTCAAACCGGCGACTATAAAAACCCCGGCTTGAAGACCGTCTAGCCCAGACGTTAAACCGTAGAGTCGAACCGGCGACTATAAAACCCCGGCTTGAAGACCGCTGCATGGACTAGTTATCAGATATTCTATCTCCCCCGTTCGGGGTCGAGCGGTCGCCACTGGTCTCGGACCAGCTTCAGATATTCTATCTCCCCCGTTCGGGGTCGAGTGATTATCACTGGCCTCGAGCCAGCTTATCAGTATATTGTATTTCTTATCTCCCCTGATCGGGGTCGAGTTATCTCCGATGGTCGCGAACAAAGAGTATCTCTACTGGTTTCAAACCAGAATATAGGTTATGCGCCCGTTCGGCTCGTGACTTTCGCCTCTACGAGCCTTCGATTCACGGGCTACACTTCCGATCGACTCATGAGTGATGCGGTCACTCGGCATCATTCCATTTAGTTCACTCGATTGCTGGGTGGCACCTTACGATCGCCCGTGGACTATTCTTGAGGCTTCGCAGTCAGCACTTTCATAGCCGTCCGATCGGCATCATTTCGATCGCTCGCACGACAGCGTCCGTCTAGCATCTATTCATCTGATCGGCATCATTTTGATCGCTCGCACGACAGCGTCCGTCTAGCATCTATTCATCCGATCGGCATCATTTCGATCGCTCGCACGACAGCGTCCGTCTAGCATCTATCCATCCGATCGGCATCATTTCGATCGCTCTCACGACAGCGTCCGTCTAGCATCTATCCATCCGATCGACACCATTCCGATCGCCCGTTCGGCATCTTCGCGGTCGCGGGCTAGGCATCGCTCGTCTGCTCGGTCTACTCGTTGTCCAGCGTGTCGTTTGGTCTACTATCCTCGCACTCGTCGCTCGCCTATTGTTTTGCCGCTCGTTTGATGTTTATTGTTCACTCGGCCTCGGGCCGATCATCGACTTAATCCGCTCGGCATCGTTGCTATTTCATACGACATCGTTATTATAGTGACTGCTCGCGTGACCGTGTACATTATGTTTAGCAAGTTGACTTTGGTATCGAGGGTGGTTTAGCCCTTTGTGATAGACTGTCCAGTCAGTCGGACTTACGCCTCCTTCGACTAGACTTGAAGGGGAGGCTTGTGATCCGGAGATAGTGGGGGCAAGGGAGGGATTAAGGAGAGGGATAAGGGCATTTTTGTCTTTTGGGGGGCGCATTGAGGGTTTGGAGTGCTTTTAAGCACTGTTCACAGGTCGTGAAATAAAGGAGAAGAGGAGGAGGGGTTTTTCGTGGTTCTGCCGCCGCCACATAAAGGAGGAAAAAGAGCTTCTTCTTGATCCATCTTCAACGACGTCGGAGGAGGCCGCCGGCGACGATCATCTTCGAGCCACCTCCTCCCTTCTCTCTCGACATCGTGGCCTCTCGCCGTTGTTGCCGGCGCATCTCGCGTCTCTGCCGCCACCGAACCGTGGCTCCATGCCACCGCGCCCCAACCGCCAGCATCGTCTGTTCCCTCTTCGCTGGAACCGGTCGCGGGCCGCCATCTCCTCTTCTTTTCTTCGCGCAAGCAGCGTTCCGCCGACAAGCATCACAGTGAGTTCTCCATACCTCCACCCCCAGCGACGGGTACCGCTGCTGCCGGCCAGCGTCGCCTCCTCCAGTTGCAGCCGACTTCCCCCGCCGTCACTATTACTTCCGGCGACTATCATAGACACCGTCGGCGTCTCCAGTAGCCCCAGACACCTCCTCCACCGCTGCCGGCACTTCTAGTGGCCGTTGCCGACGACTACAGCAGGTACTGCCTCTTGGCAGTAGTCCACCGCCATCATCCGTGCGGTAGTTCGCCGCCACCCTCCGAGCAGCCGCCGTTCAGGTATAGTACTATGTCTGTATGCCGGCTTGCGAGCCGAGAGTGTATTCGGCCTTCGTGCCGCTGTTGTATTCTGGCTTGCGAGCCGAGATTGTAGTCGGACAGTGCGTCATCCTACGGATCCATATCGCGTTAGGCTCCGAGCCACTGGAGCCAACTACTCACTGGGCGGACATATATCTACTATTCAGAGCCGTGGCGACTCGGTCAGTATCCCAATCAGTTCATCCATCCATCCGAGGGCGCTCCCCCGGGGCCAGGGTACGTTATCGTACCTTTCCTGCATTTATTTCACTATTCTGTTATTATTGTTCGACTACTTATATATCCGTGGGATTCGCTTCGAGCACGGAGGTACCAGAGACCGGGGCGACCCGGTCACTGGCTGCAGGGATTATTGACCAGAGAACTTTTGACGACTTGGTCAACGCAGCGGACAGATCATCAACCGGGTCATGGGGATGCGGTCAACCTTCCAGACACGTCATTCCGGCAGGTTCGTCTTCTCAGCTTCCCGACAGGATCAAGGTCAATACTTAATAAATTGAAAAAGACCCTTAAAAGAATTGAAAATATCTTTAAGAGGTCAAATAAACAAGATCTAGGGATAGATAGGCAAGAACCATTCAATGACGAAAGAGGTTTGGGATAGAAACCAAAAGCCAAGGAGAATGTGCCCTCATACAATAGAGTTCCATATAGTTATGTAACTAACCATAAGTGTAGGAATCAAGTCAAGGTAATAAGGGAAGTTATCCTTGGAAGTAACCTTAAAAAGACTAGTGTGACTAAGGCTTCTAAGAAGCCTAAGAAAGCTACTAAGAAGGTCACAAGAGAAGTTATCCCTAGAGTTGACCATGAGGAGACTAGTATGACCAAGGCTTCTATGAAGCCTAGGAAGGTCATTAAGAAGGTATTAAGGGAAGTTATTCCTAATAAGTACCTAGAGCACCCAAGGAGCTGTAAGACCGTTGGACCGGCTAGGAGGGGGTTGTTGGATATCCTGCTAACACAAAAAGAAAAACAAACCCTCCTCGAACTCTTTAAGCTAACACTTGCATAAATAAACTAAGCAGTAAATTAAAAGCATAAAGAAAAGCGAGGCACAAAAGATTTACTTGGTTACAACCGATGTGGTTGTTAATCCAAGGAAGATTAAGCTCAATAAAACTCCTTTGGGCGGGGAAGCCTCGTACAGCGTTGAAGTGCAGAAAACAGAAGCTTAGACTAAAAGAGAGTGTGCAAGCACTGGATTTACAATCAGTGAGTTCTTTTTAAGCTTCTGGACCAAGGCTATATTTATAGTCTTGGTCCGGGCGCCTGGAAGGGTTCCGGGTGCCCTGGGGGGGATAAATTTTATCCCCCAACGGTCGGATCGAGTCAAAACTCGATCCTGTTGAAAAGTCGATTCCGGGCGCCCCGGTCGGTTCCGGGCGCCCAGAGCCCTAAGGTCAACATAAGTTGACTTTTCGACTCCAGTTCAGCTCGTCTCGATCCAGCTCATCTCGGTCCGGGTCTGTTCGCTCCGGCTCCGTTTGCTTGGGTGATCTCGGCCTTCCAGAATAGGGCTCACCCGAACCCATGTTCCGGCCTTCTCGAGCGTGCTTCCCTCCGGCTTCTCGTCTCTCGGAATTGCCGCGTGTTCCTTCTCGTCCACCAGCGTATTCGTCCCTCGGCCGCACCCGTGCCGACCTTCGCGCTCGTCTCTTGCTCCCGAGCAATCTTCCGCTCCGGCTGTCCCTCGGAACCACCGCGCTTCCTTCTCGTCCGCCGGTGTACTCTTCAGCAGCCTCGTCCCTCTCCCACGCCGTCCTTCTCGCTAGCTGCGTCTTCCGCTCGAGTACCTATGCTCCTAAGCTCCTGCACACTTAGACACAAGGTTAAATACAACGCAGGACCTAACTTGACTTGTTGATCACACCAAAACAACCTTGGGGTTCCAACAGGAGCATCAATAGGTTTTGAATTCCTAAGAGTGTGTTCTCTACACCCTAGATGAGTTTAGAGAGTATCAACTCTAATTAAAAGGGTAGTTAACCCAATATTGGTGAAGTTGACACTTTGGAGCATTTTCAAGGTATTGCTACACCTTGAAAAAGAAGGATTAATGTTTACTCTTTGAAAGAGTAAAATGTGTCAAAATTTAAAGATTTGGACCTAATTAAATTGTCACAATTAGGATTGAAGTCAAAGAAATACTAAGTTGGGGTTTTTGACAATTTCTTAAAGGGATAAGGACAACTTAGGTTTATGTTTTTAATTTAGCAATTAGTTAGTGATACTTATATAGATAATATAGGTATTTCCTTCACACTAAAATTACTATGATTGTGTGCCCATCATATGCCATGGCATCATATTTAGTATTCATATATGTTTATGAAAATATCATATGTCATGTCATACATCATCATTATTCATGATAATTTTTTCATTTGAAAAAAATGCATTTGATGCATGACATAATTATTTTCATGCATTATTTTAAACTCCTTGTAATTTAATTAAGAACAATGACATCAATTAACATCATAGGGTCGATGATTAAAAGTTTAAATGCCTAGTTAGATATGCATGATCCCTTAGTTTTAGGAAAATCTTATTGTACATCTCACAAGAACCATAGGCTTGACTTATATGTGTTTTTGAGACACACTAGATACAAGTGAGATGTTAGTAGGATGAACAAAACTTAAGGTGTTTATTTAGTGCATCTTTTTGAGTTTAAGTTGTTGGTGCAACCTTAGGTCAAGGTTGACTTGGTTGACCTGACTCGAGTTGACCTGACTCGAGTTGTATTTTGATGTTTGACGAGAATAGAAAAGTTCTATTCTGATGTTTGATGAGAATAGAAGAGTTGTATCTTGATGTTTGACAAGAATATTGGAAAACTTGGGAGGTTGTGGGTGCAACCCTTGGTCAAGGTTGACCTGGTTAACCCGACTTGAGTTGATCTATTTCGGGAAGTCCAAGCAGGGAGCTTGGCACGGGAAAAGTCCAAGTATGGAGACTTGGCACGGGAAAGTCCAAGCAGGGAGCTTGGCATGAGAAAAGTCCAAGCAGGGACTTGGCACGGAGAAGTCCAAGTATGGAAGCTTGGCATGTGGAAGTCGGAGAGGGCTTGGTAGCTCGTTCTCCGGACTGTGGTCAGAGAAGGCTCAGTAGCTCGTTCTCCGGACTATGGTCAGAGAGGGCTCGGTAGCTCGTTCTCTGGACCGGATGTGGAAGTCGGAGAGGGCTCGGTAGCTCGTTCTCCGGACTAGGTCAGAGAGGGCTTGGTAGCTCGTTCTCGACCTGACGAAGTCGGAGAGGGCTCTGTAGCTCTCTCCTGACTAGGCCGAGAGGGCCTCGAGCCTGCCTCTAGACTAGGAAGGCGGATAGAAAATCTGGTGAGTGAAGCCGGTGAAAGTCCGGTGAGTGAAGCCAGCAGACGGAGAAATCCTGGTGAGTGAGGTGAAAGTCCTAGTGAGTGAAGCTAGGGGTGGAAGTCCTGGTAAGTGAAGCCAGATTGGAAATCCTGGTGAAGCGGTGAAAACCCTAGTGAGTAAAGCTAGGTGAAAGTCCCGTGAGTGAAGCCGGGTGAGGAAAATCCAGATGGATCAAGGATGATCGGACATCCGGTGTTGAGAAGGTCAAGTAGGTCAAGGGTGACCGGATACTTGGCACGAAGAGAAAAGTCCAAGTGGGTCAAAGGACCGACACTTGGTGGGGAGTCTTAGCAGGTCAAGGGAGTGACCGGATGCTAGCATGATGTACCAACAGTCAAGGTTGACCGGATGTTGGTGTGGGAGACTTGGGACTTGGTATTGGAAAAACCAAGCTCGGATCGATCGGATCGATCCGGTGATACGCTGATCGTCCGGTGACCGATCGGAACCAAATGTAATGCTTCGGATTATCTCGATCGGTCTCAAGACCGATCAGAAGCAAACAAGAGAAGAAGGAGAGGCCTGATCGGTCCGTGGACCGATCAGACTCCTCTGACCCGCACACATAGCTGATCGGTCCAGGCTTAGCCTGATCGGTCCCAAGACCGATCATGGACAGTGTGGACCGATCAGGTTGGAGCCTGATCGGTCCAGGCCTAGCCGTTGTGAGTGACAACGGCTAGATCTCAGTCTTCTGTGTCTTCTTCTGCCTTCACAGGTTTGCAGGTTCAGCTATATAAAGAGTCGAGCGACTCTACAGGACCTTCTTCTTGCTTCTGCAAGTTCTTTGAGCTCATACTTCTTGAAGCTTCGCGTGAGCTTCCCTGCTGCTGGCATCCGTGAAGCTGCTGCTTCATCAACGGACTCCAGACGAGAAGGCAAGCTTGTTTGTTCTACATTCATATTGTCTTGTGCTTCTTTGTATTTTGTGTACTTCTATCTTGCTGTTGCAAGAGTTATTGTGGCGAGGTTTCTCCACCCAGAAGGAGTTCATATTAGCCGATTTTCCGGGGTCTCATCCACCGACGGATTGATAGGCTTCGTCCACCTTACAGACACGCCGAGGAGTAGGAGTTTCATCTCCGAACCTCGTTACATCGCTGTGCTTGAGGTTTGATTTCTTCATTTATGTTTCTGTTGTTATTATTCCGCTGCGCTAACTTGATTTGTAGAAAGAAAAGCGAATTTGGGGTCGGCTATTCACACCCCCCCTCTCTAGCCGCGACCGTCGATCCTAACATAAGTTTCATCTTAACAATAGATTATGAGAAGTCCAATCATTAGGAAAGCTAGTATACATGTTATATGCATTTAGCCTAAGGAACATGATTGGAAATTATGTTTTCAAAAATATTTCAAAATCACTTTGGAAAACCTTGGTAAAGTCTATCTTTTGATATGAGTCATCATTGATTAGTTGAACACAAAGTATAGTGAAGTTTGAAGTTTATTAATGGTTTCTAAGTTTGTATCAATATTTAAAAATAGGAGTTATTTTCATAGAATTTTTTTTTTCCTGAAAGTATATGGCATAAATAATGTCTATGTAAAATTTTGTATTTTTTTGAAAAATCATAGAATTATTTAGGAATTTTTGAAATTAGGTCTAAATTCAAAATCAGATAATTTAGAAATTTTGATAAATTAAGCAATTGATTCATAGGTGTGAATCGATTGGTCAATTGATTAAAAGTCATTTCTGTGAGCATAGAAGCTCATAAAATTGATCAAGTGATTGATTAAGCACTTCTTGAATCGATCAATTGATCGATTAAGGTGGCTTTAATTGATTGAAAGGGTTGATTTTGGCTGACATGACCTGCTTTAATCCATTAAGCCTCGTTTAGTCATGTTAACTGTTGGTGCAGGAAGCACTAGATGATCAAACTTGTGTTTTGATAATGGCAAAGGATTCAAAAGTTAAGATTCTTGTGATCTAACAAGATTGATTGAGGTTGCAGGAAAGTCCTAAGTTGTCTTAGGCAAAAGTCCTAGTGGATTCTAGGCAGGTGGAAAACCCTAGGGGAAGGTAACTCTAGGTCTTAGGGGGCGGTAACCCTAGGTGATGGAAAGTCCTAGTTGCGGTTAGGCAGGTAGAAAACCCTAGGGGGAGGTAACCCTAGGTCCTAGGGGGAGGTAACCCTAGGTCCTAGGGGGTGGTAACCCTAGGTTATGGAAAACGTTAGGAGGAGGTAACCCTAGGTCCTAGGGGGATGGTAACCCTAGGTGGAAAGTCCAATCAATCTAGAGGACCGGTCTGGCAACAGGTAACTTCTCCTTAGAGGAGTAGGTGAGGATGCATTCCCCAGTGAGGAAATAGTAGGCGTCGGTTCGACCTAGGATTTCTGGAGGAAATCCAAAATCAGAACCGGACAATCTGAAGGCTGTCAAAAGTTGTTTTACTTAATTAATTGTTATTTGTCTAACTCTATTTTATAGGAGACTACACTTTATTGCAAGGTTAGATTCGACCTTTATCGGTCGACCGAACGTCTGGATCGGTCGACCGAATCCCAGTACAGCAGGATTAGATTTTCAAAAATCAAATCGAGTTTGATTGAGGGATTGATCGACCGAACCTCTGGATCGGTTGATCGAACCGAGGATAAGTGGTGACGTGGTCGAGCCAAGTTGATCAGACCAGATGACCTGGGGATCGGTTAGCCGAACGATGGGATCAGTCGACCAAACGAAGAAACTCTATCCAAGCAGCAGAACCGGGGTTGGAAGGCTGACCGATTTAGGTGGGATTGGTCGATCGAACTTGGGGATCAGTCGACCGATCCGGGTCGAGTGAAGACTTGATCCCGAGATCAGGGGATCTTGATCAAGTTTGAGGAGGTTATAAAAAGGGGTCTCGACTAGCACTTCAAGGCAACCAAAATTCAGACCACTTGCGCTTCTGTGTGCTCTGACAAAATGCTTCAACAATGCTCAACTGCTACGCCGACAATTGACATTCCTTTCTAACATCTTTGTATTCTCAGTACTTAGTTTTAATATTGCAATTGTAATTGATCTTGTAAAGATTTCTCGAGCTTATAGTGATTGCCCATCAAAAGAACTCTCACGTGCGGGCCTTGGAGTAGGAGTCACCACAGACTCTGAACCAAGTAACTCTTGGTGTTTGCGATTGTGCTCTTTACTTTTCGCTGCATTTCTTACTTTGTGTTTGCCGAAACAAAAGTGAAAGCCACGCATGTTATTTACCCTCCTCCTTCTAGCACGTCTACGATCCTACATTAACCATCCCTAAATCTAAGAAATACTTTTAAAAGTATGTAAGGGTAGTTTTCTTGATGAAAATAAGAAAGAAATTGTTAAAGGAGACTAACTTGGCGTTTAGGAGAAGGTTTAGTTTCAAAGTTGAATTTTGAATCCCAAAACTTCAATTTTGGATTTCCTAAAGGTTTAGAAACTCTAAGTCATTGTTGGTGCAATGATAGAAATTTAGGACATGTTTTGAGGGGGAGTTTCTCCTTAAAAGACATGATTTATTTTTTTTTCTAGACAAGGAACAATGGAAGGTTAGGAACCTTCATTGTTATGAGTTCTCAAGGATGAGCATTGAAAACAATGGAAGATTAGAAATCTTCATTGTAGATGTATGGGTGCTCTAGGGCGAGCATGCGATATATGCTCAAGGGTAAGCATAGGATACAATGAAAGATATGAGACTTTCATTGTGTTCCTTTGACAAAATTGACTCTTAGGTGGAAAAGTTTTTGATATGTGTCAAATGGAGAGAAAATGTGGGGTTTAAGTTAGAAATCTACATTCATTCTTTGAGCATGGGATGAAGTTGGAGTTGGGCCAATATGGGTTAGCTTAACTTAAATATATTGTCAAACATCAAAAAGGAAGAGATTGTTGAGAAATTATTTGTGCAATCATTTCTCGAGTAAAGGTTGACCAGTTTGACTAAGGTCAAATGGATTTGAGCTTGAGTTTTGATATTTGGACAATATGTTGTGGACAACATGTTTGGATATTGTTGGACAATATGTGAGAAAGGTCAAGTAGGACAAGGAGGACCGATACTTGATTGGTAAAGTTCTAACTGGAGGTTAGGCAAGGGAAAGTCTAAGTGGGTCAAGAAGGACGCACGTTGGCAAGGAAAGTCTAAGTGGATCAAGGAGGATTGCACGTTGGCAAAGAAAAGCCCTAATTGCGGTTAGGCAAAAGAAAGTTCAAGTGGGTCAAGGGGAATTGCACATTGGAAAGGTAAAGTCCTAACTACTGTTTGACAACAGAAAAATCCAAGTGGGTCAAGGAGGACGACAATTGGTGATCGAAAGTCCAATGAAAAGTTGGCAAAGTCCAAGTGGGTCAAAAGACTGACTGAACACTTGGTAGAGAAGTACCAACAGGTCATGATTGACCGAAGATTGGGCAAGGGAACCCTAGACTTGGGTTAAGCAAGTTAGGGTTGAGTAATCGATCAAGTGATCAATTGAGACATGTTCCAATCGATCAACTGATCTATTGAGCACATCTCTTTGCGAAGTACATGGTGAATCAATTAGGTGATAGATGTAACACCCGAAAATTCTCAAAGTTATTTTAGAAATATTCTATTATTTTTTTTTGGAATTTTAGGATATTTTTCTGGAATTTTTAGAATAGCAAAAGTAGCAAAATTAAATAAAAACGTAAAATAGTCTAAACAGGAATTGAACCCGAGACCTAGCGAACCCTACGACTTATAGATGACTTTAGTGACCAAGGGGCCCCAGCAGGGGTGTGCTGAAAGAAGAGGAGAACAATCATATTTAAGGTTTAGTTGGGTTGGATTGACCACTCAATATAAATAGAGAATTAAGAGAGGAGTTATTATTTTTCTAAACGACAACTCTCTTTTCCTCACCCTCACCCGACGCCACCTCTCCCTTCCTCACCTCTCGGCGCACAAACCCCCAAGGAAAACCTAGGGTTCCGTCCCTAGGGTTGTAGGAGCACCTTCCGGCGACATCTCGGATACGAGGACGCTCCTCTCCGCGAGAAGAATGCATAGACGTGAGAGGATCGCCGAAGAGATCATCTTCTCCGAAATCCTAGCGATCAGATTTGTAAGGAAAGTTAGCGCAGGATGTAAGTAACCCCTCACCTGCAGTATAAGTAGCTAATTGTATGTTTTATGTCCTTAGTTCGCTTTTATGTTCTCAGTTTAGTCATATGCAAAATTAGAGCACACCAAGTGCTCGGTAAAATGCCTAGAATAGTTAAATGCTACAATAAGCATTTTAATAGCTCAATCAAATGCCTAGATGCATTTTAAATAGCATATACATAGCCTTGCTTCAGTTATATGAGACTACGGTCCAATAGGTGGGCTCCCATAGTCGCCTCTAGGTTCAGATAACCTAGCTCTAGGTTCAGATAACCTAGCTCTAGGTTCAGATAACCTAGTAAAAAGCAAGATAAGATAAATCAGTTATAAACAGTATTTTACTTTTATCAGTGGCACTGTACTGGACTCTCAGATGTCCTTGGGTTGGGCTCCCATAGTCGTCCCTAGGTTTAGATAACCTAGTAACCCTAATAGATTCGGGACTTGCTACCTCGGGCCTAGCTAGGGATGTGCGCATAGCAAGTACAGTTGCCGGGCCCATCAGCATCATGATTAGTATTTTTACCTATTTATGAAAATAGTTTTCAAACTTCACAAACTAGATATGTGAATACAGCCTAGCTTTGATTTAGTTAGCTTGTCGATACAATGAATAGTTCTGTCCACCATTTGTTTAACATGATTCACTTGTCGATATGCCATGCTTTTTTTAGCATCTTCAGCATGATCATTAGCTTGTATTTCGAATAACATCTTTTGAAAGCATGATTTCTTCGAATGTATGTTTTGTGAGGTAGATGGTTTCTTACTAAGCTCCCAAACTTATAGTTTCATTTTCCTTATACTGCAGATAAAGGTAAAGGAAAGATGGAGTAGCGGAGGATGGAGGGCAATGCAACCAAATGTGTGTGAGAAGGAACTTGGAATGAAGATCTTTGGGGAAACTAGCAAATTTTGAGAACTTAGTATTTCTTATGGTGTTACCTTTATGCACTTTTAGTTATTTGCGTGTCTTGAATTATGAGTTATGTTAGATTACTCGTTGTCTAGATATTAGATAGCTAACCATGAGTAATGATATGCCTAGTATTAGTATTGTGTTGGTAGTAGAATTTCTGAAGGTTCTGTACGAGGTTGGGTCTGATTTCTGCAGAAATCAGAAATTCAATCGATCAGCCGATCGATTGAGCAGTCCTCAATCGATCAGCCGATCGATTGGAAGAAGTCCCCGCATACAGAACGCTATTAAGTCGATCAGCTGATCGATTGGGGGGAGTTCTTGATCGATCAACCGATCGATCGAAACACGAACTACCGCGTACAGAGAGCTGAAGAGTAGATCAGCTGATTGATCGGACATGGATCGATCAGCCGATCGATCGGGAATTTAAATCCCGCGAACAGAGAGCTTCTGAATTGATCTCTGGATCGATTGACCAGGCTGGATCGATCAGTCGATCGACCTAGAATTGACCCCGTGCACAATAGCATGTTAAATCGATCAGTGGATTGATCAGACAACTCCAATCGATCAGCCGATCGATTGGAATGTCTGATTTCAGCTAGGAGTGTCTAACTTCATGTTTTTGACCAAATAGAAAGTTAAGTTCCTTCTTTAGCATATGTACAATAATAAAAGTGTATCTGGAATATAAATTCTAGATTTAATAGCAATTAGTAGAAATTTTAAATTATTTCAGCTTTTCCGCATCTTGGTATTTAGTGATATTCCAAGAACAGTTTAGCATAGTAAGTAACGGTCCGGCCTCACAGCCTAGTCAGTAGGAGGCGAGTCGTTACAGAGTGGTATTAGAGCAAAGTTCCATACTTCCTCACACACACATCAGCATTGAACCTGTAGCTTCCAAGTAAGAATATATCTCACTTTATTTATGTTTCTTGCTTTCATGTTTATAGATAACTGTAGCATGTTCATATATGATAGCATCTAACATGATAGTAGAAATTATATAAACATGATTGTATTAGTTATGTATGTCCTCTATCTCTCTAGAAATGGTACGAGGACGCCCAGCTATAAAGATACTAGCTACTGAGCCCCAGTATGAGGCAGGCAGTTCAGTGCCTCCCCCAGACCTTACAGCAGTAGTGGCTCAGTTACAGAAGCAACTAGCTGAACAGCAACAGGAGATAGCTACTTTAAGGGCTAATCAGTAGAACACTTCCACTGTCACTCCAGAACCTAACTTAGCAACCCCAGTAGTGATAGAGGTTCCACCAGTCCAGCCTACAGCACCAGCAGCCCCAGCAGCAGGGGCAAGAAGAGAAGCCTATCTGATCCAGTGGCAGAAGATCAAGCCAGAGAACTTCTCTAGCACCAGTGAACCATGGGATGCCCAAGCCTGGTTCAAAACACTGGAGAGTACGATGGAGCTTCTGGACTGGCCAGAGTTTGAAAAGGTGAAATGCGCCTCATTCTGCCTGACAGGAGACACACGTATGTGGTGGGAGAGGATTAAGACGAAGCACCCAGTGAGCCAGATGACATGGGCTGACTTCGAGAGAGAATTCTTTGAGGAATTCTTTCACATGCGGGTCACAAATAGCCACTACGACGAGTTCACTGAATTTTGTCAGGGCAACCTTTCAGTTGAGGAAGCCGTGAAGAAATTCAACAGACTGGCTCGTCTATGCCCTGAGCTAGTCAGCACTGAAAGAGAACGAGTCCAGTTGATGCTCAAAATGCTAAGGTGGGAGACAGAAATGAACGTGGCCAGCGGCATCCATAGGCCGCAAACTACAGAAGAACTAGCAAGTAGTCCTCTGACCACCGAGCATTACCAAAACAGTATCAAGCAGCAGAAGCAAGCCCTCTCAGAGTCTAAAAGCCAAGGAGGCTCAGGTACTCAGAAACACCAGGGCCACAGCTCTAACTGGAAAGGGAACTCCAGTCACAAACATAAACCAGGGAGTTACCCAAAAGGAGGACCAGCTAGTAAACAACCTAGCTATCCCAAGTGTTCTACTTGTGGGAAATTCCACCCAGGAGTTTGTCGTAAGGGCACACGAGGATGCTTCGAATGTGGCCAGGAAGGGCATATGGCTAAGCAATGCCCGAACAAGACTAGTGTTCCCCTACCACAGCCGATTCAGTACGGAGGTAACCTAGCACAGTTACACCAGATGCAGGCTGATATAGATGGTCCACACATCAGTTAGGGTCGACTAGAAGCCCCCTCAACCACGACAAATGCGAGGATCTACTCACTCACCAGAGAGGACGTAGTGAATGCCTCGACAGTTGTTACAGGTCAGATCAATATTTTACAACAAAATGCAACTGTCTTATTCGATACTGGGGAAACTCATTCTTATATATCCAGGACATTTGCCGAAAAACTAGAAATATCTCAAGAGGTACTCAGTGGTCAGTTTTTGACAACACTACCTTCAGGAGAAATCATAGCATCTGCACACTGTTGGTGCAGGAAGCATCCGACGATCGAACCTTAGTTTTGATAATGGCAAAGGATTCAAAGTTAAGTCAGTGTGTGATCTAACATATTTGAATGAGTGCTTCAGGAAAGTCCTAGCTGCAGTTAGGCAGGTGAAAAACCCTAAGGGGCGGAAACCTTAGGTCCTAGGGGGCGGTAACCCTAGGTGGAGGAAAACCCTAAGGGGCGGTAACCTTAGGTCCTAGGGGGCGGTAACCCTAGGTGGAGGAAAACCCTAAGGGGCGGTAACCTTAGGTCCTAGGGGGTGGTAACCCTAGGCGGAAAGTCCAGTCGGTCTGGAGGACCGGACTGGCATCAGGTAATCTCTCCTGAGGGGAGTAGGTGAGGACACGTTCCCTGTAGAGGGAACAGTAGGCGTCGGGTCGACCTAGGATTTTCGGTCGGAAATCCGAAATCAGACTTAGACAGTCCGAACACTGTTAATTATTCGTTACTATGTTTTATCAGATTCTAACACTGTTTTGCAGGGTATTTGCTCGGACTAACCTTGTGTTGCAGGTGAGGAACCTGCTGGAAAAAGGTGGTCCGGACGCCCGGGATGGATCCGGGCGCCCCGAGGTCCGGGCGCCCGGGACCAAAGTTTATCCCCTGCGCGACTTCGCCACATGGAGCAACCTGGTTGGCTGGCCACGTCACACTCCAGGCGCCCGGAAAGGTCCCAGGCGCCCGGAGCCTCATATAAAAGGAGGGTTGAGGTGCAGCTTCAAAAAAGAACAATCATCTAAGCAATCTCCTTGCGACAAGCTGCTAACGACTCAATCCAGAAGTGCTGCAACGACACCCCGACAACCCGAAGCTTCGGATTTAATCTTTTTGTTGTCGGTATAATCTTTTTACAGCTTTGAATTGTAATTAGTTTGTAATACTCTTAACGAACTTATAGTTGTTGCCCACCGAAAGCGATCAAGGATCGCGGGCCTTCGAGTAGGAGTCGTCACAGACTCCGAACGAAGTAAATTCTCCGTGTTCTCTGTGTCTGTTTTTATTCCGCTGCATTACTCAAATTCTTACGCTTCCGAGATTTCGAAAAACGAAATAGCCACGAGCGCTATTCACCCCCCTCTAGCGCTTTCGATCCATCAATTGGTATCAGAGCGGGGTCATTTTGAATTGGTGCAACCACCATTCAAAATAATTTTTCGTGGTAATTTTATTTTCGGAGTCGATTAGAATTTAGCCTCATAGCTAAATTCTAAGTCTTTTTCGCTCGAATCGGTTTTTTTTCTCGGAATTGGTGCAACACCACCCGAGTTCATGGTCTATTTTTTTCTTACCGCACTACTAAGCCAGGACCAAGTCCTGGGACATTTCCTTTTTGTTTTTTCGCTTTAGGTAAAACTGAAATGGCCCTTCAAGAAGGCTACAGTACTGCCCGCCCTCCGCTATTCACCGGAGACGACTTCGGGTATTGGAAAGGTCGGATGGAGGCATATCTCCAAACTCATTTCGAAGTCTGGATGATTGTCAAAACCGGATTCCAACTACCATCTGACAGCGTCGGCAAGCCACTACCGTACGAGGACTGGGACGCATCCTTAATCAAGAAAGTGGAAGCTAATGCCAAAGCAACCTGCACCCTCCAGTGTGGGCTATCAAAAGAAGAACTCAACCGCGTCGGCCCCTTCAACAGTGCCAAAGAGTTGTGGGAGAAACTAATTGAACTTCACGAAGGTTCATCCGACACCAAGGTAAGTAAAAGAGATCTAATTTTTAATAAATTATTTAACATCAAATTGCAGGAAGGTGAAACAGCTGCACAACTCCATGCCCGGATTCAAGATCTGCTCAATGGTCTTCATGCGATCGGACAGAAGGTAGACAACCGGGACATCATAAGGTACTCTCTAAACGCTTTCCCAAGGAACACCTTGTGGGCATCCATGGTAGATGCCTACAAGGTCTCCAAGGATTTATCTACAATTAAATTAGATGAACTATTTGCAGAATTTGAACTTCACGAACAGACTAATGCACGCCCGACCGAGAAAGGGTTGGCTTTGGTTGCAGGAACAGGGAGATCGCGCGAATCAAGAATCAAGCGGAGAACCGAACCTGAGTCAGAAGAAGAACCAGATTCAGAAGACGACGATGAACTTACAACCGAGATAGTCAACTTAGTTAAGAAGCTCTGCAAAAAGAAGGGCTTCAACAAGAAGGATCTCAGAAAGGCCATCTAGTCTAAAGAAGCCCAACCAAGCTCGAAGGTTAAATTCGAAGTGACCTGCTATGGATGCAATCAGAAGGGTCACATCAAGGCAAATTGCCTGAACCAGAAGGATTCAAAGAAACCCAAAAGAAAGAAGGCATTGAAGGCAACATGGGACGAGTCTTCTTCCGAGGAATCCGACGATGAAGAACAAGAACAGACGAACTTTCTTGCCTTGACAGCCCGGGACTTCACCAACGGATCCGGAAGTGAGGACGAATCGGAAGCCGAGTCCGAGAGAAGCCACGGATCCGAATCCGTTTCCGAAGGGCCGAACCCCTCTGTAAGTATAAATCGTTTATATAGTTTAATTAATTATTTAATGCATAAAGTAGCTAAGTCCAAGATTCGAATCAAAGCGCTTCTAAAGGAGGTAACACTCCTTAAAGAAACACCAAACAACGAATCCTTAACTGATCAAGTTCAGACTGGAACGTCAACTCAAGTTCAAAAACTTGAGGAAGAGAATTCCATTCTGAAAAGTCAGGTAAAGGATTTAAAAACTACCCTAGAACGATTTACCTTAGGATCCAAGAATCTTGACTTGATTCTTGGAACACAAAGGGCAATCTACAATCGAACTGGACTAGGATATAAAAAGAAATATAAATCTTACCTATCCTTAATAAACAAACCAAATAGAAAAGTGGTCCAAGCATGGGTTGCCAAATCCAACCTGATCAATCAAGTTGGACTTGGACATTATTGGGTTCCTAAGGATCAAATACATTACCTCAATAAACCTTATCGAGGCTATGATCCAGGGGGAGCTAAAACAATAAAAATTCAAAATTAATCTAAAAACTCAAAAATAAAAATTCAAAATTAATCTAAAAACTCAAAATTCTAAATTCTAAATTCTAAATTCTAAATTTGAAATTCAAAATTCTTAAATTCTAAATTCTAAATTCTAAATTTGAAATTAAATTCTAAATTCAAAATTCGAAATTAAATTCAAAATTAAATTCAAAATTCAAAATTCAAAATTCTTAAATTCAAAATTCTTAAATTCAAAATTCAAAATTCAAAATTCGAAATTCAAAATTCTTAAATTCAAAATTCTAAATTCAAAATTCGAAATTAAATTCTAAATTCAAAATTTGAAATTAAATTCAAAATTCTAAATTCTAAAATTCAAAAGTCCATAATAGCTGGCAACTCCGAAAACTATTTACCCGACAGGGTAACCGAACTTAAACTACCCGGATGGGTAAATAAGGATAGATTAAAAAGGGTTAAATTTTAACTTAAAGCACAGTACTGGTGAAGTTTTTGGATGATAGTACGTTGGGAAAACTTGGGCATCGCATGTCTAGGAAGATATGGCTTCGACCTGGTGCATTTGGCCAAGTGGAACTAACCGAAGCTACCCTTAAATGGATCCTAACTAGTTAGACCAAGGTTTAGTATTAAGCTCAATGGGTAGGACTATTTGGGAAACCTCGAAGACATGGTTACTTTAATGAGCTCCTTGTGACTCACCATAGCCCAGAAGTTTATCCAAAGAACGCTTACTTGTTGAACCCAAAGCTAAACCCGAATCTAACATAAAGTTAAACATAACCCTATAAATTGAATTAATTCATCTCACAAAATAATAGGATCCCCTGATTGAAAACATACATCGGGTGAGATGACTAAGCAAATTAAAATTAAATATTCCTCCAAAATTACTTAAACTAAATTTCAAAGTAAATTAACTTAAACAATTTCAAAATTGAATAAATTTAATTCTCAATTAAACATCAAATAAACTCAGATTAGGTAAGATGCTAAATTAGGGACCTACTTCAATCTAACTGTCTTTTGATCCATCAACTACTTTATGTGTAGGAATTGGATAAATGGATGTTGGACAGTGGATGCTCCAGACATATGACTGGAGACAGGTTGAAGTTCACTAAGCTAAAACTAAAGAACCTAGGATCAGTTGCTTTCGGCAACGATGGAAAACTGAAAGTAATCGGAAAAGGTAATATCGAACTCAACTCTGATTTTATTATTAGAAAAGTACTGTTAGTTGAGAATTTTAATTTTAATTTATTAAGTATAAGTCAACTATGCGATACTGGTTATTCAGTCAATTTTACCAAATCTGAATGTATAGTCAAACATGTCGATAATCCAAAAATCACACTTAAGGGCACTAGGAAAGATAATGTTTACACCATTCATCTACCGTCATCCTCAATAAAATGTTTTCTAACACAACAAGAGGAAACTGAGTTATGGCACAGACGACTCGGTCACACTCACACAAGACTCATTTCAAAAATGAGTCAAAATGGACTAGTTAGAGGGTTGCCCAAATTAAAAGTTATTGAAAACTCAATCTGTAATGCATGTCAACAAGGGAAACAAACCAAGTCCACCCACAAGTCAACCAATACGGTTAGAACTACCCATCTACTTGAGCTCCTTCACCTAGATCTATTTGATTCACATGGAGCCAAGTCACTAAGCAAGAACCAATATTGCTTAGTCATAATTGATGACTACTCCAGGTTCACCTGAGTAAAATTTCTAAAAACAAAAGATGAAACCTTTGAAATATTTAGTAATTTTTGCAAATTAACAGAAAATGAAAAAGATACTAAAATTAAAAGGATAAGAAGTGATCATGGAGGAGAATTTGACAATCACAACTTCACTGAATTGTGTGAAATAAATGGGTACAAACATGAATTCTCCTGCCCCAGAACCCCCCAACAAAATGGTTTAGTAGAACGTAAAAACAGAACCTTACAAGAAGCTGCTAGAACCATGTTAAACGAATATAATCTATCTAATCAATTCTGGGCTGAAGCAATTAGTACAGCATGCTACATTCAAAATAGGATCTTAATTAATAAATTTCAAAATAAAACCCCCTATGAAATTTATTATAATAAAATTCCTAACTTAAACTATTTAAAAGTATTTGGGTGTAAAGTCTTTATTTTAAACACTAAAGATTACTTAGGAAAATTTACATCAAAAATAACCCCAGGAATATTTGTAGGGTACTCAACCACTAGTAGAGCATATAGAGTATATAACAAGAACACCCTAAAAGTAGAAGAAACAACAAATATAAAATTTGATGAAGACACTATAGATGAAACTGAAGATACAGAAAATGCTAATCCAATAAACAGAGAAGATGACGAAACTCAACCTGAACCTATTGAATCTGAAGAACAAATCACTAATTCAAATGACATACGACCAACCAGAACAAGCACAAATCACCCATCTGACCAAATATTGGGTGATCCAACTGTAGGAGTAAGAACTAGGTCATCCTATAGAAGCCAGAGTCAAATAGCCCTAATTTCAAAAATTGAACCCAAAACCATAGAAGAGGCCCTACCAGACCCAGATTGGACTATAGCAATGCAAGAAGAACTGACCCAATTTGAAAGAAATTAGGTATGGGAATTAGTGCCTAAACCCATTGATAAAACCATAATTGACACTAAATGGGTTTTTAGAAACAAATTAAATGATCAAGGTGAAATAGTAAGAAATAAAGCCAGGTTAGTAGCCAAAGGGTTCAATCAAATAGAAGGGCTAGACTACGATGAGACCTATGCTCCTGTAGCAAGACTTGAATCCATTAGGATGCTGTTGGCCTATGCAGCACACAAAGGATTCAAGCTATTTCAAATGGATGTAAAATCCGCATTCTTAAACGGATTTATTAAAGAAGAAGTATACGTAGGTCAACCCCCAGGATTTGAGGACATAGAACATCCAAATTATGTCTTCAAATTAAAAAAGGCCCTGTACGGACTAAAACAAGAACCTAGGGCTTGGTATGAATGACTGTCCAACTATCTAATATCAAAAGAGTTTAACCAAGGTCAAATAGACCCAACCCTTTTTGTAAAAACCTTTGAAAACGACATCTTTATAGCATAAATTTACGTCGCCGATATCATTTTTGGATCAACCAACTCAAAATTTTTAAAAGAGTTTACCAAACTAATGGAAAATGAATTTGAAATGAGTCTAGTAGGTGAACTCAATTTCTTTTTAGGTTTACAAATTAAGCAAACAAAGGATGGAATTTATATCTATCAAACTAAATATGCTAAGGAATTAATTAGTAAATTTGGAATGGAAAATTCAAAAATCATTAATACACCAATGGCTACTAATGTTAAAATTGACTCAGACTTAGAAGGAAAACCAGTAGACTTGAAATACTATCGAAGTGCGATAGGAAGCCTACTGTACCTAACTGCAAGTCGACCAGACATCATCTTTGCAGTAGGTATGTGTGCAAGATACCAATCTTGTGCAAGAGAGTCTCACTTAACATTAGTAAAAAGAATCCTTAGATATGTTAAGGGAACCTTAAACGTAGGACTTTGGTACCCTAGATCGTGCACCCTTGATCTAACCGGTTACTCTGACTCTGACTATGCCGGGTGCAAGCTAGATAGAAAAAGCACAAGTGGTAGTTGTCAATTTTTAGGGCACTGCCTAGTAAGTTGGTCAAGTAGAAAGCAGCACTGTGTTGCCTTATCTACCACTGAAGCTGAATATATAGCACTAGGTGAATGCACATCTCAGTTACTATGGATGATGCATACCCTTAAAGACTATCAACTTGAATATCAAAAAACAAAAATCTCAATTGATAACATAAGTTCAATAAACCTAACAAAAAACTCAATTCATCACTCAATGACTAAACATATAGAAGTAAAGCACCACTTTGTAAGGGATCATGTAGCTAAGGGTGATATTGTACTCAACTATGTTGAGTCCAAATCAAACCTAGCTGACATCTTTACAAAACCCTTACCTGAACTTGAGTTCAGTACACTTAGAAGACAAATAGGAATGTGTTGGGTAGAATAGATACTTTCAATTCAGTCTTTTTTAATGTTTTTTTTAATTCTAGGCAAAACTGATTTCTCAAAATCCCTACTTTACTAGACTTTCAAAAGTTGGATTTAGCCTAGGATTTCCCCCTAGAAATCATGTTCCCCCAGGACTCAGCCAGAGCATCTCACAAACACCTAGGTTTACCTTGATTGTGTTTGTAAAACATAGAAATGTGTGAGATGCATAGGGTACAGCCTGGACTCAAGAATGCTTATTTCTGTGCATCAATATGAGTCTGGGCGTTAAATACATGACTAACAGTAATCAAATCAAATCTTCCAGCCTTAGTCAAATCTAACTGGATCAATTGACTTGACTTGACTAACCAAGCGAACACTGTTGCCCTCTAGGTAATCAGCAAGTAGCTAAACGGTTAGACAGTTGGTGAAGAAAATATTAGGTTTAAGCATGTCTGTACTTAAGAGATCTGATACCTGATCAAAACAAATCTTTACTCATGCTTGGACTTTAGGGCTCTGATACCTTACTAAAACAAAATGACAAGCTATTTAAAATAAAGCTATCGCTTCTCCTTTGCCTTAAGTATTCTTGAAATTCATTTCAAAAGCAATTTAAAAACTTTCTCCAAATTTTCAAGTGTCCTCTATTCTGAAAATTTTTTAAGTTATTTAAACTGAAACCATTTTGAAAAATACTAAAGTTGAAAATTTTTTTTTTGAAAATTTTTTAAGTTCGAAAATCTTCCTTGGAAATTTTCTTTAAAACCTGTGAAAACTTTTTGTTTGAAAACTTCTGAAGTTGAAAAATATTGTTGCATTTCACTTTCTCCTTGCCTGAATAAAACATTTTTCTACTAATTTCTATCTTGAAAAATTAAGTTTTTTAAAACCAGCTCATTTTTGATATATGGCAAAGGAGGAGAGTAGAGAAATTCAAAGAAAGAGATAAAAATAATTCAAAATCAAAGAAAGAGTAGAGAAATGCAAAGAAAATATCTTAAAGGGAGCTTGTATTAAGGGGGAGCTATGTTTATGCTTATCTTGCCATCACGCTTATCTTGCTTCTTGTGCTTATATATAACTGCATATTTTTTTACTTAACATTGAATTTCGGTTGCCATTATCAAAAAGGGGGAGATTGTTGGTGCAGGAAGCATCCGACGATCGAACCTTAGTTTTGATAATGGCAAAGGATTCAAAGTTAAGTCAGTGTGTGATCTAACATGTTTGAATGAGTGCTTCAGGAAAGTCCTAGCTGCGGTTAGGCAGGTGAAAAACCCTAAGGGGCGGAAACCTTAGGTCCTAGGGGGCGGTAACCCTAGGTGGAGGAAAACCCTAAGGGGCGGTAACCTTAGGTCCTAGGGGGCGGTAACCCTAGGTGGAGGAAAACCCTAAGGGGCGGTAACCTTAGGTCCTAGGGGGTGGTAACCCTAGGCGGAAAGTCCAGTCGGTCTGGAGGACCGGACTGGCATCAGGTAATCTCTCCTGAGGGGAGTAGGTGAGGACGCGTTCCCCGTAGAGGGAACAGTAGGCGTCGGGTCGACCTAGGATTTCCGGTCGGAAATCCGAAGTCAGACTCAGACAGTCCGAAGACTGTTAATTATTCGTTACTATGTTTTATCAGATTCTAACACTGTTTTGTAGGGTATTTGCTCGGACTAACCTTGTGTTGCAGGTGAGGAACCTGCTGGAAAAAGGTGGTCCGGGCGCCCCGAGGTCCGGGCGCCCGGGACCAAAGTTTATCCCCTGCGCGACTTCGCCACATGGAGCAACCTGGTTGGCTGGCCACGTCACACTCCAGGCGCCCGGAAAGGTCCCAGGCGCCCGGAGCCTCATATAAAAGGAGGGTTGAGGTGCAGCTTCAAAAAAGAACAATCATCTAAGCAATCTCCTTGCGACAAGCTGCTAACGACTCAATCCAGAAGTGCTGCAACGACACCCCGACAACCCGGAGCTTCGGATTTAATCTTTTTGTTGTCGGTATAATCTTTTTACAGCTTTGAATTGTAATTAGTTTGTAATACTCTTAACGAACTTATAGTTGTTGCCCACCGAAAGCGATCAAGGATCGCGGGCCTTCGAGTAGGAGTCGTCACAGGCTCCGAACGAAGTAAATTCTCCGTGTTCTCTGTGTCTGTTTTTATTCTGCTGCATTACTCAAATTCTTACGCTTCCGAGATTTCGAAAAATGAAATAGCCACGAGCGCTATTCACCCCCCCCCCCTCTAGCGCTTTCGATCCATCAATGAATTGTTGGGGTTGCAAGGTTGCAAACATAGTCCCATATTGAAAACATATGGAAAAGATCATGGGTTTATAAGAAAAAGATATCTCCATTGGCATGAGGCCTTTTGGGTAGAGCCCAAGAGCAAAATCATGAGGGCTTAGGCCCAAAGTGGACAATATCATGTCATTGTGGAGATATCTAAATTCTTTTCGATCCTATAATTGGTATCAGAGCCCGGACTGCCAGAAGGTTTAACCGCCGACTGTGCACAAGAGCTATGGTCTGATTGAACCATGTGAGTACAATATTGACCTCGAACAAAGAAAGTGGGGGCTCCTATGTTCGGATCAAGAGGACCAGACACCAGGCAGGAAGTCCTAGTAGGTCGGGTGGACCGAGGGGCAGGAAGTCCTAGTTGCGGCTAGGCAAGGAAGTCCTAGTAGGTCGGGTAGACCGAGGGGCAGGAAGTCCTAGTAGGTCGAGTAGACCGAGGGGCAGGAAGACCTGGTGGGTCGAGGATCGGACGTGGGAAGCCCATGGTCCTTTGTTTGAGGGGGGGATTGTTGGGGTTGTAAGGTTGCAAACATAGTCCCATATTGAAAACACATGGAAAAGATCATGGGTTTATAAGAAAAAGATATCTCCATTAGCATGAGGCCTTTTGGGTAGAGCCCAAGAGCAAAACCATGAGGGCTTAGGCCCAAAGTGGACAATATCATGTCATTGTGGAGATATCTAAATTCTTTTCGATCCTACACACACTGGCTCCGAGCAGTGCCAGTCATTATAGTAGACAGAGACCTTTTTGGTGATCTAATAGTGCTAGAGATGGCTGACTACGATGTCATCTTGGGAATGGACTTTCTGATCAAGTACAGTGCCTCCATAGAGTGCCGTAAACAGAGAGTTGTATTCCAACCCGAAGCAGGAGTGCAGTTTGGGTACATCGGAGAACCAAAGAGAAAAGCCAAGAAGTTTCTCTCAGCTATGAAAGCGCAGAAACTACTGGTTTCAGGATGTAGAGGATTCTTAGCACATGTAGTCAGTGCCAGTCAGGACAAGGACCAAAAGTTAGAAGAGGTCCGAGTTGTATGTGACTACCCAGCAGTCTTTCCTGAGGAGTTACCAGGCTTAGCACCAGACAAGGAAACTGAATTTGAGATAGAACTCATCCCCGGTACGAATCCCATCTCTAAAGCACCCTACCGCATAGCCCCAGCCGAACTGAAGGAATTTCAGGAGCAACTACAGGAGCTGCTTGACAAGGGTTTCGTACGCCCTAGTCACTCACCATGGGGAGCTCCTGTATTATTCGTGAAGAAGAAGGACAGGAGCATGCGCCTGTGTATAGACTACCAGGCACTAAACCAAGTCACGATTAAGAACAAGTATCCTCTTCCCAGGATAGATGACCTGTTCGATTAGCTAAAGGGAGCAGCAGTGTTCTCTAAAATAGACCTCAGATAAGGATATCACCAAGTTAGAGTTAAAGAAGGTGATATACCCAAGACGGCTTTCAGGACCAGATACGGACATTATGAGTTTGTAGTCATGCCCTTTGGCGTGACAAATGCTCCAGCTACTTTCATGGACCTCATGAACCGAGTATTCAGGGAATACTTAGATAAGTTTGTTATCGTTTTCATCGACGACATTCTTATCTATTCCAGAATTCAGGAAGAACACGCAGAGCACCTGAAGATAGTATTGCAGACCCTTCAGCAGAACCAGCTGTACTCCAAGTTCACGAAATATGAATTTTGGCTCGATCAGGTATCCTTTCTGGGTCACATCATCTCCAGGGATGACATCATGGTAGACCCCAATAAGATAGAGGCTATGAGTAACTGGAAAAGACCTAAAAACGCCAGTGAGATCAGAAGCTTTCTGGGACTAGCAGGCTATTATAAAAAATTTGTAGAGGATTTCTTCAGGATAGCCTCTCCACTGACAACTCTCACCAGGAAGAACAGGAAATTTTAGTGGATAGAGGACTGTGAGAATAGTTTCATGGAGCTCAAAAGAAGGTTGACCAGTGCACCCATTCTGGCTCTGCCAGAAAACACAGACAGCTTTGATATTTACAGTGACGCCTCTAAGTTGGGATTAGGAGCAGTACTGATGCAAGAAGGTAAGGTGATTGCCTATGCCTCCAGACAACTCAAGGACTATGAGAGGAACTACCCCACTCACGACCTTGAGCTTGCAACAGTTGTGTTCGCCCTTAAAATTTAGAGACATTACCTGTATGGAGCACAGTGCAGAGTGTATACAGATCATCAGAGTCTGAAGTACTTCTTCACTCAGAAGGATCTGAATATGCGACAGCGCAGATGGCTCGAGCTGGTCAAAGACTATGATATAGACATCCTCTACCATCCAGGAAAGGCCAATAAGGTGACAGACGCACTTAGCAGGAAGTCCAGTGCTACCTTATTATTCCTATCAGCCATGTCACCGCCCCTACAAAAGGAAATTATAGATTTTGGTCTCGAACTAATAGTTGGGAAACTCGCTACTATGACATTAGCATCTACCCTGCTTGGTGACATTCAGACAGCTCAGGATCAGGACCCTGAAATTCAGAAGATCAAGCAAGGGTTAACAGAATCAGATAGTGGAGAGTTCAGAGTATCCGATAGTGGGGTACTGTATTTTGGGGACAGACTATGCATTCCAGATCAGGAGGAACTACGGAGGACGATCTTAGACGAGGCTCACAGGACTCCCTATGCGATGCATCCTGGTTCCACCAAGATGTACCAAGACCTAAAGAAACATTTTTAGTGGCCTGGAATGAAGAGAGACATCGCTAGATATGTCAGTACCTGTCTGACCTACCAGAGGGTTAAGGCAGAACACCAGAGACCAGGAGGAGTTTTGCAGCCTATTCAGATCCCAGAATGGAAGTGGGAGGATATTTCCATGGATTTCATAGTGGGACTACCCAGAAACACGAATGGTTTTGATGCCATCTGGGTAATAGTCGATAGATTGACTAAATCAGCCCACTTCTTAGCTATCAGGATATCCTACTCCATGGAGCAGCTAGCTCAGTTGTATCTCAAGGAGATTATTAGACTGCATGGAGTCCCACGGACCATCATTTCAGACAGAGACAGTACATTCATGTCACACTTCTAGGAGTGTGTATAGTCAGCATTGGGCACCAGGTTAAAGTTTAGCACAACTTTCCATCCTCAGACGGATGGTCAAACGGAGCGAGTAAATCAGGTACTCGAAGATATGCTCCGAGCATGTGCCATAGACTTCAAGGGAAGTTGGTGCAAATATCTGTGTTTAGCAGAATTTGCATACAACAATAACTATCAGGCCACTATCGGCATGACACCCTACAAGGCTCTCTACGGGCGGAGGTATAGATCTCCAATCTGCTGGTATGAGAGTGGTGAACAGAAAGAGCTAGAACTTCAGACAGATCTAGTAGCAGATACCACAGCAGCTATACAGCAAATCTGCCAGAGGATAGAGACAGCTCAGAGCCGCCAAAAAAGCTATGCTGATACATGGCGTCGACCCTTAGAGTTTTCAGTGGGGGATACAGTATTTCTCCGAGTGGCTCCCATGAAGGGAGTAATGCGTTTTGGGAAGAAGGGCAAATTAAGTCCCAGATATGTGGGACCATACCTTATCACCAGAAGAGTTGGCAAGGTAGCATATGAGCTAGAGCTACCCCAGGAGATGTCAGCTATCCATAACGTATTTCATGTCTCTATGATGAAGAAGCATATCCCAGATGCCACCCAGGTGATTGTGCCTCAGTCGGTACAAGTCCGTGAAGACCTCAGCTATGACAGTCGGCCTATTCAGATAATAGACCGAGCAGTTAAGAAATTGCGGAACAAGGAGGTACCATTAGTAAAAGTCATTTGGCAAAATCACACAACAGAAGAGGCAACTTGGGAGACAGAAGCTAGTATGAGGCAGAAATACCCAGAGTTATTCTAAATTCGAGGATGAACTTTTTATAAGGTATGGGGGATTGTAATTCTCGAAAATTCTCAAAGTTATTTTAGAAATATTCTATTATTTTTATGGAATTTTAGGATATTTTTCTGGAATTTTTAGAATAGCAGAAGTAGCAAAATTAAATAAAAACGTAAAATAGTCTAAGCGGGAATTGAACCTGAGACCTAGCGAACCCTACGACTTATAGATGACTTTAGTGACCAAGGGGCCCCAGCAGGGGTGTGCTGAAAGAAGAGGAGAACAATCATATTTAAGGTTTAGTTGGGTTGGATTGACCACTCAATATAAATAGGGAATTAAGAGAGGAGTTATTATTTTTCTAAACGGCAACTCTCTTTTCCTCACCCTCACCCGACGCCACCTCTCCCTTCCTCACCTCTCGGCGCACAAACCCCCAAGGAAAACCTAGGGTTCCGTCCCTAGGGTCGTAGGAGCACCTTCCGGCGACATCTCGGATACGAGGACGCTCCTCTCCGCGAGAAGAATGCATAGACGTGAGAGGATCGCCGAAGAGATCATCTTCTCCGAAATCCTAGCGATCAGATTTGTAAGGAAAGTTAGCGCAGGATGTAAGTAACCCCTCACCTGCAGTATAAGTAGCTAATTGTATGTTTTATGTCCTTAGTTTGCTTTTATGTTCTCAGTTTAGTCATATGCAAAATTAGAGCACACCAAGTGCTCGGTAAAATGCCTAGAATAGTTAAATGCTACAATAAGCATTTTAATAGCTTAGTCAAATGCCTAGATGCATTTTAAATAGCATATACATAGCCTTGCTTCAGTTATATGAGACTACGGTCCAATAGGTGGGCTCCCATAGTCGCCTCTAGGTTCAGATAATCTAGCTCTAGGTTCAGATAACCTAGTAAAAAGCAAGATAAGATAAATCAGTTATAAATAGTATTTTACTTTTATCAGTGGCACTGTACTGGACTCTCAGATGTCCTTGGGTTGGGCTCCCATAGTCGTCCCTAGGTTTAGATAACCTAGTAACCCTAATAGATTCGGGACTTGCTACCTCGGGCCTAGCTAGGGATGCGCGCACAACAAGTACAGTTGCCGGGCCCATCAGCATCATGATTAGTATTTTTACCTATTTATGAAAATAGTTTTCAAACTTCACAAACTAGATATGTGAATACAGCCTAGCTTTGATTTAGTTAGCTTGTCGATACAATGAATAGTTCTGTCCACCATTTGTTTAACATGATTCACTTGTCGATATGCTATGCTTTTTTTAGCATCTTCAGCATGATCATTAGCTTGTATTTCGAATAGCATCTTTTGAAAGCATGATTTCTTCAAATGTATGTTTTGTGAGGTAGATGGTTTCTTACTAAGCTCCCAAGCTTATAGTTTCATTTTCCTTATACTGCAGATAAAGGTAAAGGAAAGATGGAGTAGGGGAGGCTGGAGGGCAATGCAACCAGATGTGTGTGAGAAGGAACTTGGAATGAAGATCTTTGGGGAAACTAGCAAATTTTGAGAACTTAGTATTTCTTATGGTGTTACCTTTATGCACTTTTAGTTATTTGCGTGTCTTGAATTATGAGAGTTATGTTTATTTCTAAAGGTTCTTTACAATGTCGGGTCTGATTTTTGCATAATTTAGAAACTCAATCGATCAGCCGATCGATTGAGCAGTCCTCAATCGATCAGCCGATCGATTGGAAGAAGTCCCCGCGTACAGAACGCTATTGAGTCGATCAGCTGATTGATTGGGGGAGTTCTTGATCGATCAGCCGATCGATCGAAACACGAACTGCCGCGTACAGAGAGCTGATGAGTCGATCAGCTGATCGATCGGACATGGATCGATCAGCCGATCGATCGGGAATTTAAATCCCGCGAACAGAGAGCTTCTGAATCGATCTCTGGATCGATTGACCAGGCTGGATTAATCAGCCGATCGACCCAGAATTGACCCCGTGCACAATAGCATGTTGAATCGATAAGTGGATCGATCAGACAACTCCAATCGATTAGCCGATCGATTGGAATGTCTGATTTCAGCTAGGAGTGTCTAACTTCATGTTTTTGACCAAATAGAAAGTTGAGTTCCTTCTTTAGCATATGTACAATAATAAAAGTGTATCTGGAATATAAATTCCAGATTTAATAGCAATTAGTAGAAATTTTAAATTATTTCAGCTTTTCCGCATCTTGGTATTTAGTGATATTTCAAGAACAGTTTAGTATAGTAAGTAACGGTTCGACCTCACAGCCTAGTCAGTAGGAGGTGGGTTGTTACAATAGATTCACCCTGAACTCAATCGATTAAGTGATCAACTGAAAGGTTGTTTTCATGAAGCATAGTGCCTTGCATTGTGCTGAATCGATTGGGAAGCATGCCAATCGATTGAGGATATCAAGAGAGGCTTAATTGATTAATCTTGGTCGCAAGCGAATAGAGAGATTTTGAATCAATCAGGTGATCGATTGAAGCTGCTTAATCGATTAGGTAATCAATTGGAAGAAGCTCGCGAGCGAATAAAGGGCTTCATAATCAATTGGGTGATCGATTAAGAAGGTCTATAATTGATTGGCTAATCTATTAAGCAATGAAGAAAAGAACTGTTGTGAGGTTTGGACGGCTGGATGCGCTCAGATCTGATATGGTAATCAATTAGGGGTAAGACCAATCGATTGACAAACCAATCCGTAGGATATAAAGGCGACTATGAAGATTCAAATGTAACTCTTCTTCTCCATTCTTCACTGTTGATTCTTGGATGATTCAGGATGAAGTGTCGTTGCCCTTCCAAGTCTACAAGAGGCATTTCCAGATCAACAAGAGATCAAGAGCATGGTTTCATATGTAGGATTGATGACGTTCTAGAGGGGGGGTGAATAGTACTCGTGGCTAATTCGTTCATTTCAGAAAACTCAGAATAATGCATCGGAATAAAGAAAAGAAACCAACACAAACGCTAACAAGTTTCTTTTACTTGATTCGGAGCCTGTGATGACTCCTACTCTAATGCCCGCGATCGTTGATCACTTTCAGTGGGCAACCACTAATAGTTCAGAAATCTTTTACAAGTTATCAATTACAAGTACTGAAAAAATAAAGTATACCGACAATAAGGAATTAGGAATTTGTTTGTTGGTTATCGGAGCAACGTTAAAGGGAGCAGCAGTTGTTTATTCTTGATCTCAGTAATCGTGTTGTTGAAGCAACTGGTCGAGCCCTCCTTAAATAGCCAAGCTAGACCTAATCCAGATCCACTAATCTTAGGATCAGGTTTGACTCATTGCTGATCGGTCGACCGATCCCCTGCTTTGGTCAATCGATCCTGTCTGAATCGGTCCATCTTCCTTTCTAGATTCAGCTTCAGATGAGTGCTCGTTTGGTCGACTGATCCTGCCATTCGGTCGACTAATCCTGCTATCCTCGCTGGCTTATCTGGTCTGATCTGATCAATTCGGTCTGATCTCGATTACCGTATATCCACTGTTTGGTCGACCGAACCCTAGATTCGATCGACTGATCCTTCGATCAAACTCATTCATCTAGCTGGAAATCTATCTGTTTGCTTTGGAGGTTCGGTCGACCAATCCCCGATTCGGTCGACCGATCAAGGTCGAAACTAACCCTGCACAATTTTTAGTTTCTTGTACAACAAAATTAGACAAAATAGCAAATGATATATAAATCAATTACTTGACAGCCTTCGGACTATCTGGTTCTGATTTTGGATTTCCTCTGGAAACTCTAGGTCGAACTGACGCATACTGTTCCCTCACCAGGGAACACATCCTTACCTACTCCTCTTAGAAGAAGTTACATGTTGCCAGATCGATACTCCAGACCGACTGAACTTTCTACCTAGGGTTACCACCCTCTAAGACCTAGGGTTACCTCCCCCCTAGGGTTTTTCATAACCTAGGGTTACCACTCCATAGGACCTAGGGTTACCCCCCCTAGGATTTTCCACCTGCCTAACCACAGCTAGGACTTTCCATCACCTAGGGTTATCACCCCTTAGGGCCTAGGGTTACCTCCCCCTAGGGGTTTCCACCTGCCTAACTGCGGCTAGAACTTTTGCCTAAGACAACTTTGGACTTTCCTACAAGCTCAATCAACCGTGTTAGATCACAAGATAACTTAACTTTGGACCCTTTAACATAATCAAAATCCAGGTTCGATCGTCTGATGCTTCCCGCACCAACATCATATTGTTATATTCATTTACTCTTGTGTTTTAGTTTGTACGAGGCTTCTTTGCCTCCACAAAGGAGGTTTTCATAGTGTATCTGTGAGTGAGGAGGAGTGGGACATTAGATTAGCCACCTTAAGCAGGTGGATACCAAGTAAAATCAAGGGCGTTAGCATTGTAAAGTTTTCATTTCGATTATCTGCCACAGCAAATCATTGAAGAAGAGATTCGAGCTAATCATTCCCCCTCTAGCTCGCCAAAGTATCCTAACACTTGATCCTTAGACTATTTCTTCTTCATGAGAAGTTTTCCTTGGCCATCTCTCAGAGCTTCAAATCCTTCCGTTAGAACAAATCATTGCTCTATGTTCATCATGAGGAGGTATTTCATCCTTGACTTCTAAAGATCGAAGCTTCCAAATATGAAGGGTGAAGTTGCCCTAGATATCGTATTCGAATCTATCTCGAGGTTTCATTTTGAAGTTGAGCTCCTTTGAAGATTAGTTCTTTGACTTGTTGAAATTTTGGCTCAAAACTTCAACTTCTTCTTCTTCCTCTAGCTCATGCTCTGATGAAGGTTAATTTGATGAAGAGCAACCTCACTCTGATACCACTTGTTAGGACTTATGCAGGCTAGAGGGAGTGAATAACTTCAATCACTTCTCGTAGTTGTTGTGTGCTCATCATTGAATGCGTAGAGGAAACCTTGCTTCAATCTTGACTCCACATGCACAACTCCATGATTCACTATAACAAAACTGCACAAAGACAATGGTGAAAAACCTTTGTTAAAGGATCTAAAATTCCATTGTTAGTCGACGCATTGAGAAAGATTGAACCCTCAAAAGACAACAGTTTTTAACCGTTGTCATTTTAAGGAAAAGACAATGATTTTTAATCGTTATCTTTTAAGGGGCTATCTTTCTCAATGCGTCACTTTACAACGGATTTTTTTTAGGCCTTTACAATGGTTTTTCACCGTTGTGTTACAAGTGAAAAGACAACGACTTATAATCATTGTCTTTGAACGCCCTATCTTTCTCAATACGTTGATTTACAACGATTTTTTATAACAGTTTTTCACCATTATGTTTTAAGTGATAAGACAATGATTTATAACCATTGTCTTTAAATGACCTATCTTTCTCAACACCTTGATTTACCATGAATTTTTTTGGGTCTTAGACAAAGATTTTTAATTGTTGTCGTTCGTATTGAAATATTATCATTTTAACCATTTAACCGTTGTTGTTTCACACACTATAGGATAATAAATCATTATCTATAAATATATATACAACAAACCATTATATATATATATATATATATATATATATATATATATATATATATATATATATATATATATATATATATAATAAACCATTATCTATATACACATATATATCATCCTATTTTAAATGATCACTTCTTACAAACATATATACAAACTTGTGGCAAAACATATATACACAATACTTCTTACAAACATCATTCTCAATTGTTTTTATACAATCTTTGATGTTTCTTGGAGATATTTGATAGTTATATGATTTAACATCATTCTCAATTGTTCTATCCTTTTGGCAATCCTACAATTATACCAGATAATAGGCGATAAGACAACTAAACAAGTTTTCACACAAAAAAAAGATTAAATTAACTATAAACTACCTGATGATTAATCTCCAACTTTCTTTACACACCTATAAGTCACAAAATAAAATAAATTATAGAATAATTATATGATAAAAATTGAGAAAGTATAAATAGATAGGACAATGAAGGCCACCTGTCCCTGAAAACTCATTTGTACCATGAGACGGAAAGTTTCTTACAAGCCTTATACTGGATAAAACCCCAAGAGAGGGGTCTCTAGCACTTTTTAACACCAATTAACTACCTTTAATGGCTGCTTAATACTACAAGATTAGAGAATAATTGAATTTAATAATAATAAAATTATCGGAGACTTAACTTAATGAAGGTGTTTTTGTGCACTCCCTCTGGTTTCAACTGAGGTGATGGTGGGATGTGAAAGCAAGGCTGCAAGTAGTTGACAAATAACATGAACATAATAAATCTTATGGCTTCTCAAAATATTCTGTTCCACAAATCATATTTAACAAGGATATTAGAATTCAACAAGGCCTAAAAAAGTCCACATATCTCAAACAGTGAGAGCAGAATTATTTGGCGTGGGGAAAAATAAATTTACAGAGCAACAAACACACATGTGGGAACTGATATTTCATTGCTTTTGCAAGTTGTAGTCCTTCTAACTAAGAGTAGTTATTTGGAGATCCAATAACATTACATATTTTGAATAACTCATCTGCCTCACTAAAAATTATAGTCCAAATAAATTAGCTGGTAAAAGGGTTGAGATATCAAACAATGAAAGTAACGGATATATCAATTTAGCTTAACACTTAAAACTACATAATCTCTACAGAAAGTTCAAATTCACCTAAAGCATCAGTCATTTAGCAAAAAAAAAAAAAAAAACAATGTGCAAATAGCTGGTCAACAAAGGGTCTACAATATCCCTTTATAGTAATAGGATAGGAGAAATTATAAGTTTTATAGTTAATAAAAACATGTACTAATTTGACGAGTACCTCAATCCAGGAAAATGGGGACAAAGTGTGAAAAGTTCAACCATGATAGCTCCCATTGCTCACATATCTGACATTTGAATAATATAATAATTTCATATAAAAACAAAGCTGATTAGATGCATATGCTGGATCAATTCACTAACCAACTGTAGAACTGTAAACAGAAGATTGATGTAAAACTTCCGGAGCTCGATACCTATGACATCACCACAACCAAAGAACGTGAAAATAAAAAAAATATAAAATCACAAGTGTTTGTCACAAACATGCTTACCAACATGTTGAAACATATTCTGTGAATGGTGACTTCGAATGAACTTCATGAGCAAGACATAAATCACATTTAACATAATAAATGCTAATCCTAGATAACAATGTTGTAGGAACAGATCTATTAAGAACACGCAAATGAATCTTTATGGGGATCTTTGGTCAAAAGCGGAACTAAAGAAGGTACACCTACCTCGCATGTCGATAAGTCGCTTCCTTGAGTTGGATATGGCATTTGCAAATCTAGCTCCACAAAGAAGGTGCAAAGTTTGATGTCTTGAAGATGCAAATCCAGTCACAAGTAGGATTAGCATGGTAAGCAAGACATTGAAGAATCCCATTAATAGACACAATTGATAGATTACATATTAGCCACGGGAAGCCTTGTTCTTGTCATTGAAATGAGGTGGGGCAGCTGTCATGCCTCCCAAACTTGAAATAAAAGGAAATGGGAGAAGACCCCTAAATCCTTCATCTATCCATTGAACTTCCTTAATGTACAAAGCACATAAAAAGAAGAACGATAACGATGCCATTCACTTCCTATACAAAGCACAGTCTATATGCATAAAGGCAGGTATTCTATCAAATTTAAAATTATAATCCAATCAAACAATATGCATAATTAACCGGACTTTCAAAATAAAATTTGAGAATGAAGCGACAATTTGATCACCTTAAGAATCAATTATGTAGAATTATTTTTCATTTTTGTTTCCTTTTTTTCTAAACACCTTGAGCAATCAATCTTCATGAACAATACCTTTCTTCTTTGTGAGATTGTAATGACATGAAAGCCAGCCAAATATACACGAGAGAGACCAAAATCAACAGTTTAGGGTCATATTTCCTCCTCACAATAGGGACAAATGACATGAAAAGTAGTGCAAGAACAAAATAGATATTGAAGTTGTTAAATCTGTCCTGAAGTTAGGGCAAATTTCCCCCTCACAACAGGCTAATGTACTAACTTGTGATTGCAAAAATCCTTCCAACAAGCTACCAGGGTGTTTCTGTAAATAGATACTATTTTTGTAAACTTAACTTAAAATGCATTCCAAATATCAAAAATCATAACCTCAATTCTCAAAAACACCTTAAGTGGGAAGAACACAGTTAAAAATATATCAGCAACAATAAAGTAAAATTGATTCTATTAGCACACCTCACATGGAGCTATATGCCCTCACAACAGGCTTGATACGGATGCTCCTCAACATAACTGAGTAGTGAAAAATTAAGGTCATATTCAACTTGCCAGCAGCAATTGACTTGTTCACAAGACGTGCAAATCCAAAGAAACCTCCAAATTCTTTTACTATAGGGTGGTTGATCAAAAGAGTAAGGACCGATACAAAGTACAAATAACAGGAAGTTGATATAGGTGTGTAGTAGCGTAACACATGTGAAACCATCAAACAGTCATCATTCTTGTATTATGAGAAACTGATAGCTATTTGAAAATTTACATATGTGATGAGACAAAGTTTGTCCTTGAGCACTATCCTACTGGAAAATAAATAACTTGGATTATTGATCCAATAGAAATATATTATAGATTCCAACAGATTGCTAGCTAATGGGTTCCTTTCTACATTACTAATGAAGAAAACGTGTTCCATAATTTAAATTAAAACTACAAAAATGTGAGCACGCCATAAATTTGATTAATTTAATTGAAATGGAAACCCCTCCATGCCAATCTGATTAAGCAATTCATTTTGGCAAGATCATGAGATTGTAGAGAAGTGGAATTATTAGTTTCAAGCCAAAGGATGTAACAAATTTACTCACTTAGAAATGAAGAATAGTGTATGATCCCGTTCGGAAGCTGAGTCGGACAGAGGCTGACCGCACTGTCGCCAGTGTTGACGGAAAGTTGTTGGGACGCCCAGGTGACCTGGTATCTCTTGGAAAGGTTCCCACGAGCGGATGACGGAGGGTGATAACGGGGACAACGACGCGAGGGTTCTGCGCACACTCAGACAAGCCACCCTCACGTTAGAGACCAAGAACCAGAGAAAAAGTCTCCGGGTCAGGCCCTCCGACGCTCAAGTCAGGTACTTTTTCCCCAGAAGCACAGTGAAAGGACGAAAAGTAAAAGACGAGTGCGAAAAGACGAGTGAGCGTACCTGCATAGAGACAAAGCCTCCCTTTTATATGACAGTGGATGCTTCTGGTGTCTGACGAGTGTCAGGAAATATCGGGTGTCAGGATTTGTCTAGCGGTGAATGACACATGACATCTTTCTATAGGTCTGAGGGGGAATCAAGAGGCAACGAGCCACAGACCGTTAGCATATTCCCTGACATGTGGTGATTATTCTCTGATGGATTGTTACGATTCTCTGGCTTGATTGTCGCGTAGTGCCTGTTCGCTATGGTCTGTTAACCTTAGACTAGGTCTTCGTACCTGTAAATCTTGACCTGTAGGCCCATACCTGCATTCCCTGGCGCAATCCCCGACTTGTGTTTTTTGTCCCACGAATCCAGATCTGTACATCCCACCCTGCATTTGCTATTCGGTCCATCTCAGTAGATCCAGACCTGCGCCTATCGCCCTACCAATCGAGGCCTTTGCTTATCGTTCCTTAAATCTCGTCTTATATGCACGACCCTGTTCCATATCTTACCCCGACCTGTAAGCCGTCATCCACATATCCTGACCTGTATGTCTCTGGTCCTTGTATCCTGTTGAACGTATCTTGCCCTGTAGCTCCCGACCTGCGCCTACCGCCCTGCCAATCGAGGCCTTTGCTTATCGTTCCTTAAGTCTCGTCCCGTATGCACGACCCTGTTCCGTATCTTACCCTAACCTGTAAGCATTCACCCATATATCCTGACATGTACATCTTTAGTCTGCATATCCTACTCTGTGATCCTTGGTTTGCATATCCCGACCTGTACGCTTCGGTCATGGTATCTTGTTCCGCAAGTCTATAAGTCCTACCCTGTAATCCTTGGTTTGCATATCCCGACCTGTACGCTTTGGTCTGTGTATCCTGCGCCGCAAGTTTATAAGTCCTGACCTGTAATCCTTGGTTTGCATATCCCGACCTGCACGCTTCAGTCCTTGTATCCTGTTCTGCAAGTCTATAAGTCCTGCCCTGTAATCCTTGGTTTGCATATCTCGATCTGTACGCTTTGGTACGTGTATCCTACGCCGCCAGTTTATAAGTTATGACTTGTAATCTTTGGTTTGCATATCCTGACCTGTACGCTTTGGTCTAGGTATCCTGTTCCGCAAGTCTATAAGTCCTGCCCTGTAATCCTTGGTTTGCATATCCTGACCTGTACACTTTGGTCCGTGTATCCTGCGCCTCCAGTTTATAAGTCCTGACCTGTAATCCTTGGTTTGTATATTCCGACCTGTATGCTTTGGTCTGTGTATCCTGCGTCGCAAGTCTATAATTCTTGACCTGTAATCTTTGGCTTGCATATTCTGACCTGTACGCTTTGGTCCGTGTATCCTGCGCCGTAAGTCTATAATTCTTGACCTGTAATCCTTGGCTTGCATATTTCGACCTGTATGTTTTGGTCCGTGTATCCTGCACCGCAAGTCTATAAATTCGACCCTGTAATCCTTGGCTTTCGATTTCCTACTCGACACATAGGCCTAACTCCGGAATGCCACTTGTGCCCGACTAGGATTAGTTTGTAACCTAACCCTTTGAACTCCACGTAGGCCAGACTTTTGACCTCCACGTAGGTCAGACTTTTGACCACCACATAGGCTTGACTTCTGACTATCACGTGAGCTTGACTTTTGACTGCCTCGTGGCCTTGACTTCTGACCGCCTCGTGGGCTTGACTTCCGACCATGTCCACTGTCCAACCCCACTATCATGCGCCATATCACAAGACTCCTGATGTGCACAAATATTATGATCATTTATGCATGTTTTAGCGCACATTCACTTACTTTATACATGTATATTCGTTGCATGATTGCCTCTTTCACCTTGTATTCATTATATATATTCTCTTGTTTGGATATCTACTCCTTGTTTGGTTTTGTGTTGATAGGAACAACTTTCAGAGCTAAAATAACGATTATCGATGCACTGAAACAAGCCAGAGGACACGACCATGCAACCTTGGCACGGCCGTGCGACCAAGACCGAGGAGGAGAAGTGCATGGCCGTGCAACCCTTGCACGGCTGTGCGGCCAGGACAGAGGAGGATCATCACACGGCTATGCATCCTTGCATGGCCGTGCCACCCCACCCCGAGGCCAAGCAGCACAGGGTCATGCCAAATGGCACGGCCGTGTGACCTTGGCAGAGACGAAGAAGGCCACGACCGTGTGACCCCACACAGCTGTGTGACTCAATCCGAGAGGAAGCTGTGTGAGGCCATGTGAATTCCACACGGCCGTGCGATGAAGAACACGGGTTGTGCCACGCCAAACAGAGCTGTGCTGAATTCTGGGAAGATTGCAGACCGATTGTAATTCGGCCATAACTTTGTGTTCCATTAGATTTTCAGGCTGTTCTTTAAACCGAAACGTAGCTGATTTCAAGATCTACAACTTTTATTTAGATCCAACAGAGAGAAAGAATTTTTTTCCCGTGCTAAATGGCATGGCCGTGCCTCCCAACCGCGGGTTCAACTGGACCTCCGCCCAGACTACAGACCAAACTTTGAACTGCCATAACTTTCGGCTCGTTTGAGCCAGAGCTTGATCCAAGTATCAGATTGAAGATAATTTCAAGGGATACAACTTTGGTTCAGGGTGAATCACAAGAAAACCTGGTTTAATGGGTGAAAAACCTAGTTTACCGGATGCTTGTAAATCCTGGTTTTCCTGGGCAGCGTGGAGGAGGTATAAAAGGCTCAAGAACCCTATTCTTTGATTATCTTTGGTTTGGGACTTCGTCCCTCCCCGAGGGGAAAGCCATCGAACTTTATCCACCACCATCTCTACATGATCTGTCAATTCCGGAGCAAGGAAGCATCCCCAAGACATCGAAATCATCAAGCATCTCTTCTTCCTTTCCTTCTAGGGTTGTAAGTATGCTTTTCTTTATGTTCTGGGGTTATTCTTCCCCCACAATGGAGTAGACATCCTCTTCTAGGATTAGTAAGTATTTGTAATATGATGGAGATGTAGAACTATGTTGATTCACCTTATTTCTATTCAATGAATTCTTTATGCCTTGTTCATACTTGATGAAGTTGTGTGTGTGACGTAGTTATGTTTCTTGCACGCTTTGTTGAATGATGTGGAGGATTGTTGATCACGCAAGGGGATGCCCTAGAGCGTATTGACCAAGCTACCCTCGTGACAGGGTTAACCCTTTCCGGACGTCTAAGACGTTCCCTTAAAAGGAGAAACAATCCCATAGGAATTGCTGCTCTCGTAGAGAGAGTGCTCTAGATCGTTTACTCGAGGGCCCTAGTGACAAGGGTAGCCCGTTCACGGACGTCTAGGATATTCTATTGAAAGGAGAGGCAATTCCTCCATAAGGAAGTAGGAACCCGTACCATCTACCTTTATCCTTATTGCTATTTACTAAACACAAATTCCTGTGATCTACCGAGGCGCCCTAGTGACAGGGGTTAACCGTTACAGGATTTCACAGGGATGGTCTCTATTTGATACTTAGGGATATTGACCAATCTAACTTCCTACAAGAGCATGGACACAGAGGGTAGAAACTAAGAAATCTATGTAGTATCTCCTAGTATTACAATGAAACCGAAATCCTAGAATCCATCTCCCGAAGCTCATTCCCTCCAAGATCTCTTCTCTCTCTCTCAACCTTCTTTCTCTCTTCAATCACTCTCGTTAGTTTGCAAGCGCCAAAGCTAACTTTCGACCGTCTAGATAACCTACTTGCGACATCTCTAGTGCTTAATCAACAGCCCCTGTGGATTCGATATTTTTATTACTGACGATGAAACTGTACACTTGTGGTTGCGTAACAAGTTTTTAGCGCCGTTGCCGGGGACTATTCGCATTAACATTATTAGATTAGCAATTTAGTTAACCTAGACTTGTGAATAGATTTTGTTTTCCTATTTTAAATTGCAATTTGTTTTCCATATACATAATAAAAAAAAAATCTACATTTTTTTCTTACAATTTAAATTCTACATTTTGTTTCTTGTTTTTCATATTGCATTTCATTTCTTATCTTTAATTCTTCGTTTTTATTTTTACTCATTTTATTTCGATGAGCACTAACATGTCAAACAGGGCCTTAAGAGATTTCTCGGCACCTATTTCTACAAGATTTATGTCTCCCATTGTGCAGCCTCATATTGAAGCGGAAAATTTCCAACTAGGCCCATAGTTAATTTCCATGATATAAGATCACAAATTTGGAGGAGAAGTATCAGAAAGTCCTTATCTGCATCTTTAGACATTTCTAGAGCCTTGTGATATGGTGAATTGTGAAGGAGTATCAGCAGATGCAGTTCGATTGATGGCATTTCCCTTTAGCATCAAGGATAAAGCAAGGATTTGGTTATATTTTCTCCATCCTCAAAGCATCACAAGTTGGGAACAATTGGAGCAGCAATTTCTGAATCATTTTTTCCCTCCAAGAAGAACAATCTACATGAGGAGTTGCATCACAAATTTTGCTCAGGTATATGGAGAATCATTATTTAAAGCATAGGATAGATTCAAGAGTCTACAAAGACAGTGCCCTCATCGTGGTTTGGAGAAATGGCTGATTCTACACATATTCTATAGGGGAGTTTCTTTTTCAGATAAGTTCTTATTAGATTCATCAGCTGGAGGTTCTTTTATAGACAAGAGTATAAAAGAAGCTTATACATTGATTGATCAAGTGGCATTGAACCTCCATGGATGGTCGAGCAAAAGTTGGATGGAATCTCCCTCAGAAATTCAAGATGTACAAGCCATATATACAAGAGAGTCTGTCAAACAAAATGCAGTTCAACCACCTAAGAATGTTGAAATTTAGAAGTCACAGAATGAGGAGTTCAAACATTTGGGGGCAAGGACTGAGAGCATAGTTTCAAAATAGTTCAAAGAAGATCCCCCTCCTACACAAATAAGATCTAGTGAAAATTGTAATGATATTAAGTTGAGGGGCGGCAAGAATCATGAAGAACTTCTGAAAAATGACTTGTATAGAATTGAGGAGAAGAACAATAGAAGACCACAAAACCTCAGTTTCATTACTCCAGGAAGTTCACAAAGGCCACATGTACCCTTCCCTCAATGATTGATCACACCAACACTAGATAAGCAAATTGGACCTCCTCCGCAAGCTCAAAGGGAATATGGGGAAAAGGAAGTAGCTTTCCCAAGACCTTCACTAAAGGTTCCTTTTCCATAAAGGCTAGTGAGGGCCAATGAAAATGAAGATTTTGAAAAATTCTGTGATACCAATATGGTTGAGTGTAGATTTCTGGATGTATATGAATATGAGGACTCTTCAGATGAGGATTATGATGATAATGCAGTGGATAACAAATTTTTAGATCTACCTTCTAGGTTTATAAGGTGTTATGATGAAATTGAATTTTCAGATGATGAATGTATTGAGGTAGATCAACTTAAAAATGAAAGTGAAGTCAATGATCCTCCTATAGTTGATTCTCCTGTTAAAGATATAGACGTTGGTTTATTTTTCAATGCTTGTGTTGATGATGATGGTTTGGAAGAATGCGTAGGGAGCTGCGTTGTGGAAGTAACATCTCAAGGATCACCTCCTTCGTCCGCACAACCCTTAAAGGTAAGAATTGCAAGGGTTGAACATGTTGTGGACCAATGTGTAGGGACTCATGTAGATATGGGTGAGCCCCAAGAATCACCATCTATTGTATCACCAACACCTGAGCTAGAGCCATACCCATCGATTGATTCAGAAGAGGTCACATCCACATGTTTATAAATTTCAAGTATCTCTCAGCAAAATAAGGTTAGTATTTCTTGTGATCTTTTGGAAAATTTTATAGAGGTATCTATCATGAACTTTGTTGGATGTGATTCAGTTTTTATTTCTTATCCTGCTTATCTTAATATGGTTATGACTCTATCTTATCTAATACATTTGTGGGAGATTTGTATTTTCTTTGCATGTGCAGATTTTCATGGGGCCTATAATTGGAAGCTCGATTTGAACTGTCTTCGACCACCTGAAAGAACTTCAAACAAGACGAAGATGGAGAGAGTTATACTTTACTTTGTAACTCCTTTGATGAAAGCTCTCTCCATAATAAGAGCCCTTAGTAAGAGGGTTCTAAAATATCTTACCCCTCCAAGATTGCGATTTCGTTAAATCTAATGAGTTGGTCGAGCTAATGACCTTAAACAAGCGCTTCTTGGAAGACAACCCAAGTTCATTTTCTTTGTCTTCATTCATATCTTAAATTATTTCCAGTTTAATTTCTTTATAATAAACATTTATCCTCTACTTAATTTTCGTTGTCTACCTTCTTTTATAGGACTTAAAGATTAGGAGGAGTACAATTACGTGATGGAGAAGTTGATGACATGGGCATTTGACACACATTATTTGGTAACTTCTCTTACTTTTAATCTCCTCCACATTGTTATTAGTTTTTATTGGGACAATGAAAAGTTTAAGTCTAAGGGGATGCATTAGATGCATTTAGTTTAGTTTAGTTTTTGCTTATTTCTTTTTGCTTAATAAAATTTTTGTGCTAGTTGCATCTTACATCATATCATAATTATTTGTTCCTTATTGCAAAATACTAGTACGTTTATTCTAGATTTCATGTCATTTATTGGTTACTTATGGTGCTATTATGTTTAGTGATCTATCTTTTTCTATCTATGATAGCATGAAATGAGCAATATTTTACTATAAGAGTTTAAGTATTGGCCTTGTTTTAGGATCTCTATACACTATGCCTATTTTTGATGGTTGATAACTCTAAAATAGTCATGATTCATAGAATTGGACTAGTACTTATGCTTCTATGATGACCTCTCAACTACATTTTGGTTATTGGATAAACTCAGATTATGTAAGCTCATTTGGAAAAATCAATCCCGAAAAAAAAATAAAATAAAATAAAAATGAAGGTTTGTTCAAGTTTGATACTTTGCAAACATTAAAAAAAAATGGAAAAAAATAATAAGGGATAAAAAAATAGTTGTCGTGAGTGGAAACTAGCAATTCACCCCTTTGAGACTGAGTTAGGTTACTGGAGAAATGAATGCTATGTTTCTCTTGATACTGAGTATTCCTTTGAGACCTTGTGTAGATGATGCATAGCATTTTTTGAGATGAACGAGCCTTGTGTGTGACAGATAAGTGTCTATCGTCAGAATCATAAGGAACACAATTTTATGACGACTTGACTAGACTTAGGGATTGAAACTTGATAAATCTAGGCCACTTTTGCACTGAGCACGGAGAACTACTACTTAGGTCATACTTAAACTACTTTTGTATCTTGCTCACCAATGAAATCATTTGATAGAATTAGATTGACTTGCTAGAGATTATGATGCACTATCTAACCACATGAATCTAGATTGTGGGTTTTGCTTGAGGACAAGCAAAAGTTCAAATCTGGGAGTGTGATGTGCGCAAATATTATGATCATTTATGCATGTTTTAGCGCACATTCACGTACTTTATGCATATATATTCGTTGCATGATTGCCTCTTTCACCTTGTATTCATTATATATATTCTTTTGTTGGGATATCTGCTCCTTGTTTGATTTTGTGTCGACAGGAACAACTTTCGGAGCTAAAATAGCGATTATCGACGCAGTGAAACAAGCCAGAGGACACGGCCGTGCAACCTTGGCACGACCGTGCGACCAAGACCAAGGAGGAGAAGTGCACGGTCGTGCAACCCTTGCACAGCCGTGCAGCCAGGACAGAGGAGGATCATCACACAGGCATGCATCCTTACACGGTCGTGCCACCCCACCCTGAGGCCAATCAGCACACGGCCGTGCCAAATGGCACGGTCGTGCCAACATTCCAGAGCTTGGGAAGGTCACGGCCGTATGACCTCGGCAGAGACGAAGAAGGCCACGGCCGTGTGACCCCACACGGTCATGTGACTTAATCCGAGAGGAAGCTGTGTGAGGCCGTGTGGATTCCACACAGCCGTGCGATGAAGAACACAGGTTGTGCCATGCCAAAACAAAACTGTGCCGAATTCTGGGCAGATTGCAGACTGATTGTAATTCGGCCATAACTTTGTCCTCCTTTGGAGTTTCAGTCTGTTCTTTATATCGAAACGTATCTGACTTCAAGATCTACAACTTTGATTCAGATCTAATAGAGAGAAAGAATTTTTTTTCCCGTGCTAAATGGAATGGCCGTGCCTCCGAACCACGGGTTCAACTAGACCTCCGCCCAGACTGCAGACCATACTTCGAACCGTCATAACCTTCGGATCGGTTTGAGCCAGGGCTCGATCCAAGTATCAAATTAAAGATAATTTCAAGGGATACAACTTTGGTTCAGGGTGAATCACGAGAAAACCTGGTTTAATGGGTGAAAAACCTAGTTTACCGGATGCCTGTAAATCCTGGTTTTCCTGGGCTGCGTGGAGGAGGTATAAAAGGCTCAAGAACCCTATTCTTTGATTATCTTTGGTTCGGGACTTCGTCCCTCCCCGAGGAGAAAGCCATCGAACTTCATCCACCACCATCTCTACATGATCTGTCAATTTCGGAGCAAGGAAGCATCCCCAAGACATCGAAATCATCAAGCATCTCTTCTTCCTTTCCTTCTAGGGTTGTAAGTATGGCTTTCTTTATGTTCTGGGGTTATTCTTCCCCCACAATGGAGTAGACATCCTCTTCTAGGATTAGTAAGTATTTGTAATACAATGGAGATGTAGAACTATGTTGATTCGCCTTATTTCTATCCAATGAATTATTTATGCCTTGTTCATACTTGATGAAGTTGTGTGTGTGACGTAGTAATGTTTCTTGCACGCTTTGTTGAATGATGTGGAGGATTGTTGATCACGCAAGGGGATGCCCTAGAACGTATTGACCAAGGTACCCTCGTGACAGGGGTAACCTTTTCCGGACGTCTAAGACGTTCCCTTAAAAGGAGAAACAATCCCATAGGAATTGCTGCTCTCGTAGAGAGAGTGCTCTAGATCATATACCCGAGGGGCCCTAGTGACAAAGGTAGTCCGTTCAAGGACGTCTAAGACATTCTCTTGAAAGGAGAGGCAATTCCTCCATAAGGAAGTGGGAACTCGTACCATCTACCTTTATCCTTATTGCTATTTACTAGACACGAATTCCTGTGATCTACCGCGACGCTCTAGTGACAGGGGTTAACCGTTACAGGATTTCACAAGGATCGTCTCTATTCGATACTTAGGGATATTAACCAATCTAACTTTCTACAAGAGCGTGGACATAGAGGGTAGAAACTAAACAATCTATGTAGTATCTCCTAGTATTACAATGAAATCGAAATCCTAGAATTCATCTCACGAAGCTCATTCCCTCCAAGATCTCTTCTCTCTCTCTCAACCTTTTTTCTCTCTTCAATCACTCTCGTTAGTTTGCAAGCGCCAAAGCTAACTTTCGACCGTCTAGATAACCTACTTGCAACATCTCTAGTGCTTAATCAACAGTTCCTGTGGAGTCGATATTTTTATTACTGACGATGAAATCATACACTTGCGGTTGCATAACACCTCCCCCTCAAGTCTAGTCAAAGAAGGCTCCAGTCGGACTGACTAGACCCAAGTCCCATTCTTACCTGACCTAGCCTTTGTGTCTCTTTGGCTGCTACCCCTTTTCCCGATATCCCACTCGGAATTTATCACCCTTCCTAAGTGAGTCTTTATTGCCTGCGTGTTTACTTCGCTATCCTCGATCCTGTTATTTTCCCATAAATGCCACACTATTTCCCAAATGTCTTCACATGTTCCGAAGTTAACTCTTCACATTCCTCTCCTTTAAAAGTGGGGCCGCTTATACTGTTACCTTTACTTTCCTCAGGCTCCCTTTGTACGCATGGAATCAGACGAGGTATCTTCTCTGCGCCATCAACTCGCTCATTTGACCCAGTCGCTAACTCACAGAGATGAGGCTCTACTTGAAATAATGTAGAGTAGGGACCTTCAGTCTTCTCTCCGTTGGGAAATGGAAGAACTCTGGCTGGCGGCTAAATCTAGAACTCGAGCCAAGGTAGCTCTCAAGCATAAGGCTCATTCAGACCTGAGGAGTCAGACTCATTTTATTGTCTATCTGAAACTGAAACATGAGGATACTGTAACCCTCCTGCAAGAGGAAAACTAGATCAAAGATGAAACCATCACCCATCTGCAAAGCAGCATCCAACGCATCAAGGAAGAACTAGCTCAAGCACAGGCTCATCTGATGAAGAGGAACCAGGCGTCTTGTTCTTGTAATAGTGTGAAACCTTGACAAATGTTGCCCAACTCTTATTAAATAAACCTTGTTCTTTGCCTTATCTGCCTATTAAGTTGTGGGTCTGTATTTCCTTGTCTTTCCTATTATCATGTTCCATATGCGCATGTCCCCAAGAGAATTTGCTAGAAAAGATAATTTAGAAAGGACAATTTACTTACCACACCTTTTTCATACCATAAGGGGTGGGAAGTCGTGGTTCATACGGACCTGCCTGCTTGCATCTCATATTAGCAATAGAAGTATGGCTACAGATCTGTTGAGCATGAAAGTATACCTCGCGGCTTCACATTGAGGCGAGAGTAGGAAACACCGATCGAGAAAACCATTAGTCGTGAGAGCAGGCTCACTTATAACACGCACTGGGGCGAGAGTCTGGGACACCGACCTGGAAGGTCGTTGGGCGTGAGAGCATGCTCACTTATAACTCGCACTGGGGCGAGAGTCTGGGACCCGACTTGGAAAGGTCGTTGGGCGTGAGAGCATGCTCACTTATAACTCGCACTGGGGCGAGAGTCTGGGACCCGACCTGGAAAGGTCATTGGGCGTGAGAGCATGTTCACTTAAAACTCGCACTGGGGTGAGAGTCTGGGACCCGACCTGGAAGGTCTTTGGGCGTGAGAGCATGCTCACTTATAACTCGCACTGGGGCGAGAGTCTGGGACACCGACCTGGAAATTTCGTTGGGCATGAGAGCATGCTCACTTATAACTCGCACTGAGGCGAGAGTCTGGGACACCGACCTAGAAATGTCGTTGGGCGTGAGAACATGCTCACTTATAACTCGCACTGGGGTGAGAGTTTGGGACGCTGACCTGGAAAGGTCGTTGGGCGTGAGAGCATGCTCACTTATTACTCACACTGGGGCAAGAGTCTGGGGCACCGACCTGGAATGGGTTGTTGGGCGTGAGAGCATGCTCACTTATAACTCGCACTGGGGCAAGAGTCTGGGACACCGACCTGGAAAGGTCGTTGGGCGTGAGAGCATGATTACTTATAAATCGCATTTGGGCAAGAGTTTGGGACACCGACCTGGAAAGGTCATTGGGCGTGAGAGCATGCTTACTTATAAATCGCACTCGGGCAAGAGTTTGGGACACCGACCTGGAAAGGTTATTGGGCGTGAGAGCATGCTCGCTTATAACTCGCACTGGGGTGAGAGTCTAGGACACCGACCTGGAAAGGTCATTGGGCGTGAGAGCATTCTCACTTATAGCTCGCACTAGGGTGAGAGTCTTGGACACCGACCTGGAAAGGTCGTTGGGCGTGAGAGCATGCTTACTTATAACTCACACTGGGGCGAGAGTCTGGGACACCGACCTGGAAAGGTCGTTGGGCATGAGAGCATGCTCACTTATAACTCGCAATGGGGCGAGAGTCTGGAACACCGACCTGGAAAGGTCGTTGGGCGTGAGAACATGCTCACTTATAACTCGTACTGGGGCGAGAGTCTGGAACACCGACCTGGAAAGGTCGTTGGGCATGAGAGCATGCTCACTTATAACTCGCACTGGGGCGAGAATCTGGGACACCGACCTGGGAGGTCGTTGGTCATGAGAGCATGCTCACTTATAACTCGCACTGGGGCAAGAGTCTAGGACACCGACCTGGAAAGGTCATTGGGCATGAGAGCATGCACACTTATAACTCACATGCACTGTGGCGAGAGTCTGGGACACCGACCTAGAAAGGTCGTTGGATGTGAGAGCATGCTCACTTATAACTCGCACTGAGGTGAGAGTTTGAGACACCGACCTGGAAAGGTCGTTGGGCATGAGAGTGATAACCATGATTTTACTGCATTATTTTGATTCATTTATGCTTGGTTTTGGTGTTATGTTCATAGATAAAATCATGGTTACATCAAATTTCATGCATTATGTGTATTTTTGGAGTTAATTGCAAATTATATTATTTTTGGTGTTATTTGATCCTAATATTTGATTCTTATTTTGTAGGCATCAAAGGATCATGAATTTGGATCTATTTGGACCGAAATTGGGCTCGAATCGGAATTCAAACGAGAAGATCAAGCTTTGAAGCATTATGGGCCGTTTATCAAGAATAGGAGAGATCTGTACCATCCGTTGAATATCTGGCCGATCCAACCTAATGGGGAGCAGATATGAGCCATTGATGAAGATCCAGAAGTTTTGATCCAGATCTGAGTTCATCTAGCCATTGATCAAGCCGAATTAATCTGGGCCATTCAATGAAGACTGGACCGATCTGGGCCATCCAGTGATGATATGATCGATCCGACCTACGGGAGAGTAGATCCAGACCTTAGATCCACATCAGTACCTTCGGATCAGATTTTGGATGACTTTTTACCATCGATTTAGCCCAGAATCAATCTCAGCGGTCGGTTCAAATCTGAGATCTGTTTAAATGAGAAGCTACAGTGCTTTGTGTTCTTCGTCGACTCCACAGCGCGCAGCAGCCTCGTCCTCGCGGCAATCTTCCGGATTTCGACCTCTTTCCTTCTCCAATCAATCTCCCGAGCTTCTATCTTGGTGGTGAGCTTCTCGACGGCGACATCCCGATCATCTGGAGCCATCGGAGAGTGTTCTCTCCGGTGGAATTTGGCTCGCGGCATCTTCCTTTTCCAGCTCGATTTGGAGGTGGTCCTCCAAATCCAAGCTTCGATTCCCATCAGCAACATTCGGAGGTGGTCTTCCGATGTTCCTGAGCTTCACTCGACGTTCATCCGCGTTCCACAGCCTTCCATCAGATCCAGAGGCAGATTTCCAGATTCTCGGCATTTTCTTGGGTTTAGAGTTGTTTCAGCTCGTCGGGGGTGGTCCGTCGGCGTTTTTGAACCTTTCTTGAGTTGATACGTAGCTGAGACGATCCATTGAGGTCCGGAATTGGGCGGTCACGATTTCGGCCTCTTTTGTGACGGCAAGGAGAAATTGTCGTGAGAAGAGATTTGGAGTTGAGATGGTTTAGGGTTTAATTTTTTCATTCATTTTATTGTTGAAAGATTTAGATTTCAGTTATGCTATTTTGATTCAGTAATCATAGTTTTTAGCTTAATTGTTTTAATTCAAGTGTCTTAGATAATTAGTTTCAATTGAGTTTGAAATTGTTCTTAATCTTGCTTAGCTTAAGTTGTATCACTGTTAAATATTTTAGTTTCTATAGTTAAGGTTTAATTTCTGCTTTAGAATGTATTCATTCATGTCTTGTTGTTTATGCTTAGTTTAAGAGTGTGTCAATGATTTAATCTCAATGTAGGAGTGACAATGCGTTAAGGTTTGATTGTTGGCACATAGGTAGGTTTTATTTATGCATTAGAATAATTTCTTAATTACTGTGTTTTTCAGTTGTTAGATTTAGATTCAAGCTTAAACCCCCCATTTATTTGCAAAACTCCCCAAATTCCATTGTTATATCGAAAATCCCAAAAATAGGAATAAAAAATACAATCCTAAATTACATCATACTGTTGGTTCCTCGAGAGCGATCCTGGGCTCGTTACTACAACGTTATTGTGAAATTAAGGGGTTCAGTGAAATATTAAATTGTTAATTTGATAAGCCTATTTGTGACAGATTCACTTTATCAAATTTTGGTGTCGTTGCCGGGGAAATTGTAATATGCAATGTTTAGTAATTTTAGGATTGTTGTTTTGATTGCTTTCATGCTTATATATCCATATGTTTGATTTAATTTGTTCCTGAGTCTTCTGATTTTATATGCTAGTTTTCAGTGTAAGAACAGGAAATTTATTTGACCATGGATCCATATCATCAGTATTTTGGAGATGGGATGGAGAATTATTTTTATCAGCTTCAGACTCAGTCCTATCAGTCCTACCTACCTATGGAGCAGCGGAATAGGTATGAGGATGCACAAGAACAAATTGAAGAATCAATGTGGAAATGCAATGAAGTTATGCAACAAATGAGAGAGCATCAAGAGCAACAATTTGTAAGGATACAGAATATACAGAGTCAGTTAGATCAGATAGCATCATCTATTAATCAGTTACAAGCACAAAGAGCCAGTAAGGAGGTGGATTGTGGAGGTCTTGTCATGCCTGACACTACTTCTATTTCTTCACAAAAATTTTCTAATATTATTTGTGATGATGATGTAGTTGTTAAAATTTCTGATTCTACTAATGTTGTTGCTCTAGATGTTGTGAATGATGCAGGTATTGATTTTGAAGATAATTTAAGTGTAGGGGAATGCTTACCGGAAGCATTACCTCAAGAATCACCTGGATTTGATGATGATGAGGATGTAAGTGTAGGGACTTGTGCTATGGAGCCAAGCACCCAAGAATCACTACATGAAGTTGTACATTCACCAGAACTAGAGTCTGAGCATTTACTTGATGAGAAAGAGGTAACAAACACCACTCCAGGTACCTTTCAAGATGACAAGGTAAATATTTTGTATAATTTTTTAGAGAATTTTATTGAGGTACCAATTGTTGATTTTATTAGATGTGAATCATTTCTTGAAATATCTTTTGCCCACACTAATATTCTCCTATTTTCTTTTTATCCCACTTGCATGTGGGAGGTGTTTATTTTTATTGATGTTGTAAGAGAACATGAGCTTCCGGAGTGGGTGCTAAAACTGAACCGATTAAGACCTCTGGAAAGAATTTTAAGGGAAAAATGAGTAATAAGGAGAATTTGAGTGGAACCATGATTACTCCACTTCCGGGGTGGCTTCTTCTTTTAGACCTTCTTCAACCACCGGGAATTTAAAGGGGAGTTGGTTCCAATTTTGCTTTCTTTTGCATTTTAATTCATGCTTTGCGTTTTCTCTAATAAATTCGTTATACGTTTCTTTGGTTTCATACTTTGCATTTGCACTTTGTTTTTACACTTTGCATTTTATTTTCCACATTTACTTTCATTCATTGCATTTAGTTAGTGCATAGCATTTCATTTGAATAAAATTCACCATGGAAATTTTCTAAGTAATATTTGTAAGATGGTAAAAGCCTCTTAAATTTGACCATCAATTTTAGGTCATTTAACATGATTGGATACTTTTCTTACATGAAATTGGTTAATGAGGTAGTGGATTTCAATTTGATTAATTAAGTTAGATTGCATGAAAATTACCTAGAGAGGACCACTTTAAGCCTAAACACTATTATATTCTTGTGTGGCATGCACTCATAGCAATTGAAACTCTAGAACTTGCTTAATTTCTTTTCCAAATCACAATATCATAAGTATGCATGGAAATTGAGGATTTTGTCAATTTTGTTCCCCTTCATACTTTCCAATTCCTTTTCTCACAATTTTCTTTATATATTCTCATCTAGCATTTTAAATCTTAATTCTCTTAGCTTGTCATATTTCTTTTATTTCGTTGAGAGTTTTGGATTAATTGCTTGATGAGTTAGCTTGACTTAGATGGACAAGGTCTTAAGTGTGGGGGAGGGATGATGAGATGATAATTTTTTGAAATATTGAAGAATGTTGCGAGGATTCACGAAATATTGGCACAATCACTTGATTATGAGTTGTTTAGTGAAATTTTGAAGTTAAAGATTGTGTGCACTGGTTTGTGCCACTCTTGTGCCAATTTTCTCTTTAAAATCTCAAATCATTGAGAAATTCAAGCAATGTGTTGTATGCTCAATAACAAATGGTATGTACCTGTCATGGCATTTGCAAAATAATCTGGACAGCAGAATTCAGATACATTGTAGCTGTTGAAATCTGATCACAATGGATCAAAAATTCAGAATTAAATGGGTTCTTATTATTACATCAACTAAGCATTCGAATGAAGTATCATTCACTTTGAAAAGTTTAACAAAAGGGCAGCATTTGGTATTCTAAACAGTGGGGTAAATGCTGGAAACAGAATTCAATTTGCATGTGTATCAATTTCAATGTGTTGAGTGCCAATTTCAATTTGTGGAGTGCCAATTTCAACTGAAGAACATGAATCTGTAGGAAGGAGAAGGAACACAGTGGAAGTTGATGGATGTATGTGTTATTGTTTCAATAATTGATGCATTTAAATTTGGAGTTGCTGTGATGTGCTGCATTCTGCAGAAATTCACAATGCAGAAATTCTGCAGAAATTGAAGTGCAGGGCTCAAAAAAATTGAAGCTGATTTGCAGGATCAGAATTGGAATTTGAAGTCAATGATGAAGCTAATTGAAGAGATAAAGGAAAAATGGGTTCATTATTTGATGAGTCAAAGAAATGATTCTAGCTTCTGATTTCTGATTCAGCTACAGATTTGACACAAAATCTGTTCAACTTACATTTCAAGAAATGTAACATGAAATTCCACAGAATCAATTCTGAGTTGTGTGTGCCAATTTTGTATCAATTTCCATATCATTGGTCCCTCTTGGTTTCAGGCCTGATTCTAATTCTTTACTTATGCCTTTTGCATTGTTTTCATGATTATGTAGAGCCGAAGCATTCTTAAACAGAAAGGGCAAAGTATATCAGTTTAGAGAATTTAGTTGAATGTTTTCTTAAACTCCTGCATTGCAATGCTAATTGATTACTGAATTCAAACGACATAATCAGAATGTGCAGAATTTGATCTAGATCTTCACTGGAAATTGCTGAATTGGAAATTGACAGAGAACAGAATGTGCAGCAAAATGTAAGTTGATACATTGGACTTGAGAATTAACTACCGAGATATATTTTCTGGAACTTGAAGTTGATTCTGTAAACAGAATAGTTCAGATTTTGTGAGTTTCAAGAGAAGATTCTGGAATTGATTGAAGCAATGCCATGGAAGGTAGAATACAGAAGCTATATTTGAGTTGAGTTAGACCAGGAATTTTTGTGCAGAATTTGCAGGAAAAAAAAGTGAAGTAATGCAAAACAGAAACTTAAGAAGAGTTAGAAGTTGAGCTGTGAATTGGATTTGCAAACTGTTTATGCCAATTCCAATTCTGAAACTTAAAGTTTCAATTCTGGAAATTTTGATTTCTGGTTCTATAAGCTGAAATTTTGCAATTTCATGTTATGAGGCAAAAGAAGACATATGGAATACAAATAGAAAATAGAATGGGCAGGAATTCCGAATAACTTCATGCTGGAATTGGAAATCAGAATCAGAAACTGAACTTAGTTTGGCTGGTTACTGAATTTGCAGCAAGTAGAGTTCAAATTCGATTTGAATTCTACAAGAGTTGCTTATTGCTACTTGACCTTGCTGCTAGAAAGAGTTTCGGATGAATATGTAAAATGTTGCTGAGCTTGCATCCTTAATTTTCTGAATCAATGTGTTGTATTTCCATAAGAGGGCTCTGAAATTCAGTATAGAACTGAAATCTATTGCTGCTGAATACTTGCTTGCTGATTTCTGAAATTTGAATCCAGCTTTCGGTTCTTATCTGTTTTAGAGCAATTTTTTTTGGATGGATTATGGTTAGAGCAAAAAAAAAAAAATTAGACTAGAATTCCTGAAAATGGAATTGAAATACTTAAGTATCTTTCCTAGCAGAACAATAATAGGGAATCTGATACTCTGCTAATTTCAAATCTGGACAATTTGTTCAACAGACAATTTTGTAGAGGTGTGCATGCCACAGGAGTAATTCTTCCATTGGAATAAGCATCAAGTAAAGTAGGAAATGTAGTGTAGATGTCACTGCTGGTTTCAGATGCTGTTACTGGGAAAAGTTTCAAATAACAGGGAAGTTTCAGTAACTGCTGGGAACTAAGAAGTTGCTGCATTCATATCCTTATGAACAGAATTTCAAGGAAGGGGGATGCTGCTGGAGCAAATCTTTGGAGGAATGCAGTTAATTGGTTTTATTCAGAGTAAATCATATTTGGGTGTTGATTGCTGCAACCTGCAGTGAGTTTGGAAATTGCAGTGCTGAGTTCAATTCTGAAAATGCAGTGTTGGATGATGAGTTTTGAAGAGTCTGAAATTTCTTTCACTTTGTTACCTGAACCAGAATGTAGAAGCTGCTGATTTCTGGAATTTGATAGCTGCACTTCAGTAGAATTCATTTTGAATGCTGCTGGAAGAAGTTTGTATTTTCCTGGTTCGTTGAAAATGAGCTAAAGATTTCAATATCTAGTTTCATTGAATCTAAGTACTAGTCATTCTTTGCTGCTTAACTTCTGCAATTTTGAATTTTTTTTACTGCAATGGTGAGAAACTTGTAACTGCAAAGCACCACAGGAACAGAGGAAGAGAAAAATCAGAACCTGCAGCAGAAGAGAAAATCATAACAGTTTTTAAAGTGTGTTAAGAATTGAAAAGCATGTGGTGTTTTATTGTCCGAGACGGCCAATATTTTAAGTGTGGGGGAGGGAGCTATTTTCCATTAGCTAATGTGAGTTTGTTTTTGAGCTTTCAAGTGATGGAGTGGAAGTGAAAAATCCAGTGAAAACAGAAGAAAAATTTGGAAATTGGCACATCACAAGAGTGTATCAAAAGAGTATCAAGATTCTTTGTTTGCCATCAAATTGAATGGGAGGTTAGCTTGGTCTTTTGAATTGATAAAAACAAATGGTATTCATCTCTTTTCATATCAAAAGGGTCAACTCATCAAGTATATTCCTCCAATACTCTAATCTCCTCAATTTTTCATTAAATACTTTTCTTTTGCCTATTTCATTCACTTCCATTGTTCTTTTTGCTTCCATTTTAATCCTTCATGATTAAATCCTTTTAATTCATGTATGCTATGTCTTATAGTGGTGGAGAATTAGAAAATAAGCAAGCTTATGGTAGTGAAATGTTGTGAGTTGCATTGAGTGAGCTCCACTTATACACATGTTTGAGTGTGAGAGCTAGAATAGGTAAATTCCTTGTGAGAAGCAACTTGCTTAAATTTTTCAATTGGATTGAAACTACCATACCTACTGATTATTGTTTGGATTGTATTCATGATTGTTTGTGATCTTTAGATGATCTTACTTAAATTCCTTTTTACTATCTTTTAGATATTGCTAGGGAATTTTCTATGGAGATGATTTTGAGTTTTCTTTACTTTCACGGGACGTTCAAGACTAAGTGTGGGGGATTTGATAACTATGATTTTACTGCATTATTTTGATTCATTTATGCATGGTTTTGATGTTATGTTCATAGATAAAATCATGGTTACATCACATTTCATGCATTATGTGTATTTTTGGACTTAATTGCAAATTATATTATTTTTGATGTTATTTGATGCTAATATTTGATTCTTATTTTGTAGGCATCAAAGGATCGTGAATTTGGATCTATTTGGACCGAAATTTGGCTCGAATCGGAATTCAAACGAGAAGATCAAACTTTGAAGCATTATGGGCCATTTATCAAGAATAGGAGAGATCTGTACCATCCGTTGAATATCTGGCCGATCCAACCTAATGGGGAGTAGATCAGAGCCATTGATGAAGATCCAGAAGTTTTGATCCAGATCTGAGTTCATCTAGCCATTGATCAAGCCGAATTAATCTGGGCCGTTCAATGAAGACTGGACCGATCTGGGCCATCCAGTGATGATCTGATCGATCCGACCTATGGGAGAGTAGATCCAGACCTTAGATCCACATCAGTACCTTCGGATCAGATTTTGGATGACTTTTTACCATTGATTTAGCCCAGAATCAATCTCAGCCATCTGTTCAAATCCGAGATCTGTTTAAATGAGAAGCTACAGTGCTTTGTGTTCTTCGTCGACTCCACAGCGCGCAGCAACCTCGTCCTCGCGGCAATCTGCCGGATTTCGGCCCCTTTCCTTCTCCAATCAATCTCCCGAGCTTCTATCTTGGTGGTGAGCTTCTTGGCGGCGACATCCCGATCATCTAGAGCCATCGGAGAGTGTTCTCTCCGGTGGAATTTGGCTCGCGGCATCTTCCTTTTCCAGCTCGATTTGGCGGTGGTCCTCCAAATCCAAGCTCCGATTCCCATCAGCAACATTCGGAGGTGGTCTTTCGATGTTCCTGAGCTTCACTCGACGTTCATCCGCGTTCCACAGCCTTCCATCAGATCCAGAGGCAGATTTCCAGATTCTCGGCATTTTCTTGGGTTTAGGGTTGTTTCAGCTCGTCGGGGGTGGTCCGTCGGCGTTTTTGAACCTTCCTTGAGCTGATACGTAGCTGAGACGATCCATTGAGGTCCGGAATTGGGCAGTCACGATTTCGGCCTCTTGTGTGACGGCAAGGAGAAATTGTCGTGAGAAGAGATTTGGAGTTGAGATGGTTTAGGGTTTAATTTTTTCATTCATTTTATTGTTGAAAGATTTAGATTTCAGTTATGCTATTTTGATTCAGTAATCATAGTTTTTAGCTTAATTGTTTTAATTCAAGTGTCTTAGATAATTAGTTTCAATTGAGTTTGAAATTGTTCTTAATCTTGCTTAGCTTAAGTTGTATCACTGTTAAATATTTTAGTTTCTATAGTTAAGGTTTAATTTCTTCTTTAGAATGTATTCATTCATGTCTTGTTGTTTATGCTTAGTTTAAGAGTGTGTCAATGATTTAATCTCAATGTAGGAGTGACAATGTGTTAAGGTTTGATTGTTGGCACATAGGTAGGTTTTATTTATGCATTAGAATAATTTCTTAATTACTGTGTTTTTCAGTTGTTAGATTTAGATTCAAGCTTAAACCCCCCATTTATTTGCAAAACTCCCCAAATTCCATTGTTATATTGAAAATCCCAAAAATAGGAATAAAAATACAATCCTAAATTACATCATACTGTTGGTTCCTCGAGAGCGATCCTGGGCTCGCTACTACAACGTTATTGTGAAATTAAGGGGTTCAGTGGAAAAATACATTTGTACTAATTTGATAAGCTCATTCGTGAAAATTTGATAAGAGAAATCTGTCACATCCGCTAATCAAATTGTACAAATGTATTTTTCACTGAACCCCTTAATTTTGCAATAACGTTGTAGTAACGAGCCCAGGATCGAACCTCGAGGAACCAACGATGATATGTAATCTAGGATTGTATTTTATTTCTATTTTTGGGGTTTTCGATATAAAAATGGAGTTGGGGGGATTTAAACTTGAATCTAAATGTAACAAAGGAAAAGCGCGGCAATAAAGAGATTAATCTAAAGCAAGAGTAAAACCTAACTATGTGCCAATAATCAAACCTCAACGTATTGTCACTCTACGTTGTGATTAAACCATCGACACACACTTAAACTAAAGATAAAATAGCAAGACACAATTAAATCTGATCTAAACAGAAATGAAACTCTAACTTAGAATTTAAACACCAAACAAGTAACCAAGCTTCAAAGAAGTCTTAAACTAAGTTTCAATTAAGTAAAGAAATACTAAATTACTGCTAAAAACATAACAAACAATTAATGAATCCAATCTAAGCTATAAAACAGAAATAAAATGAACTAAAAAGGTAAACCAATCCAATCCCTCAATCATCTACCAAGCTACACACTCAAGCCGTCACACAAGAGGCCGAAATCGTGACCACCCAATTCCGGACCTCAATGGATCGTCTCAGCTGCGTATCAGCTCAAGGAAGGTTCAAAAACATCGACGGACCACCCCCGATGAGCTGAAACAACCCTAAACCCAAGAAAATGCCGAGAATCTGGAAATCTGCCTCTGGATCTGATGGAAGGCTGTGGAACGTGGATGAACGTCGAGTGAAGCTCAGGAACACCGGAAGACCACCTCCGAATGTTGCTGATGGGAATCGGAGCTTGGATTTGGAGGACCACCGCCAAATCGAGTTGGAAAAGGAAGATGCCGCGAGCCAAATTCCACCGGAGAGAACACTCTCCGATGGCTCCAAATGATCGGGATGTCACCGCCGAGAAGCTCACCACTAAGATAGAAGCTCGGGAGATTGATTGGAGAAGAGAAACGGGCCGAAATCCGAAAGATTGCCGCGAGGATGAGGCTGCTGCGTGCTGTGGAGTCGACGAAGAACACAAAGCACTGTAGCTTCTCATTTAAACAGATCTCAGATTTGAACCGACGGCTGAGATTGATTCTGGGCTAAATCAATGGTAAAAAGTCATCCAAAATATGATCCGAAGGTACTGATGTGGATCTAAGGTCTGGATCTACTCTCCCATTGGTCGGATCGATCAGATCATCACTGGATGGCCCAGATCGGCCCAGTCTTCATTGAACGGCCCAGATTAATTCGGCTTGATCAATGGCTAGATGAACTCAGATCTGGATCAAAACTTCTGGATCTTCATCAATGGCTCAGATCCGCTCCCCATTAGGTTGGATCGGCTAGATATTCAACGGATGGTACAGATCTCTCCTATTCTTGATAAACGGCCCATAATGCTTCAAAGCTTGATCTTCTCGTTTGAATTCCGATTCGAGCCAAATTTCGGTCCAAATAGATCCAAATTCACGATCCTTTGATGCCTACAAAATAAGAATCAAATATTAGGATCAAATAACACCAAAAATAATATAATTTGTAATTAAGTCCAAAAATACACATAATGCATGAAATGTGATGTAACCATGATTTTATCTATGAACATAACATCAAAACCATACATAAATGAATCAAAATAATGCAGTAAAATCATGGTTATCAAATCCCCCACACTTAGTCTTGAACGTCCCGTGAAAGTAAAGAAAACTCAAAATCATCTCCATAGAAAATTCCCTAGCAATATCTAAAAGATAGTAAAAAGGAATTTAAGTAAGATCATCTAAAGATCACAAACAATCATGAATACAATCCAAACAATAATCAGTAGGTATGGTAGTTTCAATCCAATTGAAAATTTTAAGCAAGTTGCATCTCACAAGGAATTTACCTATTCTAGCTCTCACACTCAAACATGTGTATAAGTGGAGCTCACTCAATGCAACTCACAACATTTCACTACCATAAGCTTACTTATTTCCTAATTCTCCACCACTATAAGACATAGCATACATGAATCAAAAGGATTTAATCATGAAGAATTGAAATGGAAGCAAAAAGAACAAGGAAAGTGAATGAAATAGGCAAAAGAAAAGTATTTAATGAAAAATTGAGGAGATTAGAGTATTGGAGGAATATACTTGATGAGTTGACCATTTTGATGTAAAAAGAGATGAATACCATTTGTCATTACCACTTCAAAGTATCAAGCTAACCTCCCCTTCAATTTGATGGCAAACCAAGAATCTTGATACTCTATCTTCCACTCTTGATACTCTTTTGCCACTGTTTTTCACCATTTTCCACTTAAATTTCAGCATTTGAAAGCTCAAATAATCAATCAACTAACAAAGAACTCACTCCCCCACACTTAAAACATTGTTTGTCTCGGACAAAGGAATACATCATGCATTTGCAACTCTTTAACTATTGTTTCTTGTCACCAATCTGCAGCTTTTCTTTCTTTCTGTTTTCTGTGGTTTTTCTGCATTAAGACTTGGTACAAAATTACTTCCTTTGTCTTTCATCCTCCTTGCACTATTTCTTTTCATTGGCCACATTTCCTACTTAATTCTCCAATCCAACTTTTCCAGAAATACAAACATCACCATCATCCTCTTCCAAAAATTAGCAGTTGCAAATTCTGCATTTCTGCTATCCAGAATTTCTAGAGGTCATGGAAGGCATGAACAACATTTGTTGCTGCACAAAACAGGATTCAATACTCTAAACTTAAAATCTTCTCTGCAGTTTTCATCTTTGTTTCGGATTTACTTCAGGAATTTTAGTTTCCATTAAGTCCCCATATTACAGCATCAATACCAAATCTGTAACGTTCCAACTCCTGAGTTTCAGCAATTAAATTCAATGTATCATTTCAGGTTTTCTTCAAAACTTACTCTTACCACTGAAATGTAGCACTAAGATCTTCTCATCATCAGCTACATCAACTAACAATTGAATCCAGTGTCTCTGTTCTGTTACTTCTGCTCAGAATTCCAGCGACAGATTTAAAGACCAGAACTCCATTTGTTATTGAAAAGCTCAAGTTCAATGACTTAATGCTGCTCCAAAATTTTGATACACAAATTGTTCAGCTTCCCTGCAATGATTAGGTTAAACTTCATCAGATTTTGACACCAAACATGTAATTACTGACACATCAGTTTCATCTTTACCGAATCAGATATTGCAGAAACTTTCAGTATGGATTCTGGAATCTGGCAATCAGCAAACTCTGTCTTGCTTCTATCGTCTTTGTTCATGACTAGTATCATTTAAGTATTCCTCAAAGCTGACGACAGAAACAAAGTTTCAACTCAAAATTTAAATTCTTCTAGCTGCAATTTCAGTAATTAGAAAACAGTTTCAGCACATGCAGATTCTGCAACTTTGATTTTAAGTTTCAGAAATGAAACTTCAATATAACTTTAACTCAGCTTATTCTTAAATCCAGCAAGAAATCATATCATTACAGCAACTTGGAAATCAGAATTTCAGCAACTATCAACTTGGAAAGCTTTTAGTTGGCACATGGATTCAGAATCTAAGAAATCAGAAAATCAAATTTCCAACAGCAACACATATCAACTCCTTGGACTGAAATTTAAGAACACTACTGGAATTGCAGCACATAAATTCACAAATTAAAGGATTCAAGTTTAGCAACCTCTCAATAAATGTATTTAACTTTTGAAATCCATGCAGTAGCAATATGAAGCTTAGTTCCAGCAGCCTTTCATTTCTGTTACAGTTTTAGTTTCTGCATAAAACAAGACTTCACTTGAGTTCATCACTCTTGTTTGCTCTTACATTACAATAGAGAATCAATTGTATCAATCAAGAATTCAGGTTAGTAATCCAATCCAATTAAATTCCAACTTCTCATTCCGCATAGCAGAAATGTTCAGAATTGAGCATGTCTTTCAAGAAATCAGAACTAGGACTCAATTAGCATTAAAGTGAATGGAGCTTCAATTCAAAACAATGCTTTGATCAGAAAATAGCTTGTAGATTGGCACGAATTGGCACATCTTCTCATTGCTGCAGTTTACAACATTTCCTCTTTCCTGATCAGATTTTCTGTTTTTACAGCAAACGACTCCTTTTATTTTCATTGGTTCCATTTCAAAGTTGAGATTATAATCCTTGAATAAAATATCACTTCATAACTTGAAATACATTACTGACTACCTTCATTTCTGCTCCTTCATCGAGCATCAGCCTTCATCCATTTTCCAGCCAGTCTCTGCAGATTCTGCTCTTTTCCCCACTCTGTTTTTGGTGTTCTTCAGTTTCAGATTTTTCACAATTGTAAATTAGTTCCTGTTGTTCTTGTTTCAGAATGGCTCCAGCTCTTCATAAGCATGAAAACAATGAAAATTTCAAAGGAAAGAGAATAATAGTAGGCCTGTTATCACAAAGAACCAAAGGTCTGGATTTTCATACAAAAACTGGCACACACATTGCAGCTCCTATTCCAGCAATCCAATTTCAGAATTCAAAATTCAAGACAGTTTAGTTTCATGTAGGATAGGTTAGGGATATGACTTCATATTCGAATTTTAGCTTCTGATTTCTGATCAGCAGCAGATTTCAGTTGTTTGGACAGAACTCAGAAACCAGGAACTTATGGACTTTTAGCAACAGCTACTAAGTCTCTAAAATGGAGTTAATCTTTACAACTAGGTACTTATTCCAATAAAGCTTCACTCTTCATTTGAATAACAGATTCCTCTACAAAATGACAGTCTGTATATATTTAAAATTAATTCACAGCCTCACTTTTCCACATCACAAACATCTCCAACTTGCTGGATTAAGTTCCAGTATTGCTACTCACATATTCTTCCAATGGATTTCCTTTATTCTCTTCTTCCATCAGAATCTTGAGCTCAAGTTCCAGAAATCAAAAGTTGAAGCAATTCCAGCTTATCTCATAAACAATTCTATCAAACACAATTCTACATTTCTGCATTTAGGTTGCTACTAATTTTTTTCCTTTTAACCCAAACTCCTTCATTTCAGTTCTTCAATGATCTACCTTTACAGCTTTCTCATTACTTCTGCTTGTTTCCAGAAGAACTTGGTATCCAGTAGCAGCAATTTCAGAAATCACACATGTCTAAGGCTGTTGTCACTGCCTTTTCTCCTTCAGAATGGCTTCAAGCTCTTGAATTTCTGAATTTAAATTTTCAGAGATTTCCAAATTCTGAATTCTGGGACACCGACTTGGGAGGTCGTTGGTCATGAGAGCATGCTCACTTATAACTCGCACTGGGGCAAGAGTCTAGGACACCGACCTGGAAAGGTCATTGGGCATGAGAGAATGCACACTTATAACTCGCATGCACTGTGGCGAGAGTCTGGGACACCGACCTAGAAAGGTCGTTGGGTGTGAGAGCATGCTCACTTATAACTCGCACTGAGGTGAGAGTTTGGGACACCGACCTGGAAAGGTCGTTGGGCGTGAGAGCATGCTCACTTATAACTCGCACTGGGGTGAAAGTCTGGGACACCGACCTGGAAAGGTCGTTGGACGTGAGAGCATGCTCACTTTTAACTCGCACTGGGGCGAGAGTCTGGGACACTGACGTGGAAAGGTCGTTGGGCGTGAGAGCATGCTCACTTATAACTCGCACTGGGGCGAGAGTATAGGACACCGACTTGGAAAGGTCGTTGGTCGTGAGAGCATGCTCACTTATAACTCACACTGGGGCGAGAGTCTGGGACACCAACCTGGAAAGATTGTTGGGCATGAGAGCATGCTCACTTATAACTCGCACTGGGGCGACAGTCTGGGACACTGACCTGGAAAGGTCGTTGGGCGTGAGAGCATGCTCACTTATAACTCGCACTGAGGTGAGAGTCTGGGACATCGACCTGGAAAGGTCATTGGGCGTGAGAGCATGCTCACTTATAACTCGCACTAGGGCGAGAGTCTGGGACACCGACCTGGAAAGATCGTTGGGCGTGAGAGCATGCTCACTTATAACTCGCACTAGGGCGAGAGTCTAGGACACCGACCTGGAAAGGTTGTTCGGTGTGAGAGCATGTTCATTTATAACTCACACTAGGACGAGAGTCTAGGACACCGACCTAGAAAGGTCGTTGGGCGTGAGAGCATGCTCACTTATAACTCGCACTGGGGAGAGAGTTTGGGACACCGGCCTGGAATGGTCGTTGGGCGTGAGAGCATGCTCACTTATAACTCGCACTGGGGCGAGAGTCTGGGACACCGACCTATAAAGGTCGGTAAGAAGTTCTTTGGGGGTTGATCCAGGAATCGTCTTTGATATTTGAGGACTAGCCTAGGGATTATCCCCAAAATTCCCGCCCTGGTGCTGCATGTTGGGTGTCCAGCCAATTGTGCACGACCTGGGATATTTCCTGCAAATATCTCATACAAACTTTAATCAGCTCAGTTATTTGTTTATTTTAAATCTCATGGAGCGCCAAATTCAAATTTTTGCTTTTCTTCATTTTCCTCCCTCTTTACCAAGGTGGCAACATAACCCTGATGTATGATTTTTTCTTTGTTTTTCCCGAGGTAACCGCATGACCGCGTTTCCTTCTGACGTATGACCTTCCTGCGCCGAAATGATGCCATACTAAAATCTCTTTTCATGATTTGCTTTTCACATCCATCATTAATACCTTTTTAATACCTTTCATAGGAGAGCGACGCGTGTCCCACTATCCTTTCTTGCCACTGTGGGTGATCAGCGCCTTTTGGCACACGACCCTAGATCCCCTCCTTTCGATGCTTCCTAGGGGTTTGGCTTTATAAACCCTAAAGGTTGTCCGCCGTCTTCTTCTCATCGTTCGTGCTGCTTTCAACTCTTCCACTTCTTTTTGCTCTTCCTGCTAAGTCTTCCTTCCGTGTTTCTTTCTTGCGAACGCTTCTTCTCCTCTTCATCTCCCTCAGTTCCCTCATGGCTGAAGGTAATGAGGTACTCTGGTATTCGTATTATATTTCAGACTTGGATGATAGCGACCTGTTCCAGATCAGTACTAACTTGCACCTTACCGAAGACTATCAACTGCAATCTCCCCGACCGGATGAACACCCTTCTTCCCCTCCCCAAGGATTTGTAACTTTCTTTAAGGACTAACTTTTGGGAGGTCTCCGCTTTCGTGCTATCTCTGGCATGGTCATCCTTTGTAGGGTATACCAGGTTCCTTTAACCGGCCAACTCTTCCACCACTTCTTTCTCTGAAACGATCCGAGCTTGGCGTGTTCATGGTGCAATCCAGGGTCGGGTGTAAATTCTTCTGTCACGCCCCGGAGGAGTCCCTGTCCGAGGAAATTTCGGCAGCATCTCCCCTGTACGGCGGACAATCTGAAACTTTTCTACATCCTCATATACCTCAGCCATAGGCGGCTGGAATAATAAAAATAATAAAACACAACACACAGACATTCCATGCAGTATAATAAGCAATAAACAAAACAGTAATACCAAGACTCGAAAATAACCTTACTCCACTACACCCATAAAACACAAATCCAACAAACTCACATCTTCTGCCGTCCAGGCAAGTATGTAGCAAGACACATCCAAAAACTATAACCATCGACAGAAAAATCCATACAATATCCAAATCCTCAAACAGAATAAGTCTAACACAGTCTAAATAAGAAACCAAAAAAAATAAATACAGCTTGTGGTCTGCAGGGGACTAACGACTGGAACTCTCTCCTAACAGCATCAACCTGAAAAATAACAACGGAGGAGGGTGTGAGTCTAACACTCAGTAGGTACAACTGATATACATAGTAAGGAAATAACATCTAGCACTAATCATGCATACAGTCTCCTGATATAAGAAGGATAAAATGTAACTGAAGTAAACAGGAGAGAAACTGTACTAACCAGGACCTGAGTATAAGGACAAACAGTCCCAGAGGTATAGAAATCCTATATGCATGTCAAACATAGGCATCCAAATAATATGCAACATATAAATGCAGCAAACACAAACACAAGCAATAAATGCATCATGCATATGATGCCAATGATGCGTCCTGGTCACCCCTGACACCAGTCAACCATCTCACACACAATAGTGAGGTCGAGTGGGTAGGGCTGTGACACCGTGCACTCTGTCGTCACTGCTCCTGATGAGTGACCGAATGGACGGGATGCTGTCGGAGTACACCTATCCTCCTACTCCAAATCATAAATGGGGGAGCGTAATGCTCTCAACTCCCGGTACATGATGACGAGGAGGAATCCCTACCGGCTACCACGTTGTGTCACACTACCCATGAGCGGACCAACGGAGCCAAACAAAGTCCCTGCTACAACACACTCTGTTTGAATCGACCACTAACCCATGAGTGGTGGTGTGTGCAGATCCATGTAACTGGCGATGTGCTCAACAATAATGGAGCGGACTATCGCACAGCATGCAATCATGCAAATGGTGCATGTCAACAACCACAAAATATCCTGAACTAATTCATATACATACATAAGGTGCACCATAAGTCAATGAATCAAACAATGGTACACAGATCAGATAAGGTATACAACCTAGGTCCTGAACATGGTGAAGCATGGTATGTCACTACCTCCTATAAGCATGTATAAGCAGGTAAGGAATACATGAGATGCAAAACAAGCAATCAACTAAGTATGTAATAAGTATTGGGTAGTGACTAACCGAAACAAATGAGAAACATAATTATTGCAATTTGTTAAAATCACTACTATGTATATCAAACGACATAAAGTCAGAAGTACCCACCTCCAATAGGAATGTCCAAATCCGACATCGTGATGCTCGTCTCGCGTCAAAGTCCTGTGATATCAAACATAATGTCTAGTTAAGCTAATTCTATCCTACAACAGTTAGCCAAACTAAATTCTAATCCAATTAATCAATTAGAGTTAACTTCATTAACCCTAATCGTCCCACTTTCTAATTAGGACTTACTATAACATAGTCCATCATAGATTCAACACAAAAACTCACCTAAATCTATACTTACCCACTGCTAGAAAAGGTTACAGCTGGATCCAGTGGTTGTAGTAAGGAGAAATTGCTAATCAACAACACAATTATCCTATTTCATCAACAACATGAATTAATTACCCTAAACCTTACCTAAATTCACAGCCGCTGTTACTACCGAAGAAGGGCTATCTCGCTGCTAGAACTAAAACAAGCCCACTGCAAGTCTATCTTCTCCTCACGGCCGGAATCACTGCTGGAATCAAAACTGATCAAGAAGAAGATCAAGCAGTGAAGATCACGGATCATACAACCCCAACTCACCTTATTGACTCGGATTTAGGGCACAACGCAAGAACAGGGAGTCGGCGGCGATCTAGGACAGAAACGTTGCAAAGGAAAGGCGATCGACGCTAGGGTTCTTGTGGCCGATAGTGTCTCGGAAGGGTGAGGGAGGGAGTCGTGGGTTGGTCGGTGCTAGGGCTCACGGACAGCGGCTATTTGGCATGGCACCGACGCTAGGCAATGTGGAAGGAGCGTCGTCGGCTGAGGTAGCGATCGGCGCCATCGCTCGGCGAGGAGGAAGAGATCAGTAGAGGGGGAGGAGAGAAGCTCACGTCGGAGAGAAAGGAAAGGAAACAGAGGGATAGGAGAAGGCTTTAATCGCGGCGTGCGGCGGTTGTTCCGGCGCTGGTTAGGGCAAGGAGAGGGCGCGGGCGTCGGGCACGGGGAAAGGAGAAGAAACGGTGACAAAAATAAATAAAAGAAAAAGAAATATAAAAGAAAAGGAAATATAAACATTTCCTCACTTAAATAGGGTAACCTAAACAGGCTTTCCCGGAACCCAAATTTTATCACCGTTAACTCGTCCATACGAGCTCCGAAAAATTCTCGAAAAATTTCCAAAAATTTCGGAAAATTCCCTATTAAATATTCGCATATTTTCGGTATTTTACATCTTCCCTGATATGCCCTCCTCCAATAAGGGTTGGAAGTCCTGCTTCTTCTTCATCAAACTGCCTGAGTTGGTATCCTGGCCGACTAACTGACGTTCTAGCCTCCCCTCACCTTTTGAATTACCAGAGCACGGACATCAACCTGTCTGCCATACATCTTTAGAGAAAATAAAGGGAGTCCGCCTTCTCCTGTCTGTAATGTTACGAGAAGGCTTTTTGCACTTTTTTGGACTTAGCCCAATCCTTGCAGCTATAAGAGCGCCGTTTGGTAAGATGTTGCTTTTCCTCCTGCTAGTGTTCGCTAACTGAGGTATTTTCTTCTTGCTTTGCGGAGGCTGCTATGTTCTGGGCTTATTCGCGTGAATCAAGCAAGCTATCCAGCAATGTTTTGAAGGCTGTGGGCGAGGAAATCGCAAGAGGCCTCGCCGTTCCCTTGACTACTTCCTCCCAGGAAACAGCAGCGGAGCCAGTAGAGTCCTCCAGCCAACTTCTTCTGGAAGTTGTCCTCCCAGAAGCTGGCTCTGTAGCCCTGGAGACCATCACGGAGGAGTGGCCTCTTTCTCCGCCTCTAGATAAGCGCCTCCAGCGAAAACGCAAAAGAGTCACTCCGGCAGTCCAATCTTCCCCTTCGCTTCCTCCTCTAGGGCAGGCTTCCTCCCAAGTCCCAAGGGTCCGGGTCAAAACAACTAGAACCCCTATTCCTGAGCCTTCTCCTGTAGTAGAAGTCCCTGCACCCACACCTGTCCGGGTCGTAGCTCCTGAGCGGGTCGGCCCCTCTGCCGGAGACCAACCCGGGAGTTCGGCAACCCCTTCCACAGCTCCTGTTGCCTCCTCCCCTTCATCTGCTCATACCAGGGCGAGGTCCAGCAGGAGAAAATATGATTTCACGGCCTCCTGGAGTCTGCCCTCTATGCTCAGGCAGGATTCGGCAAGGGATTCATCAAATGTGGGTGGCACTTCTCCTCTTCGTGGCCATGTTCAACTTCACGGAGCCTTAACCACCTCCTGGAGGTCGACTAACGAGCAGTTTTGGGGAGGCTCCTAGTGGGGAGGGCTCGATCTGGCTTCACAACACATTATATCGGTGAGACTTCCTTTTCCTGACCTGACTATCTGACATTATTTCTGACTTCCCTCTTTTTGCCTGGCAGGCCTGCTCCACGAGCCTTAGCCTGACCCAATTTTTCGTCGAGCTGCTGAAGGAGAACGAGTCACTGAGGGCTTGGGTTCAAGAATTGGAGTTGTCCCTAACTCCCCGCGATTTGCTCGACCCTCTGACTGCGGATGACCCTCTAGATTCTTATCTTCACACTGTAGGGGAGTCCGCTCGGTCAGCTAGGAATCTGGCTCAGGTGTCGTCCGAAAAGATAAAAGAACTACAAGCGGACCTAAAGACCAGTGATTCAAAATTGAACTCAGAGGGTCAGCGTCATCGCCAGCTGGCGATAGAGTTGGAGGAGAAAGAGTCAGAGTTGGCCACCTTCTCTGTGGATTTGAAGGCACTCCAGGAGTCTAATAAAGCCTTGCAAAAAGACCTAGGAGCTGCCCGAGCAGACCTGGCCACAAGTGCTGACCGAGAAAACGCTCTCCAGGCTCAACTGGATCTGGACCAGGCTACTATCAAGTCTCTTTAGGCGGATCTTCTCAAAGTCCAGGTGGAGGCTTCTACCCTTAAGCAAGAGAATGCGCTAGCTCTGGCAGCTATAGACAAAGTAAAGGTAGAGCTAGTGGAATATAGGTCAGGCGAAAACGATCGCCTCAGAGCCTATATAATCTCCTATGTCAAGTCTCCACTCTTCCAGAAGAAGATAAGCGATCTAATCGATCTGATGCTCTGCTATGGGGGCGGGGGTGCTGTGCGCCAGTTATTTGAACAAGGACTTTTTCACTCTACCCCCTCAGATGACTTCCTGGATAGGGATCCCCTGATGCAAGAAATTCCTGACGAAGCCTTCCCGTCCTTCATTACAGATGACGACTTTCTGGCTCTTTCTGTTCCTCCCCTGAGTGATGTACCTCCTCCAGGCCCTCAACCATGATGTAAAACTCTTAATGTGTAGATATTCCAAATCTTCTTTTGTTCAAAGTTGTTTAAACTTAGGAAATCCATCGGTCTATTTTTATCTGATTGCTTAAACTTAGGAAACTCCTCGGCAATCATCTCTATCTCTAGAATTCTCTATTTTACTTGTTCCCAGACCCCAGATCTGTTTTGCCCATGATGACATTCCGACAGGCGATCATCTCTATCTCTATCTGATTCTAGGGCGAAGGAAGGAGAGAGAGAGAAAACGTGAAAAGATCTCAAATGCTTCGTACTACAATAGCGCGCTTTCCCAAGGCAACCTCATGATGACCCTCGTACATCGAGCCATCTACAGTGGCTCCATTTTCTGTGATGATCCGACGACCCCCTTTGCTTGGATATCTTAAACCTCTTTTATTGTGAGCCGTTGGATGGTAGTTTGACCTTAATACCCTTATGAATGTCGGCTATAAATAGGTCGCTTCCTCTACCCCATGGAACTTTTTCGCCTGCTTCCTCCTTTTGCTCTCGCTTTCTGTTCACTCTGTGTTGTTCCTTCCTGACCTCTCGCTTCCTCTTGCCTCCTGCTTCACCTTCTTGTCCTTTGCCTCACATCTGACTCCTTCCTATGGCTTTTCCTAACATTGTTTACCCCCCCCCCCCCCCGGGGTTTCGTCCTTCGCGGGTGTAGATCTGGATGATCTTCGTTTCACTTACGAAATCTCAGATGACTTTCACATCATAATTCCTAACATTCTCTACCAGGCTTCCTCCCCTCCAGCGGGATACGTCACCTTTTACAAGGAGCAGCTCATCGCTGGGCTACGCTTTCCCATTCATCCTTTATTCTCGGATGTAAGTCGATATTTTCGAATCTCACTGGGCCAATTAACCTCCAATTCCATAAGAATCCTATGTGGGTTGTGGTCCTGTGTGAAGTTTGTGAACTTTCCTGGTCTGCCCACCTATTCCATTATTTCTTCACTCCTCGTCAGCACAGTGAGGGCTTGTTTCACTTCCAGGCCCATACCCGGACCACTTTCTTTTGTCTCATTCCCTCCTCTGAACCTAATTTGAAGGATAAATACATTTTCCTTAAGTTTCCTTCTACTGTGGAGTGGCCTACTCGCTGGCAGCGAATCCTCCCTGGGGCACCCTACGTGGGGGACTTCAGCACTGATCCCCTCTTCACAGAGGCTCTAGCTCAGCTGAGATGCTGGAGGTTGGACTTAACGAGACTAATAACCGAGGAGGTGCTATCTTTCTTCAAGCTGAGCCGCATCTCTTCTTCCGAGCTGCCATACTCCTTAGGTGAGTCTTGTCTACCCTTGAATTACATCGCTCTATTTTTTGATGTGGTTACTACAGCTTTGCTTTCCCCATACAGCCAACACCCTGATCCGTGCATCAGACGTCCAGCCTCTCCCCTTTAGCGACCAGGAAATAATGTGGAGAAGCAGAATCATATTGGAAAGGAGACCTCTCCCAGATTCTGCCCCTACCCGGCTAGGAGCGCTTACCGCTGCAATTCCATGGTCAGCTCCTCAACCAACTCCTCCGTCCGTTCCCCAAACATCCCCTGCTACTACTTTCCAATCGACTACTAGACCACCTTCTGGGGCAGCAGACCTACCTCCTGCTAGTCCTACTTCTCGAACAATTTCTCGAGTTGCCCATCATGTACGTTTTGCTGTAGAAGCTGCCAGTTAGAGTGCTCCATCAGCTCCTCGCTGCCGACCTCGATCCCCTTCTGAAGATTCAGACTTAGAAAACCAGCCCCTGCCACACAGGTCCCGACGCAGGCCTATCGATCCTAATGAAGACTCAAACTCAGATAACCAGCCTTTGACGCACATGTCCCGGTGCAGGCCTGCTGATCCTAATCTAGCCTCGGGCCCCTCTTTTGCTACCCAATCTTTCCGCTCTACTCGGGTTGCCGCTGAATTCTCGGGTGCCTCTACAACTCCAGCTCCTTCAGAGAATCCCATGGGGGCCTAACGAGGGACACCCTCGGTTATTCCAGAAAGAACTACTGAAGAGTCCCAGTCGACCCCTCAGGCTCACACTTCTTCCCCTTTGCCTGCTTCGACTGCACCTCCAGCCCGGAGCGAGGAAACTGCCCCCTCCGAACCAGCAGCCGAGACTTCATAGCCCTGTGGCTCCTCTTATCACCACTACCGCACCACCAAACCTTTAGAGCTAAACTAGCTGTATCAGCAGAATGCTCTTACTAGTGTTCTAACCATGAGGGGTTAACTAGCCACTTGTTGGGAAGAGAGCGTGCGACAGATGGAGGATCTTGTTGGGAGATTGTTGGTGCAATATTCCCCAGGTCAAGGTTGACCTAGTTTGACTGAGCTTGAATTGGGTCAAGCTTGAGTCTTAATATTTATGTTTTGATGGTTTGACAATACATGTTGACAATACATGTTTGACAATACATGTAGTCAATACATGAAGATTGCAGGTGCAATTGTTCATGTGTGAAGGAGAGTCAAGTAGGTCAAGGTTGACTGGATACTTGACGGGAAAATCCTGGTGAGTGAAGCCAGGTGAAAGTCCTAACTGGGAAGTTAGCCAGAAGGGAAGTCCTGGTGAGTGAAGCCAGGCAGACATGAAGTCCTAATGAGTGAAGCTAGGCAGAAGGGAAGTCCTGGTGAGTGAAGCCAGGCAAGGAAAATCCAGATGGATCAAGGATGATCGGACATCTGGTGTTGGGAAGTCCAAGTAGGTCAAAGGGATTGACCGGATACTTGGCACGAGGAAATCCAGATTGGTAAAGGTTGACCAGACATCTGGTGGAAGTTCAAGTGGGTCAAAGGGATTGACCAGACACTTGGTGAGGGAGTCCTAGCAGGTCAAGGGTGACCAGATGCTAGGCACTATGAACCAACAGGTCATGGTTGACCAGATGTTGGTTTAGGAGGCTTTAGACTTGATTTTAGGGAGAAATCATGAGCTGGATCGATCAACCGATCGATTGGCTCATGTCCAATCGATCGGCCGATCGATCGGGCAAGTCTTCGCGACAAGCCTCCTCCTAATCGATCAGTGGATCGATTGGGACAAGTGCGCGATCACACAGAACAGCGCTGGATCGATCGGTCGATCGATCCAGAGTCCCCAATCGATCAGTGGATCGATTGGGAGTCGCGATTCTGCGCGATAAGCCCTGGATCGATCCACCGATCGATCCAGACAATTCTCGAGAGTACAGAGGAGCTCTGGATCGATCAGCCGATCGATCCAAAGCCTCCCCGATCGATTGGGAGCAATCTAATCTATTGGGATCAGACCGTTGGCGTTGGATAAAGCCTTTAGCGTGCGATTCCTTTGGTAGAACTTTCACGCATATAGCTCCGATCTTCACAGGCAACTCCACAGCTTCTCCACAGAGCTCTCCATGCCAGATCTTGAAGATTCTTGGAAGTCTTGTCCAAGTCAAGAGGCGAAGAAGAGAAGTTAGGGTTAGGCTTTTACTGCACTTCTTGTAAGCTTTTGCTTATTCTTTACTGCCCTTTTCTTTCTTCTTGTATTGAGAGTCTTGTAGGGCTTCTCCGCCTTCGGTAGTTATCGAAAAGGAGTGTTTTATTAGTGGAGGGTGCGTGCGTGTGTGGATCCTTGGATTAGTCACCTCTTGTGAGGTGGATACCAAGTAAATCCTTAAGTGTTAGCGTTGTATGTTTTTGTTTCTTGTATTTCCGCTGCACACCATCAAAGAAACAAGCAACGAAGAACACGAAGCGCGCGACGAGCTATTCACCCCCCCCCCCTTCTAGCTACATTTCGGTCCTAACAAGTGGTATCAGAGCAAGGTTGATCTTCACCAGAATCATCGCCGGAAAGGGAAAAGAGCTAGAGGGTGAAGAAGTTGGAGCAAAATTCTTCAAGTCAAAGATTTTATCAAGCTCAACTTCAATGGAATTCCAAGACGGACTTGGATTCGATACAAGGGTGTCTCCATCATTTATTTCAACATGCTTCGATCTTTGGAAATCAAGGATCGAGAATTTCTTGATGATGGAGATAGAGCAATGGTTTGCTCTAATGGAAGGTTTCAAGGCTCCAACAAACTCCAAGGGCAAAGTCCTCAAAAAAAGTAAATGGAGCCAAGAACAAATTCAAAGATGTGAGGCCAATGATAAAGTGACCAAGTTTTTGGTCAATCTATTGCCTAGCCACATTCTTGAAAAAATTGGAGAGTTCAAGGATGCCAAGGAGCTTTGGAGCAAATTGACATCAATTCATGAGATCCCCTCCACTGTACCAGACCAAGAAAAATCCAAAGAGGGCGACTCATTGGATCAAAATAAAGAGCAAGAGGACTCTGAAGTTGAGAGATGCTCAACTTCCGAAGAAGAGGAAGTCCAAGAAGCTTCATCTTTAAAGGAAAGCAATGAAGAAGGCAAGGAGGGAGCATACTCCTTGTTCCATGTACAAGATGAGGATGAGGAAGCCTCCACCTCTAGGATTGAGGGGGAGCAATTTTGATTAACACCGGATCAAGAGCAAGAAGAAGCCTCCACATCCAGGTCAAACGAAGAAGAGGATGAAGAAGCTTCCACCTCCACAAGTTAAGACAAATCTAATGGAGGAGTATCAAGTTCGGATCAAGAGGAAGCTTCTACCTCCGGATCAAAAGAAGAAGATGCCATCCCTACAAGCAAAGGTATATCAATTTCAATTGTTAATAATAAAAATCATATTATTTGCTTTGAGTGTAGGAAAAAAGTGTTGGTGCAACCTTAGGTCAAGGTTGACCTGGTTGACCCGACTCGAGGTGACTTGACTCGAGTTGTATTTTGATGTTTGACTTGGGAAGATTGTCGGTGCAACCTTAGGTCAAGGTTGACCTAGTTAAGTTGCATGTTGATGTTTGACACTCGTGAGAGAGTTCTATTCTTGATATGGGACAAGAATAGATGTTTGGGAGATTATTGGTGCAACCGTAAGTCAAGGTTGACTTGGTTGACCTGATTCGGGAAAAGTCCAAGCAGGGAGCTTGGCACGCGAAAAGTCCAAGTATGGAGACTTGGCACTGGAAAAGTCCAAGTACGGAGACTTGGCACGGGGAAAAGTCCAAGCAGGAGCTTGGCACGCGGAAAGTCCAAGTATGGAGGCTTGGCACGGGGAAAGTCCAAACAGGGAGTTTGGCACGGGGAAAAGTCCTGGTGAGTGAAGCCAGGCAGTCGGGAAATCCTGGTGAGTGAAGCCAGGTGAAAATCCTAGTGAGTGAAGCTAGGTGAAGGTGAAGTCCCAGTGAGTGAAGCCAGGCATTCGGGAAAATCCTGGTGAGTGAAGCCAGGTGAAAATCCTAGTGAGTGAAGCTAGGTGAATGAGAAAGTCCTAACTGGGATGTTAGGCAGTTGGAAAGTCCTGGTGAGTGAAGCCAGGCAGTTGTGGAAATCCTGGTGAGTGAAGCCAGGTGAAAACCCTAGTGAGTGAAGCTAGGTGAAAGTCCTGGTGAGTGAAGCCGGGCAAGGGAAAATCCAGATAGATCAAGGGTGATCGGACATCTGGTGTAGGGAAGTCCAAGTAGATCAAGGGAGTGATCGGATACTTGGCACGAAGAGGAAAGCCCAAGTGGGTCAAAGGGATTGACCGAACACTTGGTGGAGAATTCTAGCAGGTCAAGGGAGTGACCAGATGCTAGGAATGATGAACCAACAGGTCAAGGTTGACCGGATGTTGATGGGGAAGCCTTAGGTTTAGGGCTGAGAAGTTTGGATCGGGCTGCAGAAAGATCCAATGATACATGGCTCATCTGATCGGTCTGGTGACCGATCAGTGACCGATCAGTATGCTACTGATGGTTATCTGATCGGTCTGGAGACCGATCAGAAGGAGATCAGTGGCAAACTAGCAGAGAAGAGAAGCCTGATCGGTCTACGGACCGATCAGGAGGTTCCCTGATCGGTCTGTGGACCGATCAGGAGGTTTCCTGATCGGTCCATGGACCGATCAGGGACGGAACAGAAGCGAAGGCTTCTTCCCTGATCGGTCCACAGACCGATCAGGCTTCTAGCCGTTGCGACGCAACGGCTAGTTTCTTCGCTGTTTCTTCTTCGCAGGTATAAGGAGACGAGGGCATCTTCTGTGTAGCTCTCTCCTTCTTCTTTGCTCCTAGAACTTCTGTTCTGCTGCTGAAGTTTCAGCTTCGACTGAGCTCTGTTGAGCTCACTTCCGAAGCCCTGCGTGAGCTTCTTTCGGCTGAGCTACTTGTTGGCATTCGTCCTTGAAGTTGTTGCTTCCAGGACTTCAGTCGACGACAAGAAGGCAAGCTTGTATTGTTACATTCATTGTATTTACTTCTTGTATTCCTTGTATTCTATCTTGCTGTTGCGAGTTATTGTGGCGAGGTTTCTCCACCCACAAGGAGTATCTATTAGCCGGGTTTCCGGGGACTCATCCACCGACGGATTGGTAGGTTTCGTCCACCTTACGGACACGCCGAGGAGTAGGAGTTCATCTCCGAACCTCGTTATATGGTTTGTCTTTCTTCTCCTGTTTTCTTTCTACGTTGTATTTCCACTGCACTAACCTAATCATAGGAAGAAACGCGAAAGATTGGGGTCGGCTATTCACACCCCCCTCTCTAGCCGAGTACAAAGGATCCTAACAAGTGGTATCAGAGCGAGGTTTGCTCTTCGCCGGATTAACACCCGAGGGAGCACAAGCTAGAGATGGATCAACTCGGAGAAGACATCACCATTCCACCCTTCTACGATCACGACGACTTCGCGTATTGGAAGGTAAGGATGAAGTATTTCCTTATGACTAACATTGAAAATTGGAGTTGTGTACAATTAGGTTTCACTCCTCCGATGGATAAAGAAGGAAAACCTCTTGAGAAGAAGAAGTGGACGAAGGAGCAAATCCACCAATCCACAATCAACGACGAGGTAATGAAAATATTTGAATTCTCATTACCTAACGATATATTGTGTAGGATAGGTGGATACAACAATGCCAAGGAGTTGTGGAACAACTTGGCTAAGTTCCATGAGGGGAACTCCACTTCAAGCCATGAAGAGGAGTCAAGTGAGCCAAGTAGCTCACATCATGGAGAAGAGGAATTAGAAGTTGAGGGCTACTCAACATCTAAGGAAGAAGAGGAGGAGAGTTCTTCTTCAAGAATGGAGCAAGAGGAAGAAGCTTCTACCTCCGGAAGGGATGAAGAAGAAAGTCTTCATCCATCCTCAACCCTAGGTAACTCAAGCATTTCAATTTCAAATAAATTGCATATATTATGCTTTGAGTGTAGGGAATTTGGACATTACAAGAGTAAATGTCCAAAGAGGGTTAGGAAGACTCCACCGGCGCCAAAGATCAAGGAAGCCGGAGTCCCGATACGCAAGAGCAAGGAGCACGTGATGGGACATTATCGGAGCCAATGTCCGAGAGGGAGGCAATCTCACAAGGACAAGAGATCGAGCACATGTATAGGGGGAGCTAGGGCAAACCCTAAGGTAATCTCTAAGGCACACTCTTGCAATTCTAGTAGGATGCATGCTAGTAGCCTTATTGCTATTGTCAAGGATAATAACAAGCATGATAATCTTAGGAATCAATACAAGTGCTTAGGTGCCAAGCATGTCAACCTAGATAGGGATACTATTAGGAATGCTAACTCTAGGATTAACACTTCTAAGGTTAAGGAAAACCTAGGTAGAAGCCCCAAAAGAACTAGACATATGCCTAGGAACACCTCAAGAAAGAATGAAAAATCAAAACTTGAGGTATTAGAAAAGGAAAATCAAGTCTTGAGGTCAAGACTTGACTCCTTAGAAAAGGCTCTTAAGGATTTGACTCTAGAGTCTAGGGGTCAAAAACCAATGTCCAAGGACAAGAAAGGTTTGGGTCACAAACCTAAGTCCCAAGTGGCCAAGCCCACTTATCATAGTGTTCCATTCGAGTATGGAACAAAACCTAGGGCTAGGAAGACCACCACCAAGGTCACAAGGGGAGACACCCCTAGAGTTGATCTTGATGAGTCTCAAATGACCAAGGCTTTAAAGCCTAAGAGGGTCATTAGGAGGGCTGCTAGGGAAGTAATCCCTAGTGAATATTTAGTGAACCCAATGAGCTCAAATAGGTATTGGGTTCCTAGGAGCATCCTCTCTACCTCATAGATGGGTTAGAGAGTGTCAACTCCGCTTAGAAGGGTAGTTAGCCCAACTTTGAGGAAATTGACACTCAAGGAGCATTTTCAATGTTTTGTTAACCTTTGAAAATGAAATAGAATTACTAGTTACTCCTTGAAGAGTTAAACGTGCCTAATGGTGGAAATATCATTTTTAATCTTAGGTGGCACAATTTGAGGAAAACCTAGAGAAATACCATAATTGGGATTTTGGTTTCTCTTAGGGATATAAGGGCAATCTAGGATTAGATGTTAAATTAGCTAAGTGATTAAGGATACTTAGATAGGTAATCTAGGTATTTCATTTGTGCTAACTTACCATGATTGTTTGCCATATGTCATGTCATGACATCATATTTAATTTATGATCATTTGAAATGTCATGATAATGCTTAGGTTATTTATATGTTATGCTTTAGTTAAGTTTCATACTTTATGCCATGACATCATGACATTGGCACATGCTTTTATTTATGATATTATTTCATGTCATGTCATCATCTCTTGCATTAATAATCAATGAATTTGATTTAAGGATAAAAACACATTTTGATATTGAGATCAAAGTGTAGTTTAGCAAATGCATGAGAACTTAGCCTAAGATAACCTAAATCCATATCTCACATCAAAATTGACTTGGATGTGTTTGATACACTTTAGATGTGTGTGAGATATTAGGATCATGAGTTAGGATCAAGGTGCATAGTTCTTGTACCTAGATGAGCCTAATTCAAGAAATTGGGGATCATAGGGAAAGCTTATGTACAAGTCATGTACATTTAGCCCTAAGATTATGGTCCTAAATTAAAAGGTTTAAAATCATTTTAAAATTGATTTGGAAAACCTTGATGAAGCTTTTCTAGTGATAGCATTCATCATTGAGCAAGATGATACAAAGATGACTTAACTTTGAACTATTTTAAAGTCTTTTGAACTTTGTATCAAGATTTGAAAATGGAAGTTATTTTCATAGAAAATTATTTTTCCTTGATAGTATATGGTATGAGGAATGTATCCTCAAAGTTTCGTAATTTTTGGAATTTTCTTGAATTTATTAGGAGTTTCTGATTTTCCGGAAGGGGAAATCAGAAGTTCTGATTTCAGTGGCTGGATCGGTCCGCGGACCGATCCAGGGAAGATCTGATCGGTCTGCGGACCGATCCAGAGTATTGTGGATCGGTCTGCAGACCGATCCAGTGAGTTCCAGTAGCACGAGTGTGATCTGGTGAAGGGCTGATCGGTCTGGGGACCGATCAGGGCGTGCCAAATTTCTGATTTTTCAGCTGTTGTCTGAAATTTCAGTTATGGAAGTGGTGTTTTTTGGATTTCTAAAGGTTTGGAACTCTCAAAGACATTGTTGGTGCAATGGTCAAGGGAGTTGACCTTTAGGGGGAGTCTTAACTAATTGTCAAGGGGGAGTTGACTTTTAGGGGGAGTTTTTACTCCTTAAGACTTTTGAGGATTAGTGATATGGGATTATCACTAAGTTGATTGTTAAGTTTAGTATCAAGGGGGAAATTAAGAGTTTCAATGAAAGGTATGGGACTTTCATTAGGAAGAAACTCTTGACCTTGATACTCTCCTTTTTCTTTTTGATGTGTGTCAAAAAGGGGAGAGTGTTCATTGGAGAATTATTGGAGAACCCAAGTTAGGTTATCGGGTTAACCTAAGCTAGGGGAAGAATGTCAAGGAATGTTCGAGGAAGAACATTGGAATTCTTTTTGATGTGTGTCAAAAAGGGGGAGAATTATTGGAGAACCCAAGTTAGGTTATCGGGTTAACCTAAGGGGAGAATGTTCAAGGAAAGAACATTGGACATTGGAAGATGGTTGGAAAACCTAAGTTAGGTTATCGGGTTAACCTAACTTGATTATGGGTTTTGTCAAACATCAAAAAGGGGGAGATTGTTGGTGCAACCTTAGGTCAAGGTTGACCTGGTTGACCCGACTCGAGGTGACTTGACTCGAGTTATATTTTGATGTTTGACTTGGGAAGATTGTCGGTGCAACCTTAGGTCAAGGTTGACCTAGTTGAGTTGCATGTTGATGTTTGACACTCGTGAGAGAGTTCTATTCTTGATATGGGACAAGAATAGATGTTTGGGAGATTATTGGTGCAACCGTAAGTCAAGGTTGACTTGGTTAACCTGATTCAGGAAAAAGTCCAAGTATGGAGACTTGGCAACGGGAAAAGTCCAAGTATGGAGACTTGGCACTGGAAAAGTCCAAGTACGGAGACTTGGCACGGGGAAAAGTCCAAGCAGGAGCTTGGCACGCGGAAAGTCCAAGTATGGAGGCTTGGCACGGGGAAAGTCCAAACAGGGAGTTTGGCACGGGGAAAAGTCCTGGTGAGTGAAGCCAGGCAGTCGGGAAATCCTGGTGAGTGAATCCAGGTGAAAATCCTAGTGAGTGAAGCTAGGTGAAGGTGAAAGTCCTGGTGAGTGAAGCCAGGCATTCGGGAAAATCCTGGTGAGTGAAGCCAGGTGAAAATCCTAGTGAGTGAAGCTAGGTGAATGAGAAAGTCCTAACTGGGATGTTAGGCAGTTGGAAAGTCCTGGTGAGTGAAGCCAGGCAGTTGTGGAAATCCTGGTGAGTGAAGCCAGGTGAAAACCCTAGTGAGTGAAGCTAGGTGAAAGTCCTGGTGAGTGAAGCCGGGCAAGGGAAAATCCAGATAGATCAAGGGTGATCGGACATCTGGTGTAGGGAAGTCCAAGTAGATCAAGGGAGTGATCGGATACTTGGCACGAAGAGGAAAGCCCAAGTGGGTCAAAGGGATTGACCGAACACTTGGTGGAGAATTCTAGCAGGTCAAGGGAGTGACCAGATGCTAGGAATGATGAACCAACAGGTCAAGGTTGACCGGATGTTGATGGGGAAGCCTTAGGTTTAGGGCTGAGAAGTTTGGATCGGACTGCAGAAAGATCCAATGATACATGGCTCATCTGATCGGTCTGGTGACCGATCAGTGACCGATCAGTATGCTACTGATGGTTATCTGATCGGTCTGGAGACCGATCAGAAGGAGATCAGTGGCAAACTAGCAGAGAAGAGAAGCCTGATCGGTCTACGGACCGATCAGGAGGTTCCCTGATCGGTCTGTGGACCGATCAGGAGGTTTCCTGATCGGTCCATGGACCGATCAGGGACGGAACAGAAGCGAAGGCTTCTTCCCTGATCGATCAGGCTTCTAGCCGTTGCGACGCAACGGCTAGTTTCTTCGTTGTTTCTTCTTCGCAGGTATAAGGAGACGAGGGCATCTTCTGTGTAGGTCTCTCCTTCTTCTTTGCTCCTAGAACTTCTGTTCTGCTGCTGAAGTTTCAGCTTCGACTGAGCTCTGTTGAGCTCACTTCCGAAGCCCTGCGTGAGCTTCTTTCGGCTGAGCTGCTTGTTGGCATTCGTCCTTGAAGTTGTTGCTTCCAGGACTTCAGTCGACGACAAGAAGGCAAGCTTGTATTGTTACATTCATTGTATTTACTTCTTGTATTCCTTGTATTCTATCTTGCTGTTGCGAGTTATTGTGGCGAGGTTTCTCCACCCACAAGGAGTATCTATTAGCCGGGTTTCCGGGGACTCATCCACCGACGGATTGGTAGGTTTCGTCCACCTTACGGACACGCCGAGAAGTAGGAGTTCATCTCCGAACCTCGTTATATGGTTTGTCTTTCTTCTCCTGTTTTCTTTCTACGTTGTATTTCCGCTGCACTAACCTAATCATAGGAAGAAACGCGAAAGATTGGGGTCGGCTATTCACACCCCCCTCTCTAGCCGAGTACAAAGGATCCTAACAAAAAGGACATTACAAGAGCAAATGCCCTAAATTGGCCAAGAAGAAGGGCCAAGTGGCACAAAAGGGCAAGGAGAAGCCCAAGGAGACCGCTCCCGGAACAAAAAGGAGCAAGCTAAGGAGCACATTGTGTGTTTTTTGTGCAATCAAAAGGGACATTATCGGAGTCAATGTCCCAAGGGGAAGAAGGCGGTCAAGGCTCAAGGAGGAAGCACACCTCAAGGGGGAGTCTCCAAGGTAAAAAGAAAGGTATCATTTATTAAGCCTACTCCCTTGAACAATGGTAAAAAGCATACTAAGTTAAGTCTTTATCATTTTAATGTTATTTACCATAAGAATAGAGAGCATGATAGCATTAAGGAAAAACACATGGCTCTCCATGCTAAAACTACCACACCTAGGGTTAGGAAGGTAGATGGAATTTTAGGCAAGAACTCTAAGGATTTTAGCTACAAGCCTAGAAACAAAAATGCTCATGGACTTAATGGAAAACCAAAAACTATGGACTTAGTGATGGAAAATCAAGTCTTGAGGTCAAGACTTGACAAACTAGAAAAGACCCTAAAAAGGATGGAAAATATCCTTAAAGGGCAAAATGAGCAAAATGAGCAAAATCTAGGTTTAGGACAACAAGGGTCATCCAAAGGCGATAGAGGTTTGGGATACAAACCTAAAACCAAAAAGGATGTACCTACTTACCATAGAGTTCCATATAGTTATGGAACAAACCCTAGGTCTAGTTGTCAAATCAAGAATACTAGGGAGGTTATTCCTAAGAGTATTTTTGCAATAAATGTGACTAAGACTTCTAAGAAGTCCAAGAAAGTCACAAAGAAGGTCACAAGGGAAGTAATCCCTAGGGTTAACCTAGAAAATGTGACCAAGGCTTCTATGAAGCCAAACAAGGTCACTAGGAAGGTATCTAGGGAAGTTATCCCTAGTGAGTACCTAGAGCATCCAAGGAGCACCAATACGTTTTGGGTTCCTAGGAGCATCTTCTCTACCCCATAGATGGGTTAGAGAGTGTCAACTCTAAGTGGAAGGGTAGTTAACCCAATCATGATGAAATTGACACTCAAGAAGCATTTTCAAGGTTGTTATTAACCTTTGAAAATGAAAAGGATAAAGGGTTTACTCTTGGAAAGAGTAAAATGTGTCATATTGTGAGAAATTGGATGAAATTTAAATGACACAATTTGAGAAAATCATAAGAACTACCAAGTTGGGATTTTGGTATGTTCTTAGGAAGTTAAAGGCAAATTTAAGCCTTGACTCAATTGATTATTCTTTAAAAGAGTAAATTGTGCCAAAATTTGAGGAATATGCTTAATTTAAATTGGCACAAATTAGGAAAAGCAAAAGAAATGTCAAATTTGGTTTTTGACATTTTCTTGGGAAATAGTGGGAAATCTAGGGTTTAAGTTTTTAAGTTAGCTAAGGGTTAAGGATACTTAGGTAGGTAATCTATGTATTTTATCTATGCTAACTTGCCATGCCTTCCTTGCCCATCAAATGCCATGACATCATATTTATTTATTTGTGTTTGCACTCATGCCTTATTATGAAAAACATAAAAATACCATGTCATGTCATCCATACATCATATAGTTATAGGAAATTTTCTTTTGAAAATTATTTCTTATTGATGTATGCCATAACATCATCATGCATCATTTTAATTCCTTGTTTATTAAGGACTAATGGCATTAATTAATATGTAACATCCTTGGTGGATGTCTATAATTCAAAAATGCCTAGATAGATATGCATGATCCCTAGATTAGGGAAAAACCAAATTTTACATCTCACAAAGACCTATAAGGTGACTTGTATGTGTTTTAGTGCACTTTATATACAAGTGAGATGTTAGGATGATGAACAAAACTCAAGATGTTGATTTAGTGCATTCTTTTGAGTTTTAAGTTCATCAAAACACATAGTTATGTATTTTCCCATCATTGGGAAAGCTAATGTACAAGTCATGTGCATTAAGCCCAAGGAACATGGTGGGATATTGGTTTTTGAAAATTGTTTTAAAATGCTTTTGGAAAAACCATTGGTGAAGGATATCATTTGATAGTAATCACCATTGAATAGTTAGGCACAAACTAGAAGAAAATACTAAAGTTTTTGCAAGTTTTCTAGTTTGTGTAAATATTTGAAAATACGAAGTATTTTCTTATAAAACTATTTTTCCATGATAATATATGCCTTAAATAGTGTCTACACAAATTTTCATGATTTTTAGAATTTTAGGAAATTTTTGAGGAGTTTCTGAAATTCACCGCAAGTGAATTTCAGAATTATCAGACATTCAATCGATCACCCGATCGATTGAAGGGTCTCAATCGATCGGGCGATCGATTGAGAGCAAGCTTCTCGTGAACAGAAGCTTCCTAGATCGATCCACCGATCGATCCAGCCCTCCTGAATCGATCAGTGGATCGATTCAAACTGGTTCAATCGATTGGGACCCAACTCCAATCAATTGAGGAAGCTGATTTTGTTGGTGCGGTTAGCACTAACGATTTAACCCAGATTTTGATGAATGACAAATCAGGTTAAGTTAGTCTGTTGTTGTCTAACACTCTGATCGAGTGTGCAGGAGAAGTCCAGACAGGTCGACGGGCTGACCGGATGTCTGGCACGAAGACCAGCTAGGTCGACGGGCTGACCGGATAGCTGGCGAGAAGTCCAAGCGGTCGACGGGCTGACCGGACGCTTGGCGAGAAGTCCAGCTAGGTCGATGGGCTGACCGGATAGCTGGCGAGAAGTCCAGACGGGTCGAAGGGCTGACCGGACGTCTGGCAGGTGAGTAAAGGTAAGTCACTGGAAGGGAGTGACTGTGAGGATGCGTTCCCGGGAAGGGAACATTAGGCGTCGATCCGGCTTAGATCCATTTCGGATATCTAAGTCGAGATCGTGACTAGATTCCGGTCTCGGAAAGACGGAATCTAAGTCATACTTTTTCATGTCAAACTCATGAACTGTGTTAACACTTTGTTTTGCAGGAAATTTATTATACTTGCCTCGGACTAACCTTGTCTTGCAGGAGAAGGACCTGTTCTGGAGAAAGGTGGTCCGGGCGCCCGGAGGTCCGGGCGCCCGGACCTCCGGGCGCCCGGAAGGGATCGGGGCGCCCGGGAGGCAAGTTTTATCCCGATTGCGCGTCGCCACGTGGAGCTCACTGGTTAGACCTGCCACGTGTTGGTTGCTACTCGGAAAACCTATAGGTTCCACTGTACAAAAATTTTGTACAAAGGTCTGAACCTTTTCCTAGCTACCATGTGTTCTTTTAAATTAAATTTTGGATCGCCTGCGGAACTTAACACGTTTGATCCAAAACTTAATCTATTTGTTCTTTTAGGTTTTGACTTGGATCTCCTGCGGAACTTAACACGTTCGACCCAAGTCTCCTTAAGTTATTAATTCCATTAAATATTAATTTCCATAAAAGGTTCCCAGTACTGACGTGGCGAGGCACATGGCCTTCTTGGATATGGGAGCAACCACCACCGACTAGACAAAACCTTTAATAGAAAGCTAATATTTAATTTCCTAAAATAACTTTAGGTTAACCAAAGAGAACAATCAAATCACAAGGAAAAGAAAGAAACAAAAGAACACAACTTCGAAAAAACATATTCGAAATACTAGAACGTAAGCCTCTTGTATTTGGTATTATTTCCATAAATAACTAGCATGATGCGGAAATAGAAATTACTAGTTATACCTTGTAGAAAAACCTCTTGATTTTCTACGTATTCCTCTTCTAACCTCGGACGTTGTGTGGACAACGATCTTCCAAGATGAGAAACCACCAACCACCTTCTTCTCCTCCAAGCAAGGTTCGGCCACAAAAGAAAAGCTTTACCAAGGAGAAAACCAAAATACTAACCAAGCTCCAAGAGATGCTAGCTTTCTCTCCTTCTTCTTCTTCTTCTCCGAGTAGTATCCGCCACCACAAGAACTCCAAGGGAGAGGAAGAGGTTCGGCCACCACAAGAGGAAGAGAAGGAGATGATGGCCGGCCACACCAAGGAACAAAAGAGGAGAGGAATAATAGATGTTGTGTCTTGTGAAGGCACCCTCACCCCTTCTTTTATATTCCTTGGCCTAGGTAAATTAGGAAATTTAATTACAATAAATTTTCCTTAATTTCCTTGACATGATTTAATTGAGAAAAATAAAATAATATTTCCCCAATTAAACAATGATGGTCGGCCAAATCAATAGGAAGTAAATTGGACAAGTTTCAATCAACAATTAAAACTTTCCTTATTTGTTTCCGAAAATTTTAAAAATAAAATTTCTCTTTAAAATCTCTTCATGGTTAATAAAAGGAAATATCTATAATTTTAATTTTATTAACATGTGAATAATTTTAAAAGAAAATAAAACATCTCTCCAATCTACAAATAAGGAAAGAGATCTAATCTCTTTCTTTAATCTTTGTAAATCTTTTACAAGAGAGATATTTTAATTTTAATTCTCTTTTAAATTAAATATTCCACATAATAATAAACATTAAAATTAAATTTTCTTTTTAATTAATTATGGCCGGCCCTACTAGCTTGGGTTCAAGCTAGGGCCGACCACCTTAACAAGCTTAGGCCGGCCCTAGCTTGGTTCCCAAGCTAGCTTGGCTGGCCCCCTTTAGGTGGGTATAGAAGGTGGGTATATGTGGGTATAGTACTCTATAAATAAGAGGCTACGATAGGGACCGAGAGGAGGAATTGGTTTTGGTCTCCCGATAAAATTAAGCATCCAGTGTTCGCCCCGAACACACAACTTAATTTTATCAATGATAATTCATTCCACTAGAGAACTATCATTGAACTACCGCACCAATCCCAAATTACATTTTTGGGCTCCTTCTTATTATGAGTGTGTTAGTCTCCCTGTGTTTAAGATATCGAATGTCCACTAATTAAGTGAGTTACTGACAACTCATTTAATTAATATCTAAGTCCAAGAGTAGTACCACTCAACCTTATTATCATGTCGGACTAAGTCCACCTGCAGGGTTTAACATGACAATCTTTATGAGCTCCTCTTGAGGACATTATCAACCTAGTATCTCTAGGACACAGTTTCCTTCTATAATCAACAACACACACTATAAGTGATATCATTTCCCAACTTATCGGGTTTATTGATTCATCGAACTAAATCTCACCCATTGATAAATTAAAGAAATAAATATCAAATATATGTGCTTGTTATTATATTAGGATTAAGAGCACACACTTCCATAATAACTGAGATCTTTGTTCCTTTATAAAGTCAGTATAAAAGGAACGACCTCAAATGGTCCTACGCAAGACACTCTAAGTGTACTAGTGTAATTATATAGTCAAGATAAACTAATTCCTAATTACACTACGACCTTCCAATGGTTTGTTCCTTTCCATTTTGGTCGTGAGCTACTGTTTATAATTTATAAGGTACTGATAACATCATCTTTTGTATGTGACACCACATACTATGTTATCTACAATATAAATTAAATGAACAACTACAAACAAATGTAGATAATTAGACCAAATGTGATTCTTTATTCATAATGAATGTTTACAAAGCTTAGGTTTTCAATATACACTCCAACAATCTCCCACTTATACTAATGACTAAGCTGCCATATCTTCTACCATACATCTGATTCCCATTTCCTCCACATGCCGATCGAAAGCTTTCGCCGGAAGGGCCTTAGTGAAAGGATCTGCCAGGTTATCCGCTGATGCAATCTTGGCGATGACAACTTCTCCTCGCTTCACGATATCTCGTATCAGGTGGTACTTGCGCTCTATATGTTTACTTGCCTTATGAGCTCGTGGTTCCTTCGAGTTTGCAACTGCACCGCTATTATCACAATAAATTGTGATGATCTTGGGCAAACCAGGAATCACATCTAAGTCCATTAGAAAGTTCCTGAGCCATACTGCTTCTTTAGCTGCCTCAGAGGCTGCTACATACTCAGCTTCCATGGTTGAGTCCGAAACGCATTTCGCTTAACACTCCTCCATGAAATGGCTCCACCTCCTAAAGTAAACACATAGCCTGATGTAGACTTCATGTTATCCCTATCGATTGGAAATCTGTGTAACCCACAGGGAGCAGATCGTCTGCTTGGTAAACTAGCATATAATCTCTAGTCCTTCTCGGTACTTCAATATATGCTTTACCGCATCCAATGTCCTTGTCGAGGTTACTCGATATCTGTGACCATGCCACCAAAGCGGATATCGGGTCTCGTATAGCATTGCATACATTAGACTTCCTACAGCAGAACCGCTTTCATGTCCTCTATCTCTTTTGATGTCTTTGGAGACATCTCTTTAGATAGAGCTACTCCATGTCTAAAAGGTAAGAAACCTTTCTTGGAATCCTGCATGCTAAAACGAGCAAGGATTGTATCTATATATGAAGCTTGGGATAGACACAACATTCTTTTCTTACGATCCCTTATAAGTTTGATCCCAAGAATGTGTGCACATTCTCCTAAGTCCTTCATATCAAATTGTTTGGACAACCATACCCTTACGTCTGATAATACCTTGACATTGTTGCCAATTAACATAAGATCATCTACGTATAGTACAAGAAATACCACCACGTTTCCGTTACACTTCTTATATACACAAGACTCATCCGGACTTTGAATAAATCCATATGACTGGATTACTTCATTAAACCGGATGTTCCAAGACCTTGAAGCTTGCTTCAGTCCATAAATGGACCGATTGAGCTTGCACACTAGATGCTCTTTGCCTTTTTCAATGAACCCTTCTGGTTGCTTCATATGGATGTTCTCTTCAAGACTTCCATTAAGGAAAGCTGTCTTGACATCCATTTGCCAAATCTCATAATCCATATGAGCAAAGAATGGATAAGAGTATCCGGATAGACTTAAGCATGACTACCGTGAAAAGGTCTCCTCATAATCGATTCCCTCTTTTGAGTGTACCCTTTTGCAACAAGCCTAGCTTTGAAGGTTTCTACCTTCCGTCATCCCTCTTTTCCTTTTGTAGATCCACTTGCATCCAACGTCTTTTACACCATCGTGGTTCTACAAGCTCCCAAACCTTATTAGAGTACATGGACTCTATTTCGAATTCATTGCCTTTTGCCAAGATCTCGCATCTATATCTTGGAGTGCTTGTCATATGTCCATGTGTTCACCGGGATCAAGTCGAAGACTCTCCCAAAACATGAATCTTTCAGTTGCCTCACAACCCTCCCACTCTGACGAGGCACTATCCGTGGTTGTGTATCATGTGTGACACGTGTTGCGTCTCTTGTGGTACTTCATCTTGTCTTGTTCTGAAGTAGACATGTCCTCTCTAAGTTCTTCTAAAACAACTTTACTACTGGGCTTGTGATCCATTATATAGTCTTCTTCTAAAAACTGGGCATTGGTGCTAACAATGACCTTCTGGTCTTTAGGACTATAAAATAAACCACCTTTCGTTCCTTTGGGATATCCTACAAACACGCGAACTTCTGTACGAGATTCTAACTTATCAGCATCTGGTTTCAGCACATGTGCTGGACTACCCCAAATCCGAATATGTCTTAGACTGGGCTTTCGCCCATTCCACAATTCTATGGGAGTAGAAGAAACTGATTTAGAAGGTACTAAGTTCAGAACGTATACTGCTGTTTCCAGAGCATATCCCCAAAACGAATTTGGTAATTCTGAATAACTCATCATCGATCTAACCATTTCCATAAGAGTCCTATTCCTTCGTTCTGCTACACCATTCTGTTGGGGTGTTCCAGGTGCAGACAATTGGGATTGAATCCTGACTTCTGATAAGTAATTCCTAAACTCTCCAAAGAGGTATTCGCCACCATGATCAGACCGTAGTGTCTTGATACTTTTACCTAGTCGTTTCTCCACATCAGCCTTGTATTCTTTGAACTTATCAAAGCACTCAGACTTGCGGCGCATTAGGTAAATGTATCCATATCTTGAATAATCGTCTATGAAAGAGACAAAATATTCAAAACCTCCTCTTGCCTGGACAGACATAGGACCACACAAATCAGAGTGAACCAACTCTAACACTTCTTTGGCTCTATACCCCTTGGCCTTGAACGACCTCTTGGTCATTTTACCTTCCAAGCAGGATTCACAAGTTGGAAAATTTTCCAACTCTAATGAACCCAAAAGTCCATCGGCTATAAGCCTCTGAATCCTACTTAAGTTAATATGACCAAGCCTTAGATGCCAAAGATATGCTTGGTTCATTTCTGAAGGTTCTTTTCTCTTATTAGAATTAGAAGATGAGTTATAAATTTCCATGTTTTGCTTTGTGGAAGAAATTGGATTTAAAATATACAAATTGCCAACTAATGCACCAGAACAGATAATCACTTTATTTCTTTTAATAACTACATCGTTACTGAAAGAAACTGAATATCCATCTAAAAACAGTTTAGAAACTGAAATTAAATTCTTTCTAAAACTGGGTACATAAAGACAATTTCTTAAAACCAAATTCCTATTTCTACTAAAAGATAAGTAGACGTCTCCCACTGCAACAGCTGCCACCTTAGTAGCATTGCCCATGTAGACGGTAATTTCTCCTTCAGATAGTCGTCGGGTTTCTTGGAACCCCTGCAAGGAATTGCAGACATGATTAGTGGCTCCGTATCTACACACCAGGTGCTGGTAGATAACACCGCTAAACATGTTTCAACAACTAGAGTATGAGATATACCTTTGTTTTGGTTCCTACGAGGACGGTCCGCCTTCCAATGTCCTGCCTGCTTACAGATGAAGCACTTGCCCTTCGGCTTCTTCATTCCAGCTTTAAATCCGTACTCGAGATTTATTCACTTTCTTTCCTGAACCGACTTGTTTCTTCTTCTTCTTTCCTTTCGGTTTAGAAGTAGAACCATTTTCAAGATAGTGAATTTGAGCATTGTGACGAAATAATCCTTCTGCTGCTTGTTTCAGTAGTTCCGCTAATGAATAAACCCTCTTATTCATATTATAGTTCGGGCTAAAACTTCTAGGTAGCGTTTGGAGGATCATATCGATCCGGGTTTCCCATCAATTTCTCCTCCAAGGATCGTATCTCGTTCGGATAAGCCATCATCTTTAGGATATGATCCCTTACAGAGTACCCTCTTGCATGGTGGGTCATTATCTTTCTCATGGCTTCTTGCCTAGAAGCCCTATCTTGATGACCAAAGAGTTCCTTGAGATTGTTCATAATATCATAGGTCGTTGGTAAATCTTGATGCTGATGTTGCAATACATTTGACATTGAAGCCAAATGTAACACCGCGCCATCTCATCTGCTTTTACCCATTTCCTATGATATTCAATCTCCTCTTGGGTAGATTCACCGATAGGTGCATCAGGACACCGTTCGGTCAATACATATTTATAGCTTTCAGTAAGAACAATGTCCAGGTTTCTTTTCCAATCTATGTAGTTTGGTCCAGTAAGTCTATTCTGTTGAAGTATGATGGACAATGGGTTGAAAGACATCCTAAGAATCACAAATAACTTTTGGTCAAAACTCTAAATTTAGAATAATATTGATTCCTCAAACAATACTATTTTAAATTAACCAACACCTCATAACACCGTGAATTTTGTATGCCACGTTAGTGTGGACGTATACAAATTCAACATTTGTAAAAGGAGGGTTTTAAGCCATTAATTTTATTATCTTGTCAACCTAACTTTTTGACAAATAAAATTAATAGTTGGTATCATTTGGTCACACAAATAATAGCAGTGACTTCGTTAGGGAGGATACTATTAGATGTGTCTAAGTGTATACCATTACTTGACACTAAGTCCATTAATAAGATTATGCCCCTTCCGTTGGGGAAGATCACACGCTCTTAATTAACTTCCTATAGTCATCCAAAAATGGAAGTCTGTTCTAGTGATCCGCAAACAAGCTCATCCGTTATGGAGGAAGGCACTCAGAGCCAACGCGCAGCTTGTTTGCATCACTTACAAACCAGTAATGGAGACCATGGGATTTATTTAAAAATCCCTCTCCCACTTAGTTATTTATAAATGAGGAATTTTAACTATGCTAGCCTACTTAAACTTGTAAACTAACATGCACACACAGCACAATATAAAAGCAATAAATAGAAAATTTAATTTTCAACTATTATGGCTTTTATCTCTAATTGTCCTCCGTGTGTTGTCATCCCAAGCTGCTGCCATATTTGGCCACCGGTCTAGCTGTCGCATCCATCTTGCTCCTAGTTCCGCTGCGCCTCTGGTCCTTAGAAGGTTCCACGCTTTGCAAGATTCGATCCGCGACATAAATAGAATTTTACATTTTTGATCCTATATTCCATAAAAGGAATGTACATGTATCTAGATCAAAAATAAAATCCTAATAAAACTAAATACAGCTCCTGCTGTATTTTAATACAATCATGCACACACATATAAATTGCCCTTGACATGTCCAAGGGTCCAATCACACACATAATTAACTAAAAGCCATAATAGTTGGATCCTGCATCCACAAAGTTAGCACATCCTACTATTATCCTGCCTAAATTATGTATGACATGTGCATAATTAAAACTAAATACCAAATACACAGAGGCAAAACCCTAGCTCTGATACCAATTGTTGGTTGCTACTCGGAAAACCTATAGGTTCCACTGTACAAAAATTTTGTACAAAGGTCTGAACCTTTTCCTAGCTACCATGTGTTCTTTTAAATTAAATTTTGGATCGCCTGCGGAACTTAACACGTTTGATCCAAAACTTAATCTATTTGTTCTTTTAGGTTTTGACTTGGATCTTCGGAACTTAACACGTTCGACCCAAGTCTCCTTAAGTTATTAATTCCATTAAATATTAATTTCCATAAAAGGTTCCCGATCTCGGACGTGGCGAGGCACATGACCTTCTTGGATATGGGAGCAACCACCACCGACTAGACAAAACCTTTAATAGAAAGCTAATATTTAATTTCCTAAAATAACTTTAGGTTAACCAAAGAGAACAATCAAATCACAAGGAAAAGAAAGAAACAAAAGAACACAACTTGAAAAACATATTCGAAATACTAGAACGTAAGCCTCTTGTATTTGGTATTATTTCCATAACTAACTAGCATGATGCGGAAATAGAAATTACTAGTTATACCTTGTAGAAAAAACCTCTTGATCTTCTACCGTATTCCTCTTCTAACCTCGGACGTTGTGTGGACAACGATCTTCCAAGATGAGAAACCACCAACCACCTTCTTCTCCTCCAAGCAAGGTTCGGCCACAAAAGAAAAGCTTTACCAAGGAGAAAAACCAAAATACTAACCAAGCTCCAAGAGATGCTAGCTTTCTCTCCTTCTTCTTCTTCTTCTCCGAGTAGTATCTGGCCACCACAAGAACTCCAAGGGAGAGGGAGAGGTTCGGCCACCACAAGAGGAAGAGAAGGAGATGATGGCCGGCCACACCAAGGAACAAAAGAGGGAGAGGAATAATAGATGTTGTGTCTTGTGAAGGCACCCTCACCCCTTCTTTTATATTCCTTGGCCTAGGTAAATTAGGAAATTTAATTACAATAAATTTTCCTTAATTTCCTTGACATGATTTAATTGAGAAAAATAAAATAATATTTCCCCAATTAAACAATGATGGCCGGCCAAATCAATAGGAAGCAAATTGGACAAGTTTCAATCAACAATTAAAACTTTCCTTATTTGTTTCCGGAAATTTTAAAAAATAAAATTTCTCTTTAAAATCTATTCATGGTTAATAAAAGGAAATATCTATAATTTTAATTTTATTAACATGTGAATAATTTTAAAGAGAAAATAAAACATCTCTCCAATCTACAAATAAGGAAAGAGATCTAATCTCTTTCTTTAATCATTTGTAAATCTTTACAAGAGAGATATTTTAATTTTAATTCTCTTTTAAATTAAATCTTCCACATAATAATAAACATTAAAATTAAATTTTCTTTTTAATTAATTATGGTCGGCCCTACTAGCTTGGGTTCAAGCTAGGGCCGGCCACCTTAAACAAGCTTAGGCCCTAGCTTGGTTCCCAAGCTAGCTTGGCCGGCCCCTTTAGGTGGGTATAGAAGGTGGGTATATGTGGGTATAATACTCTATAAATAAGAGGCTACGATAGGGACCGAGAGGAGGAATTGGTTTTGGTCTCCGATAAAATTAAGCATCCCATGTCCCGAACACAACTTAATTTTATCAATGATAATTCATTCCACTAGAGAACTATCATTGAACTACCGCACCAATCCCAAATTACATTTTGGGCTCCTTCTTATTATGAGTGTGTTAGTCTCCTGTGTTTAAGATATCGAATGTCCACTAATTAAGTGAGTTAATGACAACTCATTTAATTAATATCTAAGTCCAAGAGTAGTACCACTCAACCTTATTATCATGTCGGACTAAGTCCACCTGCAGGGTTTAACATGACAATCTTTATGAGCTCCTCTTGAGGACATTATCAACCTAGTATCTCTAGGACACAGTTTCCTTCTATAATCAACAACACACACTATAAGTAATACCATTTCCCAACTTATCGGGTTTATTGATTCAACGAACTAAATCTCACCCATTGATAAATTAAAGAAATAAATATCAAATATGTGTGCTTGTTATTATATTAGGATTAAGAGCACACACTTCCATAATAACTGAGGTCTTTGTTCCTTTATAAAGTCAGTATAAAAGGAACGACCTCAAATGGTCCTACTCAATACACTCTGAGTGTACTAGTGTAATTATATAGTCAAGATAAACTAATACCTAATTACACTATGACCTTCTAATGGTTTGTTCCTTTCCATTCTGGTCGTGAGCTACTGTTTATAATTTATAAGATACTGATAACATCATCTTCTGTATGTGACACCACATACTATGTTATCTACAATATAAATTAAATGAACAACTACAAAAAAATGTAGATAATTAGACCAAATGTGATTCTTTATTCATAATGAATGTTTACAAAGCTTAGGCTTTCAGTATACACTCCAACACCACGTCTCACCAGGGCGCCTGGAAGGGATCCGGGGCGCCCTGAGCTTCATATAAAAGAAGGGGCAAGGGTAGAGCTTCAATATGAACTTAGAATCCAAGATTTGCTGCTCTGTGCTCTTGCGACGCCACGAAAAGCTCTCCGACTCAATGCTTGTTTTGTTTTAATTCTATTGTCGGTATTTTATTTATCTGTCAATTCTTGTACTTAACTCTGTAATATTCGAATTGATAGTAATTGCCCAACGAAAGTACTCACGGAGTACGGGCCTTCGAGTAGGAGCCGTCACAGGCTCCGAACGAAGTAAAATCAATTATGTTCATTTACTTTTCCGCTGCGTACTTTTACACTCGAGTTTTCAAATCAATATTCCCCCCCCCCCCCCCCCCTCTATCGAATGATCACGGTCCTACAAGTGGTATCAGAGCAGGTATCGCTCTGATTTGGTGCAACCACCAATCACGACCATGTCTTTAGGGGGAGTTACTCTTTAAGGACATGACAATACGTCTTTCGTTTTTTCCCTCCAAAACGGTTTTTGAAAAATACATCGCCATCTTTTCACCATTGTTTAGTATTTAAAAAATATTACATTTTCAAAATTTTGAAATAATATTTTTTCAAATATTTTATTAATATTTTAATAATATTTTATTATTTTTTTCCGAAAATAGTGAAATATTATTTTTTTTCAGCACTGCTAATCTAAGACCAAGTCTTGGGATTTTTTTTTATTTCTTTGTGTGCAAGAATAATGACTCTTCAAGAAGGACGGAACCCCCACGAACCACCACCATACGATCATGAAGACTTCAACTACTGGAAACGATTAATGAAATGCTTCTTAGGAAGCGTAGACATCGATTATATGTTAATCTTGAGGAAACCTTCTCAAAACTCGGAACTAAACAAAAAGGTAAGTGACATTATTTGTAATGTTTTACCTAACAATATTTTATGCAGATTAGAAAAGTACAAGAATGCATATGAGCTGTGGACCCAGTTGATCAAGCTTCATGAGACGCCGATGGAGCTAGAAGATCAAGTTAAAGTCAAATATGGACTCGAGTCAAATCCAATGGAGAAGCCTACTGAATTAGGGGTTGCGCTCAAGGTTAGTAATATTTACCAAAATACCCCTGCTAATAGTAGTTTAAATAATCAGCATGATGATAGGTATGAAATTAGTCCAAGTATGGTGCATGATAATCTAGATTTAAATGATTTAGATTCAAAATCACAAAATAATTTAGACTCTGATCAAGTCAATCAAGACTCTGATCAATTTGGCATCAACCTTGACTTGGTCAAACAGAACAATGACCAAATCAATTCAAATAATTTAATCAATTCAGAAAATTTAAAACTAGGTGAGCATTTAGACATAAATAAGTCAAACATTAAAATAAATTTGAATTTAAATGATAAAAATGAGAAAATGGATAAAATCAATAAATACCTTGATAAAATATTTAATAATCAAGATAAAATCAGTCTAGAAAATGCTATCCAAAACCAAGATAATTTAATTAATAAAAAATTAAACTTTAAAGATAAAACTAATCCAATAAATTCAATTAACCATATCAATTTAAAAGGCAAAGGAAATATAAGGATAAAATCAAACACTTTGATAAAATCAAAACGGAATTTAACAAACTTAAAATTAAATGTTAAAGATAACATATTAAACAAAAATAATCTAGAAATTTCAAAATTAACAATTAATAAAAAACTAAAAGATAAACCGTTAAGAAAATATAATTCAAACAGTTTAGTTAATTCAAATTTAAAAATAAATAAAAACTTAAACTTTAAAAATAAGCTATTAAAGAAAGATAATTCAATTAACCCAATAAAATTGAAATTGAAAGAACATTCAAATATTAAATACACTCTCTTAAAGAAAGATAATTTGACCAATTTAATTAATTCAAAATTAAAAACTTAAATTTAAATTACAAATTAAACATTAAAACTTAACTAAAACCAACTCTAATTATACAAAAATCTTAAATTAAAGACCAATGATTCAGGGGGAGACTCCAGAATAGTTGGCACCTCCAAAACTAAATTACCCGACAGGGTAACCCAAACAAACTGACCTGGCAAGGTGATTAGGATTAGTTAAAAAGAGACCACGTCTAACTTAAATCCTGGTACTGGTGAAGTTTTTTGATGATAGTACGTTAGGGAAGCTTGGGCATCGCATGCCTAGAAAGATATGGCTTCGATCTGGTGCATTTGGCCAAGTGGAATTGACCGAAGCTACCCTTAAATGGATCCTAACTAGTTAGACCAAGGTTTAGTACTAAGCTCCGTGGATACTATTCGGAAAATCTCGAAAGGTTGGTTACTTCTAATGATGTCCAAGTGACTCACCAAGCTTAGAAGTTTATCCGAAGAATGCCTATTTGTTCAGACCAAAGCTAAACCTGAATCTAACACAAGTTAAACCAAACTCTATAATTAAATTTAATTCATCTCACAAAATTATAAGATTCCCTGATTGAAAACTTAGATCGGGTGAGATGACTAAGGATCAAAACTAAATTTCGAATCAAATTAATTAAATTAAATTTTGAATTAATTAAATTAAATTTTGAATTAAGTTAATTAAATTAAATTTCGAATTAATTAAATTAAATTTCGAATTAAATTAATTAAATTAAATTTCAAATTAAGTTAATTAAATTAAATTTCGAACTAAATTAATTAATTAAATTCTGAATTAAATTAATTAAAGTAAACTTCGAATTAAATAACTAACAAGAACTACGATTAATTTATGTTAAATGTTAAATTAACTTTAAAAATTACTTTAAAATTAAATTAACTTTAAAAATAAACTTAATCAAGTAATTAATAAGTAAATAACTAATTCTTTAAATCTAACCTTATTTGAGAACTAAGCTTGATTTGATTAGAACCTAAGTTTAACCTTATTAAAAATATTAAAATTACTCTAAGTCATTTTTTTAATCAACCTTTAAAATATTAATTATTTTTATTAAAACATAATTAAAGTTTGACGTAAATTGAACCTTACTTAACCTTGTTTAATAACGAGTTTAACTTCAAATTACGACCAACTTTAAACTAAGTTAATCCAACTTAAAAGGAAGTAAATGAAAAGTTAAATTATAACTAACACCTTCATCAATTAATACAAAATTTAGATTATAGCAAAATTTAATCAATAAATTATTAATATTGATCAATTATTGAATTAATAACAACTTATCTTACTTAACATTACACTAAAGGTTAATTTATTTCAACTGAATCTAACATTAATTACGGTTAGTCAAATTTAAATGAACAATTTTATAAAGATAATTATACAATCGCCTAAAACACTTAGGTACGAAAATATGTTACGGTTGTAAAATTTTATATTAAGGGGGAGTAATAAATAAGGAGGATTAATAAATTAAAGGAGTATCAAATTCAGGGGGAGGTTTATTTTTTAATTATCTCCTTAAGTGTTATTTTTTAATCTTCTCTTTAAAATCTCTCTAGAAAATCCTACCTCATTTAAAAAAATAAATAAAAAAATTCTAGTTTGAATATTTTTAGCAAATATTTTCAACATTTTATATTAGGTTTAGGGGGAGAATTAATTAAAATTTTCCCTTTATTTTAAAATTTGTGTTTAAAAAAAATGTTTTATTAATAATTTTTTAAACCTATTTTTGAAAACTAACTCTTATAAAACTAAGTTGGTTTTAAAAAATTGGGTTTTACCTTTTATTGAAAATTGATTTTGAAAATTAGATTTAACTTAGTTTTGAAAATTGAATTTAAAAATCTAGTTCTCAAAATTTGATTTTATTTAATTTTGACAATTTGAAAGTTAAATTTTAGTTTTCAAAAATTGCTTTGAAAATTGTGGAAATTAGAGTTTTTCAAAACCTAAGTTTCTCAAAATCATTTTTCTTAATTGAATCTTTTACAAACTTAGTTACAAACTTAAGTTTCAAAATTGAGTTTCAAAAACTTATTTGAAAAGCATTTCAAAATTGAAACTAGTTTTGAAATTTTAAAATTTGGTCTTGAAATTTAGAACTTATACACTTGTGTTTAAGATTTTGTTTATTTAGACTTAGCTATTTTTCTAAAATCTAAAAGCTAATGCTTTAAACAAGTTTTTCAAAAGTTTAAACTCCCCCAGATTATCTTGCAATTCTTTTTCTACTTATCTTGACATTTCAAAAAATCTATGCTTATTTAATCAATGCTTATTTTTGATGAATGCCAAATGGGGAGGGTTAGGTGGTTAAATTAGCTAAACCAGAGTTGAAAATACAAACTAACTTAAAAACCCTTTAAATGCTTGTTTTTTCTTTGGTATGTTTTCACTAACTTAACCAGGTTGTCATTCCATCAAAAAGGGGGAGATTGTTGGTGTGGTTAGCACTAACGATTTAACCCAGGTTTTGATGAATGACAAATCAGGTTAAGTTAGTCTGTTGTTGTCTAACACTCTGATCGAGTGTGCAGGAGAAGTCCAGACAGGTCGACGGGCTGACCGGATGTCTGGCACGAAGCCCAGCTAGGTCGACGGGCTGACCGGATAGCTGGCGAGAAGTCCAAGCGGTCGACGGGCTGACCGGATGCTTGGCGAGAAGTCCAGCTAGGTCGATGGGCTGACCGGATAGCTGGCGAGAAGTCCAGACGGGTCGAAGGGCTGACCGGACGTCTGGCAGGTGAGTAAAGGTAAGTCACTGGAAGGGAGTGACTGTGAGGACGTGTTCCCGGGAAGGGAACAATAGGCGTCGATCCGGCTTAGATCCATTTCGGATATCTAAGTCGAGATCGTGACTAGATTTCGGTCTCGGAAAGACGGAATCTAAGTCATACTTTTTCATGTCAAACTCATGAACTGTGTTAACACTTTGTTTTGCAGGAAATTTATTATACTTGCCTCGGACTAACCTTGTCTTGCAGGAGAAGGACCTGTTCTGGAGAAACGTGGTCCGGGCGCCCAGAGGTCCGGGCGCCCGGAAGGGATCGGGGCGCCCGGGAGGCAAGTTTTATCCCGATTGCGTGTCGCCACGTGGAGCTCACTGGTTGGACCTGCCACGTCTCACCAGGGCGCTTGGAAGGGATCCGGGGCGCTCTGAGCTTCATATAAAAGAAGGGGCAAGGGTAGAGCTTCAATATGAACTTAGAATCCAAGATTTGCTACTCTGTGCTCTTGCGACGCCAGGAAAAACTCTCCGACTCAGTGCTGGTTTTGTTTTAATTCTATTGTCGGTATTTTCTTTATCTGTCAATTCTTGTACTTAACTCTGTAATATTCGAATTGATAGTGATTGCCCAACGAAAGTACTCACGGAGTACGGGCCTTCGAGTAGGAGTCGTCACAGGCTCCGAACGAAGTAAAATCAATTGTGTTCATTTACTTTTCCGCTGCGTACTTTTACACTCGAGTTTTCGAATCGATATTCACCCCCCCCCGCCCTCTATCGAACGATCACGGTCCTACAGATTTTGGTTGGGAAAGCCTGATTTCAGCATTCCAAACCAAGTTTAGTCTAGGAAACCATTCCTAACGCCTCAAAATACATTTGTATACATAAAAAGGGTGTTTTTATGTTGAAAACAAGGATGGATTGGTTGAGGAAGACTAAATTAAAGTTTAGGTTGAGGTTTGGTTTCAATATTGAATTTTTGAACCTTAAACTTCTAAATTTGGGTTTCCTAAAGGTTTAGGAATTCCAAGTCATTGTTGGTGCAATGATAGAAGTTCACGACCATGTCTTTAGGGGGAGTTACTCTTTAAGGACATGAAAATTATTTTTCATACACCTTGGAAGGTGATTAACCTTCTTTAGTAAATATGCTCAAGGTTGAGCATTTGTTTACAATGGAGAGTGGATATGTTCATTGTTTAAGTTAAAAATGCTCAAGGATGGACATTTGTCTACATTGGGGAAGAATATAGGGTTACAGGAAAATGAAAGGTATGGGACTTTCATTATCAGGTTGATCACAACGAGTGAAGTTGTGAACAACATTGAGTAACTCTTCAGGGGGAGAGTTTATTTTGATGTGTGCCAATAGGGGGAGAAATGAAGGGTTTAAGTTAGGACTTCATTATCTAAGAGGGAGTTTGCCCTCTTAGGAGGAGAATGAAGGGTTTAACTTATGCCTTCATTACCTAGTGGCATGAAGGAGGTTTAGGCTATGGGATTAGCCTAACTTAAAGAAGGTCTTGTCAAAAATCAAAAAGAGGGAGATTATTGGGAGATTGTTGGTGCAATATTCTCCAGGTCAAGGTTGACCTAGTTTGACTGAGCTTAAATTGGGTCAAGCTCGAGTCTTAATATTTATGTTTTGATGGTTTGACAATACATGTTGACAATACATGTTTGACAATACATGTAGTCAATACATGAAGATTGCAGGTGCAATTGTTCATGTGTGAAGGAGAGTCAAGTAGGTCAAGGTTGACTGGATACTTGACGGGAAAATCCTGGTGAGTGAAGCCAGGTGAAAGTCCTAACTGGGAAGTTAGGCAGAAGGCAAGTCCTGGTGAGTGAAGCCAGGCAGACATGAAGTCCTAGTGAGTGTAGCTAGGCAGAAGGGAAGTCCTGGTGAGTGAAGCCAGGCAAGGCAAATCCAGATGGATCAAGGATGATCGGACATATGGTGTTGGGAAGTCCAAGTAGGTCAAAGGGATTGACCGGATACTTGGCACGAGGAAATCCAGATGGGTAAAGGTTGACCAGACATCTGGTGGAAGTTCAAGTGGGTCAAAGGGATTGACCAGACACTTGGTGAGGGAGTCCTAGCAGGTCAAGGGTGACCAGATGCTAGGCACGATGAACCAACAGGTCATGGTTGACCAGATGTTGGTTTAGGAGGCTTTAGACTTGATTTTAGGGAGAAATCATGAGTTGGATCGATCAGCCGATCGATTGGCTCATGCCCAATCGATCGGCCGATCGATCGGGCAAGTCTTCGCGACAAGCCTCCTCCTAATCGATCAGTGGATCGATTGGGACAAGTGCTCGATCGCACAGAACGATCGATCCAGAGCCCCCAATCGATCAGTGGATCGATTGGGAGTCGCAATTCTGCGCGATAAGCCCTGGATCGATCCACCGATAGATCCAAGCAATTCTCGAGAGCACAGAGGCGCTCTGGATCGATCAGCCGATCGATCCAAAGCCTCCTCGATCGATTGGGAGCAATCTAATCGATCGGGATCAGACCGTTGGCGCTGGATAAAGCTGTTGGCATGCGATTCCTTCGGTAGAACTTTTACACATACAGCTCCGATCTTCACAGGAGACTCCACAGCTTCTCCACAGAGCTCTCCATGCTAGATCTTGAAGATTCTTGGAAGTCTTGTCCAAGTCAAGAGGCGAAGAAGAGAAGTTAGGGTTAGGGCTTTTACTGCACTTCTTGTAAGCTTTTGCTTATTCTTTACTGCCCTTTTCTTTCTTCTTGTATTGAGAGTCTTGTAGGGATTCTCCGCCTTCGGTAGTTATCGAAAAGGAGTGTTTTATTAGTGGAGGGTGCGTGCGTGTATGGATCCTTGGATTAGTCACCTCTTGTGAGGTGGATACCAAGTAAATCCTTAAGTGTTAGCGTTGTATGTTTTTGTTTCTTGTATTTCCGCTGCACACCATCAAAGAAACAAGCAATGAAGAACACGAAGCGCGCGACAAGCTATTCACCCCCCCTCTAGCTACATTTCAGTCCCAACAGATCTGCCAGTACCTGGTCGAATGGATAGATTTTCTGAGTTATATATCCAGGTGAGCTTCCCCCTCTCCTGTTATAGATCTCCCTCTGTCCTTCCTAAATATCTTCCTTTCCTACCCAGGCCCATGCTGAATCCATGGTATTAAATCAAACACTCCATCTTTACTACCACCATAATAAAGTGTTAGAGGATAGAGTAGTTGATCTAGAACTTCAACTGAATGACCCTGCAGCCGCTAGCCGCGCACAAAGGGCTGAAATAGGGGCTTTGAAGAGGGCAAATGCTCAGCACAAACAATCTCTACAAGAAGCTGACCAGGAACTCAAAGGCCTTCGTAAGGAGAAAAGTCAAGCTGAGAGTCTCCATAAACAGACCGTGGATCAATTGAATAAGGAGTTGCAATCCAAGGAGGCCCTATTACAAGAGCAGAGCAAAACTCTGGAATCTCAAGCAGCCGAATTGCGTGCGACACACACTGAACTAGCTCAAGCCCGCTTTGCTACTTCTGGAGTCACCATAGCTCTAGAAATATATAAGGCGGGTGAAACTGAACGCTGTAGGCTGAGTCAGGAAGCCTACCTCCACTCTCGGGAGTTTGGGGTCCAGGTTGGGGACCGCCTCGTGACCTCCATAGCTTATGGTGCGGCAGGGGCCATGCGACAACTGTATGAACAAGGATATTTTAGGTCTGCTCCTCCTGAAGACTTCTTAGATCATCGTCGTATTTTGGATGAAATACCCGATGAAGTCTTTTCTGCCTTTAAGTAATTTATATTTGTATACTGTATAAACTGAACTACTTCCTAATTAATGTTCTTATTTCTTGCTTTCTGTGTTTGAGTCCAAAATGGGTTTGATGATTTACAAAGGATGTAACAATCCTGATCAGGCAAACATTCTTACTGGTCTGTCGGGTAAATACTCTCGACCTGACTTATCATACCTTCCGCAGACCTACACTTATCGAGCTTAAGATTTTCAAAAAAGAAAGTTATCTATGTGCGGTAAGGCCGAAGATAATTAGCGCTCCAAGGCCGGTCTAGATTCCTACCTCGGTCGCCTTGTAGGTAGTACGCACCTGATGCCAACTTTTTAATAACTTTATAGGGCCTATCCCATTAGGGTGCTAGCTTGGCTATGCCCCCCACAAGTTTCGCTCGCTTCCAGACTAGGTCCCCTTCTCCAAAGAAACGAGGAAACACCCTCCTATCATAATTCTGCTTCATCCTTTGTCGATAGGCCTCTAGCCTGGCTGCTTTCCGTTCATGAGTTTCACTAATGAGATCCAGCTCTGCAAGTCTCCTTCTAGTGGAAGGCACCCCGATTTCTATAGGCACCACCGCTTCATTGTCGTAGACTAGATGAAAGGGAGTGAGGCCTGTGCTCTCCTGAGGCGTTGTATGGTAGGTCCAGAGAACACTTTGCAATTATTCTACCCAATCTCCTCTAACATGATCTAACTTAACTTTCAATCCCCGCACAATCTCTCGGTTGATTACCTCTGTCTGCTCATTACTTTGTGGGTATGCTACGGATGTGAAGGCCTGAGTAATGACGAACCCTTGACATTAGGTCTGGATCTTCTGACCTTGGAATTGTCTTCCATTATTCGATACCAGCTTATCGGGTATGCCGAACTTGCACAGAATGTTTTTCCACAAAATCTTGATAATTGCTCCTTCTGTAATTATGGCCAAGGCTTCGGCTTCCACCCATTTAGAAAAATAGTCCACCGCTATAAGTAGAAATCACTTTTGACCGAATGTCATAGGGAATGGTCCTACAATATCCATACCCCACCGATCAAAGGGGCAAGAAACGATGGATGTCTTTAGCATTGAGGTGGGCATATGTGTCAAATTCTGATGTTTCTGGAAGGATAAACAAGTGTTCACCAACTGGTGAGCATCCTTCTGTAAGGTAGGCCAGAAATAACTTGCCAGTAGCACCCAACGAGCTAATGTTCGACCTCCAGCATGACTGCCGCAACACCCCTGATGTATCTCTCGCAAAGCATGCTCTGCCTCTTCCATACTTAAACACTTAAGTAAAGGCCTGGAAAAGGCCTGCTTATATAATTGTTCTCCTATCATGGTGTAGGCATGGGCCTTTTTCCTGACCAACCGTGCTTCCTCTAGGTCGGTCGGTAGGATACCTTGCTGCAGATAACTAATCATTAGTACTCTCCAATCAATCGGCTTGCCCATGTTGTTCTGAAGATCTATCTGAGCTATGAGGAAGGTCTGTGCTATTGACTTATCTAATACCCAGGTTGACAGAGAACGAGTCATTTTGGCTAACTCATCAGCTCAACCATTCTCTGTTCTGGGAATCTTGCTCACCATGACCTCCTTGAATTCTTCTTTCATTTTCTCATAAGCTTCTCGATAAACTTTACAGCTTGTCACTATTGATCCCAAAGTTGCCTGCTACCTTGTAAAATACCGAAAAATGCCGAATAACCATAAGGGAAATTTCCAGAATTTTTAAAAAAAATTTTGGAATTTTTTGAAAACCATATGAACGAGTTTCCGGGGATAAATTGGGCCCTGGGGAAAGCCTGTTTAGGCTACCCCATTTTAACGAGGAAATGTTTATTTTCTTTAAATCCTTTCCTTTTCTTTTATTCCCTTCCTTCGTCGTTTCTTCCCTGATCTGCGTCGCATGCCTGAGCCACACTCCGGCCATTTCTTTTCTTTCCCAAACCGCCGCCGCCGCCGCGTCGATTCCGCTCCTCGCCTCGCCTACAAAACGGCCAGCCAAAGGAAGCTTCGAGGTCTTTCCTCCATTCGATCCCTCTCCCTCACCCTCTGCCCTCACGGTGAATTTTCCCTAGCGACGTCCATTGCCGCCAGCGATGCCAAGCGCCTCTGCCCGCCGCCGCACGGAAGTGCCGCCGGCCTCCCCTGTGCCCTAGCGCCGTTGCCTCCCTTGCCCTCTTGCGTCGCCCCCGGTTGCCACAGCCGACGTCGTTTCTCCCCGACGGCACGGCAACCCGCACAACGTCTCTGCCTTAGCCTCCAGCCACATTGTGCCCTGGTTCTATTTCCTCGGCTCCGATTTATCGTCGCCGCAAGAAAAACCATACCCTAGCAGTCACTATTTCCTTCCTTATCTCCGACTATCGACGATCTTGGAGGTAAGTTTGGTTGGTATTAGGTTAAAAGGAATTTGATTCTATACTACGGTTGAATCCCAAATCTGATTTGTGATCTCCACTCTTGACCTCACCTTTGATCCGAATAGTGTACTGGAATCCAGAAGAGAAGTGCTTGTTGTGGGGTGTCTCCTTGGTCAAGCAGCCACGTTCTTGACTGTGGATCAGTAGAGGAGGGTGTGAAGTGAGATCTTGTTCTCTGAATCGCGGCTGTGAGTTGTTGATTGACTGCTATACCTTAAGGTGAGCATCTGTACAGTGATGAATTTTAGGTTTGTTAAGTTTGGATTATTGATCTAATGGTGATTTGGGGATTAGTTGACTAACCCTAATTTACCATTAGTAGGCTGAGGTTTATGGTTTAGGGTTTTTCTCTAAATTATTTTTTTTAGGATTTTATTTAGCTATTCATTTGATTTGTAGCTAAATAAAAATGAATATATTGGTGACACAGGACTTTGACACGAGATGAGCATCTCGACGTCGGATTTGGACTGGATTGGACCTTTCTATTAGAGGCGGGTACCTTGACCTATCTATTTTGATACGTCTTGTTGATATGTTTAGTAGATTTTAACAAGTAGTAATAATTATGATTATATCTGTATCGGCATGTCACTATTTATTTCCGATCATGTATTGTTTGTTACCTGTTTATTACCTTTATGTTATAGAGGTAGTGACATGTCATGCTCTATGATATACTGGACTGGTTAGATACCCTACTTTACATGTGTACCTAGATCATATTATTTGATCCACATATCTTGGTACACATTATATTAAGAGGGATAGGATTAGGATATTTCCCGGCTTAGTGACATGCGCCATCATGCATGATTGCATGCTGAGCGGTTGGCAGCTCTATTATTGTTGAGCGCATCGCTAGTTACATAGATCTGTACACACCACCACTCACAGGTTAGTTGTGTATCAGACATGGTGTAGTGCTGGCTCTGCCAGTGCTCCGCTGGTCCACTCATGGATAGCGTGACGCAGCATGGTAGCACGTCAGGGGTCCCTCCACTGGATTGTCTCAAGGAGATGAGAGCATTGAGCTCCCCCACTTATGATTTGGGGTAGGAGGATAGGTGTACTCCAACAGTATCCCGTCCACTCGGTCACTCATCAGGAGCAGTGACGACAGAGTGCACGGTTGTCACAGTCCTACCCACTCAGTCTCACCATCGTGTGTGAGACGGCTGACTGGAGAGTTGGGGTGACCAGGACATGTTATTGGCATCATATGCATTATTTGCATTTATTGCTTGTGTTTGTTGCACTTTTTATGCTGCATATTAGATGGATGCATTGTTTGACATGCATACAAGATTTATGATACTTTGGGTCTGACGGCCTTGATATTCCTATACCTAGGTTCTAGTTAGTATAGTTACTCCTTATCTTACAGTTTTGCACTTTCTATATGTTATATCAAGAGACTTTATGCATAGTTATTGCTATTTGTTATAGTTTATTATGCATGTCAACTTGGTATTTGCTGAGTGTTGGACTAACACCCCGTTATTACTCTTTTTAGGTTGAGGCTGTCCGGAGGAGCTCCAGTCGCTAGTCCCCCTCCAGGTTGCAAGGATTTTCACTTTGGATCCTTGCTTTGGTTTTTCTTATTATGTTAGACTATGTTTCAGACTTGTATTTGCTGGAATTTGGATTTTGTACGATCCCTTGTTATCGATGGGTTTTTGTTTGGATGATATCAGTTTTGTACTTTATGAGTGTAGTTGAATAAGATATCGGTTTTGTGTTTTATGAGTGTAGTTGAGTAGGATTTTGCGATGTTTTTCCTTATCTGTGCTTATGTTTAGTTTTCATTATAAAATTGCGTGGATGTTTGCTATATTTGTACAGTTATATATTATTATTGTTCCGACTGTGTTGGCCGATGTATATGTGGCCTTGAGGGCATTGTAAAAAATTTCATATTGTCACCTGTACAGGGTAGATGCTGCCGAAATTTTCTCTGGCAGGGACTACCTGAGGTGTAACAATATTTTTGGTATTAGAGCCAGGTTTGGGAGTCAAACTGGTATTTTCAGATTTGTACGGATTTTCGTTATGATTATGTTTCAGACTTCCATTTTGGATTTGTATGAATTTTTGTTATGATTATGTTTTGGACTTTCGTTTTAGATTTGTACGGATTTTTGTCGATTTTCTCGTACGGAATTATGAGGTTATGTATAGGGACTGGACAGCGACGGAACATCTCCTGACGGCAAATAGGTAAAAGGGTAATTTTATAATTTTTGTTACTTGTAGTAATATTTGGGTTATAATTGAACCGATATGAGGAGAGGTGCACGTGTTCCCGTGCCGAGACGTGGTGCAAGACGACCACGCAAGACGACATTGGAGTTCCTGGCAGCAGAGTCGCCAGAGATGTCTGCTAGAGTCGAGCCTATCGGTCAAGGACAGACTCCGCATGGTACTGCGGGTGCGTCGGGTTTTCAGACTCCGATGGTTTCAGAGGTACCTACCCCGACGGTACCCGTCGTACCTACTCCTACGATATTTACGGTACCACCAGCGGTACCACCAGCATACTCGGCACCTACTCCAGTCGAGCCCAGTACGTACCCGGTACCACTGCCACCAGTGCCTACGGCATACCAGGCACCACTGCCATCGGTGCCCACTGCATACGCGGCACCTGCACCAGTAGCAGCAGTTGCTCCACCTCCGGTACCACCACCCATCGTACCTCCTGCCGCGGCCACCTATGCTGACCCTGAAGTGCCACCCATGGCACCTACCTCAGTCTATGCAGCAACACCGGGGATGCCTCCCCCGGCCTATGCAGCGGTACCCCTTGTTATACCAGCTCCAGTGGTTCCGCCAGTTCCTGCAGTCGTCCCTACTCACCTCACTAATATAGTTACGACACGAGCTCGGATCCTAGCACTGGCAGTCGATGAAGAGTCGATTCACACTATTCCGAGGAGACACTGATCCGAGTGTGGCTCAGTCCTAGATAGAGAGAATGGAGCAGACCTTCTTCTACATGGCTTGCTCCGAGTGGGAGAAAGCAGAGCTGGATGCATTCCATTTACGGGATGAGGCCGACACCTGGTGAGTTACGCAGCGATCCATCATAGGCGAGCAGAACATCACCTGGGCCAGATTCAAAGAGGCTTTTGAGAGCCGCTACTTTTCACGAGCCTATCAGATGACTCACCGGTAGGATTTTCTGAGTCTGCGACAGAACAACCGTTCAGTGACAGAGTATAATACTGAGTTTAACCGGTTGGACAAATTCTATCCAGAATTAGTTGCTGAGGACAGTTCCCGTATGCATCAGTTTATTCAGGGACTGGATGGACATCTGCAAGTAAAGCTTGCCGGTTTTGGGAGTTCATCCTACATAGAGACACTAGATAGAGCCCTGATGATAGAGTCAGCTCAGCAACGAGCATATCCGGATAAGAAAAGGAAGTAGATGTGTCAGACATCAGGACAGATCCAGCAGACACAGGTGACCGCGCAGCAGTAGAGTGGTCGTAGTCGGTCAGGACAGGGTACTTCGAGGGCTTCTGGTCAGCCTCAGAAGTCTGGGTGATCTTCATCAGGACGTTCCTGGTCTTCACAGCAGAATCGGAAACAGCCTGCCAGCGATATTCTCTGCACTAGATGTGGGTGCAGAGACCACGTCACCTCAGCCTGCTCCTTGGGACAGCCAGTTTACTATTATTGCAAATAGCCTGGGCATGTGAGACGAGATTGTTCATAGAAGGCTCGGCACATGGCTTCCAAGGTTGCATTTCATGGAGGATAGCACAGTCAGTTAGGGACTCAACGAGGAGGGCAGAGAGCCCAATCTTCACATAGTCAGCAGAGGACAACTCCCCCTGCCGTAGTTGCATATGGCATGCATGGACAGGAGCACTCCAGTGCCCTTATGGTACCACATAGTTCTGTTGTGGGACCTCCATATCAGCTGCAGCCCCAACCCCTAGTCCAATATCTACAGCCTTAGCCACTGGTTCAGTACCAGCCACAACCACAGCCATTGGTTTAGTACCAGTCGCAACCACAGCCACTGGTCCAGTACCAGTCACAGCCCCGGCCGCCGGTCCAGTATCAGTCGCAGCCCTCTTAGACTTCTCTGGCACAGTATCCAGCACCACCTCAGTGGCAGGCTCTTGCCCAGATGTAGCAGCCATTGGTAGCGCTACCACCTTCTCCTCCACCCGAGACGGGACGTATTCATGCGGTCACCAGAGAGGATGCGCAGTGAGCCGACGGATCTATTTTCCATGGTACGATTTCCATTTATGCCTTATCTGCTGATATGCTGATAGATACTGGTAGCTCACATTCTTTTATATCCTATACCTTTATGCGGGAGATTGGTAGACTACCTACTCGTAGACCGCAATGACTAACTGTCTCCTTACCGTCCGGTGATACATTGGATATCACTCAGGAGGTCAGAGGTTACCCGTTAGATTTTGGCAACATGATACTTATGGTTGACTTATTAGTGTTGGAGATGGTCGAGTTCGACATTATCCTTGGCATGGATTGGTTGTTTGCATATAATGCCACGGTTGATTGCCAGACGAGGGTGGTCACATTTCGACCACCGAACCAACCCTCGTGGGATTTCACTGGCATCAGGGACGATGGCATATTGATCATTTCGACGATTTAGGCTCAGAAGCTGCTATCACATGGCTGTCAGGGATTTCTTATGTCTATGATTAATACTGACGACAGTAGTAGTTCCTAACTCTCAGATGTTCTGGTGGTTTGTGAATATCCCGATGTATTTCCAGATGAGCTACCGAACTTGCCTCCCCGAAGGCAAGTGGAGTTTGCTATTGAGCTAATTTCGGGGACTGCGCCAACATCGAAAGCTCCATATCGTATGACACCGAAAGAGTTGGATGAGCTAAAGGTCCAACTCCAGGATTTATTGGATAGGGGATTCATTCGTCCTAGTGTTTCTCTGTGGGGTTCTCTGATACTATTCGTCAAGAAAAATGATGGTACTTTAAGGTTGTGCATCGATTACAGACAGCTGAATGCAGTGCCCATCAGAAATAAGTACCCCTTACCGCGGATTAAGGATTTGTTTGATTAGCTCAGAGGTACCTCAGTGTATTCTAAGATTGATCTGCGGTCTGGATATCATCAGCTGAGAGTCAAAGAATCTGATATTCAGAAGACAACTTTTCGTACCAGATACAGCCATTATGAGTTTTTGGTAATGCCATTTGGGCTTACCAATGCTCTAGTAGTATTTATGGATCTGATGAATCGCATCTTTCTGGAGTATCTAGATCAGTTCGTTTTCATTTTCATCGACGACATTTTGATCTACTCGAGCTCCGAGGAGGAGCATGCACAGCATCTTCGCATAGTCTTGGAGACTCTTCGACGACATCAGCTATATGCGAAGTTCAGCAAGTGTGCTTTCTGGCTATCTTCAGTCGGTTTTCTGGGACACGTAGTCTCTAGCAGAGGTATTTCAGTAGACCCTCAGAAGATTGAGGCTGTCACCAGCTAGGAGCAGCCGAAATCAGTTCAGGAGATCCGCAGTTTTCTAGGATTGGCTGGATATTACAGATGGTTCATCGAGGGTTTCTCGCATATCGCTATGCCATTGACACGTCTAACTAGGAAAGGCGTGAAGTTCACTTTGACAGAAGACTGCGAGACCAGCTTTCAGGAGCTGAAGTGGAGATTAGTGTCGGCACCAGTTTTGGTTTTGCCCACTGGAGAGGACGGATTCGTACTCTACACCGACACATCTCTACAGGGTTTGGGCGCTGTTCTGATGTAACATGGCAGGGTAGTCTCCTATGCTTCTCGGCAGTTGAAGGAGCATGAGAAGAACTACCCAGTTCATGATTTGGAGTTAGCTGCCATCATGTTTTACTGTAAAAATTTGGCGGCATCATCTGTACGGCATTATATTTGAGATTCTCACTAATTATAAGAGTCTCAAATATATTTTCACCCAAAAGGAACTTAATCTCCGATAGAGGAGATGGATGGAGTTCCTGAAGAATTATGATTGTACCATTAACTATCACCCAGGGAAAGATAATGTGGTTGCCGATGCGCTCAGCAGGAAGTCCAGAGGGACTTTGGCTTGCCACCGAGTTTAAGTCACAGACTTGGTTCAGGGTTTCTCTGAGTTGGGCCTTCAGGAGCAGGGACAGACAGAGCATGGTATTTTGGTTACCATGGTTGCTCAGTCGTCGATCAGGACGAGGATCCGAGAGGCCCAGGCCGGTGATCAACACTTACAGTTCATTAGCAGCCAGATAGCTTCCGGGCAGCAGATCGAGTTCACACCAGATGAGGAGGGTATTATATACTTTCGAGGTAGATTATGCATACCTCAGTCTCACCCGATCTTACAGGAGCTACTTCAGGAGGCTCATCGCTCTCGATTTACGATCCACCCAGGCGAAACCCGCATGTATCGAGATTTGAGAAGTTCCTACTGGTGGAACGGTATGAAGAAAGACATCGCAGAATTTGTAGCGAGATGTCTTGTCTGTCAGCAGGTGAAGGCCAAGCACTAGAGACCTGCAGGATTACTTCAGCGGATTCCTATTCCGTAGTGGAAATGGGAACACATTACCATGGACTTTGTGGTGGGTTTGCCGAGGACACGACGAGGCCATGACACGATTTGGATAATCGTTGATCGATTAACCAAATCCGTGCACTTCTTAGCGATCTGAAAGACTGATTCCCTGGATCGATTGACAGATCTGTATTGCCAGGAGATCATTAGATTACAGGATGTTCCTTTGAGTATTATTTCGGATAGAGACCCCCGGTTCACGTCTCGTTTTTGGCAGAGTCTGCAGCAGTCCTTGGGCACTCAGCTCCGTTTCAGTATAGCTTTCCATCCGCAAATAGATGGACAGTCAGAGCGGACTATTCAAACTCTAGAGGACTTGCTGAGGTCATATGTATTGGATCTTGGAGGCAGTTGGGAGGACCATTTGCCATTGGTAGAGTTCGCCTACAACAACAACTTTCATTCGGCTATCCAGATGGCACCGTTTGAAGCGTTGTATGGTAGACCTTGTCGGACACCCACACTCTAGGATGAGGTTGGGGAGGCCCAGCTGTTGGGACCTCATAGAGCTCAGCATGAGGAAGAGTTGGTCCGTACTATCAGACGGAGGATGTCAGAGGCGCAGGACCGCTTGAAGAGTTATGCTGATCAGAGATGCAGACCCCTGGAGTTCTCTACAGGCGACCATGTATTTCTATGAGTCTCACCTACGAAAGGGATGAAGAGATTTGGCCTCAGGGGTAAGCTAGCTCTGTGATACATTGGACCTTTCCAGATCTTGGAGAGAATTGGAGCAGTAGCTTATCGCCTGGCGCTACCACCGGCTCTGGCAGGCGTGCATGACGTATTTCATGTATCTATGCTGAGGAGATACATAGCAGACCCAGTTCATGTGTTGTCTGATATACCAGTTTCCCTTCAGCCTGACGCCGCCTATGAGGAGGTTCCGATACGGATTCTGGATCAGAAGGAGAGTCAGCTGCGGAACAAGACTATCCGGCTGGTTAAAGTCGGATGGCAGCATCATTCAGACGAGGAGGCTACTTAGGAGCTCGAGGATACGATTCGAGCTTGATACCCCCATTTTTTCACTTGAGGTATGTGGGTAATTTACTGTTCAACATTTATACTCTTTATCTGTTGTTAGTACTTGTTGATGGTAGATAATAAAATTTGGGAATCAAATTTTTATTAGTAGGGGAGAATGTAAAATACCAAAAAATGGCGAATAACCATAAGGGAAATTTTTGGAATTTTTAGATATTTTTCAGGATTTTTTCGGAGACCGTATGGACGACTTTATGGGGATAAATTGGACCCCGGGGAAAGCCTGTTTAGGCTACCCCATTTTAACGAGGAAATGTTTATTTTCTTTAAATCCTTTCCTTTTCTTTTATTTCCTTCCTTCGCTGTTTCTTCCTTGATCCGCGTCGCATGCCCGAGCCACACTCCGGTAGTTTCTTTTCTTTCCCAAACCGCCGCCGCCGCAGCGTCGATTCCGCTCCTCCCCTCGCCTACAAAACGGCCAGCCAAAGGAAGCTTCGAGGTCTTTCCTTCCTTCGATCCCTCTCCCTCACCCTATGCCATCACGGCGAATTTGCCCTAGCGACGCCCACTACCGCCAGCGACGCCAAGCGCCTCTGCACAACGCCGCCGCCGTACGGAAGTGCCGCAGGCCTCCCCTGTGCCCTAGCACAGTAGCCTCCCTTGCCCTCTCGCGTCGCCCCCGATTGCCACAGCCGACGCCACTTCTCTCCGACGGCGCTGCAAACCGCACAGCGTCTCTACCCTAGCCTCCAACCACGTTGTGCCCTAATTCTATTTCCTCGGCTCCGATCTATCATCCCCGCAAGAAAAACCATACCCTAGCAGCACTATTTCCTTCCTTATCTCCGACTATCGACGATCTTGGAGGTAAGTTTGGTTGGTATTAGGTTAATAGGAATTTGATTTTATACTATGGTTGAATCCCAAATCTGATCTGTGATCTCCACTCTTGACTTCACCTTTGATCCGAACAGTGTACTGGAATCCAGAAGAGAAGTGCTTGCTGTGGGGTGTCTCCTTGGTCCAGCAGTCGCGTTCTTGACTATGGATCAGTAGAGGAGGGTGTGAAGTGAGATCTTGTTCTCTGAATCGCGACGGTGAGTTGCTGATTGACTGCTATACCTTAAGGTGAGAATCTGTACAATGATGAATTTTAGGTTAGTTAAGTTTGGATTATTGATCTAATGGTGATTTGGGGATTAGTTGACTAACCCTAATTTACCATTAGTAGGCTGAGGTTTATGGTTTAGGGTTTTTCCCTAAATTATTTTTTTTAGGATTTTATTTAGCTATTCATTTGAGTTGTAGCTAAATAAAAATGAATATATTGGTGACACAGGACTTTGATGCGAGATGAGCATCTCGACGTCAGATTTGGACTGGATTGGACCTTTCTATTGGAGGCGGGTACCTTGACCTATCTATTTTGATACGTCTTGTTGATATGTTTAGTAGATTTTAACAAGTAGTAATAATTATGATTATATCTGTATCATCATGTCACTATTTATTTTCGATCATGTATTGTTTGTTACCTGTTTATTACCTTTATGTTATAGAGGTAGTGACATGCCATGCTCTATGATATACTGGACTGGTTAGATACCCTACTTTACATGTGTACCTAGATCATATTATTTGATCCACATATCTTGGTACACATTATATGGAGAGGGATAGGATTAGGATATTTCTCGGCTTAGTGACATGCACCATCTTGCATGATTGCATGCTGAGTGGTTGGCAGCTCCATTATTATTGAGCGCGTCGCCAGTTATATGGATCTGCACACACCACCACTCACGGCCTAGTGGTGTATCTGACAGGGTGTAGTGCTGGCTCTGTCAGTGCTCCGTTGGTCCACTCATGGGTAGCGCGGCGCAACGTGGTAGCACGTCAGGGGTCCCTCCACTGGATTGTCTCAGGGAGATGAGAGCATTGAGCTCCCCCACTTATGATTTGGGGTAGAAGGATAGGTGTACTCCGACAGCATCCCGTCCACTCGGTCACTCATCAGGAGCAGTGACGACAGAGTGCACGGTTGTCACAGCCCTACCCACTCGGTCTCACCATCGTGTGTGAGACGGCTGACTGGAGAGTTGGGGTGACCAAGACATGTTATTGGTATCATATGCATTATTTGCATTTATTGCTTGTGTTTATTGCACTTTATATGCTGCATAATGGATGGATGCATTGTTTGACATGCATACAGGATTTATGATACTTTGGGTCTGACGGCCTTGATATTCCTATACCCAGGTTCTAGTTAGTACAGTTGCTCCTTATATTACAGTTTTGCACTTTCTATATGTTATATCAGGAGACTGTACGCATAGTTATTGCTATTTGTTATAGTTTACTATGCATGTCAACTAGGTATTCGCTGAGTGTTGGACTCACACCCGGTATTACTCTTTTCAGGTTGAGGCTGTCCGGAGGAGTTCCAGTCGCTAGTCCCCCTCTAGGTTGCGAGGATTTCCACTTTGGATCCTTGCTTTGGTTTTTCTTATTATGTTAGACTATGTTTCAAACTTGTATCTGTTGGAATTTGGATTTTGTAAGATCCCTTGTTATCGATAAGTTTTCGTTTGGATGATATCGGTTTTGTGTTTTATGAGTGTAGTTGAGTAGGATATCGGTTTTGTGTTTTATGAGTGTAGTTGAGTAGGATTTTTGCAATGTTTTTCCTTATCTGTGCTTATGTTTAGTTTTCATTATAAAACTGCGTGGATGTTTGCTATATTTGTATTGTTATATATTATTATTGTTCCGACCGTGTTAGCCGATGTATATGTGGCCTTGAGGGCATTGTAGGAAATTTCATATTGTCACCCGTACTGGGGAGATGCTGCCGAAATTTTCTCTGGCAGGGACTACCTAGGGCGTGACAATATTTTTGGTATTAGACCCAGTTTTGCGAGTCAAACTGGTATTTTTGGATTTACATTATCCCCTGATGCGTCGGGTTCACATGTACCTCTGACGACCTTAATACCCCGTACCCGTCGTACCTACATTGTCCCCTGATACCCCGTACCCATCGTACCTACATTGTCCCCGTACCCATCGTTCTCTGGCAGGGACTCCTCCTTTGGGTTTCTCTGACAGGCCGGGCATCAGGCAAGAGATGTAGCTTATGCTCTACTACTTCAGGCTTGCCCCTGATAACTCGTCAGTAGACCAGGTGAAAACATCCCTATTGCGGGTCAAACACTAGATTAACTCTTCTTTAAGCTCAGGCAACAAGTCACCGGCTATGTGAGTGAGACTCTCTGGGTGATCAGGATATAATTGGACTTCTTCCCAAGGACTGGGTTCTTCCACTATGGGCAAAGGTTCTTCCTGAATAGCATGAACGACCCCATCCTGAGTCCTTTGCGCCTTGCGAGCCTCCACTTTGACCATGTCGATATAGCATCGCCGAGAAACCCGCTGCTCTCCTCTAACTTCCCCAACCTGCTCTTGTTGGGTTTTTCGGGCCACGAAAATCGCTTTTTCGCATCGCAGAAATCCCAAATCACCCTAGCCAACGGATCTCGTGCGAAGAATATAGAACAAAATTTACGAATACGAGTTTACAACTTAGATCTACTCCTAGATCTACATGAAGAAAGAATATACCCTTGATGCGAAGCCCTTCGCAATCCCGCTTGTCCTCGGTTCGCCGGATCTCGAAAGTGTCAAAGTAGACACTTCTCTATGTGTATCCACACAAGCAAGAGATGGAGAAACATCTCTAAGGATGTGCTAGCAACCTTAGAGATCAGTAGGGAGGAGAGGGAGAGCAAGAAGAAAACTCAAGAGGAAGAAGAAGATGGAGTTACAACCACTTGAATGAAAAAATCAATGTTTCTTTCACCTAAAAGTGGTCGGCCACTTCAAGGCATGTAACCCCCATGGAATATCAAGAGTCAAGTCTCTTGATCTCCTCCATGAGGTGGCATTTAGTCAAGTCAAACTTGACCAAATGAAGAAGCCTTGATGATGTGGCATTGGTCAAGTCAAAGTCAAGTCAAAACTTGACTCTTCATCTTCCTACTTAAGTCAAGTCAAACTTGACCACTTCTCTCCCTTGGTTGATCTAATCTAACCATTGGTTCAAGTCAATTTTTAATTTAATGAATCTCTATTCATTGAATTAAATTAATTAAATGAGTCTAAGTCCAAATTAGACTTACTTAACACATGAACCAAATTGAGTCCAACTCAATTAGCCTACTTTGGATTACTCTTAATCCAATTTGGTTCATCATATGAACGTAATCATTTAGGTTCATCTAATGAACCTAATCTCCATCTAATTGCCCTTAGTGTGTGACCCTATAGGTTCTTGTAACGTTGGCAATGCCCCTAAACCCATTTAGGAGCATAAGTAATGAGCGGTATCTAGCAACACATCATTACTACCCAAGTTACAAGAATGTTGAGATCCAACATCACCTTGTGACTACTAATTGTGACTCCTCACAAAATATGACAAATGTCCTTCTATCCTAGACATCTAGATTGATCAATGTGAGGCATAGACCGTGTTATCCTCTAATCAATCTAAATCTTGAACTCCAAGTAGACTCACTCAATCAAATGAGCTCAATATCCTATATTGACTCATTTGGGCATGGCCATGCACTTCGTGGTCTCACTCTATCAAGAATATTGATGTCGCTCCCGTCATATAGGAGGGATAGATCTCATCTACATCACTCACATCCCTCTGCATAATTTGTTACATACCCAGTAATCGCCTTTATAGTCCACCCAGTTACGGGTGACGTTTGACGAAACCAAAGTACATAACTCCTTATGTAGGGATCCATGGTGACTTCAGGTCTAAGGACTAGTAGTCATACTAATAGCCACATGAGAAAGTATATGACACTCATATAACGATCCATGATACTTTCTCATGGCAGGTCAGGTCATTCAGTATACATTCTCCAATGCATACCCATGTGTCAACTTGATATCTCTATATCCATGACTTGTGAGATCAAGTCATCGAGTTGACCTACATGCTAGTCTTATTGCATTAACATTGTCCCTGAATGTTAATACTCGACTAGGAATGATTAAGAGTAGTGTTCCCTATATCATCTCACTATCGGTTCAACTAACCGATTGATATAGGCAAGAACCGTCTACTCAAGGACGTTATTATACTTAGTTTATTTGGCACCAATACAAGTAAGTATAATAACCAAAAACCAAATGCCTTTATTTATATAGAATATGATACTACAAGTCCAAAATACAATCATCAAATGATTGGCTCTAGGGCTCTAGCTAACAATCTCCCACTAGCACTAGTGCCAATCAGTGTAGGCTCTAAGCCCCAATGACCTAGTGTGACCATCATGTTTCCTCTGTGCCAAAGCCTTGGTCAAGGGATCTGCGATGTTAGCCTCTATAGGTACTCTGCAAATCTTCACATCTCCTCTCTCGATGATCTCTCGAATGAGATGGAAGCGTCGTAGTATGTGTTTGGTCCGCTGGTGTGAGCAAGGTTCCTTCGCCTGTGCTATAGCTCCATTGTTGTCACAATAGAGCTCAATGGGGTCAGCAATGCTAGGAACCACCCCAAGTTCAGTGATGAACTTGCGAATCCAAACTGCCTCCTTTGCTGCCTCTGATGCAGCAATGTACTCGGCTTCTGTTGTAGAATCAGCTATTGTATCCTGTTTCGAACTCTTCCAGTTGACAACACCACCATTAATGCAAAATACGAACCCTGACTGCGATCTATAGTCATCCTGGTCGATCTGGAAGCTTGCATCACTGTAACCCTTTACAGCTAGCTCATCATCGCCTCTATATATCAAGAAATATTCTTTAGTCCTTCTTAAGTACTCACTACAAGAATTTTTGCATTCAACAACACCCAATAGACAACGCTTTTTAATAAAAACGTTGTCGTTCTTTGTTTTACAACGCTTTTAGTGAAAAGCGTTGTCTATGGTATTTATTTTTTACTAAAGACAACGGTTTTTAATGAAGTGTTGTCTTTAGTGTTGTTGTTTATGGTCAAAGACAACATTTTTTTAAAAAACGTTTTTTAAAGTGTTGTGTATGTTTCCCCTAAACTCACTTAAAATAAATTCGCAGCCCTCGCTTTGCTAAACTCTAAACCCTCAACGCGCGCGCGCCTTCTCCTCACCACTCCTCTCCACGAGTTCTCCTCTCCACTCCTCTCCACGAGTGCCTTCTCCTCTCCTTCTCCTCTCCACGAGTGCCTTCTCCTCTCCTTCTCCTCTCCACGCGCGCCTTCTCCTCTCCACTCCTCTCCACGAGCGCCTTCTCCTCTCCACGAGCGCCTTCTCCTCTCCTTGCCGCGTGATCTCCTCTGAACCCTAATCTCGACCCAAACTCCTCACGCAAAACTCCTCACGCCGGCCCAACTCCTCCAAGTCGAGATCCCTAATCTCGCATTTCCCCATCTCCTCAATCAAAGTCAGCTTACCCTTCCTAATCTTCTCACGGCTCCTCAACTCCTCTGAACCCTTCGATCTTAGTTCCTTCCTCGCAGAGCAGATTCGAGAGTAGGAGGAACGGAAGAAAGAAAGGTAAAATTTCTTCCATCCCTCTAGAATAAGATTTTGTTTATTTTTGATTATTTTCCGAACTAGCCATTTTGCCGGATTCATACTGCATCAATTTTCCCCCTCCCCTGATTGTATTTTCTCATGATTTAATCTGGAATTTTTAAACGTTTAGCTATAGACTTTGGCAGTAGGTATTAATCCTTAAAAATAGCATGAAGCATATAACATGCTATCCTTTTTTCTCAAATTCAGTGTGAAGCTGTTGGCCAAGTTGCAGATATTATTCACATTCCAGCCTTTCTTTGTCGTCAGGTATAATGTGCAGCTTGAAATTAATCAATCTCTAGTGTTATTCTACTATTATTTTTATTGTGTACCCTTAATGCGCAGAGAATATCTCTCATTTTTATTGTATCTAAAACTTGTGTTCTGCATTATCTCATCTTAATTCTGGGCAGTGACTTGTGCCTACTCAGTTTGTTGAATTTATATCAACTACTATTGTTATATTTATGTCACTTGCCTTCTAAGAGCTTAATGGCTTAAGTATGATTTAATACATCATGCACTATTGCATTGAGTTGCTTATGTTGATGTCCCTTTGAGGAAGTTGCAGATTCTCAAGTGCTAAAGAAACAAAGTTGCTTATTATAAGTTATAATTCAAGCATTTTCCTGGAATGGTTTCATTTTTCAACTAAAGGTTAACATGTTTCAATAGAGAATATGTTTTGGTGAATGCTCCAATATTATATGACTCTACAATTTATACCAAGGCAAAAGTACCTAACTACCTATACGTAGACTCTAACAAACATGTACATATGGATAATATAGATAACTAGGTTATCTCCCCAAGTGAGAAATTTGCTATTGGGATTGCATTTTGATGAGAAACCTGTATGGTCAAAAATTTTCAGGTAGAAATACAATTTTGATTAATTGTTTAAATATTTTGTTATAGTTTCACACTATTGTTTGTGTTAATATTTTTAGGTATTAGCTCATTGTTGATTGATTAGTTATAAAGAATGGACAAAGATTGGATGTCAAAGGATAGACTATCACGTGAATATGAGAATGGAGTTGAGTCTTTCTTGCAATTTGCAATGGAAAACACTAATGATCCGAATATGGGAATATCTTGCCCATGTGCAAAATGTGGCAATCTAAAGAAGAAAAATATACAAACTATCAGGGCACATCTGTATTGTAACGGTATAGATATGACATATCATACATGGATATGGCACGGCGAAAGATCTACGATAGGGATTTCACAAAATGAAAGTGACCAAGTAGGGCCAAATGAATATGTTCGTGAGGAACCAATAAATATGGTTCATGATGCATATGATAGTTATGCTGAGAATCCAACCCAATTCAATAAGCTTCTTGAAGATGCCGAGACACCTTTATATCCGGGATGCACTAAATTTACAAGGTTATCTGCAATTGTGAAATTATTCAACTTGAAGGCCAAATATAGTTGGAGTGATAAAAGTTTCACTGACCTACTCAGTTTGTTAGGAGAAATACTTCCAGATGACAATAAATTGCCTTTATCTCTGTATGATGCAAAGAAAAGCTTATCTGCATTAGGGATGGATTATGTAAAAATTCACGCTTGTCCTAATGATTGTATCTTATACCGGAAGGAGTATGAGGATTTAACTAATTGCCCTACTTGCGGGATGTCAAGGTGGAAGTTGGGAAAAAAAAATATGATAAATGAAGGAATTCCTGCCAAGGTTTTGTGGTACTTTCCCCCTATTCCAAGATTTCAAAGAATGTTTCGGAATAAAGAGATATCTAAGGAGTTGACTTGGCATGCCGAAAAAAGACTTTGTGATGGATATTTACGCCATCCAGCTGATACACCTTCTTGGAAAATAGTTGATCGCAAATGGCCAGATTTTGGTATTGAGGCAAGAAATCTCAGATTGGCTATATCAGCTGATGGGATGAATCCTCATGGTTTAATGAGTTCTGCATATAGTTGTTGGCCAGTTTTAATGATTACTTATAATCTTCCTCCATGGTTGTGTATGAAGAGAAAATTTATGATGCTCACATTGTTAATTTCTGGTCCCAAACAGCCGGGAAATGATATTGATGTTTACTTAGCACCTCTAATTGATGACTTAAAATGCTTATGGGATATAGGTGTCGAAGCATATGATGCATATCGCCAAGAAACTTTTATGCTTAGGGCTATCTTATTATGGACGATCAATGATTTTCCTGCATATGGGAACATGTCAGGATGCATTGTGAAAGGATATCATGCATGTCCTATTTGTGGTGAAGATACCTATTCAACAAGGTTGAAGCATAGTAGGAAAATGTCTTATACAGGTCATAGAAGGTTTCTACCTGCAACTCATCCTTATCGAAGGCAACGGAAGGCATTTAATGGGAACCAAGAATTTAACCCTGCTCCAAAACCATTAAGTGGCGATGAAGTTTTTGAAAGAGTTGAAAGAATTAATTGTCATTGGGGAAAAATGAGTAGAAAGTCTCAGTCGAATGATGATGTAAAATCATGCTGGAAAAAATCAATTTTCTTTGAACTTCAGTATTGGAAACATCTATACATTCGACATGTTCTTGATGTGATGCACATTGAAAAGAATATTTGTGAAAGTCTTATCGAAACGTTACTTGATATTCCAGGAAAAACAAAGGATGGAGTAGCAGCGAGATTAGACCTTTTGGAAATGAATGTCAGGACAGATTTGGCACCAAGGATGGGGGAGAAGAAAACATTTTTGCCAGCAGCCTGTTATACACTTAGTAAGGATGAGAAAAGGAAAATTTTGAATTCTTTGTTTGGAATACAACTTCCATCATGTTACTCATCTAATGTTAAAAACCTCGTGTCGTTGAAGGACTTAAAACTTATTGGCCTTAAGTCACACGACTACCACGCTTTAATGCAACAATTGCTTCCTGTGGCGATACGTGGTGTTTTGCCCAAACATGTTAGAGACACTATCACTCGCTTGTGTTTCTTCTTCAATGTGTTATGTAATAAAGTGATAGATGTTTCAAGGATGGATGATATGCAAAGAGAGATTGTGACAATATTGTGTTTACTTGAAAAGTATTTTCCCCCTTCATTTTTTGATATAATGATTCATTTAACTGCTCATCTTGTACGAGAGGTGAAATTATGTGGACCAGTTTGGTATAGGTACATGTACCCATTTGAAAAATACATGAAGATTTTGAAAGGTTATGTGAAAAATCGTAATCGACTTGAAGGGTGTATAGCTGAATCTTATATTGTTGAAGAGGCGTTGAATTTTGCTCGGACTATCTGTCTAGTGTGCACACAATTGGGATCCCATCAAGTCATCGACAAATAGAACTTACTAAGCCTTTATCGGGTGCAGTAGTCTACTCCACTACTCACGATGAGTTGACGAAAGCAGATCGTTATGTATTGGCAGATGATGCTGAGATTGATCTCTATATCGAGTAATGTATCTAACTTATTAATATTTTAATGTGGTTAGCTTACATTCTGTTGGTTTATTTATACCAGATAATTTGATTAGGGAACACATGACGTATTTGAATGCAAGATTTCCTCAAGGCTAAGTCCAAGAAGTGGTTACAAGATGAGCATAATCGAACGTTTATTACTTGGTTGCGTGATCGTGTAAGTTTCTTTAGTATTACATATTGGCATACATTCATTTTCATATTTATGCATAATTAACAATTTATCACATAAAAAATATAAGTTGCTTGTGTAGTTGACCATTCCACTCATCAAGTATCAGAAAGATTGAAGTGGATAGCGCACGGACCTAACAAGCAAGTCTTAAAGTACTCTAATTATTTGATTGATGGGGTTACTTATGCTACAAAAGAGTGATGATATACGAGTTGTACAAAACTCTGGAGTCAGCTTACTCGCAAAGACAATGCAAGTTGCTAGTGCAAAGGATAAAAAACCTATTGTGTCAGATATGATTTTTTATGGAGTTATAGAAGAAATATGGGTAGTTGATTACCACAAATTTCAAATTCCAATGTTCAAATGTAATTGGGTGGAGCATAATAATGGCATTAAAGTAGATGATCTTGGTTTCACATTGGTAAACCTCAATAGACTTGGATTCAAATCTGACGCTTTTATCCTGGCAAGCCAAGCAAAGCAAGTATTTTACATTGAAGATCCTGAAGATCCTTTATGGAGTGTTGTACTTGCAACACCAAATAGAGACTACTTTGAATACCTAAAGGGCGAAGAGTTAGAGGACACTGCTATCCACTATCAATGTTTTAGTAGGGGGTTACCATCAATGGATATTGACGGAGAAGATGATAATGAACCACCATGTATTCGTGAAGACTGTGATGGAAGTTGGATTGACAATATTTAATTGCTGAATTTTTGCTTTTGAATATAAGTGTGTAAACAATTTACCTATGAGGATGAATTTGTGGACAATATTAATATGTTATATTCCTCACTTTAATTCGAATCAGATATGTTGTGATGTTGCTGCAAGTTTATGCTTTTATCTTTTATTTTTTTTCATACTGTTGTGAATTTGTTGGTGTAAATATATCATCTTGCTGTGAGTTTATGCATGTTTCTAACTAAACTTATGTTGATCAGTCTAAGTTGTTACAGATCAATGGATTCTACTAGAAAGAGTAAGAGAATAGGGCAACTTGCAAAGTTGGACAAGGGTAAAGAAGTCATTACAGCTGCCCGTGAAGAGAGTTGCGAGGGTGATAAAGTGTTGGATTCCAAAGACACTATCTCCTCAAGAACTTCTAGAGGTCGCACATAGTTGGATAAGATTATAAAGCAAAGAATGCAAGGTATTAGAAATGAGGTGTCATTCAATAATTTTGGACAACCGATAGGACCAGCTGCTGTAGCCATGCAAAGTTACATTGGTGTCTTGGCTCGGCAAAAGGTTAATATTAAATACAAGACATGGAAGCAAGTCCCAATTGCTGTCAAAGAATTAATATGGGAATCAGTCAATGTAAGCAAGTTAGCATGTTTTAACAATTATAATATTTCACTACTAATGATAGATATATTTTATGTTTGTCTTAATTAATCTTATTAATGTTTTCCACTTATTTGATGTACAGTTGATTTATAATGTTGACTCAAAGTGGAAAAAGGGATGTTTGAGGTCTGCAAACAGTAAGTGGAGGCAATACAAGACCCATCTCACCCAAAAATTTATTTTAAGCAGGCGTGACAAACTTGAGGAGTTGAATGAGCCACCTGTTGGCTTTGAAATTACAAGAGAAGATTGGCGTGCGTTTGTCATTAGCCGCATTTATGAAGATTTCATTATAAGATTCTAAATTTTTTCTTTTGAAACTATTCGATCATAATTCATTATGTATTATTCAAATTTGATATGTCGCCTGTTTGAAATAACTAGAAACTCAGTGATCAACAAAAAGAGCGAAGGAAAAAAAATAGATATCCTCATCGACTCTCACGCAAAGGGTATGCACGCTTTGCTGAAGAAATTGTAAGTATTTTTAAAATATATTTCCTCTAAGAACCCTCTAATTGATTCACATTAAATTATTTCACATTTGTTATTTGATTTTTCTTTGTTGTAGGGGACTGAATTATGTGATGATAATGACATCAATAGAGCTATTATGTGGAAGAAAGGACGCGCCAACAAAGGAGGAGAGTTTGAAGGTGAAGATTTGGTGGACACAGTACACAAGATTGTAAGTAAATTTTCATGTTCTTCTGATAATGACTTCAATATATCTTCTAGTTTTCGAGAGTAAAGTTGCATGCATGCATACCCTTTGCGTGAGGAAGCCAAGGCAAGCAGTACTAGAGCATGTATTGAGGAAGTAAATGGTGAATGAATGCATTGAGAGCTTAGAGGTGACGGGTTTATATAGAACAGATGTGGATTTACTAGGTATCTAGGTTTGAAATGTTCTTACTTGGAGAAGAGATCAAGTCGAAAAGTCTATTACATGCAGTGGTTTCCTTTTGCTGCAATCAATTAATGGTGAATGCATTGAGAACTTAGAGGTGATAGCTAGAGTTTCTATAGAACAGATGCAGATAAATCAACCAGGTTTGAAACGTTCTTGGCAGTAAGCAATTTGTAAGCTTCAGTAACCCAAGGGCCAGTAAAGTTGTTCCCCAGACCACTGCTCTGAAGCTTCTATTATGTTTTCCCACTTGATTGGTGACAAATAAAGCTCCTTGTCTCCTTGAGCATTCTCTTTGTGTTGTTTTAGTTTGAATTAAAGCATAAGATTCATGAATCGGAACTTGAGAGGTTGGGAACAACTTTACTTTTGATTATTCTTTCCTGCAACTCCAGACAATTAGCTTCAATTATGTGGTGGTCCTCTCTTTATGGGTTTGTGTAGTGAAAATTTATTAAAATTTTGTCATTTTATTAAACTTGTAGTCAATTGCTCAATCAAATATGTGCCTTTTTTAGAACTGTGCAGAAGTAAATATATGATTGAATGCCAAAAAAGGAAAAAATATTTCAAAGTCAACTTCATATTTGTTCAATATGACTTACTAAGCACTTGACTTGAGCTATCACGGGAAGAACCGGCCTGGACATCAGTATTTTTTAAACCAATATTGCATATCCTTGGTAATTATCCTTGGTAAAGTACTGATAATTCTTTTTAATGTTGCATTACAGGATGAATATATACAGCAAAAGAGGGAGGGTAAGATGCAATGCGAAGTAGCAAAAGAGGATATTCTTACCAAGGCACTTGAAACTCAGGAATATTCTGGGCGTGTCCGGGGTATCGGAGGTCATATCAACCCAACAATCTATTTCAATGTTGGTAGAACAAGGAAGAAATATGATGTTACCCTAGATATAATCGCTGAGCATAAAAGGGAGCTGAAGGAGGCGAAGATGCAAATTTTAGAACAAGATGTACGCATCCAAAAACTTGAAGCATTAATGCATAAAAGGGGTGCATGGGACAATTCAATTGATGACAAAGGCAGTTGCTCGGTGAAGTTTCATCAGAAGAATATTGAAGAAGATGACGTACAGATTGTGGGTAAAGACGAAGTTTTACAAGTAAAATACAAGTTATAGTGATATTCATTATTATTATAGCATTATAAACTAAATATAATCAACATGTTTTTTTTTTAATATTTTAGTGTCAATCAGTTGCATTGACATTGGAATCTTGCTCAAATATTGCATATGGTACAATTGTTTGTTTCAATGGCATGGAAAAAATGCTTCATGGTATTCCATTTCCCAAGAATTGCATTCGAGTCTCCATTGATCAAGCAGTGGACAAATCCGCTCCTTTGCCATATCCAATTCCAAGTGAATGTGAAGTAATTGGTGATGCCATAGGAACTGTTGTGGCTTGGCCTGAACAGCAGATTGTGAAGCAAGATGAGGTATATGAGATATTATATTTCTAATTATATTGTCACTTTATTATTATATTTCTAATTATATTGCCACTTTATTATTATTCAACCTAGCTATCTAACTTGTTTATATTTGAAATTATTAGAAGCCTAGAAGGAAGAAGTTTGAACGAAAAAAATCAAAACCTACTTTGTCAACAAGTGTCCCAAGAGCATTACATATGTTATATTGTTACAGTAAGCATGCTCTAGATGGAGGAAAATGTATATCAATGTGCTTAGATAATGAAGTGTTTGATGAAGATTGTGAACTTTTTCTTGACCTTGAGGACATCAATTCTTTGTATCATTTGGAGTCAATTTCAGGAAATTTGATCGTTGCCTACATATGGTAAGTAAGTTTATTTAAGCAATTTCAGCAACTTTTTCATCACATGTTTGCTTCCCAATTTTAACAACTTATTATGGTTTATTGTTACAATTTCACCAACTTATTATGAGTACGTGATCATTATTTTTTAATCCACATGATTGTTTTGTATCTAAATTTTATTATTTAGTATCTAAATATTATTTTCTCAGTTGCAACTGCATTGCTTTACTTATGCTGGGAAATTACTGCATTGCTTTATGTTTGCTGGGAAATTCTAATATCTAGCAAGACAGAAAATCCCTGATTTGAACTGCAAGAAGTTTACTAATATTGTTGTGTGAACAAGTTTACTCTTGAAAAATTCAACTTCTAGTAATTTTCTCATACCATGTTATTCTCATTAAGTTAATAGTTCATCATTTCTATTGAGAGGTTTACTAATATCAATTGATGTGGTACACTTTACATAAATATAGCTCATTCATTTTCAACCGGCCCTTAATGTTTGCCTTCTGCCATTTGTTCTTCTAGACAGGAAGTACTTTGCTCATATCTTTTTTCTTGTATATTTTTAAGTATCTTAAATGTGCTTGTCCTCAAGAAATAAAAGAATTTGCATGTATACATTTCTGGTATGTTTAATATGCAAGACTGTTCATAGTAAGTTCTCATGTATGGATGTTACTATCATCAGCCATAACTTAGTGTTATGAGTGATCATTATTTTTTCCAACTTATTATGAGTGTTTTGTATCTAAATTTTATTATTTAGTATCTAAATATTTTTTTCTTTGCAATGATAGGTGTCTGTATAAAAAGATGGTGAAAGATACCAAGACAAAGAAATTCAGATTTATGAATCCTCACAAACTCCCATATCTGGCAAAAACGGCACAAGACAAATCAGTTAAGCTTGAAACCCTGAATCAAAGGGCAACTCTTTTAGCAGATAAGCTGACAAGTGCATCAACAGATCAACTAGTGTTAGTGCCATGTAATGTCGGGTAAGCAAGAAGTAAAACATCACTTTCAATTGCTTCCTTTCGATAATTTATTCAATTTTATGATCTAATCCTATGTATTTGCCTAGTTTCCATTGGAATCTTAGTGTTATTGAACCTTACAAGGATGCTATTTACCTGCTGGATTCCCTAAGTTGCCGCATTCGCGATGATGATTCAAAATACGTAATGGAAATGTGAGTTCAGATTTCTTTTAGTAAATATTTATTATAATAAAAATCTTATTTAACAAATATTCTTAACGTATGAAGGGCCTTAAAATTGTTTAAGTCAACCAAGGAAGGAAAGGTAGGAAAAATGTTAAGTGGGAAGTAGTTAAGGTATGTGTACTTTTGTTTAACATATATTGTAATGTGTATAATTTTCATTAACAATTTGACTCTAATTACTATATATAGGCTCCTCAACAACCGGATGCGAAACAATGTGATTTTTTTGTGATGCGATTTATGAGAGAAATTATTGAAGAAGTTGAGACTATTGTGAGAGATTCGCTGCAATCAATAGTAACATTATTTAGCTTATCTCAAATTATTTGACATAAACTATTTAAAATTGCAAAGTGATCAGTGTTGATTATTTTTCCATTAACATAAATTGTGTATGCTCACAGTTCACAAAAATAGGGTACTCTCGTGAACAAATTGATGAGGTTCGGTCCGAGTTGGTGGAGTGCATACAAGATCATATTTATGAATAGGTATGGTATGATAGTTGCCATAATTCTATTTAGATTTAAGTTCATGGAATGGTGGTTTTTTGGTGGAATCATAGTTAATGCCAATTTTTTGATGCAGGCATAGTTACCAGATCGACCTTGAGCAATTGACCCCAAAGAAAAGTTGTCACTGAAGTTTAAAAACTTGTGAAAATTTTTAGTGAATGATGATGTTTTGTGAATGATGATGTTTTGGAAAAATTGTCACTTAGGTGAAAGGATGTTTTCTGGATTAATATGCAAGTACAAAGCACTGTATTATATGTTATTCTATAAAGTTCTGTCCGTGTAAATTATCTAGTTTCTTTATCTAGCTTTTGTTCCACTATTGGGTTTGTTTTTCTAATAATTACTCGTGCAGCAAAATACTGAGCAAGAAGCTGTAGATCTTATAATCAGGTAAAGTAGAAAAAGTTAACTACTTCATTATGCTTTCATCTTAGTATTTGTATATTTGATTTGTCTTCTTTGAACCAGCTTCAAGTCAAAAAGCCAGATCCTCTAGATAGCTGTTAAAAATAAGGTATTATTTGGTTTGTCAATGATCTTAATATTTGGTAATATTTGGTCTTTGATGCTCACGACAGAGTTCCAACGCTGCATGATTACCTTGTTCAAGCAGATTGCTCGCTGCCTCAGTAGCTCGCATTTTCAGGTTTGTTTCATCATTGATATTCCTTCTTTTTAGTGTTCTATATTAAAAGGAAATACTAACTGTCGATGAGATTGTTATCCTCTTGCTTGAACATGAACCAAAGTATATAAATTTGACCTTTTGATCTGAAAGTATAAAAAAAAGTTAATTGGATACTAGTTTTTTATTTTTTTTTGCAGTTGCATTTGTTGTATTTTCATATGTTTCTCAGTGAACTTCTAAACAATTCTTTTTTCATTAATTTATTAAGGCTTATTATAAGTTTCAGTTTGATGGTGCAAATTGTTTTCTTTTGTAATCCATCTGTTTCTTCTTTGGTTTAGGAAAGTTGAAGTGAATCCCTTGATAGTTGTTTCATAGGTTTGTTCCATTATTTTCCAAGACGCACTGGAATCACTATCAATAGCCCTCAAGGACTGTTTACAACCTTGCAATCAAATTAATTGGACTTATAATCTAATGTATGGTCATCTGGAGCATGAATATTGGAGGATTCATGAATGACTCTTCGGATGATGAATGTATGTCATTTAATATTGGTTCATGTATTTATTTAGATACATCTTGAGTATTCCCTATAAATACCCTATGTATTTAACAATTCAAAGATGAAGAAAATCAAGTAGTTGAACACTAACACTTGGACGCCAACATTTTTGAGTTGGCGCCTAGATTTGACCATCTAATAGACACGGCTAAAGGATCAACTTCTATGAACACCCTTAATAACTTATACAGATATTTGTGAACAATTAGGTTGGTGGCTATCATTTATCCTCCCTTTTTGTTGTTTTTTCCATGTACCCAATGCAATTTTCATTTCAAAGGTTCCAAGCTGATGAACAAGGATGGGTGGACACAATCAAGTCAGTGCGATTTGGAGGAGCTGTCAGGATTAGTACCATGGATTGGCTTGGGCAATCTCAATATTTGCGTCAAACTGTCTTCTGGCCTTCCCTATCATCTGCAGTATCTGAGGTATACTATGCACATTTACCGTGAATTTTCCTTATTGAGCTTGGGCTAGTGATGATTACGAATGTATTTTATTTCAAGAACCGTATAAGCAAGTGTTCGTGCATCTAGTTTTATAACAATGCACTTCGTATCTTTGATCTAAAAAGCTTCTGAAACAAGTCATCTTCTCCAAGCATGCCCTGGTCAACATGCTAGTCACCTACTGGAGTCATTTCCTCGATGGCACGGATGAATACCTGAAATCCATCCTCTACTCCACCATTCTTTGCCACTCCTCAAGCCGAAACAACTGCAAAGGTAGGGTCAACATCAAGTATTACATTGTGCACAGCTACAAGAAGACCGGGGCCGCAAAATCCAATAAAGACAGGTCAAACATCAAGTAGCATTTTGTAACTTATTCCTCTTAGGTTATATGCTTGGTTAATATATATGCTTAGAACTTGTAAAGACAGGTCAAACATTAATATGCTTGGTTAATATATCCATCTACAAGACTCCCGCTTTTTCCTCTAAATATGATTTTCATTTAGCACAGAACTAATGCCAATTTTTTATTTTGATGCGGTGTTTAAAGAGCTTGAGTAGAAGTTGGCCCTAAAGAAAACTTGTCATTACTATATAAACACACTTACGGTATGAATTACATGTATATATAACATTGACATATTATTTAGTACGAGATTTACATGTATGAAAGTTTTCATACAAAATTTCTTGATTGCCTACAACCCAGGTGTGCTGATGACAAGTTGAAGAAGATGGCTCTAAGAGTGATAGCTGAAAGCCTTTCAGAAGAAGAGATTGCTGGACTTAAAGAAGCAATTCCATGCGATGGACACCAACAACAGCGGTTAGTCAATGATGAGGTTTTGTAAAACTTGTGTGTTTGAAAAATTATTGTCATGAAGTTAAGGATAACTTGTATGATACAAATTTAATTTGTGGATCAATATGTATACATTTTGTTTGTATAATATAAAGTTTTATTTATTTGTTAAATAGTCTTATTATAAAAATGATTGTGGTTGTGGATATTCAATTATATGTAAATTTTGAGTATTTTTTATAATTTTTGCTATTTAATTAAGAAAAACACTATATTTTATAAATTTTAAAAGACAACGTTTTTAAGTAATAAAAGACAACGCTTAAAAAACAATGTCTTTGAGACCAACCACAACGCTTTTAAAGCGTTGTCTTTGATATGTGCATTTTTACAACAGCATCTTTAACAACGCTTTTTAAGAACGAATAGACAACGCTTAAAAAGCGTTGTCTTTGTGACCAACCACAACGCTTTTAAAGCGTTGTCTTTGATATGTGCATTTTTACAACAGCATCTATAACAACGCTTTTTAAGAACGAAAAGACAACGCTTAAAAAGCGTTGTCTTTTTGACCAACCACAACGCTTTTAAAGCGTTGTCTTTGATATGACTTTCTACAACACCATCTACAACATCACTTTTTAAGTACATACGACAACGCCAAAAAAGCGTTGTTGTTTAGCTTTTTTCTTGTAGTGACTTAAGAATATTCTTGACCGCTATCCAGTGACTTTCACCTGGATCTGACTGGTATCTGCTCGTCATGCTCAAAGCATACGAGACATCAGGTCGAGTACATAGCATAACGTACATGATCGATCTTATGGCTGAGGCATAAGGGATTTGATCCATGCGGTCTCTCTTCTCTCTAGAAGAGGGACCTTGAGTCTTCGAAAGACTCACGCCATGTGACATCGGCAGAAATCCCTTCTTAGAGTTCTGCATGGCAAACCGTAGGAGTACCTTGTCAATGTATGTACTCTGACTTAGGTCAAGCAATCTCTTAGATCTATCTCTATAGATCTGTATCCCTAGAATGTGGGATGCCTCACCTAAGTCCTTCATTGAGAAGCAACTCCCTAGCCAGGTCTTGATAGACTGAAGCATAGGGATGTCCTTCCTAATGAGTAGTATGTCATCCACATACAATATGAGGAAGACAACTATATCCCCTAGAACCTTCTTGTAGACACAAGGCTCATCTTCGTTCTTGATGAAACCAAACTGTTTGATTGCATCATCGAATCGAAGATTCCAGCTCCGAGAAGCTTGCTTTAGTCCATAAATGGACCTATGCAGCTCGCATACTCTGCTAGTATGCTGTGGATCTACAAAACCCTCAGGTTGTGTCATGTACACATCCTCGAGCAGGTTTCCATTCAGAAACACGGTTTTGACATCCATCTGCCATATCTTATAGTCATGGTAGGCTGCAATAGCAAGCATGATCCGAATGGACTTAAACATCGCTACTGGAGAAAAGGTTTCATCATAGTCAATACCATGAATCTGCTTGAAACCTTTAGCTACCAAGCGACCCACTTATAGATAAGTCCATCCATGTCAGTCTTTCTCTTAAAGACCCACTTACACCCAATGGGTTTTACCCCTTCAGGTGGATCAACCAAAGTCCATACTTGGTTGGTGTACATGGATTCCATTTCGGATCTCATGGCTTCTAGCCATTTCTCGGAATCTGGACTCATCACAGCTTCCTGATAGGTGGTAAGCTCATCCTCTATGAGCATAACGTCATCATGGTCAGACAAGAGAAATGAGTATCTCTCAGGCTGACGACGTACCCTATCAGACCTGCGAAGAGATATGTCTACTTGAACTGGTTGTTGTTCCTCAACTCTTTATAGAACAACATCATCCACAACACTTTGTGGTTCCAGTTCAACTTCCATCGAGGCATCAGTGCTATTGTTCACATCTTGAACTTCTTCAAGATCGAACGCGCTCCCACTAGTCTTTCTAGAAATAAAGTCCCTTTCTAGAAAGACCCCAGTCTTTGCCACAACTACCTTGTGCTGACTGGGAATGTAGAAGTAATATCCCTTAGTTTCCTTGGGATATCCAATAAAGTAGCACTTGTCAGATTTGGGTCCTAACTTGTCTGAGACTTGAAGTCGAACGTAAGCCTCACAACCCCAAATCCTCATGAAAGACACCTGGGCATCTCTCCCAGTCCATATTCTATATAGTGTCTTTATCACGGCCTTGGATGGAACTCGGTTGAGTATAAAAGCTGTCGTGTCTAGAGCATAGCCCCAAAGGTATGTCGAAAGATCTGTGTGACTCATCATAGATCGTACCATATCTAATAGGGTACGATTCCTCCTTTCGGATACACCATTCCACTGTGGTGTTCCAGGAGGAGTGAGTTGGGATAGAATCCCACACTCAGCTAGATAGTCACGGAACTCATGGCTAAGGTATTCTCCACCTCGATCGGATCGAAGTATCTTAATACTCTTGCCAAGCTGGTTCTGTACTTCATTCTTGAATTCTTTGAACTTTTCAAAGGATTCAGACTTATGTGTCATCAAGTACACATAACCATATCTACTGAAGTCATCAGTAAATGTGATGAAGTACCTATAACCGCCTCTAGCAGCGACATTGAAAGGGCCACATACATCACTATGTATGAGTCCTAACAAATCAGTCGCTCTTTCGCTGTGCCCACTAAAGGGAGTCTTGGTCATCTTGCCTCGTAGGCATGACTCACATATCTCATATGATTCTAAATCAAATGAGTCCAGCAAACCATCCTTATGGAGCTGGGATAAGCGCTTGTCATTTATATGACCTAAGCGACAGTACCAGAGGTAGGTTTGGTTCATGTCATTTGACTTGAACCTCTTGGTATTTATGTTATAGATAGGGCTCTCAAGGTCTAGAATATAGAGTCCATTTATCAGAGGTGCACTACAATAGAACATATCGTTTAAATAGACGGAACAACATTTGTTCTTTATTATAAACGAAAATCCTTTCTTGTCCAAACAAGAAACTGAAATTATGTTCTTAGTCAAGGCAGGCACATAACAACAATCATCTAATTCTAGTACAAGCCCAGAGGGCAGAGATAGATGGTAAGTTCCTACAGCAATAGCAGCAACCCGTGCTCCATTGCCTACTCGTAGGTCTATCTCACCCTTCGTCAATGCCTTGCTATTTCTCAGCGCTTGTACATTAGTACAAATGTGCGAAGCACATCCGGTATCTAATACCCATGATGAAGAAATAGAGAGGTTGACTTCTATAACATGTATACCTGAAGTAGAAATCTTATTTCTCTTCTTCTTAAGATCTTCCAAGTATTCTTTGGAGTTCCTCTTCCAGTGCCTTGCTTGTCCTTGATATAGGTGACAAAGATGTTCAACCATATCGTAAGTGCCCATCAACTCATGTTGCTTCTGAAGCTCAGAGTTCATGGTCACGAGCATAAGACAGGACACATCTAATGCGTCATCTTGATGCTTCTTGTAAGCATCTTCGTCAGCTCGCCGAGCATCTGAATGCTTCCCGCACCATCACGTTCTTGGGTGAGAACTATTCTCGGGTTCCTGTACCAAGAAATTTGCTCCGTTGAGCTTGTCCTTCTCGAGGACAGATCGCAGGGAGAAGGTGTTCGTATTCGACGTCATGGTAATCTACAACAGAAATAAAAACAGAAATAAATATCATATTCTTAATCATTTAATTAGGCCTTTAACTAAATGATGCTCTCACTAAATTCTATAATTCATGTGGGACAAGATCCACATCATACTAACCCTTGAGTTAGCTTTGGCTAATACGCCCAAGACTTAGTATGATCGGTAGGTAACGATTACCAATTACATTTCTATGCAACTCTTGTTTATAGAATCAAAATCCGCATTTATATTAAAACTCGAGTTAGCTTTGGCTAATACGCCCGAGAGTTAATATATATGTGATTTTGACCTAACTTTCCAACCGTTGGAAGAATGCCTATAGTTATACTCGATCCAACCGAGTTAACTAGGAATACTCAATCTAATTGAGTTGTACTCACCCATGCGTTGATAGGCGGGACCAAGATTGTCCCTCCGTACCCTACCAAGATAGTATGTGTTGCTCTGCTTTGGCAGATTCAACAACTACATGCGATCGAGGTAGTGGTAGGTATCACGGCATGGTAGGCATTACGAGTTGACGTGATTTAGATCTAATCTAAATGATGATGTGTATCATATACTCGATAGATATAATCTAATCGAAGGGTGCATCATGTGCACGACTTAGATATAATCTAATCGTTAGACACTAATTAATTACTTAATTAACTAGCATGCATCACATACACACAAAAGCAATTAATTAAATTAATTTGTGATTTAGTCATGGCCCTACTACGATCTTCTCAAGCCAATGAGAAGATCGGATGGTCAACCTAAGGTCAACAGCTTCTCAAGCTCCTTTCGTTGACCACCTCGTGTTGCTCGTGCCCTCCTCGTAACTCCGTCTCGTGTGGACCTTCCACCGCTTCAAAATTTACATTACAATTTTGAAACTCGAGTTACATTCGAGTCTAAATCTAATTTACAACCAGAATATAAGAGAAAGGCACGACACGCAGGTCGTGAAAAAAAAAAAATACAGCACACGCATCACAAATAACGGCGCGCAGGCCATAATATGAATTACAACACAATTCCAATCTTATTGGGTCTTTTTGGGCCATGAATATCACAAAATTAATATATAATTCTAAATTATATATTTTTTTCATAATTTTCTGTAATTTTCATAATTTTTATAATTTTATGAGTAAATTTTTCCCGGCGATCCCGTTTAGCGTTTTCGGGCGCAATCGCGGAACGAATCCCCTTGCGGGGCCAGGGGCAGCGCCCCTACCCACGATCTAACCATCGCGAGGGTTCCTTTGCGATCTAACAGCGCCTAAGCCCGCTGTCCCAAAAAAATTTTGGGGCGAAACATTGCCGTTTCAGAAAATTCTTCTCGGTAGTCGAAACCTACAAGTGTCTAAACACTTGTGCTTCGCTTCTATGAGAAAAATACCTATTAAAACTATAAAAACATGAATTTACAGAAATTTTACAAATCTATATTTTTCATAAAAATATGAATCTAAACTCGTACTCGCTTCGCACGTGGCTCTGATACCACTGTTGGGTTTTTCGGGCCACGAAAACCGCTTTTTCGCGTCGCGGAAACCCCGAATCACCCTAGCCAACGGATCTCGTGCGAAGAATATAGAACAAAATTTACGAATATGAGTTTACAACTTAGATCTACTCCTAGATCTACATGAAGAAAGAATATACCCTTGATGCGAAGCCCTTCGCAATCTCGCTTGTCCTCGGTTCGCCGGATCTCGAAAGTGTCAAAGTAGACACTTCTCTATGTGTATCCACACAAGCAAGAGATGGAAAAACATCTCTAAGGATGTGCTAGCAACCTTATAGATCAGTAGGGAGGAGAGGGAGAGCAAGAAGAAAAACTCAAGAGGAAGAAGAAGATGGAGTTACAACCACTTGAATGAAAAAATCTATGTTTCTTTCACCTAAAAGTGGCCGGCCACTTCAAGGCATGTAACCCCCATGGAATATCAAGAGTCAAGTCTCTTGATCTCCTCCATGAGGTGGCATTTGGTCAAGTCAAACTTGACCAAATGAAGAAGCCTTGATGATGTGGCATTGGTCAAGTCAAAGTCAAGTCAAAACTTGACTCTTCATCTTCCTACTTAAGTCAAGTCAAACTTGACCACTTCTCTCCCTTGGTTGATCTAATCTAACCATTGGTTCAAGTCAATTTTTAATTTAATGAATCTCTATTTATTGAATTAAATTAATTAAATGAGTCTAAGTCTAAATTAGACTCACTTAACACATGAACCAAATTGAGTCCAACTCAATTAGCCTACTTTGGATTACTCTTAATCCAATTTGGTTCATCATATGAACGTAATCATTTAGGTTCATCTAATGAACCTAATCTCCATCTAATTGCCCTTAGTGTGTGACCCTATAGGTTCTTGTAACGTTGGCAATGCCCCTAAACCCATTTAGGAGCATAAGTAATGAGCGGTATCTAGCAACACATCATTACTACCCAAGTTACAAGAATGTTGAGATCCAACATCACCTTGTGACTACTAATTGTGACTCCTCACAAAATATGACAAATGTCCTTCTATCCTAGACATCTAGATTGATCAATGTGAGGCATAGACCGTGTCATCCTCTAATCAATCTAAATCTTGAACTCCAAGTAGACTTACTCAATCAAATGAGCTCAATATCCTATATTGACTCATTTGGGCATGGCCATGCACTTCGTGGTCTCACTCTATCAAGAATATCGATGTCGCTCCCGTCATATAGGAGGGATAGATCCCATCTACATCACTCACATCCCTCTGCATAATTTGTTATATACCCAGTAATCGCCTTTATAGTCCACCCAGTTACGGGTGACGTTTGACGAAACCAAAGTACATAACTCCTTATGTAGGGATCCATGGTGACTTCAGGTCTAAGGACTAGTAGTCATACTAATAGCCACATGAGAAAGTATATGACACTCATATAATGATCCATGATACTTTCTCATGGCAGGTCAGGTCATTCAGTATACATTCTCCAATACATACCCATGTGTCAACTTGATATCTCTATATCCATGACTTGTGAGATCAAGTCATCGAGTTGACCTACATGCTAGTCTTATTGCATTAACATTGTCCCTGAATGTTAATACTCGACTAGGAATGATTAAGAGTAGTGTTCCCTATATCATCTCACTATCGGTTCAACTAACCGATTGATATAGGCGAGAATCGTCTACTCAAGGACGTTATTATACTTAGTTTATTTGGCACCAATACAAGTAAGTATAATAACCAAAAACCAAATGCCTTTATTTATATAGAATATGATACTACAAGTCCAAAATAAAATCATCAAATGATTGGCTCTAGGGCTCTAGCTAACAGCTCTCCCACGGGAAACTTGATTTTTTGATGAAAGGTAGAGACGGCAGCTCAGAACTCATGTAGGGCAGGTCGACCCAAAATGATGTTGTAAGAAGAGGGCGAGTCTACTTCAAGGAAGGTGCTCCTCCTGGTTCTTACTAATGGCTTTCTCCCTAAAGATATGGCTTCCCGAGCACCTATGCTCCTCCTACTACAATGACCGGGGTGGAAGGTAGGTCTGGCTTCCCGAGCTCACGGGAGAGGTTGAGCAGGAGGTTGGGGTACTCTTCTCTCTGGCTTATTTACGGGAGAAGGTTTGTATGTCTTTCTTCGCGCCGCCTTCGCTTCCTCCACATTGATGTAGCTGGCCGTCTTCTCAAGCATCTAATCGAAATTCTTTACGGGATTTCTGATGAAATTCCTAAAGAACTCTCCTTCTGTCAGCCCATGAGAGAAGACGCTCATGAGTATTTATGATGTAGCCGAGGGAACATCCTGAGTCACTTGATTGAAGCGTTTGATATAGCTTCTTAACAGCTCGGAGGGCCCTTACTTGAGAGTAAACAAGCAGTGGTCCGTCTTTTGATACTTCCTGCTGTTGGCAAAGTGGTGCAGAAATGCGAACTTGAAATCAGAGAAGCAGGTGATGGACCCATGCGGCAGTCCATCGAACCACTTCTGGGTAGAGCCCGATAAAGTATTCAGGAATACCCGACATTTGATAGTGTCGTTGTATTGATGTAGCAGAGCCGCGTTCATGAACTTGCGAATGTGGTCTTCAGGATCTTTGCTGTCATCATATTCCCCGATAGCAGGGGGTCGGTACCCTTTGGGTAACCTTTCCTTCAATATTTTGAAAGAGAAGGGCACTTTCTCCTCCGTCTCTACATGGTGTTCTTCTCGAGGGACGATAGACTTCCCTCTCTTTTAATCCTTAGGCAAAGAACTTTTAGCCACAGAAACTTGTGGTTGCTTCTTGCGGCTATAGCATCCCGGGTCTGGTTGATAGTAACCCTGGCCCGACTCTCTATAGAAGGCCGGAGGAAATTCCATGGGTTGTTTTCTTTTAGAACCTCGATCCGAGGCGTGAGCCGGTTCTTTAGAAACCTCAGGTAACTTTCACGGTCTGGAAGCGGTAGTTTGTTGATTTTCATAGGTCACCCGCTTCTTGGCCTCTTTGAAGAGTTCGTACTCTCCCGCTGTCATGGTTACGTTGATTCTTATAGAATCCTCCATCTTCACGTTCCAGAGCAGGTAGTTGTATTCCCACAGATGGCACCAAATTTGATCCTGTCCGGAAGCTGAGTCGGACAGAGGTTGGCCGCGCTGTCGCCGGTGTTGATAGAAAGTCGTGGAAGCGCTTGATTGACCTGGCACCTACCGGAAGGGTTCTCACGAGCGGGTGATGGGGGATGATGACGAGGACGATGACGTGAGGGCTCTGCGCATACTCAGACAAGCCGCCTCTGCGTTAGAGACCAAGAACCAGGGAAAAAGTCCCTGGGTCAGGCCATCCGACGCTCAAGTCAGGTACTTTTTCCCCAGAAGCACAGTGAAAGGACGAAAAGTAAAAGACGAGAATGAAAAGATGAGTGAGCGTACCTGCGTAGAGACAAAGCCTCCCTTTTATATAGCAGTGGATGCTTCTGGAGTCTGACGAGTGTCAAAGAATGTCGGGTGTCAGGATTTGTCTGGCGTTGAATGACACGTGGCATCTTTCTATAGGTCTGAGGGGGAATCAAGAGGCAATGAGCCATAGACCATTAGCATATTCCCTGACATGTGGTGATTATTCTCTGACGGGTTGTTACGATTCTCTGACTTGATTGTCACGTAGTGTCTGTTCGCTCTGGTCTGTTAACCTTAGACTGGGTCTTCGTACCTGTAAATCTTGACATGTAGTCCCAGATCTGCATTCCCTGGCGTAATCCCCAGCTTGTGTTTGTTGTCCCACGAATCCAAATCTGTATGTCCCGCCCTGCATTTGCTATTCGGTCTATCTCAGTAGATCGAGACCTGCGCCTATCGCCCTGCCAATCAAGGCCTTTGCTTATCGTTCCTTAAATCCCATCCCGTATACACAACCCTGTTCCGTATCTTACCCTGACCTGAAAGCCTTCGTCCACATATCCTGACCTATACGTCTTTAGTCCGCATATCCTGCTCTGCGATCCTTGGTTTGCATATCTCGACATGTACGCTTCGGTCCTGGTATCCTATTCCGCAAGTCTATAAGTCCTGCTGTAATCCTTGGTTTGCATATTCTGACCTGTACGCTTTGGTCCGTGTATCCTACACCGGAAGTTTATAATTCCTGATTTGTAATCCTTGGTTTGTATATCCCGACCTGTACGCTTTGGTCCGTATATCCGGCGCCTCCAGTTTATAAGTCGTGACTTGTAATCCTTGATTTGCATATCCCGACCTATACGCTTTTGTCCGGGTATCCTGTGCCGCCAGTTTTTAAGTCCTGACCTATAATCCTTGGTTTGCATATCCCGACCTGTACGCTTTGGTCCGGGTATCCTGTTCCGCAAGTTTATAAGTCCTACCTTGTAATCCTTGGTTTGCATATCCCGACCTGTACGCTTTGGTCCGGGTATCTTGTTCCGCAAGTCTATAAGTTCGGCCTGTAATCCTTGGTTTGCATATCTTGACCTATACGCTTTGGTCTGTGTATCCTACGCCGCTAGTTTATGAGTCCTGACCTGTAATCCGTGGTTTGCATATTCCGACATGTACGCTTTGGTTGGTGTATCCTACGCCGCAAGTCTATAATTCCTGACCTGTAATTCTTGGCTTGCATATTCTGATCTGTACGCTTTGGTCCATGTATCCTGCGCCGCAAGTCTATAATTCCTGACTTGTAATCCTTGGCTTGCATATTCCGATATTTACGCTTTGGTCCGTGTATCCTGCGCCGCAAGTCTATAAATCCTGCCCTGTAATCCTTGGCTTTTGAGTTCCTACTCAACACGTAGGCCTAACTCCGGAATACCACTTGTGTCCGACCATGATCATCCTATAACCTGGCCCTTTGAACTCCACGTAGGTCGGACTTTTGACCACCACGTAAGTTTGACTTCTGACCACCACGTGAGCTTGACTTTTGACTGCCTCGTGAGCTTAACTTCTGACCGCCCCGTGAACTTGACTTCCGATCACATCCATTGTCCGACCCCACTATCATATATCATATCAGTGCATTTGACAGATCTTGTATTTCATTGGAACTCATAATACATGCCACCTTTCTCGATTGGTTTGCATTCCTACACTATTAATGGGAAAAACGGAGCTGGATGGTCAAACAAAGATGTGTTTGCTAGTAAATGCAATTGAGCTACTCATTCATCAAAGTTCATATTCATGCCTTTTCAGATTCTTCTCCAGAAACATTTTCATAGTTTTTGTACTGCTCCAGCCTGGTTTGTTTATACCTCTCACATGTAATTCTTAGTGTCCTCCATGGTATTCCTTGAACATCTTTTCCGTTCGTTGCTTGAGTAGAGGAAATATCATTTGCCCTTCCATTCTGAAAATTACAAAATACATAGAAATAAGAAAATATTGAAGAACAAATAGGAAGCAATACAATAATGATGATGAGAAGTTTGTATTTTATCAATGATAAACTAAAATGAGTGATAATATTACAAATGTTGCATCCTGTTGAATGGAGTAACTAAAAAAGGAAAGAAGTAGATATAAAAGCATACCAAAGGGCTATATTCTTCATCATTAGAGTCTAAATAACCCATCGCTCTATTTTGAAATTCTTCATACATTTCATCTTCTACATCGCCTATCTCATAATCTTCTACCATTTCATACATATCATCATAGTGGTATCATGGCACATATTCTCCTGACAAAGATAAATAGATATTAATGTATTCTTAAGGCTAAGAATAACCACATAAACATGACAAAAATTTCAAACAAAATCGATCAAAATAAATAAATAAAAGAAATAAAACCGTCCTAAAGAGAATATGATTTTACAAAATATCAAAATAATAAGGGCCATGTTCATTGATTGATGCACCATCCTAAAGATTCAGAAATCACAATTATAAATTATTAAGCAAGCGTCCTAAAAGGACAAAAAAAAATTTGCTAGAGGCCACAATCACACATATGTATTTACTCATAACAAAAAGATTTCCGTCAATATCTTGGCACCATTGTACTCAAAACTCAAAAGCAACCAGTTATTCACAGAAACCATCACAAAGAATGGGGGAAAAAAATCATTTTTCAAAATGTCTACACAACCTATGGAGAACGCCAATTGAATATAAGAAAAAGATAGAATATTTTAATCTAAGCTTGCACAACATGAACACTAAGAGATATTAGTTTGATCAACTTAAATTGTATAGCAATAAAATGGGTCGCTTTTGTGCATAAGTTTATGATGTGATAAACCACAAGCGCACGGTCATCATTAAATAATAAAATTTATAAGTCAATCCCTCAAGGATTGAAGATTAAATGCTAGTTGATTTTACACTTCGAATTTAGATAGACAAAATCGATAAGTGTTTGTTTTGAGATTTTCAACTAAATATTGAAAGTAAAAGAAAGTAAATTGAGAAGCCCTTAGTTTAGTGAATGTTCTAGGTCATTGGTTTCATTGTAATGGTACATGTTGTGCTATGAATTTGCCCTTCCCTGTTCTCTACTTATATGATTGCAGAACCATCTAAATTACAACCAAATACCATCCTACAACGGTGTATCGGAGTACTTTCCCTGCTAGTAACCAAGTATGCTATCAAGTGAAGAAGTAATCTAGAGAGTCCGGGTTTTCAATAGAGTACCTCTTGTCACAAGGTCTCTCCCGGGTTTACGTCTCTAGAATATGTAGGTCACTTGCGTAGCATATGATTAGGGGAAGCCCATTAGGTTAAGTGATAGACTTGTCCATACATAGAATTATTCTCCCTTAGGAGTTTATGTTCTGTACAGAAGGATAGTTACCTTAAATACTCAACTCCAAACAAGTATTCTAAGGCCATGCCGAGCTATATCAGATCGTACACTAGAAGAAACAACAAACTATGTATCTATCCAATAAAACTTCAGGTTCATGCTCAGACCTAGATATAGAAACAGTAATATATATATTACAGAAATGAGATCTACGCATATAGAAATGTAATTTAGATAGATAAATTCATGTCCTTAAACAAAGTCTTCTTACAATCATTTCATCGAACAGAACATATGCATACAAGGTTCATCAAACAAGGGAATTGACAATTCAATAGAGTTTACAACATCCACACATTATAATTACTTCATACGCCCAAGAGCAGTTTAAATCTACTACATAATAGCTAGAATTGCAATCCAAAGACTCATAATAACAGAAATCCAAGAGAAGGAGGAGGAAATCTTATCCTTTGAAGTCAAGTTAAGCCTTTAGATGTAGATCTTGGTGTGCCGACGAGGATGGAGCAGCAGGACGGCCTCGAATCGCCCAGGCAATGCCTCTGGATACAAGGATTTGACCTAGATGATCTCCATCCATCCACCAAACTTCCTCCTTGTGGAGGAGACGAAGTTCCCCTCTTATAGAGGTGAGGCACAGGGTGGTCGTGCCTCTGGGCACGGTCAATCCATTCCTTGGGTGTCTGCCTGTGCCATATGGCATAGCTAGAGCCAACTTGGCTCTAGTTTTGGGCCCCTGGTCGTGCCATATGGCATGGCCAAAGCAGAGCTTACTCTGCTTCTTCCTTCTTGTCGTACAATTTAGTATGACCGAACCTTCGAACCTTCATTCTGGATGCATGGTCGTGCCTCAAGGCACGACTAGGTCCAATTTTACTTTGGAAGTTGGCACGGGCAAGATCATAGTCGTGCCTTTTGGCATGGATAGTTCTTCAAAATTGGAGATTTTCTGACTTTTGGAGGCATGGTCGTGCCTCAAGGCATGGCCAAACCAACTCTGCTCTAGAAGTAGGCGTGGCCTCCCCTTTTCTTACGCTATTTCCTCTTCCTGGCTATGCCATTCGACACAACCTATCTTCATTTGCTTCGTTGGTCGTGCCACGACTATCTTCTGGAACTTGACTTGGGCACTTCACTCTTTCGCTTTCCTCACCACGAGGAAGATATCTTCTTTTGCATCCTTAAATCTTTTCCCAGTCCAAATGGCTCCTTAAAATGAAAACAAACATCGAGCAGATTTTTGGATAAAAAGTAGTAATTATGTTGAAATGAGATAGAAAAGGGTGCAAAAGCATACATCATAGTCAAATGAATATAGAAAGATGTGCGTTAAATGATATAAAATAACATATATAATCTACGCACATCACATCCCCAGACTTAAACCTTTGCTAGTTCTCAAGCAAACCCTACAATCTATATTCATGAGCTAATAATGAGTATCCCTAGTAATTCTACTCAGTTCTACCAAACTAGTGAAACTGATGAGCATAATCAAGAATAATCTACAAGTAAGCATTTGATTGTTATTAAACAAAATTTTACATTCTAGAAACATATGTAGGAATAAGTGCATCATAATCCATGGTGAATCAATTTAACTCTATCAAATAATTTCAATAGTGAGCATGATCATGAATGTGTTTAACTAGCCTAAGAATGAGTTCTCCATGCTCAGTGCAAATAGTGACCTAAATTTCTCAAGTTTCAATTCCTAATCTTAGTCAAGTCGTCATTGAACTATCTTTTCCTTTTATTCCCCACAGTAACACTACTTGGTTCATCTATCTTAGATCTACTCAAGGTCTAAAGAATGTGCTCAATAAGAAGAGAAATCTAGTGTTCATTTTCCAGTAGCCTAACTTGGTCTCAAAGGGCAAACATCTAGTTTCCACTCATGACAATAAATTTTTCAATCCCTTATTTCATATGTTTTGTTTGTTTTTTTTTCAATTGCACATTTGTAATGATGCAATTAGTGGGATTTCCATTTTTCCAAATGAGTTTTAATATTTCGAGCATCAATCTAATAGCCAAGGTGTAGTTAAGAAATCACCATGGGAAATTAAGTACTCATCAAATTCAATGAATCATGACTATTTTCAGAATTTTCAACTATCAAAATAAGGTAAGGTGTATAGAGATCCTCAAGCTAGGCTATAATCAAATCCTTTCAATGAAAAACAATGCTCATGTCCTACTATTAATGATAGAGAAACTAAACATACTAGCACTCATATCCTAACAACATGAATCTAAACCATAAATGTGTGCAAAATTTTGTTATCAAACAAATGTCATGCTCATTTTGTTCCACTATAAATAGATCACTAAATATATTAGCACTGAGAAGTGTAGCTCATGCAATCTAGATAATAAGCATACTAGTATTAGTGTAACTCACTAAATATATTTGCGAGCTGCAAGTTGTACCAGAATCAAACCTAAGTTTTAATATTGTCAAAGGTTCAAGTTAAGTCCTGTTGTGATCTAACAAGTTGACTAAGTGTGTAGGTTGTTTACTCAACCGGGAAAGACCTAGTTGGAGGCTAAGCAGGAGAAGTCTTAGCAGATCGTGGAACCCAGGAGAAGTCTCAGTAGGTCGAGAGGACCCAATACTTGGCAGTGAGATCGAGAGGTCTGGAGGATCGAAGATCGAGAGAAAGTCCTGGCGAGCCGATCAAGGCTAAGTGAAAAGTCTAAATAGATCTAGAGGATCAAAGTTTGGCAGGTAGGTTCAGGTAAACAGATGGAGGATCGACAGTGAGGTAATGTTCCTAAAGAGAACAATCTAAGGTCGCTGATCCAACTAAAGAAACCAAAAAGATTTTCAAGTTGAGATCAAGACAGTTAAACTGTCTATTATTATTACTCATGCATTTTATATTACTGTGCTAATCTCTATTTTGCAGGAATATACTGTTTAACTCTGTTTTACAGGTTCGGCATGATCGGTCAATTGAACATAAGGATTGGTCGACCGAACTAGACTAACTCAAAACAGACACAAGTTCAGACCAAACCAGAGAGAAATCCGATCAGAGCTTGATCGGTCGACCTAACCAAAGGATCAGTCAACCGAACCCTAACGATGTGGCACAGATCAGTTCGGTTAGAAGCAGAGAAGGAAGCTAAGCTGATCGGTCGACCGAACCAACAGATCGGTCGATCGAACTATCATCACATTAAAGGCACAGTCAGTGCGAATCTCGACAAATATCAATGAACAAGGAAGGATTCTGTTCGATCGACCGAACACTTAATGTTCATTAAATGTCGAAGATCGAATCAACATCAAATCTCAGTGTGTAACAACCCACCTTCTACACTACTACTACTACTCTAAAGGTGGATGCTATTTAACTACTAACTCTACTTAACCGGTACGCTACTTAACTACGAGGAATCCCTACTGAAAAATTTCGGCAGAGTCTCCCTTGTACCGGTGACCAAAACAACAATACAAATAATATATACTCAGCCACAGGCGGCTGGAACACATTTTTCACAACCACGCAGTAATAATAACACAATAACTTAAAGGAAACTATTCTAGCAATGGTAAACAAGTATATAACTCCAACAATAGGACATATCAGCCTACAAGTATGGAATAAACTCAATTACAGTCCCAACTTCATAATAGCGTTTAAGGAAAACCAAAAAGAACACTAAATAGAAAGGTCTTGACAATTCCTTAGCAAACTTTTGATCTCCCCATAGTCCAGCCATCACACACCTTCATCACCACCACCTTGTCGCCTTCCTTTCATACTTTAGCTTTTCCTTTATCTGCAGTAGGAGGAAAAATGCAGTCTATAAGCATAAAACTTAGTGAGCGCTATCTAACTCACAAAAACTCGATATGCATGTATATAAATAAAAACATGCTAAAACTGAATGCTAACATGTAAAACTACTCATGCTCATAAATAGCAAAGGAATCATACTAACTGAAATACTAAACATGTATAGCTAATCATGCTCATAAACCAATAAAGGAATCATACTAACTGAAATACTAAACATGTATAGCTAATCATGCTCATAAACCAATAAAGGCAATCATACTAACTGAAATACTAAACATGTATAGCTAATCATGCTCAATAACCCAATAAGGGAAACATACAAACTAATACTGCATGCTAGAAATAAGAAGAACTATACTTACTGATTCTAAACATATGTGAAGCTTGTTTCACTTGTTTAATACTTATACTTTAATACTTTTATACTTCAAAATAATAATAAACTTCTCTTGGGCCCGGCATTGTACCAATTTACGCGCATCCTTAATAAGAGTCGAGGTAGCTAATCCCGAAACTACTAAGGTACTTCTAGGCGATCTTGTGCCTAGGGGCGATCTAGGAGCCCACCCAATGGACCTTGTGTCCGGTACATGCCATTAAAAAGTAAAATATTTATTTTCTTTTAATATTCTTATAATAAGATGTCTTGGCATTTCTTTGAGCACATGGTGTGCTGCTGATCCCAAATCTTAAACTTAGGGATTCTATTAAGACCTTGGTCTCTCTTTCTTATAGTTTACTTATAAAAATCTGCACTTAAGCTCAATAAAATGCTTATTCAATTCTACAACTACAGTGCATGAATAAAGTCTAATAGCAAAATAAGGAAGACTGCTTATATTCGCAAATAGCAAGGCAAAAAACTAATCATGCTCGCATACAGCAAAATAAAGAGAACTGCTCATGCTCAAATCCATAAGAAAGGCATAAAAATAGGATCTAACACTGCTCATGCTCAGCTAAAGAAAAATGAAAACCAAACATGCTCAGCTAAGGTAAATGAAAACCAAACATGCTCAGCTAAGGTAAATGAAAACAGAACATGCCTAACACTTAACCTATTTTCATAAGGGAATCTATTAAATTCTGAAGATCCTATCGCAGTATAAATACTGAATCTTAAACTTGTAACTTGACTGTGACAAACATAGTGGAATGGTTATTTTTGCTAGGACTAAGGCAAAAAGGCAAAGGAGAGGGTTCTGTGGTTACAAGAAGAAAACTCATGACCTCCCTGTCTTACACCAATGTCATTTGAGTAAAACAAGTAAGTTTGCTGCCAATGTCATATGTGATGAAAGGGTACTAAAGAGGTGAGCACTTTAGATAGCTGTCCAGTGAAAGACTATAACTTATAAGAGGTATATCCTATCCAATTGAGCTAGATGAGAAAGTAGTGCCAACAAGCAGGCAAAGGCATACGTTCTATATAACAGTAAAAGATGAAACATAATGGTAGATAAAATACCCAAACAACATCATGAGAATTCTTAAGTTTCATGGAAGCATGTATCAAAAGAACAAACCGAAACCTACAAACTGTAAATTTCCTTTGCGGAATCATAGATCTATACAATTTTACAGACCACCTCCTATTCTTTCAAGTTACTTACCGAATAAGAGAACTTTGATTAACCTCATTCTTTATTCCTAACCAAACAAGAGAAAGGACTATTTAATTTATTTATTTTTTTCTTCTTTCCCGTTTCAACTTCTTCACTGTCCAACTAAACCAGCAAGCACAAAACAGACCAAATTAAACTTGCTGAAGACTTAAAACAAAACTATATAAACTGATTCATTGCCTCGGCAGAATTGCAAGGAAGAAAGAAAAAGAAGCTTGCAAATCTAATCCGAAACCTCAACCTACGGTAGAATTTCAAAGTTCAATCCTTTCTCACGGCATACCCATAAAAACACAAGGAAAACACCAAAAAATTCGATAGCTACTCCTACTGCAGGCGAGTAAGCAACTCACCCTTGTTCTTTAACTTACAACCGAGAAGATGGCTGCTAGGGTTTCGGCTCTTCTTTGTGCCCGCACGCTCTCCTTGCCGAGAGAAACTCGGACTTGTGAAGAATCCGCGGAGGAGGGAGCTCGCCGGCCGCCGGAAAACAATCCCTAGCCACTACTGCGTTTCCGCCCGAGAGAAGCGCCGTCGCGTGAAGGAGGAGAAGAGAGGATTTCGGGTTCGTCAAAGACTAAGTTCTCCTTTAAAACTAGGGTTGTTTTTTTATTATCAACTATAGCTTATATATTTGTCGCTGCCTATTTAATTAGCACCGATCGCTAGCCCAGTTGGTCAGCCATCTTTTAACCAAATCAAAGGTTTAGGCTTCGATTCCTCCGCCTCGCACTTTTATTCCAATTTATTTTAAACGTTCCAACTATAGCTTAAATCTATTTCTCTCCATACTTGGTTAACAAAACCCGTGTAGCTCAGTTGATTGGCTGCGTCCGGCTGGGTTAGGTCCGGACGGAGGTCTTAGGTTCGAGTCTCATCTTCAATGTTTTTTGTCAAAACTTCTTTCTTTTTGCGAATTAGATGCTTACAAAGTTTGTGGGCATCAATAGTAGATGCTTACAAAGTTTCTAAGGATCTTTCAATTCTTAAACTAGATGAGTTATTTTGCGAATTAGAATTACACGAAAAATCTAACGCGAGCCAAGTCGAGAAAGGTGTGGCTTTGTATGTAGGTCCAAGCAAGGAAATCAAATCAAGAACAAAGATCAAATTAGAAAGTGAGTCAGATTCTGATTCAACAAATGAAGAAGAACTAGTCAACATAGTCCGGAGATTGCTAACAAAGAAGAAATTCAAAAGAAGCTCCAAAAGGACACCAATTAACCAAACGCAAAATAAATTAGAAATGATTTGTTACGGATGCAACAAGAAGGGGCATTTCAAAAACGAATGCCCAAATAGGAAGGAAGAACGCCCCAAGTCAACAAGAAAGAAGAAAGCCCTCCAAACGACATGGGACGAGACATCCTTCGACGAATCTGATACGGAAAAACCGAAGTACTTGAGCCATCTTGCACTTATGGAAAGAAACAATGACTCCGAACCCGAGGAAGAATACGAGTCTGAAACTGACACCAAGTCCGAGATCGACATCGAGTCCTAGAGAAGCCACGGATCCGCATCCTTCTCCGAAGGTCCAAATTTGGTAACAATTTATTCAAAGTCAAATTTTCTTAAAATAGTTAAATGTTTATTTAAAAAGTTATCAAAATTTGAAAAACAAAATAAACTTGCTACTTAAGAAAATAGACCACCTTAAGAAGCAAGTTAACTTGAGTGACTCGACTAACCAAGTTCAAGTCGGAACTTTAACTCAAGTTGCAAAACTTGAGGAAGAAAACTCCAACTTGAAAGGTCAAGTCAAGCAACTCAAGAAAATGTTGGAAAAGTTCAAACTGGGATCCAAGTGTCTAAACATGGTACTTGGATCACAATGAACTGTGTACAACAAATTAGGACTTGGCTATAAACCAAATAAAACAAACAAACCATATTTGTCTTTAATTAGTCAAAATATTAAAAGTCAAGTCTAAGCATGAGTTCCAATAAAACATTTAACTAAACCAACTAAATCAAATCTCTATTTGATGCCTAAGAGTCAGATTCACTACTTAGATAGACCATATCTAAGTTATGACTCAGGGGGAGTAATTAGAAAAATGGTTCAACCAAGTTGATCAATCTATTATGCATGATTAGGAGTAGGTTTAGTTTTTCTACCTAGTTTAGAATGGTTAGTTAAAAATATTTATCAAACTCTATAACATAGCATCAAAATGGATTGGGATGATAGTACGTCAAGGAATCTTTGTCGAAGGCATGTCTAGGTTGAATCTTGTGTATTCTACCTGGTGCACTAGACTTAGTTGATCTGACCGAAGCTACCCCAGTCAAACATGAGCTAGTTAGACCAAAACCTAGTATTAAGTTTTTTGGGCAGGACTATTTTGGAAAGTATTTAGCAAGTGGTCTACTATTGATATACAAGAAGGTCATATGTCTTACCACTGAACTGAAAACTTATCCTTAGGAAACCTACTTAATTAACCCAAAGCTAATTTTGAATCTAACATGGGTTCAATAGCCTTTTTCAAATATGTAATTAAAAACTTAAATTAAAATTCAAATTTAACTTTAATTAAACTTTAATTAAAATAATGATAATAATAATAATATTTTTAAAAAAAATTAAAAAAACTTTAATTTAAAAACTTAATTAAATTATTTTTAAAACCTAATTATTTTAAAAACTTAAAAATTTAATAAATTAAAAACTTAATTAAATTATTAATTAGTTTAAAAAATTAATTATTTTAAAAAATTAAAAACTTAATTATTTAAAAAACTTAATTAAATTATTAATTATTTTAAAAACTTAAAAACTTAATTATTTTAAAAACTTAATTAAATTAATTTAAAAACTTAATTAAATTATTTTAAAAAATTAATTAAATTATTTTAAAAACTTAATTAAATTATTTTAAAAACTTAAACACTTAATTATTTTTAAAAAATTAAAAACTTAAATTATTTTTAAAATTATTTTAACCCTTAAATAAATTATTTTTAAAACTTAATTAAATTATTAATTAAAATTATTATTAAAACTTATCTAAAATTATTTTAAAAACTTAATTAAAATTATCTTAACACTTAATTACTTTTTAATTAAAATTACTATTAAAATTATTTGAAAATTTTAATAAAAAATTACCCTAAAATTTTAACTTAAAAAACACTTAACATAAAATTATTTTTAAACTTAATTAACATTACCTCAAAATACTACCTAACACCCAAACTCATATATTTGAACATCCTTTAACCAAACTTTGAATCAACTCCTACATTATGTGTAGGAATCCAAAGCTTTGGATAAATGGATCTTGGATAGGGATTGCTCCAGACATATGACTGGGGATCAGCACAAATTCACAAATATCGAGTTCAAAAATCTAGGATGAGTTACCTTTGGAAACAACGACAAGCTAAAGGTAATTGGTACAAGTGAAATTCAATTACAATCAAATATATCAATTAAAAAGGTTTTGCTTGTTAAACATTTTAATTATAACTTGCTTATGTTAATTATGCGATTCTGGATTCAAAATAAAGTTCTTATCTTCGGAATGTCTAATAAGTTACACTGAATCAACTAATATATTGCTAAAAGGGTTTAGGGATAAAAATATTTACTCAATTAATCTACCAAAAATATTACCCAAGTGTTTTCTAACTCATCATGAAGAAACTTGGTTGTGGCATAGGAGACTAGCTCATACCCATATTAGGAATTTACTAAAATTAAACAAAAATGGATTAGTTAAAGGACTACCAAAATTAGGAAATCATGAAAATAAAATATGTAATCCTTGTCAACAAGGAAAACAAATTAAATCAACCCATAAATTAACTAATCGAAATAGAACTAATAAAATAATTGAATTATTACATTTAGACTTATTCGACTCTTATGGAATAAAATCACTAAATGGAAGTCTTTATTGTTTAGTAATAATAGATGACTATTCTAAATACACTTGGGTTAAATTCTTAACTCATAAATATGAAACTTTTGAAATATTTAATAATTTATGCTAACAAATAGAAAATGAAAAAGAAATAAAATTAAGAAAATTAGGAGTGATAATGGAGGAGAAATCAAGAATCAAAATTTTACTAACTTTTGCTTAGAAAACGATTTCATCATGAATTTTCATGCCCAAAGACTCCACAACAAAATGATCTAGTAGAATATAAAAAAAAAACTTTACAAGAAGCTGCAAGAACAATGTTAAATGAATATAATTTATCTAAATATTTTTTAATTGAAGCTATTAATACAGCTTGTTATGTCCAAAATAGAAGTTAAATTAATAAACTTCTGAATAAAACATCTTATGACATTTATTTTAATAAAATTCCAAACATAAAATATTTTAAAGTATTTGGATGTAATGTACATATTTTAAACCTTAAAGATTACTTAGGGAAATTCACCTCAAAAACTCAACAAGGAATTTTTATTGGTTATTCATCTACAAGTAGAGCCTATAGAGTTTACAATAAATCTACCTTAACAATTGAAGAAACCACAAATGTAACTTTTGATGAAAATATAAATAATATCACAACTAATAATCAACATAGTTCTATAAATCAAGAAGAAGAATAACAAATAACACAAACTAAATAGCCTGAAAAATCTAACTTGCGCAGAATAAAGTCAAACCCTAATCATTCAATTGAACAAATCATAGGTAATCTCGAATTAAGGGTTCAAACCAGATCAACCTTTAGGAACTTAAGTCAAATCGCACTAATTTCTAAAATTGAACCTAAAATTGTAAATGATCCATTGTCAGAACCTGACTAGATAATTGGAATGCAAGAAGAATTAGGTCAATTTGAAAGAAATCAGGATTGGGATCTGGTACCTCCACCAAAAGGAAAAACAGTTATTGACACCAAATGGGTATTTAGGAATAAGTTAAACGATTAAGGAGAAATCATAAGGAATAAACCCTGACTAGTTGTCAAAGGGTTTAGTCAAGTTGAAGGACTAGATTACGACGGGACTTATGCCCCAGTAGTTAGACTTGAATCAATTAGGATGTTGCTAGCCTATGCAGCATACAAAGGATTCAAATTATATCAAATGGATGTTAAATATGCATTCCTAAATGGGCATATTAAAGAAGAAGTTTATGTAAGTCAACCGCTAGGTTTTGAAGATCTAAAAAACCCTATCTATGTTTTTAAGCTCAAAAAGTCACTTTACGGATTAAAACAAGTGCCTAGGGCTTGGTATGAAAGATTGTCTAGCTTTCTAAATTCAAAAGGGTTTAAGGATGGTCAAATTGACCTTGCACTTTTTATAAAACCCTTAATTCTGATATTTTCGTAACCCAGGTTTATGTCGACGACATAGTGTTTGGATCAACAAATTCAAAATTCTTAAAAGAATTTATAACTTTAATGGAAACTGAATTTGAAACGAGTTTAGTTGGAGAGTTAAATTACTTCCTAGGACTTCAAATTAAACAAACTAAAGAAGACAACTATGTGCATCAAGCTAAATACACAAATGATCTACTTAGAAAATTTGGTTTGGAAAACTCAAAAGCTTTAAAAACACCTATGGCTAGTAACATGAATCTAGATAGTGACCCAAATGGTAAATCGGTTGATTTAAGGCATTATAGAAGCATGATAGGTAGCCTATTATACTTAACTACAAGCAGACCAGACATACTATTTGCAACAAGTATGTGTGCTCGCTATCAAACTGTTGGTTGCTACAGGGAATATCATATTGGTTCCCCTGTACAAAAATTTTGTAAAAGTCCTGAACCATTCCTAACAACCTATTGTGTTCTTTAGAAATTAAATTTGGAATCGCAAACGGAACTTAACATTATTGATTCCAAATTCAACTTATCTGTTCTTAGTGGTTTCGACTTGGATCATAAATGATGCTTAACATTATTGATCCAAATCCACCCATGTTACAAATTTAATTAAATAATAATTTCAGAGATTGGCTTCTAGGTTAAACATGGCGAGACACTAGGCCTTCTTGGGTATGAGAGCATCCACCACTTCCTAGACAAAGCCTTTCAACGAAATTTAATATTTAATTTCCTTATAGTAACCCTAGGTTTAACAAAAAAAAAACAATCGAATCACAAATTTGAAAAACAAAAGAAACACAAAATCGAAAACATAAATTCGATTACCTAGATTCATTAGCCTCTTGTGTTTGGTATTTCAATATTTAAATAAAAGGATGAACTAGTTATGATGTAGAAACTAATAACTAGTTATATCTTTTATAGCATATAGACCTCACAATCTTCTGTCGTATTCCTTTTCTTATCTTGGACGTCGTGTGGGCGACGATCTACCGAGATGAGAATCCACCCAAGCTTCCTTCTTCTCCAAGCAAGTTTCGGCCACCACAAGAACTCCAAGAGAAGATGAGGTTCGGCTACCACCACTAAGCTCCAAGGGATGCTAGAAACAAAGCCTCCTTTCTCTACTTCTTCTCCAAGCAAAATCTGGCCACCAAGGTCTCCCCAAGAGTTGATGTCGTCGGCCACCAAAGAAGAAGAAAAGGAGATGAAGAAGGATGAGGGTCGGCCACCACCAAGGAGGAGAGGAATAATAGAAGTATTGTTATGAGGTGATGCACCTCTACTCTCTCTTTTATATTCCTTGGTCTTGGCAAATAAGGAAAATTTTAATAAAAACTTCCTTATTTTCCTTGCCATTGAAATGGAAAATTTAACTAATCAAAAATCCTTTTCTCTATTAATGTGGTCGGCCATATCTAATCCTCCAAGGAAGGAAAGTTTTAAACACAAAATTAAAACTTCCTAATTTGTTTCTGGAAATTTTTAAATAAAAATTTCTCTTTTAAAAATTTCTTCCATGGTTGGTTATATAAGGAAACTTTTATAAATTAAAATCTCTCTATTAAAATAAGTGGATGATTTTACAAAAGGAAAGTTTTCTTTAAAATTAAAATCTTTCTTTCAATCTACAAATAAGGAAAAATATCAAATCTTTTCTTAATCTTTTGTAGAAACTATAAAAGGACGTATTTAAATTTTAAAACTCTCTTTTAAAATCATGAGGATGGTTAAAAAGGAAAGTTTTATCAAAAATTAAAATATTCCTTTTAACTACAAATAAGGAAAGATATCAAACCTTTCTCTTAATCTTTTGTAAAAAAAACTATAAAAGGAAAGATTTAAATTTTAAACTCTCTTTTAAAACCATGGCTTCCACATAAGAAAAGATTTTAAAAAATAAAATCCTTTTATTTTAATGTGGACGGCCAATTAAGCTTGGGTTCAAGCTAGGGTCGGCCACCAACTCACCTTGGTTTGGCCGGCCCTAGCTTCGGCTCCAAGCTAGGCTTGGTCGGCCACCTTAAGGTGGGTAAGAAGGTGGGTATGGGTGAGTATAAGACTTTATAAATAAGAGGCTACGACAAGGACCGAGAGGATGAATTGGTTTTGGTCTCTTAATGAACTTGAGCTTCCCGTATTCGCCCCGAACACCCAACTCGAGTTCATCAATTAAATCTCATTCCACTAAAGAGTGATTATTGAACTACCACACTAATCCCATATTACTATATGGGCTCCTCTTTATCATGAGTGTAATAATTTCCCTGTGTTTAAGATATCGAATGTCCACTAATTAAATGAGTTACTGACAACTCAATTAATTAATATCTAGCTCCAAGAGTAGTACCACTCAACCTTATCGTCATGTCGGACTAAGTCCACCTACAGGGTTTACATGCAATCGTTATGAGCTCTTCTTGGGGACATTATCAACCTAGATTACTAGGACACAGTTTCCTTCTATAATCAACAACACACACTCTAAATAATATTATTTCCCAACTTATCGGGTCTCTTGATTTATCGGACTAAATCTCACCCATTGATAAGTCAAAGAAATAAATACTAAATATATGTGCTTGTTATTATATCAGGATTAAGAGCACACACTTCCATAATAACAAAGGTCTTGTTCTTTTATTCAGTCAGTTTAAAAAGAACTTACCTTAAATGGTCCTGCTCAATACACTCAGAGTGTACTAGTGTAATTTTATAGTTAAGATAAATTAATATCAAATTACACTACGACTATTCCAATGGTTTGTTCTTTTCCATCTTAGTCGTGAGCTATTGTTTATAATTTATAAGGAATTGATAACATGATATTCTGTGTGTGACACTATACACCATGTTATCTACAATATAAATTAATTGAACAACTACACTTAGCATACAAATGTAGACATTTGACCAATGTGATTCTTTATTTCATAATAAATGTTTACAAAAAGCTAGGCTTTTAGTATACACTCTAACAATCTCCCACTTATACTAAAAGACTATGTTGTCATAAACGTTGTCGTACATCTGATTCTCATTCCTTCAACATGTCGATCAAAAGCTTTCACCAGAAGGGCCCTAGTGAAAGGATCTGCTAGGTTATCTGCTGATGTAATCTTGGCGACAACAACTTCTCCTCGCTTTACGATGTCTCGTATCATATGGTACTTACGCTCTATGTGTTTACCTGCCTTATGAGCTCGTGATTCCTTCGAGTTTGCTACTGCACCACTATTATCACAATAAATTGTGATGATTTTGGGCAAACCAGGAATCACATCTAAGTCCATTAGGAAGTTCCTGAGTCACACAACTTCTTTGGCTGCCTCAGAGGCTGCCACATACTCAGCTTCTATGGTTGAGTCAGAAACGCATTTCTGCTTAACACTCCTCTATGCAATGGCTCCACCTCCTAAAGTAAACACATAGCCTGATGTAGACTTACTATTGTCCCTATCTGATTGGAAGTCGGAATCCATGTAACCCACAGTGAGCAAATCATCTGCTTGGTAAACTAGCATATAATCTCTAGTCCTTCTTAGGTACTTCAATATATGTTTTACAACAGTCCAATGTCCTTGTCTAGGGTTACTTTGATATCTGCTAACCATGCCTACGGCAAAACATATATCCGGTCTCGTGCACAACATAGCATACATTAGGCTTCCGACAGCCGAAACATAAGGAACTGCTTTCATCTCCTCTATCTCCTTTGATGTCTTCGGAGACATCTCTTTAGATAAAGCTACTCCATGCCTAAAAGGTAGAAAACCTTTCTTGGAGTCTTGCATGCTAAAACGAGCAAGGATTATATCGATATATAAATCTTGGGACAAGCACATCATCCTTTTCTTGCGATCCCTTATTACTTTGATCCCAAGAATATGTGCGCATTCTCCTAAGTCCTTCATATCGAATTGTTTGGACAACCATACCCTTACTTCCGACAACACTTTGATATTGTTTCCAACTAACAAAATGTCATCTACGTATAGTACAAGAAATATCATCACGTTTCTATCACACTTCTTGTATACACAAGACTCATCTGGACACTGAATAAATCTATATGATTGAATTACTTCATTAAACCGGATGTTCGAAGATCTTGAAGCTTGCTTCAGTCCATAAATCGATCGATTTAGCTTGCACACTAGATTCTCTTTGCCTTTTTCAATGAACCCCTCTGGTTGCTTCATATGGATGTTTTCTTCAAGACTTCCATTAAGGAAAGCTATCTTGACATCCATTTGCCAAACCTCATAATCCATATGAGCGGCAATGGATAAGAGTATCCAGATAGACTTAAGCATGGCCACCGGCAAAAAAGTTTTCTCATAATCGATCCCCTCTTTCTGAGTGTACCCTTACGCAACAAGCCTTGCTTTGAAGGTTTCCACCTTCCCATCTGTCTCTCTTTTCCTTTTGTAGATCCACTTACATCCAACGACTTTTACATCATTTGGTGGTTCTACAAGCTCCCAGACCTTATTAGAATACATAGATTCTATTTCAGAATTCATCGCTCTTTGCCAAGATGCTGCATCTATATCTTAGAGTGCTTCGTCATATGTTCTGGGATCAGGTTCATGTTTACTTGGGACCAAGTCTGATGACTCTCCCAAAAATATGAATCTTTCAAGTTGCCTAACAACCCTCCCACTATGACGAGGCACTGTCTGTTGTTGTGTATCATTTGTGATATGTGTTGTAATTTCTTGTGATATTTCATCTTGCACTGTTGGTACTAAAGTAGAAGTGTCCACTCGCATTTCTTCTAGAATAATTTCACTCATGGGCTTATGGTTCATTACATAATCTTCCTCTAAAAATCGAGCATTGGTGCTAACAATGATCTTCTGATTTTTAGGATTATAAAATAAATCACCTTTCATTCTCTTAGGATATCCTACAAATAGACAAACTTTTGTACGTGATTCCAACTTGTCAGTATCTCCCTTCAACACATGTGCTGGACTACCCCATATCTGAATATGACTCAGACTAGGCTTACGCCCATTCCACAATTCCATGGGAGTAAAGGGAGTAGATTTAGAAGGTACCATATTCAGAATGTACACTGCGATTTCCAGAGCATATTCCCAAAATGAATTTGGTAATTCTGAATAACTCATCATCGATCTAACCATTTCCATAAGAGTTCTATTCCTTCGTTCTGCCACACCATTCTGTTGGGATGTACCAGGTGCTGACAATTGGGATTGAATCCCATCCTTTGATAAGTAATTCCTAAACTCTCCAAAGAGGTATTCGCCACCATGATCAGACTGTCGTGTCTTGATACTTTTACTATGACGTTTCTCCACATCAGCCTTGTACTCTTTGAACTTATCAAAGCATTCAGACTTGCAGCGCATCAAGTAAATGTACCCATATCTCGAATAGTCATCTATAAAAGATACAAAATATTCGAAACCACCTCTTTCCTGGATAGACATAGGACCACACAAATCAGAATGAACCAGTTCTAACACATCTTTGGCTCTATACCCCTTGCCCTTAAAAGGTCTCTTGGTCATTTTACCTTCCAAGCAAGATTCACAAGTTGGAAAGTTTTTCAACACTAATAAACCCAAGAGTCTATCGGCTATAAGCCTTTGAATCCTACTCAAGTTAATATGACCAAGCCTTAGATGCCAAAGATATGTTTGGTTCATTTCTAAAAGTTCCTTTCTCTTATTAGAATTATAAGATGTGTTATTAATTTCCATTTATTACTTTGTGGGATAAATTGGATTTAAAGTATACAAATTGCCTACTAATGTACCAGAACAGATAATAACCCTATTCTTCTTGATAACTACTTTGTCATCAAAAGAAACAGAATATCCATCCACAAACAATTTAGAAACTAAAATTAAATTATTTCTAAAAGTTGGTACATAAAGATAATTTCTCAAAACCAAACTTCTATTCCTATCAAAAGATAAGTAGACCTCTCCCACTACAATAGCCACCACTTTCGTAGCATTGTCCATGTAGACTGTTATCTCTCCCTCATATAGTCATCGGGTTTCCTGGAACCCCTGCAACGTATTGCAGACATGATCAGTGGCTCCTGTATCTACACACCAGGTACTGGTAGATAGCATCGCTAAATATGTTTCAACTACAAGAGAATAAGATATACCTCTATTGTTCTGATTCCTACGAGGGCAGTTCGCCTTCCAATGTCCCAACTGCTTGTAGATGAAGCACTTGCCCTTTGGCTTCTTCACTCCATCTTTAGGTCCAGTACCTAGAGATCTTTTCACCTTCTTTGCAGAGCCAGCCTATTTCTTCTTCTTTTTGCCTTTCGACTTAGAAGTAGAAACATTTTCAGCAAAGTGAATCTGAGAACTATGACGAAATATACCCTCTGCTGCCTGAAGTTCTGTCAGAAGTTCTGCCAACGTATAAGCCCTTTTGTTCATGTTATAGTTCAGGTGGAACTGCTCAAAACTTCTAGGTAGCGTTTGGAGAATAATATCGATCTGGGTTTCCCCATTGATTTCAGCTCTAAGGATCTGTATGTCGTTCAAATAAGCCATCATCTTTAGGATATGATCCCTTACAGGTGTCCCCTCTGACATGGTGGTTGTCATTAATTTTCTCATTGCCTCTTGCCTAGCAGCCCGATTCTAGTGTCCGAAAAGTTCTTTGAGATTGTTCATTATATCATAAGCAGTTGGTAAGTCCAGATGCTAATGTTGCAGTACATTTGACATTGAAGCCAAAATATAACACCGCGCCATCTCATCTGCTTTTACCCATTTCTTATGAAACTCAATCTCCTCTTCACTAGAATCGCTATTAGGTGCATCAGGGCAGGTCTCTAACAGTACAAACTTATAGCCTTCAACAGTTAGGACAATGTTCAGATTTCTTTTCTAATCTATGTAGTTGGGACCAGTAAATTTGTTCTCTTTTAGTATAATAGTCAGTGGGTTGAAAGTCATCCTAAGAATCACAAAATAAGTTTTGGTCGAGACTCTAAATTTAAAATAATATTGATTCCTCAAACAATACTATTTAAATTTACCAACACCTCAAAACACCATGAATTTTGCATGCCACGTTAGTGTGGACGTATACAAAATCAAACATTTGTAAGAGGAGGGTCTTACCCATTAATTTTATTATCTTGTCATCCTAACTTTATGACAAATAAAATTAATAGTTGGTATTCCTTTAGTTACACAAATATAGCAGTGACTCCGTTGGGGAGGATACTATTAGATGTGCCTAAGTATATACCATTATTTGATACTTAGCACATTAAATAGGATTGTGCCCCTTCAGTTAGAGAATATTACACGCTCCTAAATAATTTCCTATAACCATCCATAAAAGAAGTTTGATCTAGTGATCCGCAAACAAACTCATCCGTTGTGGAGGGAGGCACTCAGAGCCAACACGCAAGTTTGTTGCATCACTTACAAACCAGTAATTAACTACAAAAATAGTCGCGAATAACGACTGAATATTCCGTCGGCATTCCGTCGGTAAATGAGCTTTCCGACGGAATACTGACGGAATTTTTGATATCGGGAAGAATTGGGTCAGGGCTCAATTTACCGACGGAAAATATATTCAGTCGGAATTTACCGACGGAATGTATGAATTCCGTCGGTATACATTAACGACAGAAAACTTACCGGTCGGCAAAGGGCAAACGGCGTGTAACGGAGCTTACCGACTGAACCATATTCCGTCGGTAAATCACCGACGGAATTCATTATTCCGTCGGGAATCACCGACGGAATTTAAATTTCAGTCGGAAATCACCGACAAAAATTTAAATTCCGTCGGTGATTTACCGACGGAATATTAGATTCCGTCGGTGATCACCGACGGAATTTAAATTCCGTCGGTGATCACCGACGGAATTTAAATTTCCGTCGGTGATTTCCGACGGAATTAACATTTCCGTCAGCAATGTATCGTAAATATCCTGGTGCAGTTCAATATATTACCGACGGAATGCGAAATTCCGTCGGTAATTTCCAGTAAAAATTTTGAAATGTCTGCTCTGCATTTCCCTCTTATCATATATACAATTTTTTATACAATAAAAACCATCACAAACGATGGTAACACAAACACAAATCATATATAATCACAATCCACACAATCAACAACTATCACAACATACAATATGCTCACAAACAAATGATAAAACTGTCTAAAAAACAATACAAAACATACTAACATGTGACCATATCTCCAAAATTCAATACAAAATAAAACATAACCAAATATCAAGTACTGACAATCATAAACATCCAAAAGTACTGACAAGTCAACGTCAAATACAAAATATCCAAACTTACCATGATACATCACCTACACATATATACAAATATAATCCTGTAAAAGTCAAATATAAGATATTATAATCAGACTAAATCGATATAAATGTAATATATAACTCAAGAATTGTAATGTATAACTAATTTTGCATGTAATAAAATACCTGGATTATATTGTAGATATCCAATGATAGTACGACGGTGAATGTATCAATATGGACTCCTGCAAAATGCAATACAATTTAAGATAAATATCTAAATTTGTTAAGAATCTGAAACCTAATAAGAATATGAAATTGTAATGGCTACTCTATCTTATAAGAGATAAGGAATCAATGAATCACATTAATGCATAGTGGAAAGCAAGATGGATGCAACATGCTCATGGTAGTGTGAGCTTTATTTTCAGCATGCATTTGGTATTTGGAATTTGAAAATACACTAGACGAAGCAAAAACTTAGAAGTGCCCAGCAGATATACAATAGTGCAGGAACAAATGATGAGAAGAGAGCAATATAGCAACAAACTGAAAGTTGAAAGTGCACCGTGGAAAAAGATGAGAAGTAGATGGAATGCACAACTCATGCTTTATCAAAAAACGAAACTTAAGTTGTACACTGCACAAGAGTAAAACATGAGAAGAAAAATTTAAAATACAATAAAGAAACATTAGAATAAGATAAATGACAGAAAAAATAATAAAATAAATAAGAATGAAATTAAAAATAAACTTGAACAAGTAAAAAATAGAGTACTAGAAAAAACATTAAAAAAATAAGGTAGATGATAAAAAAAATAAAAAGAAAATTATAACAAAAGCAACACAAAAATAATTAAAACAAAGGATGAAAAAGCCTGGTGAATTAAAAAGAAAAAAAAATCAAACATATTAGAGAAGAACAAGAGAAAGAGACTAAGCAAAAGTTGTGTGAAGTGCTTTTACATAAACGCTCATTCTTAATGGTTAATACTATAATTTAAAAATATAAGCAATTAATCCAAATGGTTATTCAATGGTTATGAGAAATTTTATGATGGAGAAAGTAAACCGGATGTAGTACCAACAATGCAGACTCTTTCTTTAAATTTTTTTGTAATGTATGTGGATACTCGATGGTCGTCAGGAGTAAATCTGCATATAAACAATTTTAAAACATAAGCTATATGTTTAAAAAGAGAACATGAATTACTAATAATGAAAAAATACTTACGACTCTCCAACAACCCTAAGAACTGTAGATCCACGAAGTGGTGGTGCTGGATGATCTACCATGAGATATAATATCTACAAAATAGCATTACAACACATCATAATAAAGTTTACAAACATGATAATGCAAAACAAGTTACATTTCACAGGAAGAAGAATCTCCAGTGCTATGAGATTTTAGCAAAGAGCAATTATAATTTTGAGAAGCCATTCCTTTATCTTGCCAGAAAACTTGCAAGGTTAGTATGATTTGGTTCTGATATCAATTAAAGATTATCTAATCAAGAATTAGAAGTAATGATAAATGTGGTTCCAGGGACCCTAACCTTCACTTTGTCGAATCACCTGCACTGGCACCTCCTGAAGTTCAGATTGACTTGGTTGCACAGCAACAGTATGGTCAATTATATGTTTCTGTCTAAAATTTTATTTCCTTATCTACATTGTGATTCCAATAAATTTTCGATTATTGCTTGCGATATTAAGTTTGGTTTTTATATTTTTGGAGGTTTCTTGGATTTTTTTTTGTAGGTGGATGATCATAAATGTATACATTCAATTGCCATATACTCAACTTAGGTTTGCTTATGTTATACAGCATAGAGAATGATCCATATGAACTCATTATAGGGCCAAATTTACATTGTTATTATTGGCAGATTTGGTTTTCTATTACAAAAAAATTGACTTAGATGTGCAACTAGCTGATAATCCTTATTTGTGTAATAAGTAGATAACTGTTGCATCCATGAACTGGTATGTTCTTTGTGCAAACAACAATTGTAATAACATATCGTCTGATTTATGCCCAATGAAAATAGGGCCCAGTGACGCCGCCGGCCTGCAGTGAACAGGGCCCTGCGACGCCGGCCTGCAGCAAGCAGGCGCCAGCGACGGACGCCTGCCGCGAGTAGGCGCCTGGGGAGCAGCCGCCGGCAGAGCACACGCCTGGGGAGAAGGCGCCGGCGTAGCAGGCGGCGTGCGCGTCAAACAGAAGAGAAGAGGGAGGAGAGGTGCATACCAGATTCGCCTGTTGCTGATCACTGAGAGCGAGAGAGGACATGAGGCTGGACACCGAGATCGCCGGTTGCTGTTTGCCGATCGCCGAGGATGCGGAGAGGAGAGGATATTGACTTCGCGCGGAGAGGAAAGCTGCACCGTGCCCTAATTTTTACTCTGTTTTACCGACGGAATTGAATTCCGTCGGTAATTACCGACGGAATTCAATTCCGTCGGTAATTACCGACTGAATTATGGTTCCGTCAGTAATTACCGACAGAATGTTACAATCCGTCGGTAACCCCTAACACTAATCGGAGCGGCCGAATATTAGTATTTACCGACGGAATTAGCATTTCGTCGGTAAACATCAATACCCGAACCCGTTAAAGGATTTGCTGACTGAATATTATATTCAGTCGGTAAATACCGACTGAAATATATATTCAGTCGGAATATTACCGACTGAATTTAATTCAGTCGGTAAATCCCGACTGAATTAAATTCAGTCGGTAAACACCGACTGAATTAAATTTCAATCGGGATTTACCGACTGAATTAAATTCAGTCGGGAATGTCGTCGGTATTTGCAGGTTTTTTTGTAGTATAATGTAGACCGTGGAATTTATTTACTAATCCCTCTCCTACTTAGTTATTTAAGGTGAGGAATTTTAACCATGCAAGCACACATCACAGTAAATAAAAGGAAAAAATATGGAAATTAAATTTCCAACTATTATGGCTTCTTCCATTACTGTCCTCCGTGTGCTGTCAACCCAAGTTGCTGTAATCTTTAGCCACCGCAATCGGTTCTAGTCCCCGCATCTATCTTGCTTCTTTTTCCACTGCGCCTCTGGTCCACAAATAGTACCACGCCTCGCAAGGATACTATCCGCGACAAAAATAGAATTTGACATATATCGATCCTATATTCCACAAAGGAATGTACAAGTAATCTAGATCGAAACAAAAATGTAAAATCCTAAAACTAATACAGCTCATGCTGTATTTAATACATACAATTATGCACACACATAAAATGCCCTTGACATGTCCAAGGGTCCAATCACACACAATATCTATAAGCCATAATAGTTAGAGCCTGCAACCACAGAGTTAGCACATCCTACTATTATCCTACCTAAATTATGTATGACATGTGCATAATTAAACTGAAAACCAAACACACAGAGGTAAACCCTAGCTATGATATCAATTGTTGGTTGCTACTGGGAATATCGTATCGGTTCCCCTTACAAAAATTGTGTACAAGTCCTGAACTATTCCTAACAATCTATTGTGTTCTTTAGAAATTAAATTTGGAATCGCAAATGGAACTTAACATTATTGATTCCAAATTCAACTTATCTGTTCTTAGTGGTTTCGACTTGGATCGCAAATGATGCTTAACATTATTGATCCAAATCCACCCATGTTACAAATTCAATTAAATATTAATTTCAGAGATTGGCTTCCAGGTTAAACATGGCGAGGCACTAGGCCTTCTTGGGTATGAGAGCATTCACCACTTCCTAGACAAAGCCTTTCAACGAAATTTAATATTTAATTTTCTTATAGTAACCCTAGGTTTAACCAAAAAGAACAATCGAATCACAAATTCGAAAAACAAAAGAAACACAAAATTGAAAACATAAATTCGATTACCTAGATTCATTAGCCTCTTGTGTTTGGTATTTCAAGATTTAAATAAAAGGATGAACTAGTTATGATGCGGAAACTAATAACTAGTTATATCTTTTATAGCTTATAGACCTCACAATCTTCTGTCGTATTCCTCTTCTTATCTTGGACGTCGTGTGGGCGACGATCTACCGAGACGAGAATTCACCCAAGCTTCCTTCTTCTCCAAGCAAGTTTCGGCCACCACAAGAACTCCAAGAGAAGATGAGGTTCGGCCACCACCACTAAGCTCCAAGGGATGCTAGAAACAAAGCCTCCTTTCTCTACTTCTTCTCCAAGCAAAATTCGGCCACCAAGGACTCCCCAAGAGTTGATGCCACCGGCCACCAAAGAAGAAGAAAAGGAGATGAAGAAGGATGAGGGTCGGCCACCACTAAGGAAGAGAGGAATAATAGAAGTATCGTTATGAGGTGAGGCACCTCTACCCTCTCTTTTATATTCCTTGGTCTTGGCAAATAAGAAAAATTTTAATAAAAACTTCCTTATTTTCCATGTCATTGAAAAGGAAAACTTAACTAATTAAAAATCCTTTTCTCTATTAATGTGGCTGGCCATATCTAATCCTCCAAGGAAGGAAAGTTTTAAACACAAAATTAAAACTTCCTAATTTATTTCTGGAAATTTTTAAATAAAAATTTCTCTTTTAAAATTTCCCTTCATGGTTGGTTATAAAAGAAAATTTTTATAAATTAAAATATCTCTATTAAAACATGTGGATGATTTTACAAAAAGAAAATTTTTCTTTAAAATTAAAATATTTCTTTCAATCAACAAATAAGGAAAGATATCAAATCTTTTCTTAATCATTTGTAGAAACTATAAAAGGAAAATTTTAAATTTTAAAACTCTCTTTTAAAATCATGAGGATGGTTAAAAAAGGAAACTTTTATCAAAAATTAAAATCTTCCTTTTAATTACAAATAAGGAAAGATATCAAACCTTTCTCTTAATCTTTTGTAGAAAACTATAAAAGGAAAGATTTAAATTTTAAACTCTCTTTTAAAATCATGACTTCCGCATAATAAAAGATTTTAAAAAATAAAACCCTTTTATTTTAATGTGGCCGGCCAATTAAGCTTGGGTTCAAGCTAGGGTCGGCCACCAACTCACATTGGTTTGGCTGGCCCTAGCTTGGGCTCCAAGCTAGGCTTGGTCGACCACCTGAAGGTGGGTAAGAAGGTGGGTATGGGTAAGTATAAGACTTTATAAATAAGAGGCTACGATAGGGACCGAGAGGATGAATTGGTTTTGGTCTCTCTATGAACTTGAGCTTCCCGTGTCCACCCCGAACACCCAACTCGAGTTCATCAATAATATCTCATTCCACTAAAGAGTTATTATTGAACTACCGCACTAATCCCATATTACTATATGGGCTCCTCTTTATCATGAGTGTATTAATTTCCCTGTATTTAAGATATCGAATGTCCACTATTTAAATGAGTTATTGACAACTCACTTAATTAATATCTAGCTCCAAGAGTAGTACCACTCAAACTTATCGTCATGTTGGACTAAGTCCACCTGTAGGGTTTACATGACAATCCTTATGAGCTCCTCTTAGGGACATTATCAAGCTAGATTATTAGGACACAGTTTCCCTCTATAATCAACAATACACACTATAAATAATATCATTTCCCAACTTATCAGGCATCTTGATTTATCGAACTAAATCTCACTCATTGACAAGTCAAAGAAATAAATACTAGATATATGTGCTTGTTATTATATCAGGATTAAGAGCACACACTTCTATAATAACAAAGATTTTGTTCTTTTATTCAGTCAGTATAAAAAGAACTTACCTTAGATGGTCCTGCTCAATACACTCAGAGTGTACTAGTGTAATTTTATAGTTACGATAAACTAATACCAAATTACACTATGACTATTCCAATGGTTTGTTCCTTTTTATCTTAGTCATGATCTACTGTTTATAATTTATAAGAAATTGATAACATGATCTTCTGTGTGTGACACCACACATCATGTTATCTACAATATAAATTAATTGAACAACTACACTTAGCATACAAATGTAGACATTTGACCAATGTGATTCTTTATTTAAAAATAAATGTTTATAAAAAGCTAGGCTTTTAATATACACTCTAACACAAATATGTCATGTGTTAAAAGAATAATGAAACATCTAAAAGGAACCATTAATGTAGGAATGTGGTACCCTCGATCTTCACATTTTGAATTAGTTGGCTATTCTAATTCAGATTATGTCGGATGTAAGTTAGATAGAAAGAGTACAAGTGGAGGATGTCAACTGCTAGGACCTTCTTTAGTTAGTTGGTTTAGTAGAAAGCAACATTGTATTGTCTTATCTACTATTGAAGCCGAATACATAACAATGGATGAATGTGTAGCTCAATTGCTATGGATGTCCCATACCTTAAAAGACTTTAATCTAGATTATAAAAATGTAAAAACCTATATTGATAACATAAGTTCTATAAATCTAACTAAAAATCCAATACATTACTCTAGAACTAAACACATGGAAGTGAAACATCATTTCGTTAGGGATCATGTCGCTAAAGGAAATATTGAACTGAACTATATTGACTCATAATATAACCTAGCCGACTTATTTATAAACCTTTACCTGAAGCTGAATTTAGTAACTTAAGAAGACAATTAGGAATGCGCTTTTATAGAATAGTTTTCTTTTTCACTTAACATGTTTTTGAAAATATTACTTAGTAGTTTTTCAAAATTATTTTTGTAAAATTTCCCTTTTCAAAAAAAAATTTTCAAAAACTTTCTCAAAATATTTTATTTTTCTGGAGTAGTTTAGGTATTTCCCGTAGAATTGCATGACCCTATATCTTTAGCAGCCAGCATCTCACAAGCATAATAGGATATCTTGCTTGTACAACTTAGAATGGGTGAGATGCTTAGGACTTAGCCTAAGATTTCAGATGCTTATGTCAATGCATCGCTATAAATCTGGGCTTTAAACAACAAACAATGATCAATTTGAGTTTACTAGCTAGTAACTACCTAGTTAGTCCCAAATGCTCAAATTGACCAATCCGAGTCAATAGTATTGGTTGCTACACCTAGATTCCTTTTTGTTTTTCCTGTACAAAAGTTTGTACAAGCACAAAACTTAACCTAGATACCCATGTGCTCTACTGAAGCTAAACTTGGATTGCAAACGATGTTTAACATTATTAATTCAAGTTGCTCTTCAGAAGTTAAACTTGGATTGGAAACGATACTTAACATTTTTACTACAAGTTTAACCGATGTGATCTTCCTAAGTTAAACCATATTACAGAAGTTGATTAAATATCTATTTCAAATATTGACTTCCAAGTTAAACATGGCGAGGCACTAGGCCTTCTTGGTTATGGGAATATCCACCACTTCCTAGATAAAGCCTTTTAAAGAAATTAGATATTTAACTTCTTACAGTAACCCTAGGTTTAACTACAGAGACCACAATAGAAACACAAGATCAAAACGCAAAATTGAAATACAAAATCGATAGCACGAAATCGAAACATAAAATTGCTAGCCTCTTGTGTTGGTGTTTCAGAATCCATGCAAAGAAAACTAACTAATTAATTCGAAATGGAAACCATTAATTAGTTGTACCTTTCTTTGTAGCTAAAGACCTCTTGATCTTCTATTGTATTCCTCTCCTCCTCTTGGACGGTGTGTGGTTGACGATCTACCAAGATGAATTTCAACCGAACCACTTCTTCTTTTCCAAGACTCTCAAGCCACCAAGGGATGCTAAAATAGGAAATTTCCTTCTCTTCTTCTTCCCCTCCAAACAACCGCCCACTAAGGAGATGGAGCTTGATGTGTCGCCAGCCTTAAGGGAAGAAAGCAAAAGAGAAGAGAAAGGAAGAGAGCCGACCACCAAGGATTAAAGGAGATGTGATCCGTCGGCCCTTAGGGAAAAAACAAAGGTGTCGGCCACAATGAAGAGAGGAGAGGAGACAAGGCTTAGGTTGTCTCATGAGGCACCCTCTCCCTCTCTTTTATAATCCTTGGTTATGACAAAAAAGGAAAGTTTTAAACATAATTAAAAATTCTTTATTTGTGGCCTCCCTTTGAAAAAGGAAATTTTAACAACAATTAAAATCTCTCTCTTTTAAATTTCCTATTGTACATGGCAACAAAAGGAAAGTTTTAAAATTAATCTCTCTCTTTTAAAACATGTAGGCATCTACAAAAAAGGAAAGATTAAAATTAAAACTTCTTTTTAAAATCATGGTTACAAAAAAGGAAAGTTTTAGCAAAAATTAAAATCTCTCTTTTAAACTACAAATAAGGAAAGATTTTAACAAAATTAAAATCTCTCTTTAATCCTTTGTAGATAGCTATAAAAGGAAATATTTTAAAATTCTCTTTTAAAACCATGTGGATGGCTATAAAAGGAAAGATTTTAACAAATAAAATCTCTCTTTTTAACTCCATGTGGATGGCTATAAAAGGAAAATTTTTAACACAAAATTAAAAATTCCTTTTATTCTTTGTGGTGGTCGGCCCCTTGCTTGGGCACCAAGCAAGGCTTGGCCGACCACGTCTTGGGCTCCAAGCTAATGCTTGGTCGGCCCCCTTGCTCCAAGCAAGGATGTGTCCGGCCCATTACTTGGGTAAGAAGTGGACTTGGTGGATACAAGGTTTTATAGAGGCTACAACAGAGACTGAGAGGAGAAATTGATTTTGGTCTCTCGATGAGCTTGAGCTTCTTGTGTTCGCCTCGAACACCCAACTCAAGTTCATCAATAATAACTCATACCATTAAAGAGTTATTATTGAACTACCGCACCAATCCCAAATTACATTATGGGCTCCTTCTTATCATGAGTGTGTTAGTCTCCCTGTGTTTAAGAAATCGAAAGTTCACTAATTAAATGAGTTACTGACAACTCACTTAATTGATATCTAGCTCCAAGAGTAGTACCACTCAACTTCATTATCATGTCGGACTAAGTCCACCTGCAGGGTTTACATGATAATCCTTATGAGCTCCTCAAGGGGGCATCATCAACCTAGATTACTAGGACACAGTTTCCTTCTATAATCAACAACAGTATATAAATAATATCATTTCCCAACTTATCGGGCCTATTGATTTATCAAAATAAATCTCACCCATTGATAAATCAAAGAAATAAATACTAAGTATACGTGCTTATTATTATATCGGGATTAAGAGTACACACATCCATAATAACAGAGGTTTTGTTCTTTTATGTAGTCAGTATAAAAAGAAACAACCTCAAATGGTTCTACTCAATACACACATAGTGTACTAGTATAATTTTATAGTTAAGATAAACTAATACCAAATTACACTACAATCATTCCAATGGTTTGTCCCATTCCATCTTAGTTGTGAGCTACTATTTATAATTTATAAGGAACTGATAACATGATCTTCTGTATGGCACCACACACCATGTTATCTACAATATAAATTAAATGGACAACTACATTTAACATAGATGTAGACATTTGACCAATGTGATTCTTATTTCAAAATAAATGTTTACAAAAAGTTAGGCTTTTAGTATACCTCCTAACAAATAGCTACTATCTTGTGGTAGTTAGCTTTGTACAAAGGTTAGACATTTCATCATAAGAACATTTTTTTAGTTTTTAAACCATGCTTGGACTTTTAGAAAATTATTGATTTTAGGGAGAGCTTGACACTAAACTTTCAAAACCCTTTCCTTTTCTTTTTACAAAATATTTTGAAAATTATTTACTTCTAAAATTTTTCAAAATTTTATCTATAGTTTTCAAATTATTTTCTTTATAGTTTTTCAAAATTATTCCTTAGTAATTTTTCAAAATTTTAAGTATACTATCATTTTTTTAAATTTCTCCCTAATAATTTTTTTTTCAAAATTTCAAAATTTTTACCTATACAATCATCTTTTTCAAAATTTCCTTGTTAAAATTTACACTTTCCTAAACCTTTCCTATTTTTTAACCATTTCTTTAGAATTTTACATTACGAAATTTTTTCAAGTCTTACCTTTACTTAATCTTTTCAAATACTCACAATTGTTTTCTTCTTTTAAAAATTTTACTTTGCGAAAATTTCAAATGTATTTTTTTAAAAAAAAATCTCTTATATTTTGCCTTTCTAAATTTTCAAAATCAAACTTTATTTATGTGTGATTGTTTCCCCTATTTTTATGTGTATTAAAGGGGGAGAGATAGTAAATTCAGGGAGAGATGTTTAACTCAGGGGGAGAGTTAAAGTGCTTACTTATTTATTTTTCCATATTTAAACTTAACTTTGAACCTTAGTTGCCGAACATTAAAAAGGGGGAGATTGTTGGTGCAAGTTGCACCAGAATCAAACCTAAGTTTTGATGTTGTCAAAGGTTCAAGTTAAGTCTTATTGTGATCCAACAAGTTGACTAAGTATGCAGGTTGTTTACTCAAACGGTAAAGACCTAGTTGGAGGTTAGGCAGGAGAACTCTTAGTAGATCGTGGAACCCAGGTGGAAAGACCAAGTGGGTCGAGAGGACCCGACACTTGGTAGTGAGATCGAGAGGTCTGGAGGATCGAAAATCGAGAGAAAGTTCTGGCGAGCCGATCAAGGCTAAGTGAAAAGTCCAAATAGATTTGGAGGATCAAAATTTGGCAAGTAGGTTGAGGTAAACAACTGGAGGAGCGATAGTGAGGTCGTGTTCCTGAAGGGAATAACCTAAGATCGCCGATCCAACTGAAGAAACCGGGAAGGTTTCCAAGTTGAGATCAAGATAGTTGAACTGTCTATTATTATTACTCATGCATTTTATATTACTGTGCTAATCTCTATTTTGCAGGAATATACTATTCAACTCTGTTTTGCAAGTTTGGCATGATCGGTCGATCGAACAGAAGGATCGGTCGACTAAACTAGACTAACTCAAAATAGCCACAAGTTCAGACCAAACTAGAGTGAAATTCGATCAGAGCTTGATTAGTCGACCGAACCAAAGGATCAGTCGATCGAACCCTGACGATGCAGCACAGATCAGTTTGGTCAGAAGCAGAGAAGGAAGTAAAGTTGATCAATCGACCAAACTAGCAAATCGGTCGATCGAACTATCATCACATTAAAGGCATAGTTAGTGCGAATCTCGGCAAATCTCGACGAACAGGGAAGGATCTTGTTCGGTCGACCGAACCCTTAATGGTCATTAAATGTCGAAGATCCAACCAGCATCAAATCTTAGCGAAGATGGAAGGGAGTTGGTTCGGTCGACCAAATGCAAGCATCGGTCGACCGAACATTGACGATTCTTATAAAAGAGAGCTCGAGGTCCGAGGCTATGTAAGGGCATTCTGGTTGGGTTCGAAGTTCATCTCTGTGCAAGCTGTGATTCGTGCTACGACTACTCATCTACTGCTTTAAGAAGTGTTGACCGAGTCTCAGCTTTTATATATTGTTAGTATAACTTTCTTTTGCTTGAATTGTACTTATTATCTTACTCATCTTCTTGTATGCACTGCTTCTTTCTGAGGTGTTCGGAAAGAAGAGATTTAGTGGATTGTCCATCGGTACGATTAAGGATCGCGGGCCTTAGAGTAGGAGTCGACCTAGGCTCCGAACCAAGTAACCGAACATGTTCTCTACTTTTCCGCTACACGACTTTGTTTTAAACAAGTAAAAGAAAATTTTTTTAAAGCGCGATATTCACTCCCCCCTCCCCTCTATCGCACTCATTCAATCCTACAATAAGTTCCTATGTGTTCGTATCGATCTCCTAATCACAATGATGGCCTCAAATATTATTTTCACCCCATGCATTTAGATCAAAGATTTTTGGATATCAAAATAACTTTAATATTTTCAAACTTTAACTTTTTTTACTAAGTCAAACGATTTAATTATTTTAACTATTAAAAAATTATATTAGATATTTGAGTTAATTAATGTGATTAGGAGATAGATACAAATATATAGAAATTTATTTCATATCATTCTGAGCTCTCTAGAGTTATCTTCCAGTTTTAGGGCGCATAACGTTTTTTTAAAAAAAAATTTGGAACAAATTTTTAAATTCATCCTAAAATTTTAATTTTTTAAAAATCAAAATAAATACACCCAAAATATGGAAGATGAACCTAGAGATTTCAGAATAACATGAAACAAGTTTCTATGTATTCGTATCGATCTTCTAATCACATTAATCGCCTCAAATATTAATTCACCAAATGTTTTTATATTAATAATTTTTGGAACAAGAATTAGATTTTTCATACTAATTCATTTTTAAAAAATTATGGAATAGTTAATATATTTGGTGGAATTGATATTTGAGGTCATTTATATTATCTGGAGATCGATACAAATATATAGGAACTTGTTTTATATGTTTCCGTGATCTCTAAGGTCATCTGTCACATTTTGGAAGATTTTCTTTTTATATATTTTTTTAAATTTGTAGCGAATTCATATGTTCATTGTCAATTGGCGACAACCCCATATTTGTCGGCAATTAGCGAGGAATCCATAGATTTGTCACAAAAATTATCATATTTTGTGCAAGCTTATGCGATGAACAAAATTTTTTTGTAGCAGAGTTTGTAAATTTTGCAAAAAAATTTATATTTCAACCCTAATTGACAACAAATTATGCGACGAAATTATATTTGTTGCTATTTTAGGATGATTTTATTTCATTGCCAATTTCGTTGTCAATTAGCATCAAATTCTATTTTCATTGCAACGGGCTCTATTTTTGGAAGATGTGTACCCTTAGGGCATGATTGAGTTGGCTAGTTCAAAACAGAATTACTACTATACGGTAAGGGTTCGAATCTCGATAAAATCGAAGCAAAAAAAACCTTCCTTCATACTGACCAACTACAGCTTCCTGATTTATCTCCTCACAGATGGTTATGGGCCGACCGTGTGGAACCGCTAGGATGACATATTTCACCTTTTGCTACTATAAATTGCTACTATTGTAAAAATCATCATAAATTTGTGATGAATAATTTGCGTCACAAATTTTCGTCTCTAATTGTCTTTTTTTTTTTAGTAGTGTGTATAAATTAACTTGACACTTATTAAGGAAACAAATTAACCAAAGATATTATAACGGAACGGAATTCTACGCACCTTCTAATTAAAAGAAATCAGAAAATTTTACCATTATAAATATGAATCATGAAGAATATTTTATGGCGAAGTATCAAAGCTGAAAACAAAAAATGCTGCATTATTTTCGGCATCATGTGTATTGTATATGCCCACTTGAATTCATTCAGCTCAAAGGTTATCGCATTCAGAATCATGCTTGGAGCTTCCACATTAAATTGGGATACCACACAATATCAAAAAAACATTTTTGACTAGCATAATTTAACTGTACATCGCAAAAATATGATACGACTAAATGCGTGATACCATCTGACAACCAAATATCGTTTCTGATAAGGAACAACCCTCAGCAAGGTCAAACTGGACTAGAACATAACTAAACAGTTGACATTGAGATTGATTGGATTTGCTTCCATTATGGTGATGTTTCACAAAAAATTGTTCCTTAGTCCACCTTCTTGTGAGCTTGATGCCCATGTTTAGGTGGTTCCGCAGGAAAGTACTTGATGCCCACAAGATCACCAACCTTGCTGATAACCTGGGGAAGCACAATATACCGAGAGTCCATTTAGGTTGAAGCTAATTGAATCAGTGGCCTTTGAGAGAGGGAATGCCTGAGAATGAGCTTACCTCCAGCCCTTTAAGGAGGTCCTCCCTTGAGTGTGCAGCCGATATGCAAATTCGAGCCCTTGCAAGCAGAAGAGGTGTGGCTGGAAAAGCAACAGTGACAACAGCAACCTGCAAAAATTATTGTGACAGAATAACCACAACTTGGACATGACTGATCACACAGAGTTCTCAATAATGCTCATAAAGCAATTCCAACTGAGACCAAATGGGGCTCCATATAAGTTCACAAATATCCTGCTGCAAAAATTTGGCTAATGTAAACAGCTTGCATATCCACTATGGTGAAGTTTTGTTTGCCAAGATATCACTAGCATTTTATACAATGCAAATGAGAAGGATCACAAGATTTCATGCGGATGGTTGCAACTTACATTCTGTTTGAGACAATCCCTAGAAAAAGCTGGAATCTTTGCTGGGTTGTAAAGCATTATTGGCATAACAGGGGAGTCATTATCACCAAGAACTTCAAACCCCATCTTCTTAAGTTCAGAGCGAAAGAAATTGCTATTTTCACGAATCTGTGCTAGTTTTTGGGCCCCTGGTACATATTGAAGCCATATAGACAAGAAACCCAACAGAGAAAGACAAAAAGAATCAAGCTATAAGCTGCTAAACTTACCTCTACTTGATCCGTCTTCTCCGAGAATAACTTTAAGTGCGGATATAACTTGCTGCACAGCTGGTGGGGACATTGAAGTTGCATAAAGTTGTGCTGGACATGCATGCTTTAGGTATTGAACAATTTCCTGAACAAGAGACGAGTTAGAGGTTTTGGAAGATATCTTAAAATTCACCCTAAACTAAGCTTATTTGATTTTTTTTTTAATTAATTTCTTTTGTTTCAAGAGAACCTTGGATGCTGCAATATATCCTCCACAAGATCCAAAGGATTTTGTAAATGTGCCCATCATGATGTCGACATCAGCCGGATCCACTCCTAGGAGCTCACAAACTCCTTTGCCAGATTTCCCAACAGCACCAATGCTGTGGGCCTCGTCCAAGTAGGTATATACCTGTTTCAAGAAAAAAGCCAAATCGAACTAATTATCATTAAGAGTTTCTAGGACAGTACACAGCTCCATTTGGTCAATGATGAATCTGAATAGAAATGCCATGATAGAAAATGGTCAACACTAAAACTATGAAAATGTATACGAACCTTATATTTCTTGCAAACAGCTATAATCTCTGGAAGCTGACAAAGTTCTCCTTCCATGCTGTATATACCCTCAACAATGACAATAATCTTCTTCCAGGGCCTGTGAGTTCGAGGTTGTCCCTCGGCTATCTGTTCTCTCAGTACCTCTTCCAAGTGTGGAGCATCTACAAAACCACAAGCACGGTGATTGAGAACAAACCAATTATGATAGCATTTCCTTGGGAAATTAAGAACTTACTATTGTGCTGGAAAACCCGAACTGCCGCACCAGATCCTCGAGCACCATTTACAATTGAATTATGATTCAGAGAATCACTAATGATGAGTCCTCCCTACACAGCATCATGATTTTTGAAAAATGAGCAAGTAAACACTGAACTGAACACTACAAATTCCTTCGTTGATTTCAAAATCAACAGAAATAAAAGTACCAACCTTCCCTATCAGAACTGGAATAATGGCAGAGTTTGTCACGTAGCCCATGCCAAAAGTTATAGCAGCTGGTTTTCCCACAAACCTTGCAACTAGGAACTCCAGCTCCGTGTGCAAGTCAGTTGTGCCTGCACCAGAGAAAGAAAAAGCATATTATGTATTGGACGCTCTTAGTTGCAACATTATAAGTAAAACAGACATACCACCATCAACACGGATACTGCAAGTGCTGGGAGAATATTTCTTTAAAGATTCAATTACACGGGGCGTGCAGTATTCATCAGCAGCTGCAAAACCAAGGTAGTTATATGATCCCAGATTAAGGCACTTGGAAGTCTTTGAGGTCCGGCTGCACAAATTACCAGAAACAGATTAAATTCTTGATAAGTTGACTTATGTTAACTAACAAACCAAATATTTCCAATTGGCATTGCCATTTGATTAACATCATATTGTAGTATGACAACCACATTTTATAAGCCGCATACATAAACTATGTGAAACTTCCCTAATGTCAAAAGATCATGCATCTGAGTAAAACCATATACTTACTGCAGTGTTTTGTTATTGTCTTTAGAGTAGCGTTCAACCACATCAAACCACGCATCTGGTGCACTTGCAATTGGTCGACTAAAGCAATCCTGCACATCAAGTAAGTCGTCATTGCAAGATATCCAACTCACTCAAGGAATTGCCTTGGAAAAAATTTCAGGATAAAGTGAGTTCACAGTGCCAGTGATTCATTCCCATTCTGATCATTAATTCAGACAGTCTAATTTCATAGTATACTAGGATTGGAGTCGATCATGGTGGTGACACCAATGATCAGAAATTAAATGCCCATAGGATTGAAGTGATAAAATCACCCATAGGTTCCATACATATTAACAGCAAGTATAAATAAAGGCAGGTTGCCTGACATACTTATAAATGAAATGCATTTGCAATGCCAAAGTCCAGAGTCAATCAGTCAGGACCCTTAACCTTAAATAACAATAAATACATGTTTCTATAAAGAAAAAAAAATAAACATACTGTTTCATTTTAATCATATGAACGTGGAAATTCAGGATTTGAAGTATTTGCATAAGCAAAATGGACAAGAAAGCCTAATTTGATAATGAAAAAATTACAAGCAATAAAGTTAAAGAAACAAAATAACTTTCTTATCTTCCTTTGGTCTTTCTTATCCTTTAGAATTTCTGGATTTCTTAAGTTAAAATACCAATTAGTTAAGATCATTGAACATTTTTAGCAGTATTATCAAAAGAATATGGCTAACTTGATAACACTGTAGATTTTTGGTACATTTGTTGAATGGCCAAGATGCACTTTTCCACTGTAAAAATCTTTAAAACCACCTGTCCATTTAACTGAAAGCAAACAAAGGAAGACTTCGGATAGAAAGCATGAGTGCCAATTTTTTGTTTAAATAAATGCACCGACGCTTGGACAGGCTGTTCTTTTTCGGTAAGTTGCTGGGTCAATTAAGGCCCAACAGTCCAAGAAACCTTTTTAGGGTTAATTTCCAACAATTTCAATTTTTTGACAAATTTTATGGTAGGCTGGCCTTTTTCCAAGCTACTGAGCCAATTAAGGCCCAACAGTCCAGGAAACCCTTTTTGTTAATTTTCAAATATTTCAATATGATTTTCTGCTAGTTCTGTGAACGACTATGAGTTTTCTCATCAAGCGAACACTTTAGAGTGTAAGAGATGGATTGGAGTGCTTTTGGAGGTTGCGGAAGATTAAAAGACTTGTAGAGAAGGAAAAAATTTCTTTAGTAAGAGTTTTTTGTATTTGAAGAGAGCTAGAGGTGACCATTTTATTTTTCTCATCAGTGTTAAGAGAACGGTCAAAGGTTCATTGAGATAGGTATTATACATCTGGAAACACATAATTTTAGAACCATGTATATCCCTATAAATTAGGCTGACAAAAATTTAAATCATGGGATCATGGTTCCATACATTATGGTATATATAGCATAGTTTGTTTCCATAAAATGTTATTCAGTTGTTTTAGAAAAATCTAATAAATTTTTATTAGGATATTTTGGATTTTTATTAAGTCAATGTACTCGTGTTATCAATCTATAAAAATTTATTAGGATCCCATGTATTGAATAAGTTTTGACTTAATACAAATTTTAATTTCTGCCGGTACACAGTGTGGTTAATGTTTTGTCTGATTTCTTTGTATTATTGCTCTCTCACTACATAAATTTGGATTCTCTCTGGGGGTATAAGCTTATAATCTATGTTAAATTGTTCTTATCTTTGTTTATTTGTTTGTGTAATTCTACCAAGACAAAGATCCACCAATTTGTGTAATTCTACCAAGGAAGACAAAGTTCCACCAAGGTGACCTTATGGTGGGGTTACTTAAAATTCTAGTGGCACCGGAATGGGATCTGCAAATGTGGTTTGAAGCAACGAGATCTAGCAAGCACTACTAGTGTGATTGCTGACCCCATCCAATAGCATTAGAAACACTTGTGATCCCAACAAGTGGTTCCTGAATCAAAGTAGTCAAATATAAAGTAATGCATCTAGGGCTCTATAGTGAGTGGAGCAATTAGCATAGAGGATAGTATTGACACAAATTATCAGGGGGTGATGGTAAGGAATATTGTAGAATTTCCTTCATACAAGATGAGCGTGTATGATCTGCACAAAGATGAAAATAGATTGCATAAATTAAAAGCATACCTTTGTTTTCCATACTTCGTGCCTTCTTTATAAATCATTCTCTTATGACTTGATCTTATTATTTCTCAAGATAGAGAGGACCTAACCTTTAACCTATTAATAGAAGTAAAACTCTAGGTAACCACGCATAAAGGGTTATACATAGTCATCCATCGTATCCATATGAGACGATTTTACCAAATCTGATCACACGGTATGGGTTAACTTTGGGCTAAACTATATATAGTCCAATTTTGATTAGAATCAAATAACTAATTTATTAATTAACGCTAGCCCACAATTAGAGAAAATTTACATTAATAACACTTTTGTATACATAATAAAACAATACAACAACCAAGTCTTATGCGGGTCAGTTACATGGATCCTACGTCATTGGACTTTATCCTCTACTATATCATCATCTATATTTAAATAAATTTTATCTTGTTTTACTGTTGCTAACCAAGACTTTTTTTATCATCCTCTTCTTCGTTTGATGTGCGTATTTGTCATAGTTTCACATTGTCTAAGTGGGGCATTTATTGTCCGTCTAAGTACATATCCGTACCATCTTAAATGTGTTTCTCGGAGTTTTTCCTCGATAGATGTAACTCTGATTCTCTCTAATACTCTCATTTCTTATTCTGTCTATCCTCCTATGTCCACTCATACACCTTAACATCCACAACTTTACAACTTTCATCTTCTGCTCATGTGCTCAAATCATAGCCCAACATTCGGTATCATATAACATAGCAGGTCTAACCGTCGTTTTATAGAACTTCCCTTTAAGTTTAAGAGATAATTTACGATCACATAAAACACTCTACATTAATCTTCATTTCAACCATCCTGCTTGTATTATATGTAAGACATCTCTCTCAATCATTCCATCATTCTACAAAAATGATCCTAAATACTCAAAGCTCAGCTCTCAGTTCCAGACAGCTCGTCATCTTCTATCTTAACAATTATCTCATTATGTCTAATATTACAAAACTTAAATTCTATATATTCTGTCTTTACTCTACTAAATCTAAAACCTTTCACTTCTAGTGTTATTATGTCTTGAATGTATCCAGTGAGTCCACGATTAGTAAAAAAAATAAGGACTTAGAACTGATCCTTAATATAACCCTATTTTTATTGGAAATACTTTAGTTAATCAAGTCTTCACCCTTGTCGTTACATCCTCGTACATATCCTTAATTAGTTCAATATATATTACGCTAACACCTCTCTTTTCTATAATTCTTCATACAATTTCTCCTGGACTCTATAAGTTTTTTCTAAGTTAATGAAAACCATGTGTACATCTTGCTTTTGCTCCCAATACTTTATTAGTTACATGAGAAGATATATAGCTTCTATTGTCGACCTTCCAAGCATAAATCCAAATTAATTTTCGATCACCTTGGCTTACTTCCCTAATCTTTTCTCTATTGTTTTTTTCCAAAATTTCATGGTATAACTCACTAGTTTAATACCCCCATAGTTTGCATAATTTTGTACATATCCCTTGTTCTTATGTAAGGGAACTAGAGTACTTACCCTATAAGATATTTTTTTCATTTTCAAAATCATGTTAAATAATTTTATAAGTCATTTAATACCTTATTTCTTTAGGCACTTCCATACCTCTATCGGAATATCATCTGGTCCAACGGCTTTTCCATTTTGCATCCCATTTAAAACTTGTTCTATTTTCAACTTTGATACTATTTTATCCCATGTCATATTAAAGTCACCGTATATTTCATGTAATGCTTGTACTTCACCTTTTTCTTAAATATGTTTTGCTTCCTATCCTTTAACTTACACCACTTAATTCAAGGAGTCGTGTATATTTTCCTTCTACTGATACTATGATTGAGATGTATATTGGGTAGTTAAGACAATCTTTATAAATATTTCTATTCCTCTTCCTTACTATAAGAAAGTCAATTTGCGATTTATTATTCCCACTTTTGAACGTGACCAAATGTTCTTTTTTTTTTAAAAATATATTAGCTACTATAAGATCATATGCTATCGCAAATTCTAATATAGTTTTTCCTTACTAAACTCATAACCCTGATGCATCCTCTCATATTCCTCATTTTTCACTTAGACATACCCATTTAAATCGTCTCCTATTAAAATCATTTCATGAATATTTTATAATACTTCATCTAAGTCATCTCAAAACCTTAATTTGGTATCTTTATCTAATCATACTTGAGGTGCATATATGCTAATTACATTTATAGTTTTGTTCGCCACTACTATCTTAAGAGCTATAATTCTATCCTCCTTTCTAACTACTCTTATAACTTCATCCTTTAATAAACTATCTACAATAATACTCACTTTGTTTTTTATTTTACTTTTCCATGTGTATTATAACCTAAAACCAGAGTTCTCTACCATCTTTGGGCTAATCTTAAACATACTTTACGTGGCCACTAAACAACTCACCCAGAAATCACCTTAAAATAATTCAATTTCATAAAGTATCTCTAGAGAAGATTGTATCTTCTAACGATATAATGATACAAGTCCTTCCAAAATTACATGTTAAGGACTTTACAGATATGAATTTCATAATAATTGTGCTATAAGTGCCCTAGCACAATATACTATAAGTATCCTCATTATCTAATTTGCCATAATAGTGATGACTTTGGTAGTTGCAAGGACCTAGGCGCATCATCATGATCCCCCATTGGATAGGAACTATGATATGTTGTAAGTGCCTTTTCCATGAAACTAACTATGAGCATATCAATTTAGACAATTTTTTTCCATTAGTCATATAAAATTATCTAAATTAAAAATACTCATTGGAATATTTGTGTAATGATCTAAATTGCAAAAAGCAATAAATCTATATGGATGTTTTACTGTTTCCATAAAAGAAAAGTAAACAATAATTAATTAGCAAGAATCCATATTATGGGTATTAATGGAGGAAACATTGACAATAATTACATACCTAAATTTGGTAACCTATGTCATTCTTATTTGAATTTTTTTGCGATTAGGATATCAAAATATATTAATTCAACTAAGTTTATGGGACACATTACTTGACAAAGAAAAAGGTAAGCCATCATATATCAAAAAGACCAATTGAGTGATGATACAAACAAAAGGAGTCAGTACCATCAGAATATATCTTGTGAATAATGTGATTCATATAATGTCCAATGAGAATGCAACACTGGCATTATGTAAAAATTAAAGGCATGTTACATGATTCAGTAACCAAATTCATCACAGGCAGTTATATATGTTAGACATAGGCATGACAAATAATAGATAGCTGGGGAAACTTCTGAAGAGATTCTATGTTTTTATAGATTACTGGCAAAGGTTGAGGAGATATATTTAGGGGCAATTCATTTGACCATTTTATAAAGTCTCTCTTAGTTGGTAGGAGGCATGGGGTGACTTGAAGGTGATGAATGAGACTATAGCATATGTTTCTCAAAAGAAGGATAAAGTTGTTTTATATTCAAGTGAGAATGTACTAGTTGCTGAAAAGTGAGAGAAGGAATAATTACAAGGGACAACCACGTGAGGATCTTACAAGCACAAATCTAAATCTAGTGGATCTTACTAGATATTTAATGCTAGGTGCTAAATGTGTAAGATAAATGGTCATATCAGGAAAAACTTTTTATGAAAGAAAAAACTCAAGGAGATGTGCAAAAATCAAGGTGCACATTTTTGTACTTATTGTCTAAAGGTTAAAAATGTATCTTCCACAGTAGTATTTTGATTTGATTTTGTGCAATACATATTTTCTCTAGGAGAGTTATTTGACAAATTTGATGTATGTGTAACCACGGTCATGACTTTTAGAGATGATTTTTAGGTGGGGGTTCAAGATGTCAACACAGTCAGTTAGACTTATAAATGTTTTGCAGCAGCAGGATCTAGCAAGTGTAGCTAGAATATCCTCCAGCTGCATGATCTAGCAAGTGGTGCTAGAGTATTTTCTGACTGGTATTAGAGGCATCTGTGATTCCAACAAGAAGCGATGAAAGACTCTGAAATCATAATTACGTGGAAGTTCAGAAAAGTGATTGGAGTTTGTAAAACTTCACTTTCTCTAAGCAAAAAAATTCTGTTAGCTAGCTGCTTTCAGAATTTTCTACAATATTACACACTCAGTGAATGGTCACCAAATGTTTATCGAGAAGAAGAAAAATGGTTGATAAAGTACTCACCTATTCAGGATTTGCAAGCGAAGGAGTTATTGGTATCACATGAATGTCACATATAAGTCTTCACCATAATTTATGAAAAAGTTTACAGATCTGATGAAAAATAAACTAACATATCACAATATCTTTTCAGTATAAAGGTCAAGAATTAAAGTTTCAAGAAAATTTTTGATACTAGATATTAATTAAATTTGAAAAAATAAAAGTATTATGGAGAAAACGAATTAGAAACTAAAAGCTAATTTTGATGAAGAAAATTGATATGGATACTAAGAAAGAACAAACCTGAATGCGGAGATAGAGGCGGCGGGTGTAAAAATCCTCTAGACCTAAGCAGATCGGTGCATACCCCTATTCCACGCAACAGCAAAAAATCCATCACAAGATCCAAATTTTTTCTTTTCTAAATACCAGAGAAGAAAACGAACAAAAGGAACCAATGATAAAGGTGAGACCTTGAGGTCCTTGGAGGTGGATTTGAACCAATCGATGATCTTCCGGAAAAAATCCCTAAGCTGGCCGAACGCGAAGAGGAGGCCATAGCTGAAAAGCGTTGTGAGCGCTGTGACATAAGGCAATCTCACCATCTTCCACTCAGCCGCGTCCCCCTCCTTCGAATCCCGTTCGCAATCTCACAAACACGAAAGAGAGGCAAAGATCCAGACCGAGCTGGATCGGAGAAAACGCGGCAGGCGGAAAAAAAAAATGAAGATGGAGAGATAAGGGAAAGGAGGGGGACCAGTGTTTAAATCGAGCAGAAATGGTCGTCAATGGCGTAGTCTGGGAGAGGGGCGGAGGTTGGACGGTAGAACTGGAGGTCTTCCGACCAACACGGTTGCGGAAACAACGAGAGGAGAGGGCATAACTTTTACCGGGTGGAAAGCGGCTTTTTGTTCCTTCTCTAGATTTTTATTTAATCGGATCGAGTTAAAATACTGTTTATTCGTACCATTTTAACGATACCAACGTATTTGCTACGTCAAATTCGTCCATTTCTCTGTAACGGCCCCAACAAAGTACTCAGAATGCGTTTGGTTCAAATTTATCAATCGAAATGATAATAAATTTGATTATAGGATCGATAGGAATGGAAATTAGGATTATATTTTCAGTGTTTGGTTCAAAATCTGGAATGAATATGATTATAATTGATAATGTTTATTTCAATCAACATTAGTAATGGGAATCAAATAAATTTTCAATTTTACCCTTAGTAGTTAATGCATTAAAAAATATTAAAAAAATCATATCTCTAATTTTTTAAATAACATATATGTTAAAATTATTACAAAAGATATTTTAATTTTTTCATTTTAATTATTTATGTATTTTAGCATAAAATAATGAAATAAATTCCAGATATCTCAACACCAGCAAACATTAACCGGAGGTGTGAAGAAAGGGCCTATGAGGGGGATCTTGAGAAGGAATGTTGTGTGCTGGAAAGCCTGCAGAGGGCGCAATCACATCACGAAGAAAGCATGATGATGTAGAAGATGGCATAATAACATTATTAACCAGCTAACGAGAATTGTAATGATCGGTGTCGGAATACCTAGGTTACCGGTACGGCGCTATTGGGGAAGGCGGAGGAGTTTGAGTTTTGGGAGGAAGGGGATCTTCGAATCTCCGGCGAGGTGGCGGCGTTCAACGAGGTGGCGGCGGTCGACGTCGTTCGAGAGCAGCGTCGCCTTCGTTCGAGAGTAGCTGCAAACAGCGGAGAGGAGATGCGAGGAGAGGAGATGCGATTAGGAATATTAGGTTAAGGGCATTTTTGGTATTAAGGGGAAATATTGATTACTGCAAATAAGGGAATAGATGATTGAAGTGGTGGGATACGGGAATGAACTATTACCCACTAATAAGGAATCATTCCCTTATTTTTATTCTCATTCTTGTAAACCAAACACTAACATTGATTGTTATTCCCATTCCCTATTTGTATTTCCCCGAACCAAACGCCCCCTCAATTTCTATCCGATGCCGTCTCTAATTTTTCATGATATTAAATAAAATATAATTTAAATTTATTAAATATTTAAGGATTTCATTTAGGAGTTTTAGGGTTGAACTGGTCGTTAAAAAATTGATCGCGACCTTACTTTCAGTTTTTTCAGTTAACATCGTATATCTAGTTTTTTGAATCAATTATAATAGATCCGGTTCCAGGAAAGTTTTCGACTTTTACAATTAGTTGCACCTCCTAACATCTTATGATCATTTTACGAGCAACTTGCTGTCATTGTCATTATGCATCCACATTGTAGCCTTGACATTAGTTAGATTGTCATCGTTGCCTTGTCGAGCCAACCATCGCCTAGCCGTTTGCCTTCCGCAATCCGTCAAAGTTGCTGGAGAATGTTGATGTTGGTCAAGTCACCTACCTAGCAATGTCATTTTCCCTCTTCTTACATAAGCAAGAGCCCCCTTCTTCCCTTATCGACAACAACCTCTTTTATTTCTTTTCATCTTTGTGTAGAGCAACCATCATTGACGAACGATTACAATTCTCTCAACTGACCCTTTTCTATTCCCATTGACGAGTAGTATGAGTTTATATATGTATAGTTGATACGGTGTATTGTAAGTAGTTCCAAGAATAATACGAGGTCAATAGTCAAGATGATATAGAAATCAAAGTCACTGTGAGGTAACAATCAGAATGTACGTAGTAGGGCAAACCACTCACCATCAGAACTTAGCCAACCAAGCTCCCAGCATACGACCGATCGGCCTAAGTATCAGTCGGATCCTAAGGGCTTAGCTTCCCACTCTCCAAGGGTAAGCCCCCCATCATATAATCCATCGACCCAAGTGTCGATCGGACCTTAGGGACTTAGCTCTCTACTATTCACGGGCACGACCCCCAGCATACATCCATCCGCTGAACCTCAAAGTCGATCGGACCTCTAGATTCAGTTCCTCGCTACTTATAGGCATAGCCCTCAACATACATCTGCCCAGCCTCAGAGTCAGTCAGACTTCCAAACTCAATTCCTCACTACTCATGCGTGCGGCCCCTGACATATATCCGCCCAACCTCAGGGTCGGTCAGACCTCCAGACTCAGTTCTTCACTACTTATGGGCAAAGCCCCCAGCATACATCCACCCAGTCTCGGAGCCAGTCGGACCTCCTCCAGGAGATAACATTGTCAGATAATCATAACAACCTGGTAGAGAATAATGATTACTCACTAAAAAATATTCAAATACTCTGACATATACCCACAATGGAACCTTCCTTCGCCTAGGGGATGGCTGATGAACATCCTCTATTACCTAATATATTCTGACACCAGACATTCTCTGCTACATCATTATTGTAGAGGTTATTAGAGACGGTATAAAAAGAGGTCCTCTCCATTGGTCGGGCATGTGTTGGATTGTAAGCACGTGAGAGAGAGGTGAATTATGTGATTTTGAAAATGTTTCTTTTCTTTTAAAAATTAAGTGTGAAGCAAAAAAAGAAAGTGAGACAAAAATGAAACAATCACTAATACAGGTTCGGTTTATTTGGTTTAGAGCTTTTGGCGATTCTTACTCCAAGACCCACACTCGTTGAGTACTTTCATTGAGAAATTACTATAAGCTCGTAAAGATTACAAAAGTTAAGTACAAATGCAAGAATAATAAATGAGTATCGATAATAGAATGAAAGGAAAACTTGATTGCTGGTTGTCGGAGTAGCTTTTCGGCGTCGTAGAAACCTTTTCAAAGCATAGCGCAAGAGCGAAAGTTGGAGCAAATGTTCTGTTGAAGCTTCTGGTTGAAGGCCTTTTTATAGGTCATCTCTAAGCGCCCGGACCACCCCCAGGCGCCTCCAATAGGGCCTACTACGTCGCTAACTTATCCTCCTTCGGGTGCCTTGACCACCCCAGGCGCTTGGGTTGCTGACAAGGCAGTTCATCGGCGAAACTTCATCTCTGAAAATTTATCCTTCTCCCTACGCTTGAACCAGTCCGGGCACCTGGACTATAACGTGTGGCAACCCATCCACGTGTGCCACCTTAGCTCCACTGGTCGCCCAATTTGGCCCCATCCCGAGTGCTTGGACCAACTTCGAGCGCCCAAACCTTCTAGCCCCCAGACACAATCCATGCACCTGGCGACTCTTTTTTAGCAACTTGTCTTCCTACATCACAAGGTTAGCACAACATGCAATAATATGCAAGGAAAAGTAATATTTGACAGTCTCTAGCCTATCCGGTCCTAACTTTGAGTTTTACTAAAACTCTATGTCGGACCAACACATACTATTCCCTCAACCAGGAATGTGTCCTCACTAGATCTCTCCTCTAGTTGCTTACCTCCACTTACCAATCGTAGGCTTCCTTGATGTTAGGTCTCTTGACCTACCAGGACTTCCTTCCATATCTCAACCAATCTGGACTTCAACTAGTTATCAACCCAACTAGACTTTCTTTTGCTAGATCTCAGCCAATCTGGACTTTAGCCTGGTGTTTTGGTCCTCTAGACCCATCAAGTTTATATCCTACACACTTGGTAGATAAATATAACATTTAATTTTAATTAATTTGTTATTCATCAAAACCTGAATTTGACCATTGGTGCTAATTGTATCAACAATTTCTTTCTTTTTGATGCAATGACGACCTGGGTTAAAGTTAAAAAAATAAGCATAATAATATATTCAAGTAAAAATATTTTATGTTGTGGATTTTTCTATCTATTTAACTCTTCCCTCCCCCTTTGACATTCATCAAAAACACATAAAAGTAGTATGTAACAATAGGGCAAAATATAACAACCATAATATCATATCATAATAGCAGTCAAGTGTATCAAAAGTGCATATCCAAAATAACCAGCATAAGTTACAAATAAAATGCAACTAAGATGATCTACTAGGAAGATGATGAAAGATGGTTTGAGCTCTGAGAATGAAGCATATCCATCAGCTCAATATGGCGAGTCCTCTCCTCCTCTCGAAGACTGAAAATGTCCTGTCAAAGATTAGAGACCTCCTGTCGAAAACTAGTCATAGACTCCTCTAGTCTGGTAACTCTGTCGTCTAGAGAAGGAGGGGCTAGAGGTAGAGGTAGCCCCAAAAGATCAGCAATGATATCAGGCATGTCTACCTCCTTTGCTGGAGCTGGGTCAAGATAAGGTTGGGCGACAGGGTCAAGCTGATACTGGGCCTCTCTCCTCCAAGATAGGACTCCATGATCATCTATGTGAACACTAGCTAAGGATCGGACAAGTTCCTAGCCCTACTACGTTAAACTCATTCAGGGGTTTGACATCACCAGTGGCAGCATCAAAACCTAATGATGCTAAGTAGGAGGTCATGTTAGTTAGAGCCCTAGAGCCAATCATTTGATGATTGTATGGACTCATGTATATCATATTCTTGTATATTAATAAAGGCATTTGTTTGGTTATTATACTTATTTATATTAGTGCCAAATAGACTAAGTATAATAGCGTTCTTGAGTAGAAGGTTCTTACCTATATCAATCGATTGGTTGAATCGATAGTGAGATGATATAGGGAACACTACTCTAAATCATTCCTAGTCGAGTATTAACATTCAGGGACAATGTTAATACAATAAGACTAGCATGTAGGTTAGCTCGATGACTTGATCTCACAAGTCATGGATATAGAGATATCAAGCTGACACATGGGTATGCATTAGAGAATGTATACTGAATGACCCGCCATGAGAAAGTATCATGGATCGTTATATGAGTGTCATATACTTTCTCATGTGGCTATTAGTATGACTATTAGTCCTTAGACCTGAAGTCACCATGGATCCCTACATAAGGAGTTATGTACTTTGGTTTCATCAAACGTCACCCGTAACTCGGTGGACTATAAAGGCGATTACTGGGTATATAACAAATTATGTAGAGGGATGTGAGTGATGTATATGGGATCTATCCCTCCCATATGACGGGAGCGACATCGGTATTCTTGATAGAGTGAGACCACTAAGTGCATGGCCATGCCCAAATGAGTCAACATTAGATGTTGAGCTCATTTGATCGAGTGAGTCTACTTGGAGTTCAAGATTTAGATTGATTAGAGGATGACACGGTCTATGCCTCATATTGATCAATCTAGATGTCTAGGATAGAAGGACAATGTCTCATATATTGTGAGGAGTCACAATTAGTAGTCACAAGGTGATGTCGGATCTCGACATTCTTGTAACTTGGGTAGTAATGATGTGTTGCTAGATACCGCTCATTACTTATGCTCCTAAATGGGTTTAGGGCATTGCCAACGTTACAAGAACCTATAGGGTCACACACTTAGGACAATTAGATGGAGATTAGGTTCATATGATGAACCAAGAGGATTAGATTCATTTGATGAATCAAATTGGATTAAGAGTAATCCTAATTGGGCTAACTTGAGTTCGACTCAAGTTGATTCATGTGTTCAATGAGTCTAATTTAGATTTTGACTCATTGAATCAATTTAATTTAATGAATTAGATTCATTATATTAAGTTGGCTCGAATCAAATGGTTAGATTAGATCAACCATGGTAGAGATTGAGTCAAGTTTGACTTGACTTGAGAAGGAAGACCAAAGGTCAATTTTGACTTGACCTTTTGCCACCTCATTGGTGAGTTGGCATTAGGTGGACCAATAATGATGTTCCACATCATCATGGGTGCCACCTCATGGAAGTTACAAAGCCATTCTCTTTAATGGCTTCATATTAATTGCAATTAATGCAATTAATTTGGGAGGTTTTTGAGAGTGGCCGGCCACTTTGTGTTTGTGTGTGAATTTTATTTTTCATTCAAGAGTTGTAACTCCTTCTTCTTCCTTGGGTTCTCTCCTTGCTCTCCCTCCTCTTCCTTGCCGTGACCTATCAAGGTGCTAGCACACCTTTGTTTAGGTTTTCTCCATCAAGAATTGTTCGTGTGGATACTTCTAGAGAACCGACACTTGACGGTCTAGAGATCCGGCAACTTCTTGGACGAGCGGGAACGCGAAGGGCTTCGCTTCGAAGGTATAACTCTCATCTAGCGTAGATCTAAAGTTTTTACAAACTCGTACAAGAAAAAGTTTTTCGAAAAGTTTTGTTTACGAATCTTTGCACGAGATCCATGGCTTTGGGTGACTCGGGGTTTCCGCGACGCGAAAAAGCGGTTTTCGCGGCCCGACGAACCCAACAGTGATGCAAAGACTTGTACGAGTTCGTTTGTATTTTTTATGAAAAATATACCTTCTGTGATTTTCTATAAAAATTGAGTTTTTAGAGTTTTTATGATTAATTTTTCCGTAGAAGGGAAGCACAAGTGTCTCGGCACTTGTAGGCTTCGGCTACCGGAAAGTTTTCTTTTAAATGGCTTTGTTTTGCCCCAAATCCGTTTGGCACAGCGGGGTCGGGTGCCATTAGATCGCAAAGGAGCAACTCACGATGGTTATATCGTGGGTAGGGGCATTGCCCCTAACCCCGCAAGGGAATTTGCTCCGCGATTGCACCCGAAATCGCTAAAAACGAACCCGCCGGGAAGATTTTTTCCGAAACGGCAATGTCTCGACCCAAATCGTTTTGGGACAGCAGGTTTAGGCGTTGTTGGATCGCAAAGGAACCCTCGTGATGGTTAGATCGCGGGTAGGGGCGCTGCCCCTGGGCCCCGCAAGGGGATCCGTTCCGCGATTGCGCCCGAAACCGCTAAACGGGACCGCCGGGAAATTTTACTCATAAAAATTGTAAAAATTAATTTTAAAATTATAGAAAATTATGAAAAATATATAATTTTGAATTATATATTAATTTGTGATAGTCATGGCCCAAAATACCCAATAAGATTGGATTTGTGTTGTAATTCATAATACGGCCTGCGTGCCGTCATATGATTGTGTGTGCTGTATTTTTATTTTTATTTTTCCATGGCCTGCGCGTCGTGCCTTTCTCTTATTCTGGTTGTAAATTAGATTTAGACTCGAATGTAACTCGAGTTTCAAATTGTAATGTACAAATTGGAGCGGTGGAGGGTCCACACGAGACGGAGTTCCGAGATGGGCACGAGCAACACAAGGTGGTCAAAGGGAGGAGCTTGGAGAAGCTGTTGACCCTAGGTTGACCATTCGATCTTCTCATTGGCTTGAGAAGATCGTAGTAGGGCCATGACTAAATCACAAATAGATTAATTAATTAATTGTTATGTATCTGATGCATGTTTAATAATTAATTAATTAATTAGTGCCTTAACGATTAGATTAGATCTAAGTCATGCACTTGATGCACCCTTGCGATTAGATTAGATCTAAGTCGTGCACAAGATGCATCCTTCTCGATTAGATTAGATCTAGATCGAACCAACTCTAAATGCCTAACCGTGCCGTGATACCTATCACTACCTCGATCACATGTATTGTTGAATCGGCCAAAGCAGAGCAATACATATTATCTTGGTAGGGTACGGAGGGACAATCTTGGTCCCGCCTATCAACGCATGAGTGAATACAAACTCAATTAGATTGGGTATTCCTAGTTACTCGGTTGGATCGAGTCAACTATAGGCATTATTCCAACGGTTGGAAAAGATAGGTCAAAATCACATCTATATTAACACTCGGGCGTATTAGCCAAAGCTAACTCGAGTTTTAATATAAATGCGGATATTGATTCTATAAACAAGAGTTGCATAGAGATGTAATTGGTAATCGTTACATACCGATCATACTAAGCCTTGGGCGTATTAGCCAAAGCTAACTCAAGGGTTAGTATGATGTGGATCTTGTCCCACATGAATTATAATATTCAGTGGGAGCATCTTTTAATTAAAGGCCTAATTAAAAGATTTTTAAAAGGAATATGATATTTATTTCTTTAAATTTTCTGTTGTAGATAACCATGACGTCGAACACGAATTCCTTCTCCCTGCGATCTGTCCTTGAGAAGGACAAGCTCAACGGAGCGAATTTCCTGGATTGGTACAGGAACTTGAGAATAGTTCTCACCCAGGAACGTAAACTGTACGTTCTGGAGCAGCCCATTCCGGAGGCTCCTCCTGCCAATGCCCCGCGAGCTGACAAAGATGCTTACAAGAAGCATCAAGATGGCGCATTAGATGTGTCCTATCTAATGCTCTGAGCTTCAGAAGCAACACGAGTTGATGGGCGCTTACGATATGGTTGAGAATCTTCGCCAACTATATCAGGGACAAGCGAGGCATGAGAGATTTGAGATCTCTAAGGCACTGTTTCAGTGCAAGATGTCAAACGGGGCTCCCGTAGGTCCTTATGTACTCAAGATGATTGGGTACATAGAGAACCTACAAAGATTGGGGTTCCCACTTGGACAAGAGCTGGCCATTGACTTGATCTTGCAGTCCTTGCCGGATAGTTATAGTCAATTCGTTCTCAACTATAACATGAACGAGATTGACAAGTCACTGCCCGAGCTACTTAGTATGTTACGAACTGCTGAGATTAACCTTAAGAAGGTTAAGCCCATTCTGATGGTCCAGAAGCACAAGGGCAAGGGCAAGCCCAAAGGTAAGGGAAAGTCCCAAACCAAGGGCAAAGGCAAGGCACTGAAGCCTAAAGGAGGGGTCGCCAAGGATGCTACCTGCTTCCACTGCGGTCAGACCGGGCATTGGAAGAGGAACTGCAAGGTATACTTGGAGGATCTTAAGAAGAAGTGAAGTCAGACTTCCACTTCAGGTATATATGTTATAGAAGTCAATCTATCTATTTCTACATCATGGGTATTAGATACTGGATGTGCTTCTCACATTTGTACTGATGTGCAGGCACTGAGAAATAGCAGAGCATTGGCAAAGGGCGAGGTGGACCTACGAGTAGGCAGTGGAGCACGGGTTGCTGCTGTTGCTGTAGGAACTTATCAGCTATCTCTGCCCTCTGGGCTTGTACTAGATTTAGATGATTGTTGTTATGTGCCTACTCTTATTAAGAACATAGTTTCAGTTTCTTGTTTAGACAAGAAAGGATACTCTTTTATAATAAAAGACAAATGTTGTTCTGTTTATTTGAAAGATATGTTCTATTGTAGTGCACCACTAATAAACGGACTCTATATTCTAGACCTTGAGAACCCTATCTATAACATTAGTACCAAGAGGTTCAAGTCAAATGACATGAACCAAACCTACCTCTGGCACTGTCGCTTAGGTCATATAAATGACAAGCGCTTATCCCAGCTCCATAAGGATGGTTTGCTGGACTCATTTGATTTAGAATCATATGAGATATGCGAGTCATGCCTACGAGGCAAGATGACCAAGACCCCCTTTAGTGGGCATAGCGAGAGAGCAACTGATTTGTTAGGACTCATACATAGTGATGTATGTGGCCCTTTCAATGTTGCTGCTAGAGGCGGTTATAGATACTTCATCACATTTACTGATGACTTCAGTAGATATGGTTATGTGTACTTGATGACACATAAGTCTGAATCCTTTGAAAAGTTCAAAGAATTCAAGAATAAAGTACAAAACCAGCTTGGCAAGAGTATTAAGATACTTCGATCAGATCGAGGTGGAGAATACCTTAGCCATGAGTTTCGTGACTACCTAGCTGAGTGTGAGATTCTATCCCAACTCACTCCTCCTGGAACACCATAGTGGAATGGTGTATCCGAAAGGAGGAATCGTACCCTATTAAATATGGTACGATCTATGATGAGTCACACAGATCTTCCGACATATCTATAGGGATATGCTCTAGACACGGCAGCTTTCATACTCAACCGAGTTCCATCAAAGGCCGTGATAAAGACACCATATAGGATATGGACTGGGAGAGATGCCCAGGTGTCATTCATGAGGATTTGGGGCTGTGAGGCTTACGTACGACGTCAAGTCTCAGACAAATTAGGACCCAAATCCGACAAGTGCTATTTCATCGGATATCCCAAGGAAACTAAGGGATATTACTTCTACATTCCCAGTCAGCACAAGGTAGTTGTGGCAAAGACTGGGGTCTTTCTAGAAAGGGACTTTGTTTCTAGAAAGACTAGTGGGAGCGCGTTCGATCTTGAAGAAGTTCAAGATGCGAACAATAGCACTAATGCCTCGATGGAAATTGAACTGGAACCACAAAGTGTTGTGGATGATGTTGTTCCACAAGGAGTTGAGGAACAACAACCGGTTCAAGTAGACATACCTCTTCGCAGGTCTGATAGGGTACGTCGTCAGCCTGAGAGATACTCATTTCTCTTGTCTGACCATGATGACATTGTGCTCATAGAGGATGAGCCTACCACCTATCAAGAAGCTGTGATGAGACCAGATTCCGAGAAATGGCTAGAAGCCATGAGATCCGAGATGGAATACATGTACACCAACCAAGTATGGACTTTGGTTGATCCACCTGAAGGGGTAAAACCCATTGGGTGCAAGTGGGTCTTTAAGAGAAAGACTGACATGGATGGACCTATCTATAAGGGTCGCTTGGTAGCTAAAGGTTTCAAGCAGATTCATGGTATTGACTATGATGAAACCTTTTCTCCAGTAGCGATGTTTAAGTCCATTCGGATCATGCTTGCTATTGCAGCCTACCATGACTATGAGATATGGCAGATGGATGTCAAAACCACGTTTCTGAATGGAAACCTACTCGAGGATGTGTACATGACACAACCTGAGGGTTTTGTAGATCCACAGCATACTAGTAGAGTATGCAAGCTGCATAGGTCCATTTATGGACTAAAACAAGCTTCTCGGAGCTGGAATCTCGATTCGATGATGCGATCAAACAGTTTGGTTTCATCAAGAACGAAGATGAGCCTTGTGTCTACAAGAAGGTTGTAGGGGACATAGTTGTCTTCCTCATATTGTATGTGGATGACATACTACTCATTGGGATGGACATCCCTATGCTTCAGTCTGTCAAGACCAGGCTAGGGAGTTGCTTCTCAATGAAGGACTTAGGTGAGGCATCCCGCATTCTAGGGATAAAGATCTATAGAGATAGATCTAAGAGATTGCTTGGCCTAAGTCAGAGTACATACATTGACAAGGTACTCCTACAGTTTGTAATGCAGAACTCCAAGAAGGGATTTCTGCCAATGTCACATGGTGTGAGTCTTTCGAAAACTCAAGGTCCCTCTTCTAGAGAGGAGAGAGACCGCATGGATCAGATCCCTTATGCCTCAGCCATAGGATCGATCATGTACGCCATGCTATGTACTCGACCTGATGTCTCGTATGCTTTGAGCATGACGAGCAGATACCAGTCAGATCTAAAGTCACTGGATAGCGGTCAAGAATATTCTTAAGTACTTATGAAGGACTAGAGAATATTTCTTGATATATGGAGGCAATGATGAGCTAAGCGTAAAGGTTACGGTGATGCCACTTTCAGACCGATCGGGATGATTACCGATCGCACTGGGTTCGTATTTTGCATGAATGGTGGTCTGTCATTGGAAGAGTTCAAGGGATATAGTAGGCGATTCTACAACGAGTATATTGTGCATCGAGGCGAAAGGAGGCAGTTTGGATCCGCAAGTTCATCACTGAACTTGGGGTGGTTCCTAGCATCGCTGACCTAGTTGAGCTCTATTGTGACAACAATGGAGCTATAGCACAGGCGAAGGAACCTCACTCACACCAGCGGACCAAGCACATACTACGGCGCTTCCATCTCATTCGAGAGATTATCGATAGAGGAGATGTGAAGATTTGCAGAGTACCTACAGAAACTAACATCGTAGATCCCTTGACCAAGGCTTTGGCACAGAGGAAGCATGATGGTCACACTAGGTCTTTAGGCCTTAGAGCCTATACTGATTGGCACTAGTGCTAGTAGGAGATTGTTAGTTAGAGCCCTAGAGTCAATCATTTGATGATTGTATGGACTCATGTATATCATATTCTTGTATATTAATAAAGGTATTTGTTTGGTTATTATACTTATTTATATTAGTGCCAAATAGACTAAGTATAATAGCGTCCTTGAGTAGAAGGTTCTTACCTATATCAATCGATTGGTTGAATCGATAGTGAGATGATATAGGGAACACTACTCTAAATCATTCCTAGTCGAGTATTAACATTCAGGGACAATGTTAATATAATAAGACTAGCATGTAGGTTAGCTCGATGACTTGATCTCACAAGTCATGGATATAGAGATATCAAGCTGACACATGGGTATGCATTAGAGAATGTATACTGAATGACCCGCCATGAGAAAGTATCATGGATCGTTATATGAGTGTCATATACTTTCTCATGTGGCTATTAGTATGACTATTAGTCCTTAGACCTGAAGTCACCATGGATCCCTACATAAGGAGTTATGTACTTTGGTTTCGTCAAACGTCACCCGTAACTGGGTGGACTATAAAGGCGATTACTGGGTATATAACAAATTATGTAGAGGGATGTGAGTGATGTAGATGGGATCTATCCCTCCTATATGACGGGAGCGACATCGGTATTCTTGATAGAGTGAGACCACTAAGTGCATGGCCATGCCCAAATGAGTCAACATTAGATGTTGAGCTCATTTGATCGAGTGAGTCTACTTGGAGTTCAAGATTTAGATTGATTAGAGGATGACACGGTCTATGCCTCATATTGATCAATCTAGATGTCTAGGATAGAAGGACAATGTCTCATATATTGTGAGGAGTCACAAGGTGATGTCGGATCTCGACATTCTTGTAACTTGGGTAGTAATGATGTGTTGCTAGATACCGCTCATTACTTATGCTCCTAAATGGGTTTAGGGCATTGCCAACGTTACAAGAACCTATAGGGTCACACACTTAGGACAATTAGATGGAGATTAGGTTCATATGATGAACCAAGAGGATTAGATTCATTTGATGAATCAAATTGGATTAAGAGTAATCCTAATTGGGCTAACTTGAGTTCGACTCAAGTTGATTCATGTGTTCAATGAGTCTAATTTAGATTTTGACTCATTGAATCAATTTAATTTAATGAATTAGATTCATTATATTAAGTTGACTCGAATCAAATGGTTAGATTAGATCAACCATGGTAGAGATTGAGTCAAGTTTGACTTGACTTGAGAAGGAAGACCAAAGGTCAATTTTGACTTGACCTTTTGCCACCTCATTGGTGAGTTGGCATTAGGTGGACCAATAATGATGTTCCACATCATCATGGGTGCCACCTCATGGAAGTTACAAAGCCATTCTCTTTAATGGCTTCATATTAATTGCAATTAATACAATTAATTTGGGAGGTTTTTGATAGTGGCTAGCCACTTTGTGTTTGTGTGTGAATTTTATTTTTCATTCAAGTGGTGTAACTCCTTCTTCTTCCTTGGGTTCTCTCCTTGCTCTCCCTCCTCTTCCTTGTCGTGACCTATCAAGGTGCTAGCACACCTTTGTTTAGGTTTTCTCCATCAAGAATTGTTCGTGTGGATACTTCTAGAGGACCGACACTTGACGGTCTAGAGATCCGGCAACTTCTTGGACGAGCAGGAACGCGAAGGGCTTCGCTTCGAAGGTATAACTCTCATCTAGCGTAGATCTAAAGTTTTTACAAACTCGTACAAGAAAAAGTTTTTCAAAAAGTTTTGTTTACGAATCTTTGCATGAGATCCATGGCTTTGGGTGACTCGGGGTTTCCGCGACGCGAAAAAGCGATTTTCGCGGCCCGACGAACCCAACAGGTCAAAATATGGCAATAAGGCATATGGACCCGTCGACTAGTGGTAATACTAGTTAAATAAATGATGGTATGAAAAATATACAAATTGATGTCGATGTCTAGCCTCTAACATAATGCATACAGAAGGAATGAGAGAAATGAGCGCATCATGATTACACCTCGGGTAGTCGGAGGCAGAATGCACATGACTAGAATCCTATAAAGGATATAGTCCTAGATCATATGGGTGACAGACCTAAATTGAGTTACAGTAGGTATGCGTTGTCCCCCCGCACCCCCCCCCCCCAAAAAAAATGAATATATCGTATCTAGAGTGACATGCGAATAAGGATCACTAAATGGTAGATCCCTAGGGTGATAGTACAGAAAAGGACATGCAGAGGGTCATAATCCTAAGAAGTCACTAATAATCATAAGAGATAGTGTAATATCAGTACCTGTGACCCTGGTAGTGTAGGTAACATCATTGACTTTAACTAAATTGTTGTATAGTTCAGCACACAAACCTATATTTACTAAACTAAAACAATATACTAAATTCTGCAACCTATAGTAGTCAAAGACCTCTACACAAGGAATGTATGACCACATAAAGAAACTCCTATCAAGATATCTAGAATGGAACGAAATATATGAAATGGAGGAAAACCTAATCCTAAGCTCCTCTGTAGGAAACCTTGGATCTATACTAGGAGTTTGAGAAGGACCAGCACCAGTGTTTGGTCTCTTCCTATTTTGAAAAACAAATCAAAGAATGAAATTCTAGATTAAACAAACAAAAACCAACTAAAAAATAAAGTTTTTGTTTAAAATTTTACTGACGCATGTTGAATATTTATAAAAGAAATGATGACCTCAGTTGCTTCTAAATCCCCCGCACGCTGGAAGGTCGAGAGTAAAAAACATAAATTGTGAAAAAAAAAATTCAGACGTTTGTAAATAAACACCCGTGGATAGGGGTGACTGGGGCTGAGCCTCGAGCGCCTTATATAGGCGTGTCCGGGTGCCTGGACTAGGAGGCGAGGTGGGGCGCCTGGACAGGGTCCAAGCGCCTGGACCCCAATACTAGGGGTGCCCTAGCAAAATCGTGTTGAAGTTTTAATTAAGTTTAAAGATTAGTTAATGCTTAACTTAAGTTTTTAATTAAGTTGAAGTAAGTTTTAGTTAATGTTTAACTTAGGTTTTAAAATTTTAACTAATTTTTAAATTACGTGTTATGTTTTAATTGATGTTTAATTTTGGTTTTAAATTTTAAATCAAGTTTTAAATTTTAATAAAGTTAAACTTAAGTTTGAATTTTAAATTAAGGTTTGACTTAAGTTTAAAAGTTTAATTAATTTTTTAAGTTAAGTTTAAAAGTTTAATTAAGTTGGATTTAAAATTTAAATTGAATTTATGTTTATCTTAAGTTTTAAATTTTAATTAAGTTAAATTTAAACTCAAAATTTAAATTAAGGTTTAACTTAAGTTTTAAATTTTAATTTTGATTAAGTTGAATTTAAATTTTAAATTTAATTTAGGTTTAGCATAAGTTTTAAATTTTAATTAAGTTAAATTCAAGTTCAAAATTTAAATTAAGGTATAACTCAAGTTTTAAGTTTTAAATTAATTTTAATTTAAAATAAAAAAAAATCTAGTTTGAAAATAATCATCTAAGAATAATATCCTAGGCACATATCTAACTTTTAGTTACTGACTAGCTACTAGAAGATAGTAGTATTCACGTAGTTAATTAAGTTAAATACCTGTATCCAGTTAGTTATTTACTAAAGAAATTACTTAACTTGATCAATGTATTTTAGTATTTTTCATCCAGACTTATAGTGATGCACTGATATAAGTATCTGAAGTCCAAACAATACCCTATGTATCTCACACCATTCTATATTATTGAATACACAAACAAGGTAAATCTAATGTGCTTGTGAGATGCTGACTACCTAAATCTATAGGTGCATGCTTTCTAGGGGAAAACTTAGGCTAAGTCCATAAAATTTCGAAAGCATAAGTTAATAAGTTTTGTAAAAGATAAGTTTTGAAAGACATGAATTTTTAATAGAATAAGTCTTAATCTATCGTGCACATTCCTAGTTGTCTCCTTAGATTACTAAACTCAGATTCTGGTAATGGTTTAGTGAAGATGTCAATCAGATTTAATTTGGACTCAACATAGTTGAGTTTAATATCTTCTTTGGTGACATGGTCTCTAATAAAGTGATGTTTGATTTCAATATGTTTGGTTCTTGAATGATATACTAGATTCTTGGTTAAGTTAATTGAACTTATATTGCCAATAAAGATTTTTACACTTTTATGTTCTAAGTTAAAGTCTTTTAATGTGTTCATTATCCATAACAATTGTGCCACACACTCGCCCATTACTATGTACTCTACTTCAGTAGTAGATAAAGCAACACAGTATTATTCTCTACTAAACAATTGATAAGTGATAGTTCAAGTAGTTGACATCCATCACTTGTACTTTTTTGATCTAGTTTACAGCCGTCATAATCTGAGTCAAAGTAATCTATAAGTTTAAAATTAGGTGTTCTAGGGTACCAAATTTCTATATTTGGTGTTCCTTTCAAGTATCTAAAGATTCTTTTTACATTAGTTAGGTGAGATTCCTTAGCATAGCTTTGGTATCTAGAACACATACTACAAATAAAATATTAGGTTGATTTGCAGTTAAATATAAGAGGCTGCCTATGACACTCCTATAATACTTTAGATCTACAGATTTTTCATTTGGATCACTATCTAAAGTTCTGTTAGTTGCCATTGATGTTTTTATTTCTTTGGTATTTTTCATTCCAAATTTTTTAAGTAATTCTTTTGTGTATTTTTGTTAATAAACATAATTTTCTTCATTTATTTGTTTAATTTATAAATCTAAGAAATAGGTTAATTTTCCTACTAAGCTCATTTCAAATTTATATTCCATTAAGTTGATAAATTCTTGTAAAAAATTTAAATTTGTTGAACAAAAAATTATGTCATCTACATATACTTGACCTATAAAAATATCTTGATTAAGTACTTTTACCAAAAGAGTTGGATCAATTTGACTTTTGTTGAATCATTTAGAGATTAGATAAGAGGTTAACCTTTTATAGAAGGCCCTAGGTGTTTGTTTAAGATCATACAATGCTTTTTTTTAGTTTAAACACATGGTCAGAATATTCTAAACTCTCAAACCAAGTTGGTTAACCTACATACACTTCTTCTTTAATTAGCTCATTTAAGAAAGTGGATTTAACAATCATTTGATAAAGTTTAAATCCTATATGAGCTGTATAGCTTAGTTGTATTCTAATAGACTCAAGTCGGGCTACTAGGGCATAGATTTTGTCATAGTCAAGTTCTTTTACTTGACTAAACCCTTTAACTATTAATCTAGCTTTGTTTCTAACAATTTCTCCTTTTTCATTTAGTTTATTTATAAACACCCATTTTGTTTCTATAATCTTTTTATGTTTGGGTAATGGTACTAAATCTCAGACTTCATTTCTTTCAAATTGGGTCAGTTCTTCTTGCATGAGTATAATCCAATCTGAGTTAAGTAGGGATTCTTATACTATTTTGGGTTCAATCCTAGAAATTAAAGCCATTTGACTTATATTTTTAAATGATGATCTAGTTTGAACCCTTAGGTTTGGGTCACCTATGATTTATTCAATTGGGTGATCTGAACTAACTCTTATTGTTCTAGACTTAGTTTGTGTTTGTTTATTTTCTTGTGGTTGATTTTATTCATCTTCATGCTCATCTATTTAACTTAGGTTTTAACTTGCTCCCCTTAAATCAGTGCTAGATCTAACGAAGTCAATTGGTTGAAGTTAAGTTTTATTAGAGTTAGTTTCCGTGGATTTTTCATCAAATTTTATATTTGTCATTTCTTTAATTCTTAGTGTATTTTTATTATAAACTCTATATCCTCTACTATTTAGGGAGTATCCTATAAAAATTCTATTTTCAACTTTTGAGGTGAACTTCCCTAAATGTTCTCTTATATTTAGTATGTAAACTAAACATCCAAATACTTTAAAATATTTAATATTAGGTATTTTATTATAGTAAATATCAAACGGTGTTTTATTATGTTTCTTATTTATCGTTGTTCTATTTTGTACATAGAAGGTTGTACTGACAACTTCTAGCCAAATATATTTTGGTAGTTAGTATTCATTAAGCATTATCCTAGTAGCTTCTTATAAGGTCCTATTTTTTTCTTTCAACTATTCTATTTTGTTGAGGTGTTTTAGGATATAAAAATTCATGGTGATAACCATTTTATAGGTAGAATTTGTTAAAACTATAATTTTTAAATTCACTCCCGTCATCACTACTAATTCTTTTGATTTTAAGTTTTTTTCATTTTCAGTTTGTTTACAAAAACTACTAAAAACTTCAAACATTTCATCTTTATTTCTTAAGAATTTTACCCGGGTGAATTTTGAATGATCATCAATTATTACTAAACAATATAAGCTTCCATTTATGGATTTAATTCCATGTGAGTCAAATATATAAGTGTAATAATTTAAGTATTGAATTAGTTTGAGTTTGATTAGTTGGTTTGTGGGCTGATTTGGTCAATTTTCCTTATTGACAAGTATTACAAATTATTGAGTCTAAGTTGGATAGTTTTGGTAGCCATCTAACTAAGCTATTTAATTTGGTGAGGTTTCTAAAGTGAATATGAGATAGTCTTCTATGTCATAGTCAGGTTTCCTCTTTTTGTATCAAGTGACACTTAAGTGGGGAGCTGATTAGGTTATTTGCATAGATATTATCCTTTCTAAACCTTCTAAGTCTTATGTTAGGGTTGTCTGTGTACTTAATCAAGCATTTAGAGGATACAAACTTAACTTTATAATCAGAATCATACAATTGACTAATACTGAGTAAGTTAAATTTAAAATCATCAACAAGTAATACATTTTTAATAACAAAATCATATTTAAGTTCAATATTATCTATCTCAATTACCTTAAGTTTGTCATTGTTTCCAAAGGCAATAGTTCCTAAGCTCTTGTATTTCAATTGAGTGAATTTAGTGTGATCCTCAGTCACAAGTCTAGAACAACCATTATCTAATATCCACTTGGATTCCTACAAAAAAATAGGAGTCGTTATTAATTTTGAATCGTGATTAAGCTTATGTTAGGTCTGATTAGAGTTGTTAATTCAATTTCATCTAGCTACTTCAAATTTTATTTTATTGCTTAAGTAATCAGTTTTAATTTAAGTCATTAATTTTAATTTAATTTTAATTTTAATTTAATTTTAATTTTAATTTTAGTTTTAATTTAATTTGAATGTTAGTTTGATTTTAATTAATTTTAGTTTTAATTTAATTTGAATGTTAGTTTAATTTTTTATTAGATTAACTTTGAATTATTAACTTTGAATTTGAATTAAGTTAGTTTTAGGTTAAATTTGAATTCTTTTTATCTAATTATCTCACCCAGTCTAAGTTTTCAGACAAAAGTATCCTATCATTTTATGAGATGATTTAAGTTTATTTTTAGGAGTTGGTTTAACTTGTGTTAGATTTAAGTTTAGCTTTGGGTCCATTAAGCAAACATTCTTTGAATAAATTTCTAGGCTATGGTGAGTTATCTAGACATCATGAAAGTAACCACGTCCTTCAAGTTTTTTTAAATAGTCATGCCCAAAGAACTTAAAACAAAATTTTAGTCTAACCAGTTTAGATTAGTAAAGGGTAGCTCAAGTTACTTTCACTAAGTCAAATACACTAAGTCGAACATATATGATTCTTCCTAGACATGCATAGATAGAGCTTCTCTAACCTTGTAACGACCCGCCTTCTACTACTAAGCTGTAAGGCCGATCGCTACATTATGCTGTGCTAAATTACTATTGCAGAAATCTGGATTGATTAAAATTTTACTAAACTGATTACTGTAAAATCTGAACTTAATACTCTAGGTGTACCTAGGAGTTGTACACATGCTAGGGAAGATAATCTATGCCTCTCAGATGACCTGCTAGCTGTAATCAGGCATTTCAATCGATCCATGAATCGATTGGGCTGTCGGATCGATCCAGTGATCGATCCAATGATCGATCCAGTTTGATCCTGGCACGGAGAAAAGCTCTGGATCTGTCGGCTGACCGATCCATAAGCTACATTGCTTCTGTATGCGGCTGGATCGGTCTACCGACCGATCCAGGAGCACACTGATCGGTCGGTGGACCGATCCAGTGGCTCACTGATCGGTCGGCTGACCGATCAGTGAGCTTCTGTGCCCTCTGTTCGCATCTGGATCGGTCGGCTGACCGATCCATAACAGACGCTAACTCTCTGTTCGCGACTGGATCGGTCAGCTGACCGATCCAGTGGCACAACCCAGTTCTGATCGATCCGTAGATCGATCTGGGTTCTGATTTCGCATTGAAACTCTGATTTCAGCACTAGTTCGTGCCAAAACCTCACACAACAATTATACCATGCATGGAAAACATTCTAACAATGACAACTAACATTCTAACATCATAAAAGAAGGGTTCTAAGCATAATAGAGTGCATGACTAACTAATTCGTAGTGATTAACAACTAGAGTGCAAATAATAAAATACTGTAAAGTTCTGATGCTTAAACAAAGCTTGCTAAAATTCCCTAGAATCTTTTATTCCAAGTTCCTGCCACACACACCATCTCTGCATTGTCCTCCAGCTTCCTTTGCTAATCCATCTTTCCTTTACCTTTATCTGCAGTATAAGGAAAATAGAATATGTAAGCTTAAAGCTTAGTAAGAAATCATCTACCTCACAAAAACATGCATACGGTGCTAATAATGATTTTAAAACATGCTATTTAAAACATATGCTGAACATGTAAAAGATGGCATGGCATACAATCATTCAAACATGTATATCAAACTGAACATAGAGTTATCATGCATATTCACAGGGAAAAACTAAGCTGGAGCATGATACTGAGCTAAGCTATTACTGATCTGATACTAAACTGTACTGAATTCATATAACTATTTTATGAACTTTTGAAAACTATATACATAATAATTCAAAATAATAATCATGCTGCTGTTTGGGCCCGGCAACTGTACTTGTTGTGCGTGCATCCCTAACTAGACTCGGGGTTGCAAATTCCGAATCTAGTAGGGTTTACTAGGTTAGCTAAACCTAGGAACGACTGTGGGAGCCCAACCCAATGGATATCTAATCCAGTACAGTGCCACTGAAAATAAAATACTGAATATAGCTAGGAATTTCTTATTTTTGCTGTTTCTAGGTTATCTGAACCTAGAGCTAGGTTATCTAAACCTAGAGGCGACTGTGGGAGCCCACCCATTGGACCGTAGTCCCATGTAAGCTGGAATTAGACTAATATTCTGATTTAAATGCTACTAATGCATTTAACTGAGCTGTTAAAAATATCTGGGGTAGTACTTAGCTACACTAATCATTTTGTCGAACACTTGGTGTGCTCCAACTCTCCCCTCTAATAGGGAGACCACCTCTAGGCACTCGACAACGTCTAGAGCCTCCAACTGAAGGAGAACAACGTGTTTGGCCCATCTAGAGGTGCTCAACTAGATCCCTAATCTGCGAGGAGGGTTTAAACACACCCTATGTGTCGGAAAAATCTGCATATAACTAAACTGATGCATAGAAAACCAAACGGAAGCTACTTATACTACAGGTGAGGGGTTTCTTACCTCGTGTGCTAGATTTCTTATGGATCTAAGCGCTAGTTTTCCGGTGGAGAAGATCCTTCGACGATCTTCTCGCGTCCACGCGTTCCTCTCGCGGAGGGGAGCGTCCTCGTGTCCGAGATGTCGCCGGGAGGAACCCTTAGGACCTTAGGGGTGGAACCCTAGGTGTTCTGGTGGTTGGCGCCGAGAGAAGGAAGAGGGAAGGAGGGGCGGCGGTGAGGGTTTGAGGGAGAGGCAAAGTCACGATCCAAAGAAAATAATCCCTCACTTAATTAATTTCCTATTTATATTTAGGAATTAATCCACCCAACTCTAATATAAATTTTATTGGTTCCCTTTCCTTTCAGTATGGCCCTGCTGGATTTACTGGTTACTAGTATTTCCCCCAAACCATAGGTCTCGGGTTCGATTCCCGCCTAAGCGGTTTTACGCTCCTATTTATTTTTGCTACTTCCGCTACTCTAAAAATTCATTAAAAATACTCTAAAATTCCAGAAAAATCATAGAATATTTCTAAAATAGTTTTGAGAATTTTCGGGCGTTATAATCCCCCATACCTTATAAAAAGTTCGTCCTCGAACTTAGAATAATTCTGGGTACTTCTGTCTCATGCTGGCTTCTGTCACTGTGCCAAATGACTTTGACTAATGGTACTTCCTTGTTCCGTAATTTCTTAACCGCTCGGTCTATTATCCGAATAGGCCGATTATCATAGCCGAGGTCTTCGCGGATGCACTGACCGGGCTCAATCACCGAGTGGCATCTGGGTATGCTTCTTCAAGATAGAGACATGAAATACATTTGGACAGTGACTTTTCCTGGGGTAGCTCTAGCTCATATGCTACCTTGCCCACTCTTCCGATAAGGTATGGTCCCACATATCGGGACTTAGCTTACCCTTCTTCCCAAAACGCATTACTCCTTCATGGGAGCTACTCGAGGAACACAACTGAAAACTCTAAAGGTCTGTGCGTGTATCAGCATAGCTTTTCTCTCTCTATCCTCTGGCGGATCTGCTGTATAGCTGCTGTGGTATCTGCCACTAGATCTGTCTGAAGTTCTAGTTCTTTCTGTTCACCACTCTCATACCAATAGATTGGAGATCTACACCTCCGCCCATAGAGAGCCTCGTAAGGTGCCATGCCGATAGTGGCCTGATAGCTATTGTTGTATGCAAATTCTGCTAGACTCAGATATTTGCACCAACTTCCCTTGAAATCTAGGGCACATGCTCGGAGCATATCTTCGAGTACCTGATTTACCCGCTCCGTCTGTCCATCTGTCTGAGGATGGAAAGCTGTGCTAAACTTCAACTTGGTGCCCAAAGCTGACTGTACACACTCCTAGAAGTGTGATGTGAATCTGCTATCTCTGTTTGAAATAATGGTTCATAGGACTCCATGTAATCTAATGATCTCCTTGAGATACAACTGTGCTAGCTGTTCCATAGAGTAGGATATCCTGATAGCTAAGAAGTGGGCTGATTTGGTCAATCTGTCGACTATTACCCAGATGGTATCAAAACCATTCGTGGTTCTGGGTAATCCCACTATGAAATCCATAGAAATGTCTTCCCACTTCCATTCTGGGATCTGAATAGGCTGCAAAACTCCTCCTGGTCTCTGATGTTCTGCCTTGACCCTCTGACAGGTCAGACAGGTGCTGACATATCGAGCGATGTCTCTTTTCATCCCAGGCCACCAAAAACGTTTCTTCAAGTCCTGATACATTTTGGTGGAGCCAGGATGTATCGCATAGGGAGTCTTGTGAGCCTCATCTAAAATCTTTCTTCGTAGTTCCTCCTGATCTGGAACGCATAATCTGTCGCCAAAGTACAACACCTCGCTAGCAGACACTCTGAATTCTCCACTTTCTGATTCTGCTAATCCTTGCTTGATTTTCTGAATTTCAGAATCCTGCTCCTGAGCTGTCTGGAGATCACCAAGCAAGGTAGACTCTAATGTCATAGTAGAGAGCTGTCCGACTATGAGTTCGAGACCGAAATCTGAGATCTCCTTCTATAGGGGCGGTGACATGGCTGCTAGAGATAATGGGGTAGCGCTGGACTTTCTGCTAAGGGCGTCTGCTACCCTATTCGCTTTTCCTGGGTGGTAGAGGATATCTATGTCGTAGTCTTTGACCAGTTCTAGCCATCTGCGCTGTCGCATATTCAGATCCTTTTGAGTGAAGAAGTACTTCAGACTCTGATGATCTGTATACACTCTGCACTGAGCTCCATACAAGTAATGTCTCCAAATCTTGAGAGCGAACACCACTGCTGCAAGCTCAAGGTCATGAGTAGGATAGTTCTTCTCATAATCCTTAAGTTGTCTGGAGGCATAGGCAATCACCTTGCCATCTTGCATCAGCACTGCTCCTAGTCCCAACTTCGAGGCATCACTATATATATCAAAGTTGTCTGTGTTTTCTGGTAGAGTCAGAATAGGTGCACTGGTCAATCTCCTCTTCAGCTCACTGAAACTGTTCTCACAGTCCTCTGTCCACTGAAATTTTCTGTTCTTTCTGGTAAGAGCTGTCAGTGGGGAGGCTATCCTGGAGAAGTCCTCTACGAATTTCCTGTAGTAACCTACTAATCCCAGAAAGCTTCTAATCTCACTGGCGTTCTTGGGTCTTTTCCAGTTGCTCACAGCTTCTATCTTACTGGGGTCTACCATGATACCATCCTTTGAGATGATGTGACCCAGGAAGGACACCTGATCTAACCAAAATTCATATTTTGTGAACTTGGCGTACAACTGGTTCTGCTAAAGGGTCTGCAGTACTATTTTCAGGTGCTCTGCGTGTTCTTCCTGAGTTCCTGAGTAGATAAGAATGTCATCGATGAATACAATAACAAATTTATCTAGGTAATCCCTGAATACCCTGTTCATGAGGTCCATGAAAGTAGCTGGAGCATTTGTCACGCCAAAGGGCATGACTACGAACTCATAATGTCCGTATCTAGTCCTGAATGCTGTCTTGGGTATGTCCCCTTCTTTAACCTTCACCTGATGATAACCTGATCTGAGGTCTATTTTAGAGAACACTGCTGCTCCCTTTAGCTGATCAAACAGGTCATCTATTCTGGGAAGAGGACACCTGTTCTTGATTGTGACTTGGTTCAGTGCCCGGTAGTCTATACACAGGCGCATGCTCCCGTCTTTCTTCTTCACGAACAATACAGGTGCTCCCCATGGTGAGTGACTAAGACGTATGAAGCCCTTGTCAAGCAGCTCCTGTAATTGCTCATGAAGTTCCTTCAGTTCTGCTGGAGCCATGTGGTAAGGTGCTTTGGAGATAGGATTTGTACCGGGAATGAGCTCTATCTCAGATTCGATCTCCCTGTCTGGTGCTAGGCCTGGTAACTCTTCAGGGAAGACTGCTGGGTAGTCACATACGACTCAGACCTCTGCTAGCTGTTGGTCCTTGTCCTGACTGGTACTGACTATGTGTGTTAAGAACCCCGTACATCCTGAATCCATCAACCTCTGTGCCTTCATAGCTGAGAGAAACTTCTTGGCTTTTCTCCTAGGTTCTCCGACAAATTCGAACTGTGCTTCTACTTCGGGTTGGAATATGACTCTCTGTTTACGGCACTCGATGGAAGCACCGTATCTGATCAGGAAGTCCATTCCAAAAATGACATCATAGTCAGTCATATTTAGCACGATCAGATCACAGAAGGCACTGCTATAATGACTGGCACTGCTCTGAGCCAGTGCGTGGATGCCATAATTTCTCCTGAAGGCAGTGTCGTCAGAAACTGACTACTGAGTACCTCTGGAGGTATTGCTAACTTCTCGGCAAATGCCCTGGATATATATGAATGGGTTGCCCCAGTATCGAATAAGACAGTTGCTATTTGCTGAAAAATATTAATCTGACCTGTAACAACTGTCGAGGCATTTGCTACGTCCTCTCTGGTGAGTGAGTAGATCCTCGCATTGGTCATAGCTGGAGGGGCTTCTAATCTGCCCTGACTGATATGTGGACCATCTAAAGCGGCCTGCATCTGATGTAACTGAGCTGGCTGGCCTCCATACTGAATCGGTTGTGGCTGAGGAAGACTGATCTTGTTTGGACACTGCTTGGCCATATGCCCTTCCTGTCGGCATTCAAAGCATCCTCGTGTGCCCTTACGACAAACTCCAGGATGGAATTTCCCGCAAGTAGCACACTTTGGATAACTGGGCTGCTTGCTGGCTGGTCCTCCTTTTGGGTAACTCCCTGGTTTGCGCTTGTTGCTGGAGTTCCCTTTCCAGTTAGAGCTGTGGCCCTGGTGTTTCTGAGTACCTGAGCCTTCTTGACCTTTAGCTTCTGAGAGGACTTGCTTTTGCTGCTTGATGCTATTCTGGTAATGCTCAGTGATTAGAGCACTGCTCACTAACTCTTCGGTGGTTTGTGGCCTATGAACGCCACCAGCAACGTTCATCGCTATTTCCGGCCTCAGCATCTTGAGCATCAACCGGATTCGTTCCCTTTCTGTGCTGACTAATTCTGGGCATAGACGAGCCAACCTGTTGAATTTCTTCACGGCTTCCTCAACTGATAGGTTGCCCTGACGAAACTCTGTGAACTCGTCGTAGTGGCGGTTCGTGACCCGCATGTGAAAGAATTCCTCAAAGAACTCCTTCTCGAAGTCAGCCCATGACATCTGGTTCGCTGGGCGCTTTGCTCTGATTCTCTCCCACCACATGCGTGCATCCCCTGTCAGGCAGAAGGAGGCACACTTCACCTTCTCATGTTCTGGCCAGTCCAGAAGCTCCATCGTGCTTTCCAGTATTTTGAACCAGGCTTGTGCATCCCATGGTTCACTAGTGCCTGGGAAGTTCTCTGGCTTGACTCTCTGCCACTGGATCAGATAGGCTTCTCTCTTTGCCTCTACTGCTGCTGGGGCTATTGGTACTGTAGGCTAGACTGGTGGAACCTCTAGGACTACTGGTGTTGCTAAGTTTGGTTCCGGGGTGATTGTGGGGGTATTCTGTTGATTAGCCCTAAGGGTGGCTATCTCCTGTTGCTGTTCAGCTAGCTGTTGCTGTAACTGAGCCACTAACGCTGTAAGGTCTGGGGGAGGCACTGAACTGCCTGCCTCATGCTGGGGCTCAGTAGCTGGTGCCCTTCTGACTGGGCGTCCTCTTGCCATTTCTAAAGACATAGAGGACAGGACTTGCCTAACTAATACAATCATAATTGTATAACTATTGCTATCATGTTATATACTATCACATACTAACATGTATCAGTTATCTATAAACATGAGCTATAACAAGAAAGCAAGAAACATAAATAAAGTAGAGGTATTCTTACTTGGAAGCTGCAGGTTCAATGCTGATGTGTGTGTAGGAAGTATGGAACACTGCTCTGATACCACTCTGTAACGACCCGCCTTCTACTACTAAGTTGTAAGGCCGATCGCTACATTATGCCGTGCTAAATTACTATTGCAGAAATCTGGATTGATTAAAATTTTACTAAACTGATTACTGTAAAATCTGAACTTAATACTCTAGGTGTACCTAGGAGTTGTACACATGCTAGGGAAGATAATCTATACTTCTCGGATGACCTGCTAGCTGTAATCAGGCATTTCAATCAATCCATGAATCGATTGGGCTGTCGGATCGATCCAGTGATCGATCCAGTTTGATCCTGGCACGGAGAAAAGCTCTGGATCGGTCGGCTGACCAATCCATAAGCTAAATTGCTTCAATTTCGGCAGCATCTCCCCTGTACGACGGACAATCTGAAACTTTTCTACATCTCATATACCTCAGCCACAGGTGGCTGGAATAATAACAATAAATAAAAACATTCACCACGCAGTTTATAATAGTACATCACAATACTATACTGACTCGAAATACACCCTACTCCACTACACTCGTAACACTCAAATCCGACGAAACTCACCTCTTTTGCCGTCCAGGCAGGCATGTAGTTAAAACATATCGAATAAAACATCCATAAATATCAAAAGAAAAACATATGATGTCCAAGTATCCAAATAACCAAGTACACACATAAGCAAATAAAAACCAAACCAAATGATAAATAAATCCTCGAGGTCTGCAGGGATCTAGCACTACGTGTAGTGAGGACTATCGACTGGAACTCCCTCCAGACAGCATTGTTGGTGCAATATCCCTCAGGTCAAGGTTGACCTGGGTAACCAAGCTGAGTCTTGGTTTGGGTTTAGATGTTTGACAATAAGATATTGATTGAAGAAGAGTCAAGTAGGTCAAGGTTGACCGGATACTTGACTGGGAAGTCCTAATTGGGATGTTAGGCAAAATGAAAGACCTAGTGAGTGAAGCTAGGCAGATGGAAAAACCTAGTGAGTGAAGCTAGGCAGTATGAAAGTCCTGGTGAGTGAAGCCAGGCAGAAGAAAAGTCCTGGTGAGTGAAGCCAGGCAGATGGAAATCCTGGTGAGTGAAGCCAGGTGAAAGTCCTAGTGAGTGAAGCTAGGCAGATGGAAATCCTGGTGAGTGAAGCCAGGTGAAAGTCCTAGTGAGTGAAGCTAGGCAGATGGAAAACCCTAGTGAGTGAAGCTAGGTGAAAGTCCTGGTGAGTGAAGCCAGGCAAGGGAAAATCCAGATGGATCAAGGATGATCGGACATCTGGTGCTGGGAAGTCCAAGTAGGTCAAAGGATTGACTGGATACTTGGCATGAAAGAAAAGTCCAAGTAGGTCAAAGGGATTGAACTGATACTTGGCACAGAGAAAAGGCCAAGTGGGTCAAAGGGATTGACCGGACACTTGGCAAGGGAGTCCTAGCAGTCAAGGGAGTGACTAGATGCTAGACACGACATACCAACAGTCAAGGTTGACCGGATGTTGGTTTGGGAGGTTTGGGACTTGGTTTTGGACAAAATCAAATCGATCGATGGATCGATTCGAGCTCTGATCGTCGCTGGAATCCGAAATCAGAGCCTCGGATCGATCCGTGGATCGATCAGAGGTCCCAATCGATCGCTGGATCGATTGGGAGGATGTCCGCGATAAGCGCCGGATCGATCCGTGGATCGATCCAGCGCTTTCGCGACCAGGCTCTGGATCGATCTGTGGATCGATTCAAAGCCTCCCCGATCGATTGGGAATATTCGAATCGATCGGGATCCGACCGTTGGCGTCGTTTATAGCTGCAGGCGTGTGATGGCTGCGGCATCTCTTCACGATTTCATCTCAGATCTTCGCCAGCTCCTCCACAGCGCTCTCAAAGATCAGATCGCCAGCTCTTGAAGGATCTTGGAAGCTTTCCAAGTCAAGAGGCGGATCAAAGGCAAGAAGAGAAGCTAGGGTTAGGGTTTTCTGTACTCATTGTAAGCCTTGCGCTTGTATTTTGTTTCCCTTTCCTTTCTTCTTGTACTGAGAGTCTTGTAGGGCTTCTCCGCCCTCGGTAGTTACCGAAAAGGAGTGTTTTCATAGTGGAGGGTGCGTGCGTGGTGTGGATCCTTGGATTAGTCACCTCTTGTGAGGTGGATACCAAGTAAACCAACCGTGTTAGCGTTGTTGTATTTGTTTCTGTATTTTCCGCTGCACATCTTTGAAGGAACAAGCAACGCCGAGCAACGAGCGAACGCGATGAGCTATTCACCCCCCCCCCCCTCTAGCTACTTTTGGTCCTAACAAGTGGTATCAGAGCAAGGCCGCTCTTCACCGGAATCATCGCCGGAAGGGTCAAGCATAACAAGAAAAGCTAGAGGGTGAAGAAGTTGGAGCAAATTCATCAAAGTCAAAGAATTCAAGAAGCTCAACTTCAAGATGCAATTCCAAGATGGACTTGGATTTGACACAAGGGTGGCTCCACCATATTCATCTACAAGCTTCGATTCTTGGAAATCAAGAATCGAAAATTTTCTTATGATGGAGATAGAGCAATGGTTTGCTCTCATGGAAGGTTTTGAAGCTCCCACAAATTCCAAGTGCAAAGTACTCAAAAGGAGCAAGTGGAGCCAAGAGCAAGTCCAAAGGTGCGAGGCCAATGACAAAGTGACCAAGCTTTTGGTCAATTTATTGCCAAGCACCATCCTTTGTAAAATTGGAGAATTTGAAGATGCAAAGGAACTATGGAGCAAATTGGCCAAGCTTCATGAAGAGATCCCCTCCACTGTACAAGAGCAAGAAGTATCCAGAGAGGGTGATTCTTTGGAGCAAGACCAAGAGGAGGGCTCCGAGGTTGAGAGATGCTCAACCTCCGAAGAAGAAGTTCAAGAAGAAGCTTCATCTTCAAGGGAATGCAACGAAGGGAACAAGGAGGGAGCATACTCCTTGTTTCATATTCAAGATGATGAAGCCTCCACCTCTAGGATTGAGGGGGAGCAATCCTTGGTGACACCGGATCAAGAAGAAGGAGAAGCTTCTACATCCGGGTCAAGAGATGAAGAGATGGAAGAAGCTTCTACCTCCACGAGTCAAGAAAAATCAAATGGAGGAGAATCAAGATCGGATCAAGAGGAAGCTTCTACCTCCGGATCCAAAGGGAAAGATGCCACCCCTACAAGCAAAGGTATAAATATTTCAATTAATAATAAAAATCATATTATATGCTTTGAGTGTAGGGAACATGGACACTATAAGAGCAAGTGCCCTAAATTGGCCAAGAAGAAGGGCCAAGTGGCACAAAACGGCAAGGCGAAGCCCAAGGAGATCATTCCCAACACAAAGAAGAGCAAGGAGCATATTATATGCTTCTCTTGCAATCAAAAGGGGCATTACCGAAGTCAATGCCCCAAGGGGAAGAAGGTGGTCAAGGCTCAAGGAGGCACTAGGCAAGGGGGAGCCTCCAAGGTAAAGAAGAAGGTAACATTTATTGAGCCTACCCCTTTACATTATGGTAAAAAGCATGATAGTTCTAACTTTTATCATTTTAATGCGATTTACCATAAGAATAGGAAGCATGAGGGCTTTAAGGAAAAGCATGTGGCCCTACATGCCAAAACTACTATCCCTAAGGCTAGGAATGTAGGTAAAAACCTAGGCGATAACTCTAAGGATTTAAGATACAAGCCTAGAAACAAAAATGCTCATGGAACAAATACTAAGGACTTAGTGAGAGAAAATCAAGTCTTGAGGTCAAGACTTGATAAAATGGAGAAGACCCTAAAAATGATGGAAAATATCCTATTAGGGCAAAGTGAGCATAACTTAGGTTTAGGAAAATCAAAGCCATCCAATGGCCATAAAGGTTTGGGATACAAACCAAAAGCTAAGAAGGATGTGCCTAGTTATCATAGGGTTCCATATAGTTATGGAACGAACCCTAAGTCTAGAGGTCAAGTCAAGGATACAAGGGAAGATATCCCTAGAAGTATCTTTGCAACCAAAGTGACTAAGACTTCTAAGAAGTCTAAGAAAGTCACGAACAAGGTTACAAGGGAGGCTATCCCTAGAATTGACCTAGAAAATGTGACCAAGGCTTCTAAGAAGCCCAACAAGGTCACTAGGAAGGTATCTAGGGAAGTTATCCCTAGTGAGTACCTAGAGCATCCAAGGAGCACCAATAGGTGTTGGGTTCCTAGGAGCATCTTCTCTACCCCATAGATGGGTTAGAGACTGTCAACTCCGATTAAAAGGGTAGTTAACCCAACTTTGAGGAAATTGACACTCAAGGAGCATTTTCAAGGTTGTTGTTAACCTTTGAAAATGAAATGGAATTATTATTTACTCCTTGAAAGAGTAAAATGTGCCTAATGGTGGAAGAATTGATTTTAATCTTAAATGGCACATATTGGGAAATTCATAAGAACTATCAAGTTGGGATTTTGGTATGTTCTTAGGAAATTAAAGGCAAACTAAGCCTTAATTTAAAAAATGCTACTCTTGTGGAAAAATGAAATATGCCAACATTTGAGGACATATTTATTTTCAATTGGCATACATTAATCAAGGAAATTAGAAATGCCAATTTAGGTTTTGGCATTTTCTTGAAGCACTTTAGGGTAATCTAGGTTTAAGTCGTAAGTTTAGCTAAGATTTTAAGGATACTTAGATAGTTAATCTAGGTATATTTTATTTATGCTAAACCTTGCCATGATTGTTTGCCCATCATATGCCATGACATCATGTCTATTTTTGCATTCATGTTTTATTATGAAAAATCCAAAAAAAATACCATGTCATGACATTCATACATCATGTAATTATAGGAATCTTTCTTTTGAAAGTTATTTTATTTTGATGTATGCCATAACATTATCATGCATTAGTTTAATTCCCTTATAATTAAGGACAAATGGCATTTAACAACCCTTATTAACAAGTGACATTCTAAGTGGATGTCTAATATTTCTAAAATGCCTAGATAGATATGCATGATCCCTAGAATAGGTTAAAACCAAAATCTCACATCTCACAAGGACTATAAGGTGACTTGTATGTGTTTAAGTGCACATTAGATACAAGTGAGATGTTAGGAAGATGAACAAAACTCAAGATGTTGATTTAGTGCATTCTTCTGAGTTTTAGGTTCATCAAAACACATAGTTATGTGTTTTCCCATCATTGGGAAAGCTAATGTACAAGTCATGTGCATTAAGCCCAAGGAATGTGATGGGATATTGGTTTTGAAAATATTTTTAAAATGTTTTTGGAAAACCTTGGTGAAGGCTATCTTTTGATAGTAATCACCATTGAATAGTTAGACACAAACTTGAAGAAAACACTAAAGTTTTTGCAAGTTTTCAAGTTTGTGTCAATCTTTGAAAATATGAAGTATTTTCATAGAAAACTATTTTTCCGTGATAGTAAACGCCCTAAATAATGTCTACACGAAATTTCATAATTTTTGGATTTTTGTAGAATTTTCTAGGGTTTCGAAGTTGACTGAAATGGAATTTCAGCAACTATCGAGTCTCGATCGATCCATGGATCGATTGGAGTTCTTGAATCGATCCATGGATCGATTCAAGCGGCAATTCCCGCGAGCAGAAGATCGATCAGCCGATCGATCCAGGTAGTCTGAATCGATCGGTGGATCGATTGAGAAAGGTTCAATCGATTGGAACCCAACTTCAATCGATCCAAGTTGCTGGTTTTGGTTGGGAAGGCTGATTTCAGCATCTTTGAACCTATTTTAGTCTAGGTAACCATTCCAAACCCTTAAATACATTTGTATACATACAAAGGGTGTTTTCATGTTGAAAACAAGGATGGATTGGTTAACGAAGACTAAGTAGAAGTTTAGGTTGAGGTTGTTTCAAATTTTGAATATTTGAACCTCAAAACTTCTAAATTTGGGTTTCCTAATGTTTTAGGGATTCCAAGTCATTGTTGGTGCAATGACAGAAGTTACCACCATGTCTTTAGGGGGAGGGACTCTTTAAAGACATGAAAATTATTTTTCATGAACCTTGGAAGGTGGTTAACCTTCTGTTGTGAACTTGCTCAAGGTTGAGCATTTAAACTTGAAATGGGGAGAAATGGGGAGTGGATTTCCTCATTATTTCAAGTGGACACTCAAGTGGTAGATAATGCTCAAGGTTGGGCAGTTGTCTACATTGAGGGAGAAGTTAAGGATAAATGAAGGGTATGGGACCTTCATTATCGTGTTGATCACAACGAGTGATGTTGTGAACAACGATGAGCAACTCTTCAGGGGGAGAGTCTTCAACAAATGGATTTGTTGAAGTGTGCCCAGCATAGGTTGATGTGTGTCCAACGATGGGTTGATGTGTGCCAATAGGGGGAGAATGTATGGTTAAGTTTAGGCTTTCATTACCTATGGGAAGGTCATAAGGGGAGAATGAAAGGACTCATGAAAGGGAGTAAGTTAGGCTTTCATTACCTAGAGGGAGTTTGCCCTCTTAGGGGGAGAATGAAGAGCTTAATTTATGCTTTCATTACCTAGTGGCATGAAAAAGGAGGCTATGGGATTAGCCTAACTTACATATGGGATTGTAAGTGTTATTGTGGTATTGTCAAACATCAAAAAGGGGGAGATTGTTGGTGCAATATCCCTCAGGTCAAGGTTGACCTGGGTAACCAAGCTGAGTCTTGGTTTGGGTTTAGATGTTTGACAATAAGATATTGATTGAAGAAGAGTCAAGTAGGTCAAGGTTGACCGGATACTTGACTGGGAAGTCCTAACTGGGATGTTAGGCAAAATGAAAGACCTAGTGAGTGAAGCTAGGCAGATGGAAAAACCTAGTGAGTGAAGCCAGGCAGTATGAAAGTCCTAGTGAGTGAAGCCAGGCAGAAGAAAAGTCCTGGTGAGTGAAGCCAGGCAGATGGAAATCCTGGTGAGTGAAGCCAGGTGAAAGTCCTAGTGAGTGAAGCTAGGCAGATGGAAATCCTGGTGAGTGAAGCCAGGTGAAAGTCCTAGTGAGTGAAGCTAGGCAGATGGAAAACCCTAGTGAGTGAAGCTAGGTGAAAGTCCTGGTGAGTGAAGCTAGGCAAGGGAAAATCCAGATGGATCAAGGATGATCGGACATCTGGTGCTGGGAAGTCCAAGTAGGTCAAAGGATTGACTGGATACTTGGCATGAAAGAAAAGTCCAAGTAGGTCAAAGGGATTGACCGGATACTTGGCACAGAGAAAAGTCCAAGTGGGTCAAAGGGATTGACCGGACACTTGGTAAGGGAGTCCTAGCAGGTCAAGGGAGTGACTAGATGCTAGGCACGACATACCAACAGGTCAAGGTTGACCGGATGTTGGTTTGGGAGGTTTGGGACTTGGTTTTGGACAAAATCCAGCCGGATCGATCGATGGATCGATCCAGCTCTGGATCGATCGTGGATCGATCCAGACGTCACTAGAGAGCCTCCGGATCGATCCGTGGATCGATTCAGAGGTCCCAATCGATCGATGGATCGATTGGGACGCTGCTGCTTAGCGAATGGCCGGATCGATCCGTGGATCGATCCAGCGGGTATCAGACGCTCGGATCGATCCGTGGATCGATCCAAAGCCTCCCCGATCGATTGGGAATATTCGAATCGATCGGGATCCGACCGTTGGCGTCGTTTATAGCTGCAGGCGTGTGATGGCTGCGGCATCTCTTCACGATTTCATCTCAGATCTTCGCCAGCTCCTTCACAGCGCTCTCAAAGATCAGATCGCCAGCTCTTGAAGGATCTTGGAAGCTTTCCAAGTCAAGAGGTGGATCAAAGGCAAGAAGAGAAGCTAGGGTTAGGGTTTTCTGTACTCATTGTAAGCCTTGCGCTTGTATTTTGTTTCCCTTTCCTTTCTTCTTGTACTGAGAGTCTTGTAGGGCTTCTCCGCCCTCGGTAGTTACCGAAAAGGAGTGTTTTCATAGTGGAGGGTGCGTGCGTGGTGTGGATCCTTGGATTAGTCACCTCTTGTGAGGTGGATACCAAGTAAACCAACCGTGTTAGCGTTGTTGTATTTGTTTCTGTATTTTCCGCTGCACATCTTTGAAGGAACAAGCAACGCCGAGCAACGAGCGAACGCGACGAGCTATTCACCCCCCCTCTAGCTACTTTTGGTCCTAACAAGCATCAACCTGAAAATAACAACAATGGAGGCAGGGTGAGTCTAACACTCAGCAGGTACAATTGATATGCAAAGTAAAGAAATAACACCTAGCACTAATCATGCGTACAGTCTCCTGATAAAAATAAAGATAAATGCAAACCGAAGTAGACAGGAGAGAATCTGTACTAACCAGGACCCGGTATAAGGACAAACAGTCTGAAAGGTATAGAAGACCTGTATGCATGTCAAACATAGGTATCCAAACAATATGCAGCATATAAATGCAGCAAACACAAACACAAGCAATAAATGCATCATGCATATGATGCCAATGTCATGGTCACTCCTGACGCCAGTCAGCCAACTCACAACAAAAGTGGGACCGAGTGGGTAGGGCTGTGACGACCGTGCACTCTGCATCACTACCCCTGATGAGTGACCGAGTGGACGGGATGCTGTCGGAGTACACACATACTCCTACCCCAAATCATAAATGGGGGAGCGCAATGCTCTCATCTCCCGGTACGCTATGACGGGGAGGGATCTCTAACGTGCTACACGCTGCGTCACACTACCCATGAGCGGACCAACAGAGCACCGGAAGAGCCAAACTGACGTGCTACCACGCTGTGTCACGCTACCCATGAGCGTCACAACGGAGTACCGAACAGTGATGAAACTGGCAATGTGCTCAACAATAATGGAGCAATCTATCGCACAGCATGCGATCATGCAAATGGTGCATGTCACTAAGCATGGTAATATACTAATCCAACCTCTGGACATATAACAATGGGTACCATAGTGAATAAATCATATCAAGATATACTGATCAATAAGGTATCAAACCTAGGTCCTGAACATGTGAAACATGGTTATATCACTACCCATGAGCATGAAAAATCAGGTACGAGATCAATACGAGATGCAAACAAACAACCAATCAAACAGGTAACATGTATTGGGCAGTGATTAACCGAACAAATAAGAAACACAATTAATGCAACATGTTAATTTCATTACTAAGCATATCAAAGACAATAAGTCAAAAGTACCCGCCTCCAATAGGAATGTCCAAATATGATCCAAATATGACGTCGAGATGCTCGTCTCGCGTCAAAGTCCTGTAATACCAATAGATATACTTTTACTTAACTAAATTCTTATAATTAGTTAAATAAACTCTCCAACCCTAAATTAGAGCAAAAAAACCCGAATCAACACATAAACCTAAATCCATCTGCACATGAACAACTATCTAACATAATTAAATCAAACAATGATTCATAGCATATATAAAATGCTTAACTCCTTACCTTCCCTTCTCCTATCTACAGCAGAAATTCTTGATAGCCCAATAGATCCACAGCAGAGACAACTTGCTACCGAGAATAGGTCTCACTGCCAGAACCCATCACTTCCAGTTAGTAACAAAAATCAAAACTCAACCTCTACAAACCTATACAAAAACAAATGCTACCTAATTCCTCCAAATCTGATATCAACCACAGCTTAATTAACAAACTCACCAATTCTGGATCAGAGGTAGCTGTTGGTGGCTACAACGGCCGGAACTAGGGCACGGAAGAGGCCGCAAAGCAGTGATAGGGCACAATTGTTGGCGCAGGGGTGATCGAGAGTGAAGGGGTCTCGGAACAGATCTAGTGGCCGGCACTGCTCTGTGCGACGGAGGCTCTCGGCTCCCGGCGATCTAAGGCACGGCAGAGGACCTCAAACCAGGGAGCTAGGGCGCAGAGAAGGGGGAAAAACCGGCGGCGTCAGCAAGGCCTGGGCTCCGGGTGGTCGACGGTGTTGGTGCGGTTAGCACTAACGGTCTAACTCAGGTTTTGATGAATGACAAATCAGGTTAAGTTAGGTTTGTTGTTGTCTGAGACTTTTATCAAGTGTGCAGGAAAAGTCCAGCTAGGTCGACGGGCTGACCGGATAGCTGGCGAGAAGTCCAAGCGGGTCGACGGGCTGACCGGACGCTTGGCGAGAAGTCCAGCTAGGTCGACGGGCTGACCGGATAGCTGGCGAGAAGTCCAGCTAGGTCGACGGGCTGACCGGATAGCTGGCGAGAAGTCCAAGCGGGTCGACGGGCTGACCGGACGCTTGGCGAGAAGTCCAGACGGGTCGACGGGCTGACCGGACGTCTGGCAGGTAAGTGAGGTAAGTCACTGGAGGGGAGTGACTGTGAGGACGCGTTCCCGGGAAGGGGACATTAGGCGTCGATCCGGCTTAGATCCATTTCGGATATCTAAGTCGAGATCGTGACTAGATTCCGGTCTCGGAAAGACGGAATCTAAGTCATACTTTTTCTCATCTATAAAACTGTGCTAACATTCTTTTGCTGCAGGGTACATTTGCCTCGGACTAACCTTTTCTTGCAGGAGAAGGACTTTCCGGAGAAGAGGGGTCCGGGCGCCCGGAGGGGATCCGGGCGCCCGGAAGGCAAATTTCATCCAGCCGAGTCGTCGCCACGTGGAGCATCATGGTTTGTGCAGTTACATCACATGCCCGGAAGGGATCCAGCGCCCGACATATAAAAGAAGCCTCGGTAAGCTTGAGAATCAATCATCTCATCGAGAACTTTCATTCTGGTCCCGCTCTACGTTCTCGCGAAGCTCCGACAAAGTGCTTCTTGCTTTTTAAGTTTTCTTTTCTGTCGATACAGCTTTGTACTTTGTTTCATTAGCATTTCTTGTATTCATTTTGTAATTATTATCGAATTGCTAGTGATTGCCCAACGAAGTGGTCAAGGACCACGGGCCTTCGAGTAGGAGTCGTCACAGGCTCCGAACGAAGTAAAAACAACTGTGTCTACTTTACTTTTCCGCGCTAATACTCTATATTTTCGAATCGATATTCACCCCCTCTATCGAACCTATCGGTCTTACAAGTGGTATCGGAGCTGGTACCGCTCTGATTTGGTGCAACCACCAATCAGACGGGGTGAAATATTTTCTAACTCCAAACTGATATTATTATCGTTTTGGAAGATTTTTCGTTACACTTAGAGTTTCTATTTTTCCCGATTACTAATCCAAGACGAAGTCTTGGAATTTTCTAGTTAATTTAGTGTGTGCAGGATAAGATGTCTCAACAAGAAGGCTTCAACAGTTCGCCCTCCTATTCAACGGGGATGATTTTTCGTACTGGAAGAGAAGAATGGAGGTCTACATGAAGACAGACTACGACCAATGGATGAGCGTCACAAAGGCTTATAAAATTCCAATAGACAACTCCGAAAATAATAGACCTTGAAGAATGGACAAATGATTTAAAGAAAAAGGCATCAATTGAAAACAAAGCCATCAACACTCTACACTGCGGACTAACACGAGAAGAACTGAACCGGGTCGGACCGCATGAAAACGCTAAGGAGCTCGGGATAAACTGATCGAGCGGAACAAGCGGCGCGAAGGTAACAAAAAGAGATTTGCTGTTAAATAAAATTTTTAATATAAAAATGCAGGAAGGAGAAACGACAAGTCAGCTCCACGCGAGGATCAAAGATATCCTCAACGGTCTCCACGCGATAGGACACCAAATGGAGAACCGAGACTTAATAAGGTACGCGTTAAATGCTTTTCCACGAAATAATTTGTGGGCATCAATTGTAGATGCCTACAAAATTTCAAAAAATTTATCTAAATTAAAATTGGATGAACTCTTTTGTGAATTAGAACTTCATGAGCAAACTAACGCCGGGGTCGAGAAAGGTGTAGCTTTAATTGCAGGTTCCTCTAAAGAAAAGAAAAACAAACTCGAATCTGAAGAAGACTCCGATCAAGACTCTGAAGACGAAGAACACCTGGTGAACCTGGTAAGGAAAATGTTCACCAGGAAAAAGAGAAACTTCAGCAAACAGGATCTTCAGAAGATCAGTTCGCCAGCCGACTCAAGAAATGTCACATGTTTCGGATGTAACAAAAAGGGGCACTACAAGAACGAATGCCCAAGATTGAAACTTGACAAACCAAAGTCAACAAAGAAGAAAGCCCTCAAAGCAACATGGGACGATTCCTCCTCAGACGAATCGGAGGGAGAAAGGCAAAAGCACCAAAGTCACCTCGCGCTGATGGCTCGCGAAGAGGAATCGGAAGACGGGTCCGAACCCGAATCGAGCCACGAGTCCGCACTCGTTTCCGAAGGTTCCGAAGAGGTATACCGAAACTTAAATCATAAATTCTTTAGAATTATCTCGTGTTTAAATAAAAAATTAGTTAAATTGGAAAATGAAAATAAATCGCTTCTTGAGGAAAATCAAAACCTCGAGGAACAATTAAAAAATTCGAATTCAACTCAAGACCGAACACTTGAGGAGGAGAATTTATCATTAAAAAGTGAAATTAATAAGTTAAAAGAATTGTTGGAAAAATTCACAACAAGATCTAAAAATTTAGATTTAATTCTAAATAACCAAAAGGCATGCTATAATAAAACCGGGCTTGGATATAAGTCAAAATCAAACAAAACCTTTAAATCATTATTAACCCAACACAAAGCAACTAAACAAGCTTGGGTCCCAAAGCGTGCTTAACCACGCAAGTAGGACTTAATCAATTCTATATACCTAAAGATAAAATACATTATATAAACTTGAATAAATCGGATCAAAAACTAAAAATAAATTTAACTTAAAATCAAAATTCAAAACTCAACAAAATTTAGACTATCACCAAGTTGATTATAACTATAAAAGAATCGACACAAACCCAAAATCTAAATTAATGGCCAATAATTCAGGGGGGGCTCCGGAATAGTTGGCACCTCCAAAACTAACATACCCGGGGTAACCCAAAACAAACTAACCCGGCAGGGCGAGGATTAGTTAAAAAGAGACCGAGGTTAACTTGACTCATGGTATTGGTGAAGTTTTGGATGATAGACGTTAGGAAGCTTGGGCATCGCATGTCTAGAAAGATATGGCTTCGATCGTGCATTTGGCCAAGTGGAACCGACCGAAGCTACCTTTAACGATCCTAACCAGTTAGACCAAGATTTAATACTAAGTTCCGTGGATAGGACTATTCGGAAAACTTCGAAAGGTTGGTTACTTCTAATGATGTCCCTGTGACTCACCAAGCTTAGAAGTTTATCCGAAGAATGCCTATTTGTGGAAACTAAAACTAAATCTGAATCTAACACAAGTTAAACCAAAAGTCTGTAATCAAACCAATTTCATCTCACAAAATCATAAGATTCCCTGATTGATAATATAGATCGGGTGAGATGAATTAGGCTTATTTTAATTTTAAACTTAAAAATTAATTTCAAAAATTTTAATTTTAAAACTTAAAAATTATTTTCAAAATTCTTAAACTTAAAAATTATTTTCAAAATTCTTAAACTTAAAAATTATTTTCAAAATTTTAAACTTAAAAATTATTTTCAAAATTTTAAACTTAAAAATTAATTTCAAAAATTTTAATTTTAAAACTTAAAAATTATTTTCAAAATTTTAAACTTAAAAATTAATTTCAAAAATTTTAATTTTAAAACTTAAAAATTATTTTCAAAATTCTTAAACTTAAAAATTATTTTCAAAATTTTAAACTTAAAAATTATTTTCAAAATTCTTAAACTTAAAAATTATTTTCAAAATTTTAAACTTAAAAATTATTTTCAAAATTTTAAACTTAAAAATTAATTTCAAAAATTTTAATTTTAAAACTTAAAAATTATTTTCAAAATTTTAAACTTAAAAATTAATTTCAAAAATTTTAATTTTAAAACTTAACTTAAGTAATGATTGATTAAAAAATTGATAAACTAACATAAATCCTACTTGTTGTAGGAAACCAAGTGGATTTTGGACAGTGGTTGCTCCAAACATATGACTAGAGATCACACCAAGTTCACTCAATTAACCTACAAAAGCCTAGGAACAGTTGCCTTTGGAAACAACGGTAAACTCAAGGTAATTGGTATAGGTAATATTGAATTAAACATAGATTTCATAATTTCAAATGTTCTACTTGTTGAAAATTTTAAATACAATCTTCTGAGTATAAGTCAATTGTGTGACACTAGGTATAAGGTAAAATTTCTATCCACAGAATGTTTAATCAAACATCTAGATAATCCAACTATAAGCCTAAAAGGCTTTAGGAAAGACAATATCTATGCCATCAACTTAACCACTTCTTCAGTCAAGTGTTATTTAACGCAAAAAGAAGAAACCTGGTTATGGCACAGAAGAATGTCACACACCCATTTCAGAAACATAAGTAAATTAAACGGTCTAGTTAGAGGCTTACCGAAATTACCTAACTTAGATTCAACAATATGTAATGCTTGTCAACAAGGCAAACAAACAAAATCTACCCACAAACCAATTAATGAATCCCAAACCAACTCAGTCCTAGAGCTTTTACACTTAGATTTATTTGACTCCCACGGGGTCAAATCAATAAATGGAAGTCTGTACTGTTTAGTTATAATAGACGACTATTCTAGGTTCACTTGGGTCAAATTCTTAAAACATAAAGATGAAACCTTTGAAATTTTTACGAATTTCTGCAAACAAATTGAAAATGAAAAAGGCATAAAAATTAAAAGAATCAGAAGTGATAATGGAGGAGAATTCAAAAATCATAATTTTGATAAATTTTGCCTTGAAAATGGCTACCATCATGAATTTTCTTGCCCTAAAACTCCTCAACAAAATGGAATTGTAGAAAGAAAAAATAGAACCTTACTTGAAGCATCTAGAACTATGCTAAATGAATACAACTTACCTAAATATTTTTGGGCAGAAGCTGTGAGCACAGCATGCTATGTACAAAACCGAATAACACTAAACAAAAACCACAATAAAACATTTTTTGAAATATTTTACAACAAGCGACCTAATATAAAATACTTTAGGGTATTTGGTTGCCCAGCCTTCATCCTAAATACTAGAGAACACTTAGGCAAATTCACTTCCAAAATAGAAAATGGAATTTTTCTAGGTTACTCTCTAAATAGCAGGGGCTACAGAATTTATAATAAAGTCACTTTAAGAATTGAAGAAACCACCAATGTAAAATTCAAAGAATCCAATCAAAACCTAGAACAAGCCCAACTACAACCAGTTGACTCTGTTCACGAACATATCAATTCCGAGGGAACAAACCAAACCCAAATTCATGAAGAAGAAGAACAACTACAAGAAAGTCAACCGCCTAGAACCATAAGAGTCAACCCAAACCATCCTACCAATCAAATAATTGGTGACCCAGACCTGAGGGTTCAAACTAGGTCATCTTTCAGAAACCTAAGTCAAATCTCGTTAATCTCAAATATTGAACCCAAAACTGTAGCTGAATCTCTACTTGACCCAGACTGGATCATAGCTATGCAAGAAGAATTAGCTCAATTTGAGCGCAATGAAGTTTGGGACCTAGTACCTCCACCTACCGATAAGAAAATAATAGAAACCAAATGGGTATTTCGAAACAAATTAAGTGAAACTGGAGAAATTACTAGGAATAAGGCCAGGTTAGTTGCCAAAGGGTTCAGTCAAGTTGAAGGTCTTGACTACGATGAAACTTATGCCCCGGTAGCTAGACTAGAGTCCATTAGAATGTTACTAAGCTATGCAGCCCATAAAGGATTCAAACTATACCAAATGGATGTCAAGTCTGCCTTTCTTAATGGATTGATAAAAGAAGAAGTATATGTAGGTTAGCCGCCAGGTTATGAAAGCCTAGAACACCCTGATTATATCTACAAATTAAAAAAGGCATTATACGGACTTAAACAGGCACCTAGGGCATGGTATGAAAGACTAACCTCTTACTTAACCTCTAAAGGGTTCAATCAAGGTCAAATTGACCCAACACTATTTGTGAAATCAATAAAAGAAGATATTTTTATAGCTCAAATTTATGTAGATGATATCATCTTTGGTTCAACCAATTCAGAATTTTTAGACGAATTTACAAACCTAATGGAACACGAATTCGAAATGAGTCTGGTAGGAAAATTAACTTATTTTCTAGGGTTACAAGTCAAACAAACAAATGAAGGAAATTATATTTATCAACAAAAATATACTAAGGACTTACTTAGAAAATTTGGAATGGAAAATACTAAAGAAATAAAAACACCTATGGCCGTAAACACAATCCTAGATGAGGATCCTAATGGAAAATCAGTAGACTTAAAACATTATCGGAGCGCGATAGGTAGTCTACTTTACTTAACTGCAAGCGGACCTGACATTTTATTTGCGGTTAGTATGTGTGCTCGATACCAAACCTGTGCTAAAGAATCTCATTTGACTCAAGTCAAAAGAATCTTTAGATACCTAAAGGGAACCACAAATGTAGGTATTTGGTATCCTAGGACCAACAACTTTGAATTAATAGGATATTCTGATTCAGATTATGCTGGATGCAAATTAGACCGCAAAAGCACAAGTGGTGGATGCCAACTACTTGGTCCATCCCTTGTCAGCTGGTTTAGTAGAAAGCAACACTGTGTTGCACTATCTACAACTGAGTCAGAATACATAGCTATAGGCGAGTGTGTTGCACAAATATTATGGATGATGCATACTCTAAAAGATTTCAACTTAAATATCACAAATGTAAAAGTATTAATTGATAATATAAGTTCGATTAACTTAACCAAGAATCCGGTGCATCATTCAAGAACCAAACATATTGAAGTTAGGCATCACTTCATCAGGGATCATGTTACTAAAGGTGATATTGAACTCAAGTACATTGAGTCTAAATCAAATTTAGCTGACATTTTTACAAAACCACTCCCTGAAAGTGAATTTAGCAACTTACGACGACAATTAGGGATGTGCTCAATAGACTAGGAAATTTCAAAAATCCTTTCAAAAAATGATTTTATCAACTTATAGGCTAAACTTGTGTGCTTTCAAAATTTCCATTTTTAGACTTTCAAAAACAGTTTTGGCCTTAGACTAGGTTTACATCCTTAGAAAGCATGTACCCATAGGTTGAGTTCTTGATCATCTCACCAACACCCTAGGATTACCTTGCTTGTGTTTGACAAACATAGAAAGGGGTGAGATGCATAGGCCATCTGTCTGGACTTAAGATGCTTATTTCAGTGCATCAGTATAAGTCTGGACGTTAAATACAAATCAAATATTAATCAGATTAAAAGTTCATCAGTCAAGTCAAACACTGACTGATTACAATTAACTTAATCTGACTAACCTAGTGAAAACTACTGTCTTCTGATAGTTAGTTAGTACCTAATTGGTTAGACAGCTGGTTGAAGATAGGTATCAAATTCAGGGGGAGAAATATAACTATTTAGTTTTCCAAATTGAGTTTTAAACTTAATTTTGAAAATCAAAGTTTAATAATCTGTTTAAAATTGTGAAAATTTTAAACTCACAAAATTTGTTTAACCTTTCAAGTATTTTAAACCATGATTTTGAATCTAATATTTTTTAAACTTTGAAAAATTTGATTTTGAAAAACATATTTTAATACACCCTTGAAAACTAAAAGTAAAGATTTAAACTTAATCTTACTTAATTTGAAAGATAAATTGAGCTTTCTCAATATTAGTTTCCTTGATCTTGAAAATTGAATCTTAAACACCTAGTGTTGAAAAATAAATTTCAATTAGTTTTGAAAAATAGACCTTTCAAACTTAGTTTTGGAATTTCGGTTTTGAAAACTTATGTTTAAGTAGCATTTCAAAGTTAATCTGATCTTTTCTTGGATTTAAAAACTCAGTTATTTTTCAAAGTCTTATTGTTTTCAGTAATTCTCACTATGTTTGTTTACCCTCGGTTTTTGATGTATGCCAAAGGGGGAGGGTTAGGTTGGTTAAGTTAGAGCAACTTAATGCAAACTCAAAAAAAAAAAAAAAACTAACTTAAACCTTAAAAATCATGCTTGATTCTTGCATATTTTTTCACTAACTTAACCAGGTTGTCATTCCATCAAAAAGGGGGAGATTGTTGGTGCGGTTAACACTAACGGTCTAACTCAGGTTTTGATGAATGACAAATCAGGTTAAGTTAGGTTTGTTGTTGTCTGAGACTTTTATCAAGTGTGCAGGAAAAGTCTAGCTAGGTCGACGGGCTGACCGAATAGCTGGCGAGAAGTCCAAGCGGGTCGACGGGCTGGGCGAGAAGTCCGGCTAGGTCGACGGGCTGACCGGATAGTGGCACGAAGTCCAGACGGGTCGACCGGATAGCTGGCGAGAAGTCCAAGCGGTCGACGGGTGACCGGACGCTTGGCGAGAAGTCCGACGGTCGACGGGCTGACCGGACGTCTGGCGGGTAAGTCGAGGGGAGTGACTGTGAGGAGGCGTTCGGGAAGGGGACATTAGGCGTCGATCCGGCTTAGATCCATTTCGGATATCTAAGTCGAGATCGTGACTAGATTCCGGTCTCGGAAGACGGAATCTAAGTCATACTTTTCTCATCTATAAAACTGTGCTAACATTCTTTTTTGCAGGTACATTTGCCTCGGACTAACCTTTTCTTGCAGGAGAAGGACTTTCAGGAAGAAGGAGGTCCGGGCGCCCGGAAAGCAAAGTCCCGGAAGGCAAATTTCATCCAGCCGAGTCGTCGCCACGTGGAGCATCATGGTTTGTGCAGCTACGTCACATTCCAGGCGTCCGGAAGGGATCCAGGCGCCCGGGACAGCATATAAAAGAAGCCTCAGGCAGAAGCTTCAGAATCAATCATCTACTGAGAACTTTCGACTGCTGGTCCCGCTGCTCTACGTTCCTGCGACGCTAACAAAGCTCCGACAAAGTGCTTCTTCGTTTTTGGTTAATTTTCTTGTCGGTATTACTTTGTTTCATTAAGCATTTCCTGTATTCATTTTGTAATTATTATCGAATTGCTAGTGATTGCCCAACGAAAGTGGTCAAGGACCACGGGCCTTCGAGTAGGAGTCGTCACAGGCTCCGAATGAAGTAAAAAACAACTGTGTCTACTTTACTTTTCCGCTGCGCTAATACTCTATATTTTCGAATCGATATTCACCCCCCCTCTATCGAACCTATCGGTCTTACAGACGGTGGCGCCGGCACTAGGGCACAGGAGAAGGGGTAAGGCCGTGAGATGAGTGTCGCGGGCTGAGCACAAAAGAACAGGTCGGCTCTGTGAGTTGCGGCCGGCGGTGTCTCGTCGGACCAGAGGAGGGGAGAGGGAGGCAGCGGCGTCGGTGAGCTCGGCTAGGGCACCGAGGGGTGCGGCTCGGGAGGAAGAAAATGAGAAAAGGAAGTGGCCGAGGGGTTTAAGGCTTCAGCGAGGAAGAAACCGCCGGGCCGGCGGTTAGGGCACGCCGGCGGCTCGGGTGCGCGAGGGAAGGAACAGCGGGGGGCTCGGAGAGGGCAGGCGCGGGCGAAGAGAAGGATACGGCGAAAAAGAGAGAAAAATAAAGAAAAAGAAAAAGAAAAGAAAACTTTTCCTCATTAAAACATGGTAGCCTAAAAAGGTTTTTCCGGACCCCGTTTTCATCCCCGTTAACTCGTCCATACGAGTTCCGAAAAATTCCCGAAAAATTTCTAAAAATTTTAGAAAATTCCCTTATTAATATTTGCCTATTTCCGGTATTTTACATTCTCCCCCACTAATTAAAATTTGGTCCCCAAATTTCGTTATCTACCATCAGCAAGTACTAACAATAGATATAAAGTATAAATGCTGAACGGTAAATAAATCACATACCTCAAGAGGAGTCCCTGTCCGAAGAAATTTCGACAGCACCTTCCCTGTACCGGTGACAATCTGAAGCATTTCTACAGACATAATATACATCAGCCACAGGCGACTGGAATATACACATAACCACGCAGTTATATATATATCATCAGCCCACACGGCTGGAACAAAACCAACACAATGGATAAACATAAAATACAAGCTCATACAAAACCAAATAAAACACTGCTAGCCGGCTAGGCTTACACTAGACAACCAAAACAACACTCCGAACACAAAACCGGAACACACAAAGCCAAATACACACATCTCATATACCAAGATAAAATAACAAAAAGGCGGAGATATGTCTTCTGATGTGACGTGGGGACCAGCAGACAGGATGCTCCAAGCGACACCATAAATAACCTGGTACCTGAAAAAGATAGTGTCAACGGGGGTGAGTTCAACAACTCAGCGAATACCAATGGACATGAGTAGTAAGATATATCTAACAGCAACAAACATGGAAACAACTTCCTAATCATATATAAGGAATATGTAAAACTGAAAGGTAACTGAGGAAGCTGTACTCACCAGGAACTCCTATCCAGACAAAAGGGTCGTCAAACTGAAAGTGTCAATAATCCTGTATGCAGGTCAAAGGTATGCATCCAACCAAAATGCAACAACCAAATGCAGCAAACACAATCACAAGAATATAAATACATCAATGCATATGATGCTAATGATACGTCCTGGTCACCCCTGACGCCAGTCAGTCCTCTCACACACAAATGGCGAGACCGAGTGGGTAGGGCTGTGACAACCGTGCACTCTGTCATCACTGCTCCTGATGAGTGACCGAGTGGACGAGATGCTGTCGGAGTACTCCTGTCCTCTGACCCCAAATCATAAATGGGGGAGCTCAATGCTCTCATCTCCCGGTACACGAGGACGGGGAGGTATCTCTGCCGGCTGCCACACTGAGTCTCCTGACCAACGGAGCCAAACAGAGTCCACCGTCTGTCGGCCACCACGCTGCTACACTAAATGCCAGCGGAGCCAAACAGAGCGGAACTGTCTGCCGGCTACCACGCTGAGTCACCTGACCAACGGAGCCAAACAGCAGAACCGCCACACACCTGCCTGATAAACCACTAATCCATGAGTGGTGGTGTGTGCAGTACATGTAACTGGCGATGGGCTCAACTATAGTGGAGCCGACAATCGCACAGCATGCAATCATGATGCATGACACTAAGCATAGCAAAACTGATCAACATAACCATATCCATATATATAAAATGAGTACTGTAAAATCGATGGTCACATACCAAGATCTAGAGTACACAGGTCAGATAGAATATCAAAAACCTATGTCCTGAACATAATAAGTATGGAATATCCTGATCAGCATAGAAAAATCCATATATACATAATATGGGTACCACAGTATCAGTAGGTCAAATCCACGGATCTAGGGTATACAGGTCCTCTTTGGTATAACAACCTAGGTCCTAAACATATCCCCCTTCCATAGCATATGTACCAACAATATGCACAGATCAAAACCACAAGGTCTAAGTACACGAATCATATATGATATACCAATAGAAATACACAATCTAGGCATGACATAAAAACCTAAATATCAGATAATTTGGATACACATGCCAGAAACAAAAATCCAGAGCCTAACCCTAACCTCAGTAAAGCATAGTATGTCACTCTAGAAACTAAGATACTCATGGCAATAAGATACTCATGGCAACAAATCACGAGATATAAGCACGGATACATCACGGGCGACAAACCTAACATGCTATGGATATCAAACAGTGACATACCAAAGGCAAACATGTTCATTGCTTGTAGTTATAAAATACTATGCATATCCAAATGACAATATCATAAAAGATAAGTCAAGAGGTACCCGCCTCCAATGTAAATCGTATCGAACCAATCCGATGTCGAGTGGCCCGTCTCGAATCACAGTCCTGTAACAACACGATATACAGATTTATCTAATTACATATTAATTAATTAGATAAATCAAATTCCCGAGAAGCTAACCTAAACCCAAATCCAATTTTAAACCTTAAATTGGATCATCAACTCCTCAATCATTTCATAACTAATTAATACAAATTAGAACTTGCAACAATTATAATCCCTCACAACAACGTAATCATATAATCTAGATTACATCATGATCTATAACTAAAATCAAAACCCTATTCCTTACCTCAACACCAAAGTCTCTTCTGTTGGTCCACAACAGGTGGTTCCTATCGGAATAAGGGCAGCCGCTGAAACCAAATACACCACCGTCGCAATGAATCTATAATTAGAAACCATAATCCGTAGTTAGCATAACCTTCCACCCAACCCAAGTGCTGCTCACGGCAAGACAAGAATCAGAGTACCAAATTTGAAAACCCAAACCTTAAGCCTTCACCTTCAACCCCTCTGCTGGATGCACCTGTTGTTGGCGTCGGAGCTCTATGGCCGGCGGCTCTGAAGAGGGGCGGCACCAGGAACTAGGGCACGGCCTGGAGGCTAGGGCAGAGGGGAAGAGAGGAAAGGAAAGTATGCGACGATGGAGAGGCTAGGTCACGCGACAACTTGAGTGTCGGCGAGAAGAGGAGCGATCGGCTCCGGGGTTCCTGTGGCCGACGGTGGATCTAGGGCACACGGAAGGAGTGGCCGGAGAGGGCAGCGGCAGTGGCGTCGTCGACGTCGGCAGAGGAGAGGGTGGCAGTGGGGTTTGCGGCGCCGTTTGAGAAAGCGATTAGGGCAGAGGGAAGAATCGGGCGTGAGGTTTCGGCGGGGGAAGAAGGAACGGATCGAAGGAAATAAAGAAAACAAATAGATAAAAGAAAAGAAAAAGGAAAATGTAACTTTTCCTCATTTTAAATTGGGTAGCCTAAAGAGACTTTCCCGGGACCCATAATTGATCCCCGTAACCTACACCATACAGTCTCCGAAAAATTCCAGAAAAATCTCCAAAAATTCCGAAAAATTCCCTTATCATTATTTACAAATTTTTGGTATTTTACATTCTCCCCCACTAATAAAAATTTGTCCCCAAATTTCGTTATCTACCATCAGCAAGTACCAACAACAGATATAAAGCATAAATGCTGAACGGTAAACAAATCACATATTTCAAGTGAAAAGATGGGGATATCGAGCTCGGATAGTATCCTCGAGCTCCCAAGTAGCCTCCTCGTCCGAAAGATACTACCATCCGACCTTAACAAGCCGGATAGTCTTGTTCCACAACTGACTCTCCTTCCGGTCTAAAATCCGTACCGGAATCTCCTCATAAGTGACGTCAGGCTGTACTGAAACTGAGATATCTGTCAGCACATGTGTCAGTTCGGGTACGTATCTCCTCAGTATAGATACGTGGAATACATCATGCACTCCTGCCAAGGACGGTGGTAGTGCCAACCGGTAAACTACCGCTCCAATCCTTTCCGAGATCTAGAAAGGTCCAATGTATCGTGGAGCTAGCTTACCTCTGAAGCCAAATCTCTTCACCCCTTTCGAGGGTGAAATTCACAGAAATACCTGGTCGCAAATGGAGGACTTTAAAAGTCTCTGACTCCGGTCAGCATAACTCTTCTGGCAGTCTTATACCTCTAACATCCTCTGTCCGATAGTATGGACCAACTCTGTCTCAAGCTAAGCTCTATGAGGTCCTAATAACTGGGCCTCCCCAACCTCATCCCAAAGAATGGGTGTCCGACAAGGCCTACCTTACAACGCTTCAACGGTGGCATTTGGATAGCCGAATGCAAACCGTTGTTGTAGACGAACTCTACCAACGGCAAATGGTCCTCCCAACTGCCTCCAAAATCTAGTACACAAGACTTCAGCTAGTCCTCTAGAGTCTAAATGGTCCGCTGTGACTATCCATCTGTCTGAGGATGGAAAAACTGTACTGAAACAGAGCTGCGTGCCCAAGGTCTGCTGCAGACTCTGTCAAAAATGAGACGTGAATCGGGGTCTCTATCCGAAATAATAATCAATGGAACACCACGTGATCTGATGATCTCCCGGCAAAACAGATCTACCAATCGATCCAGGAAATCTGTCCTCCGATTAGCTAACAAATGCGCGGATTTGGATTAATCGTTCAACGATTACCCAAATCGCGTCATGACCTCATCGTGTCCTCGGCAAACCCACCACAAGTCCATGGTAATGTGTTCCCATTTCCACTCGGGAATTGGAATCCGCTGAAGTAATCCAGCAGGTCTCTGGTACTCAGCCTTCACCTGCTGACAGACAAGACATCTAGCTACAAATTCCGCGATGTCATTTTTCATACCGTTCCACCAGTAAAAATACCTCAAATCTTGGTACACATGGGTACCGCCTGGGTGGACAGCAAATCATGAGCGATGAGCCTCCGGAAGTAACTCCTATAAGACCGGATGAGACTGAAGTACGCATAATCTGCCTCGGAAGTGTATAACACCCTCCTCGTCTCGTGTGAACTCGGTCTGCTACCCGGAAGCTATCTGGCTGCAAATAAACTGTAAATACTGATCAGCAGCCTAGGGCTCTCGGATCCTCGTCCTAATCGACGACTGAGCAACCATGGTAACCAGAGTACCCTGCTCTGTCTGTCCTTACCTCTCAAGGCCCAAATCGGAGAAACCATAAATCAAGTCCGTAACCACAACTCGGTGGCAAGCCAAAGTCCCTCTAGACTTCCGGCTAAGTGCATTAGCAACCGCATTAGCTTTTCCCCACGTGATAGCTAATGGTACAATCATAATCCTTCAAAAACTTCATCCATCTCCTCAGTCGGAGATTAAGTTCCTTTCTAAGTGAATAGATATTTGAGACTCTTATGGTCAGTGAGAATCTCAAATGTCACACTGTATAGATAATGCTGCCAAATCTTCAAGGCAAAAATAATGGTGGTCATCTACCAATCATGTACTGGGTAGTTCTCCTCATGCTCCTTCAACTGCCGAGAAGTAGGAGACTACCCTGTCGTGCTGAAACAAAACAGCGCTCAAACCCTGTAGAGATGCGTCGGTATAGAGCACGAATCCTTCCTCTCCAGAAGATAAAACCAAAAATCGTAGCCGACGCTAAACTCCACTTCAGCTCCTGGAAGCTGGTCTCGCAATCCTCAGTCCAAGTGAACTTCACGCCTTTCCCGGTCCGGCGTGTAAACAGCATAGCAATCCGTGAGAAATCCTCACGTATCTCCGGAAATATCGGCCAAACAAAGGAAGTTGCGAGCCTCTTCTATAGACTCCGTCTACTCCCAATGGTAACAACCTCTATCTCTTGTGTAACCACGATATACTCCTACTAGTGACCGTGTGTCTCAAACATCTCACAGGAGACTACCAAAATACGCACTACTGATCTTCACATATAGATGTTTCCGTCAAAACATCTCTAGAACTATGCAAAGATGGTGTACGTGACTCACCTCAGATCCGAAATAGATCACAACATCGTCAACAAGACAATGGAAACCGATCCAAACATCCTAGGGATACCCAAATCATTGAGTCCATGCTAACATCTAGGGCACCGCAAGCCATAATGGTAAAACCAAGACACATAATGTCCGTATCACAGACATTCCTAACCATAAGATCCTCAACAATAAATAGATCTGATCACCAACGATATAAATCACCAAAAATAAATCCTCCAGTGTGAGAGCAACGCTCCATCACACGAAATACCACATATGTGGGAGCAACGCTCTACCACAAGAAATCCTCCATATGTGGGAGCAACGCTCCACCACAAATAATCCGAAATATGAATCTACAAAAAAAATATGGGAGCAATGCTCCGCTACAAGAAACCCGAAATACGTGGGAGCAACGCTCCACCACAACAAACAATAATATGTGGGAGCTACGCTCCACCACAAACGATCCATAACATGTGTGGGAGCAACACTCCACCACAACCAATACATAATTGCCCAAGACACCTAACTATCCAGCTAGAGACTGCACGAGATCTCTCTACCACAGATCACTGGGGTAACCTAGGGTATAACAACCCAGTACGCAAATCAAATCCATAGTCAACTCTATCATCATCCTAGTGGGTCGATCACCCATTAATAGGATAATTAGTTGATAGGGTAATACCACAAATGTCATAATGTAGACATTTCAACATTCTACATTCAACATAAGTAGAATCATCATGATATCATCAGCTCTGATACCACTCTGTAACGACCCGCCTTCTACTACTAAGCTGTAAGGCCGATCGCTACATTATGCTGTGCTAAATTACTATTGCGGAAATCTAGATTGATTAAAATTTTAATAAACTGATTACTGTAAAATTTGAACTTAATACTCTAGGTGTACCTAGGAGTTGTACACATGCTAGGGAAGATAATCTATGCCTCTCGGATGACCTGCTAGCTGTAATCAGGCATTTCAATCGATCCATGAATCGATTGGGCTGTCGGATCGATCCAGTGATCGATCCAGTTTGATCCTGGCACGGAGAAAAGCTCTGGATCGGTCGGCTGACCGATCCATAAGCTACATTGCTTCTGTATGCGGCTGGATCGGTCTACCGACCGATCCAGGAGCACACTGATCGGTCAGTGGACCGATCCTCAGCTGACCGATTGGTGAGCTTTGTACTTCTCTGTTCGCATCTGGATCGGTCGAGTGACCGATCCATAAACTCTCTGTTCGCGACTGGATCGGTCAGCTGACCGATCCAGTGGCACAACCCAGTTCTGATCGATCCGTAGATCGATCTGGGTTCTGATTTCGCACTGAAACTCTGATTTCAGCACTAGTTCGTGCTAAAACCTCACACAACAATTATACCATGCATGGAAAACATTCTAACAATGACAACTAACATTCTAACATCATAAAAGAAGGGTTCTAAGCATAATAGAGTGCATGGCTATCTAATTCGTAGTGATTAACAACTAGAGTGCAAATAATAAAATACTATAAAGTTCTGATGCTTAAACAAAGCTTGCTAAAATTCCCTAGAATCTTTTATTCCAAGTTCCTGCCACACACACCATCTCTACATTGTCCTCCAGCTTCCTTTGCTAATCCATCTTTCCTTTACCTTTATCTGTAGTATAAGGAAAATAGAATCTGTAAGCTTAAAGCTTAGTAAGAAACCATCTACCTCACAAAAACATGCATACGGTGCTAATAATGATTTTAAAACATGCTATTTAAAACATATGCTGAACATGTAAAAGATGGCATGGCATACAATCATTCAAACATGTATATCAAACTGAACATGGAGTTATCATGCATATTCACAGGGAAAAACTAAGCTGGAGCATGATACTGAGCTAAGCTATTACTGATCTGATACTAAACTGTACTGAATTCATATATCTATTTTATGAACTTTTGAAAACTATATACATAATAGTTCAAAATAATAATCATGCTGCTGTTTGGGCCCGACAACTGTACTTGCTGTGCGCGCATCCCTAACTAGACCCGGGGTTGCAAATTCCGAATCTAGTAGGGTTTACTAGGTTAGCTAAACCTAGGGACGACTGTGGGAGCCCAACCTAATGGATATCTAATCCAGTACAGTGCCACTGAAAATAAAATACTGAATATAGCTAGGAATTTCTTATTTTTGTTGTTTCTAGGTTATCTGAACCTAGAGCTAGGTTATCTAAACCTAGAGACGACTGTGGGAGCCCACCCTTTAGACCGTAGTCCCATGTAAGCTGGAATTAGACTAATATTCTGATTTAAATGCTACTAATGCATTTAATTGAGCTGTTAAAAATATCTGGGGTAGTACTTAGCTACACTAATCATTTTGTCGAACACTTGGTGTGCTCCAACTCTCCCCTCTAATAGGGAGACCACCTCTAGGCACCCGACAACGTCTAGAGCCTCCAACTGAAGGAGAACAACGTGTCTGGCCCATCTAGAGGTGCTCAACTAGATCCCTAATCTGCGAGGAGGGTTTAAACACACCCTATGTGTCGGAAAAATCTGCATATAACTAAACTGATGCATAGAAAACCAAACGGAAGCTACTTATACTGTAGGTGAGGGGTTTCTTACCTCGTGTGCTAGATTTCTTACAGATCTAAGCGCTAGTTTTCCGGTGGAGAAGATCCTTCGACGATCTTCTCACGTCCACGCGTTCCTCTCATGGAGGGGAGCGTCCTCGTGTCCGAGATGTCGCCGGGAGGAACCCTTAGGACCCTAGGGGTGGAACCCTAGGTGTTCTGGTGGTTGGCGCCGAGAGAAGGAAGAGGGAAGGAGGGGCGGCGGTGAGGGTTTGAGGGAGAGGCAAAGTCACGATCCAAAGAAAATAATCCCTCACTTAATTAATTTCCTATTTATATTTAGGAATTAATTCACCCAACTCTAATATAAATTTTATTGGTTCCCTTTCCTTTCAGCACGGCCCTGCTGGGTTTACTGGTTACTAGTATTTCCCCCAAACCATAGGTCTCGGGTTCGATTCCCGCCTAAACGGTTTTACGCTCCTATTTATTTTTGCTACTTCCGCTACTCTAAAAATTCATTAAAAATACTCTAAAATTCCAGAAAAATCATAGAATATTTCTAAAATAGTTTTGAGAATTTTCGGGCATTACAAACCTACTATCATCTTAAACTTTTCTAGTACTATTTGCCAAGTTAAATTAATCCTAATTTTTCTAGTCCTAATTACCCTTACTGGGTAAGGTTCATGTTCTTGAGGTGCCAACTAATTTGGAGCCTCCCCTTGAATTATTAAAGTTAGGTTTAAGTTTTAGGTTTATGTTGATTTGTTTTGTAATTGTAGTAAACTTAATTGTAGCTTTATTCATGGAATTTAAATCTTTACTTCGATTTAAACTTGTAGCCCAAGGTTAGATTTGATTTAGTTGAGTTGAATTGATGGCTTAGGTTTAGATTTGGTTTGTTAGATTTATTTAAGAGATTATCTTGTTTTGTTTTTATATATTGTATTTCATTTTTAGGTATGTAAAATTGGTTTGGTCATACTTGCTTAGTTAGACAAGCTTTTGGAACCCAATCTTTGGTTTATTTTTTATTTTGACTTATTAATGAGATGAACATTTTATTTGTCAAGTTGGACTTGTATCCTAGTCCGAATTTATTATACATGGCTTGTTGGGATCTAAGTATCATATCTAGGTATTTGGATCTTGTTGTGAATTTTTCTAAAAGTTCTCTATGCCTAACAACTTCACTTTTCAATTTGGAATTTTCTTCCTCAAGTTTTGCAACTTGAGTTGGACTTCTAGATTGATCTTGTTCAATTGTTGGGTTTGCTTCAAATTGTTCCTTAAGGTCTTGATTTTCCTCAAGGAGTATTTTAAGTTTATTTTCATATTTACTTAACTTTTTATTCAGGCATGCAATAATTTTAAAGAACTTTTCAATTAAAATAGTTTGTACCTCATTAAGGCCTTCAAAAATGAGTGTGAACTCGTGGCTTGATTCGTATTCAGACTCCTCTTCTTGATCTGAGTCTCTTTTTGACTAGGGTCTGATTGCCATGAGAGTGAGGTAGCTTGCTTGTTTTCGATCTTCAGTATTTGATTCTTCAAAGGAGGAGTTGTCCCAGGTGGCTCAGAGTGCCTTCTTTCTCTTCGTCTTCTTTTCGATTTAGACATTCATACTTGAAATGACCCTTCTTGTTGCATCTAAAGTGCATCATCTTCGCCTTTGCATCATTGGGTGAAGATTGATCACCTTTGTAAGTCCTTCTTTGTGAAGTTGTTCTTTCTTCTAGTGAATGTTTTTCTGACCATGTTTACTAGTTGTTCTTCTTCATATGTTTCAGAGTCAAATTCATTTTTTGACTCAAGCTTGACTCAAGTTCTAGTCTTTGTTTCCTTTAATGAACCTACAAGAAAAGTCATACCTATCCCTTTCTCGACTTGTTTGGAGTTAGTCTGTTCATGGAGCTCAAGTTCACAAAATAATTAGTCTAATTTTAATTTGTTTAAATTCCTCAAAACTTTGTAGGCATCTACTATAGATATCCATAGTGCATTTTGAGGAAAAGAGTTCAAGGCATACCTTATTCATCCCTGTTCTCCAGTTGGTGGTCAATTAAGTAGAGCCAGTTCAGAATGTCCTTGATTCTCACATGCAGCTGAGTTGCTATTTCTCCATCTTGTATTTTAATATTAAATAAATTATTTAATAATAAATCACACTTTGTTACCTTTGCATTACTTGTGCCTTCATGTAGTTCGATCAATTTTTCCCAAAGTTTCTTGGCGTTCTCGAACGGTCTGACCCGGTTAAGTTCTTTCTTGGTCAGTCCACGTTGAAAAGTGTTTACAGCTTTGAACTCAGTTTGTGCCTTCTTCTTCATCTCTGGGTTCTAGTTTTTCGAGTTGAGAAGTATTTTCATTGCTTCATCCATTAGCACCTTGTATCCTTGTCGAATGGTGAACCATTGATCGATGTCTGTCTTCAAATATACCTCCATTCTTCTCTTCTAGTAGGGGAAATCATCTCCGATAAAGAGAGGAGGGCGAGAAGTGATATAACCTTCATTTTAGGCCATTGAATAAAGAATCTTGCACACACAAAAAGTAAACTAACAAGGAGATCCCAAGACTAGGTCTTGGACTAGTAGTGTGAGAGATGATAAAATTAGAAGACTCAATTGGGTTGCACTAATTTAGAGTGTTTTGCAATAAGAAAACTTTGTCCAAAAGAGGTAATTGCACTAATTTTAACTAGATCGAAAAACTTAAAATCAAACGAGGCCTAAAGACAAAGAAAATAAGAGAACTCCCTGCTCAATTGGTGGTTGCATGAATTCAGAGCATACCTCACTCTGATACCACTTGTTGGATCATGAGCACATGAGAGGGGGTGAATCACGTGATTTTGAAAACATTTCATTTCTTTTAAAAATTAAGTATATAGCGAAAAAAGAAAGTGGGACAAAAATGAAACAATTGCTAATATAGGTTCGGTTTACTTGGTTTGGAGTCTTTAACGACTTCTACTCTAAGGCTCGCACTCGTTAAATGCTTTCGTTGGGAAATTACTATAAGCTCATAAAGATTACAAAAGTTAAGTATAAATACAAGAATAATAAATGAGTATCGACAACAGAAGAAAAAGAAAACTTGATTACTGGTTGTCAGAGTAACTTTTCATTGTCATAGAAGCATTTTCAAAGCAAAGCACAAGAACAAAAGTTGGAGTGAATGTTCTATTGAAGCTTCTGGCTAAAGGCCTTTTTATAGGTCATCTCTGGGAGCCTGGACCACCCCTGGGCACCTCCAACAAGGCTTACTATGTTGCTAACTTCTCCTCCTTCGAGCGCCTGGACCACTCCCAGGGCGTCTGGGTTGTTGACATGGCGGCTCCTCGGTGAAACTTTATCTCTGAAAATTTATCCTTCTTCTAGCAGCCGGACTGGTTCGGGTGCCTGGACTATTTCATGTGGTAGTCCATCCACGTGCGCCACCTCAGGTCCACCGATCACCTGTTCGACCCCATCCTGGGTGCCTGGAACAACTCCATGCGTCCAAACCTTCGGGTGCCTAGAACAACTCCATGCGTCCGAGTGCTTGGAGCCTCTTTTTTTAGTAACTTGTTTTCCTATATCACAAGGTTAGCACAACAGGCAATAATATGCAAGGAAAAGTAATATTTGATAGTCTTCGTACTATTTGGTCATGACTTTAAATTTCGCTGAAACTCTAGGCAGGACTGATACCTACTGTTCCCTCAACCGAGAATGTGTTCTCACTAGATCTCTCCTCCAGTTGTGTACCTCTACTTACCAATCACAAACTTCCTTAATATCAGGTCCCTTAATCCACCAGGACTTCCTGCAAATCTTAACCAATCTGGACTTCAGCCAGTTGTCAACCCAACTAGATTTCCTTCTTCCAGATCTCAATCAATTTGAACTTTAGCCTAGTGTTTCGGTCCTCTAGACCAATCAAGTTTATATCCTGCACACTTGGTAGACAAATTAGATAAACATAACATCTAACTTTAATCCATTTATCATTCATCAAAACCTGAGTTTGACCATTGGTGCTAATTGCACCAACAGTATGCTCATGCTCTTAAGTTCACTCATGCATGCACACATACTCACACATCTACATTACTATTGATCTTCTTCTTTAATGGTTTTGACTTGAGGGTCAAAGTGTCTGTGTCATAGACTGTAACACCCAGTAGGATCCCTAGAAATTTTACATAAAATTATGCATGATTAAATAGGTTTCATGTGGATTTTTCTTTAAAAGAAAATATAATAAAAAGAACCAAAAAGAGGCATGACCAAGGATTGAACCTTGGACCTCTTGGTAAGTGGTTCCATGTCATAACCAGTGGCCCCAGCAGGGGTGTGCTGTTATGAAAAGGGAGAACTTATGGTTAAAGGTAAGGAAAGTGAAGGCTCTCTTCACTAAGAAGGAGAAGTTCAAGTTTTCTTCTTCTTCTTTCAATGAAAAGAAAGTTTTGCTTTCTTCCTTCATTAGGATGAGTAAAAGAGAGAGGGAAGGAAAAGTTCATTTTTCCTTCTTCCATTCATTTGGAATAAAAGGAGAAAATAAAAGAGAAAATTTATTTTTCTTCTCACTTCCTCCTTCCTCTTCACCGAAATCACTCTTACCTCTCCTCACCATTGCCGAAGCCAAGCTAGAAGATTTCTTCTCCAAGAAAGCTTCACAAGCAAAGTTATTTCCCTTAGAGAATCAAGCGAAAGGAGGTAAGTATTCCCCTCACCTGCAGTACAATAGTTCCCTACGTTCTATGCTTAAAGTTTTCTTAGAAACTAGGGCCTTTGTCTTGTAAGTTTCGGTCAAGATGGGTTTAAAAGGTTGTTTATGGTGATTAAAGTTTTATGCTTCATAACTTGGAATTTCAAACCTTTAAAGTTTCGGCCAAGAAAAGATGTAGGGTTTTTGGATTTCTTAAAAAGATAACTATGTTGTTTATGATTTCCTTATGGTATGTAAATCACTCCATGATGTTAGTGAAAGTTGTTCATGTTTTAGATTGCATCCAAAGTTAGACCCATGCTCCTAGGGTTTCGGCCAAGTAAGAATAAAAAGGATTAGAGGAAATTTAGGAACCCAACTATGCTTGTTTATGACCTCTCATGATATGTAACTCACTATGTATGATGTTAGTATAGGTTCTCATGCTTTAGGTTGCATAGAAATTTAGAATGATATTTTATAGTTTCGTCCAAAGAAGAAATCAAGGCTTAGAGCAAAAATTTGAAACCTAACTATGCTTGTATATGATTTCTCATGATGTATGATCTCTAATATATGTTTGGCTTAAGTTTCATGCTTCATGTTATGTTAGAAAGTTTGGAACCTCAACTTTAGGTTTCGGCCAAGTAAGAATGGAAGACTTAGGGAAAAGTTTGAAACCTAACTATGTTTGTATATGATTTCTCATGATGTATGATCTCTAATATATGTTTAGCTTAAGTTTCATACTTCATGTTATGTTAGAAAGTTTGGAACCTCAACTTTAGGTTTCGGCCAAGAATGAGCTAGGGTTTGTAGGAAGATCAAAACCCCAACCATGCATGATAATGACTCCTTATGATGTGCTATGGATTGTAGGTCCCCATGTTGTATGTTATATGCTAAATGTTATGTGCACTTATGCTATCATGTTATGAGTTCTTATGATATGCTTATGTATGAGCATTTATGCCATCATGTTGGAATCCCTTATGATATGCTTTATGTTATATGCACTATATGCTATCATGATATGTTTATGAAAGGCTTATGTAAGATGAAAAGCCTAAGAGATGCTTCCCTTAAGTTGGGATCAAGAGCTCTCTCATGATATGACAAGAATATGATATGCATGATATGACAAGAATATGATATGTTATATTATGATAAGAAACATGATATGCTATTTTACTTTGTATGGCTTGTACCAAGGGTGGGCTCCATAAGCGCCCCTAGGTCGATGGTCTATGAAACATGCCTAGTAAAAGGGATGGGCTCCTAAGCGCCCCTAGGTCGATGGTCTATGAAACGGGCCTAGTTCCTAGTAGGTTCAAGATTTGCTACCTTGGATCTATTTAGGATGCGCACATTTATATATGTATGTGGTACAAGCCGGGCCCTCATGTTGAGATTATGTTTAAGTATGTATATGATATATGTTTTCAAAAGGACATCTTGCATATACTCATTTCATGATACATGTTTTCAAAAGAGCATCTTGCATCTACAAGTTCATGTTATATGTTTTTCTTTATGTTTCTTTAAGATGCTCTTGAAATATGTCTATGATGCTTATATGATCATGTTATGTTCTCACATGTTATGATATGATTTTATGCTCTCACATGATATCATATGACTTTATGTTTATGCTCTCATATGATATGATATGACTTTATGTTATGCGCTCACATGTTATGTTATGATTTACCACTTTATGTTCATGCATAATTCATGGTTTTTGTGAGTAGGAAAGGGACTTACTAAGCCTATGGGCTTATAGTTTTTATGTTTCCTTGTACTGTAGAAAAAGGAAAGGAATGGCTAAACTAAGAGGAGCAGCAGGAAGGGCAAGAGTGTGTGTGGCAGTGGAACGGTGGAAGAAAACTGCTATATGTTTTTAAGTTCTAAGTTGCTTATGAACCATGTGTTATTGTTATGTTTTGATAGTACTTTAACTAGTATGGATAGTTATGCATTTATGTTCTTTATGTTTCATGCTAGTATGCTTATGATAACATGAAATATGCTTCAAGTAGTTGGTATTAATTAAGTGTATGCATGAATACTAGTAAGTCTACATGTTTAGTATGATAAGCTTGATGATTAGTGTAGAAAAATATTTAAATAACTGTTTCCGCTGCCATGATTTTTATATGTATGCACGTATATATGTAAGTAAGTAACCCCGTCCCTCCTTAAGCAGTGGGAGGGCGGGCGTTACATAGACTCCCTCCCTGGTTTTCACTCTAACGTTTTTGTTTGATCTCATGATGGTGCGTGCAGAAAGGAGCACTCGGTGCCATCCTCTTCCAACTCAGGGTCTTCTCACGATCAGTAAAAGAGCTACATGCCCAGCGTCCCATCTTTCCCAATTTCAAATAGGAATAAATTTGACATTGTCTATGAAAACTTCACCTGAATCTGAAACATAAGGATGGAAGAAGCTAGACGATTTACTACAATTACTTTGTCTCAAGAAGACTTGGAGTTGCTTATAGTCACTTGAGCTCAGCGATTGATACAACAACAACAAGAAGTAGTTGAGCATCCTTTATCACATGACCTAACTGCATCAATGACAGACCCTCACATAGAATGAGGAACCAAAGTGAAAGACCCAACTGGGTTCCAACCAATTCCTCTTCCGTCTAGCTTCATGCAAACACCTGCACAACTGATCAGCCTGTCGCCCGTACTGCCCTCCCCGATCACATACCATCATCCATTGTTTCGCACACCATTTGATGATGTGGGCGAGCGAAAAGGCCACAAGGATCATCTTCTAGGGATGCACCCACTCAAGATCCGTGAAAGGGAAAGACTCATATCCCTAAGGATTCTCCCAGACAGATAAGCATGTTGTTCTCCCAAGAAATTTTGGAGGATAGATTGTTGAGCCACTTCCGCCCCTTAACGATTAGAGAATATGAGGGAACGACTGAACCTAAAGACCATCTGCTTAAATTTAAAAATGTCTATCCTCCATCAATACACGGATAGAGTTAAATGTCAAGTATTCCTTACTACTCTCTCTGGCTCGGCATAGAGGTGGTTCAACCGACTCCCGGCTGAGTCCATTGGTTGTTTCAAAGACTTCTGTAAAGCTTTCCTCCACCACTTCATCATTAGTCTCCGATACCATAAAACCATGCTAAGCATATTCTCCCTCAAATAGGAGCTCAAGAAAATGCTAAGGGCCTATATTAAAAAGTTCAACCAAGTGGTCATCGACTTTCCTTTGGCCATTCTAGAGATTCTAGTGAGCGCCTTCTCTCAAGGGCTCACAGATGGTGATTTCTTCTACTCCTTGATCAAGAATCCCTCATGAGAGTTTGACCATTTGCTCGGAAGGACAACCAAGTACATTAATGTAGTAGAAGCACAGTATGCTCGAAAGAAGGAGGTTGCCTCATCTGCTCCTACCTCCACCCTAGAGAGTCGAGCCCCTCCCCCTCCTCTGACACATAAAGGACCATGGGTAGGTCCTCCATCATATCCCCATGAGTAAAGGTCTAACATTCTACAACACGTGGAGGTCGAATGGACTTGATTCTCTAAGCCTCCCCGACAGACCCCCAATGTTCTGTACCTATCACCATTTGGGAACACACAACACTCAAGACTTCTATCAATATAAGAAAGAGATGCGTCAGGTGGCCCATCAAGCTTTTTGCTAGCGCTCGCTGTCTCTCAATAATCGGTGTCACCAATGGCCGAACGGACTGCCTAGAAAAGACTATTAAGACGTCGAAAAATGCCAGTGAGCGCCCCAACAACAAGAGAATAGGGCTCAGGCCCCCACTCGAGGTGAACAGGAGCATCCCCCGACTCGGCAAGAAGAAAACCCCGGCAATACTGCTCAGGGAGACATTGGTATGATAGATGGTGGATTGACCGATTGAGATTCCAATCGAGCCTACAAGTCACACGCTCACCGATTGAAAATCCACGCAGTTTGATGTATCCGAGAGCAAGCACAAGGGCCCAAAATTAGCTTTAGGCCTACTTACAGGGGGTGGAAATACCCCATAACGATGCTCTAATCATTAAAGCTATTGTATCTAATTATAACATGTATTGTACTTTTGTTGACAAATGTAGCTTAGTCAACATTATTTTCAAGAAAACATTTGAGCAATTGCAAATAGAGAAGAGTGACCTTCAACCCATGAGACACTCCTGTGCAAATTCATGGGCAATGAAGTTCAGCCGCTTGGATAGATTAAGCTAGACATATCCATAGGAGAAGAGCCCCTGATAAGAACACGTTGATCAACCTTCATCGTGGTGGATGCGCCCTCAACTTATAATATGATATTAGATCGACCGACCTTAAATGAGTTCTGAGCAGTTGTCTAGACTTTTTTTCTAGAAAATTAAATTCCCTATGGATGATCAGGTCGAGAAAGTTAAAGGAAATCAACTGGTAGTATGCAAGTGCTATGTGAATGTAGTCAAAACTGAAGCTCGCATACCTCGAAAGACTCCGCGAGTGAAAGTTAATATCATTTAGGAAGCACCCCCAACACTGATTTATGAAGAGAAAGAGGAGGTGAGGATCAGCTGGGCCGGTTGGAAACTACCACTCAAATAGCAACTGACTTGGCCCCCGAACTCAAAGTAGAGCTGGTCACGTGCCTAATGTGCAATAATGATGTGTTCACCTAGATGCCCAAGGAAATCATAGGTATATCACCAATAGTTATGGAGCATGTGCTTCACGTCCATCCGAACGCTGAGTTGGTCAAACAAAGGAAGAGAGACTTCGATGCCAACTAGTACAAGATCATCTGAGTGGAAGAGGATAAGCTACTCGAGGCTAGATACATTTGATAAGTACAATTTTTGAGTTGGTTGGTCAATGTAGTTTTGGTATCCAACCCCGAAAATAAGTGGTGTGTCTGTGTAGATTTCAAGGACATAAACAATGCCTTCTCGAAGGACTATTATCCCTTTCCCTGCATCGACCAAGTTGTGGATTCAACCTAGGGTTCTGAGCTCATCTACATGCTTGACACATACCAAGGCTATCATCAAGTCCCGTTGGCCAAAGAAAACCAAGAAAATATTAGCTTCATCACTGTTGAAGGAACTTTTTGCTATAACATCATGTCGATTGGGTTAAAGAAAGCAGGGGCAACTTACTAACGTCTTATGAACAAAGTGTTTTGGAAGCAGATTAGGAGGAACATGGAGGTGTACACAGATGATATTCTAATTAAGTCCTTCTGAGCGGTCGATCTGATTATAGACATCGACGAAACTTGCCAAATGCTAAGAAAGTATAGACTGGATCTTAACCCTAGTAAGTACTTGTCTGTTTGAAGCTAAAAGTGAGCACTTCCTCGGTTATATAGTGATAGAGTAGGGGATTGAGGCTACCTCGGGTAAGGTGCGGGCTCTTTGGGATATGGCTCCTCTGCGCAACTTGAGAGAAGCACAGGGTCTGACCAGGCAAATCACAGCTCTGTCTTTCTTCATTTCAAGATCAACCAACCAGAGTTTGTCATTCTTCAAGATACTCCGCTGAGCAACCAAGTTCCAATCGGATACTGAGTATGACAAAGTTTTAGAAGAATAAAAAAAATTATTTTTCTACTTTGCATGTACTCTCCAAACTAATAGTGGGCGAACTATTATGAGTTTATTTGCCTACTATTGATAGTGTCGTCGAGTCAGTGCTAGTAAGGCAGGAGGGCAAGAAATAATGATCAGTGTATTTTTAAGTCATTTATTAAAGGACGTTGAGTGTCGCTACACCACACTCAAGAAGTTAGCGTATGGACTAGTATTGGCCACTTAGAGGTTATGCCCCCATTTTCTTTCGCATTCAATCATTATCTTAACCAACAACACCTTGGGTCAGATGCTCATCAACCCAGAAGCTTTAGGAAGCTTAATCAAATGCACCACTGAGCTTAGCGAGTATGATCTATAGTATCAGCCTAGGATGGCCATTAAAGCACCGACCTTAGCCAATTTCATGACTGAAAATACAAAGCCCTGAACTAAAAGAAACCCAGAAGATATACGTGAATGGATCGTCGACTCGACAAGGTAGCGGAGTCGAGATTCTTATGGTATCACCCCGAGAAGACAGATTACAACAGTTTGTTCGGCTAGATTATTGAACAACAAGTAATAAAGTAGAATACAAGACCTTGATAGTCAATCTGCAGACCACAAGACATGTGGAGCCACCTGGGTCCTAATTTACTTGGATTTGTAATTAGCGACTCAACAATTGTTGGGTAATTTTAAAATTGACAATGAGCAACTCAAACTATATATGGAGGCCTTCGAGAAGTTAAAGTTAGGATTTCATGAGATGATCATATAGAAAATCCAGCCAATAGGCTCTTTAATCCCTTGGGCTCTTGATAAGCCTATGGAATATACACTGCTGATAGCACACATTAAAAGGCAAGCTGAGGTAGAGTTATAAAGTGACTAGAGGGTGTCATTGATCTTGTTCCTCTAGCAAGGAATATTACCCTCCGATTGGTAATAAGCACACATGATTAAGGAGAGGGCAATCGATTTACACTGATAGGGGACAACTTGTATAAGAGAGCTTTCTCTTGCTCCTTTCTCAAGTGCTTCGAGCCGGAAGACATGAAGTATATTTTACAAGAAGTTCATTAGGGTTCATGTGGAAGCCACTCGAGAGGTAGGTTGCTCGCCCAAAAGATTTTTCTAGCTAGGTATTTTTGGTCCACCCTATAGGTAGACTCGGCTTGATTGGTATCAATATGCTTATCATGTCAAAAATACCAGAACATCCCTCACCACCTGACCGAGTCATTGAAGACTTCAATTGTTCATGCCCCTTCAATCAATGGGGAAGGGATATTATAGGGTCTTTTCCGATGGTGCTCTCTCAAAAAAATTTCTCTTGGTGGTCGTTGATTATTTCTCCAAATGAGTAGAAGTTGAGGTGCTGGCCAAGATAACCGAGTGAGCGATCTTCAGGTTCCTCTGGTAAAATATTGTATACCGATTCAAAATTCCTTATAAGCTTGTCTCCGATAATGGAAGGTAGTTCCAAGATCATAAAATCTAAGAATGGTGCTCAAGTTATGGAATCTCGCAAGCTTTCACCTCCGCGGCTTATTCTCAGAGTAATGGGAAAGTAGAGGTCATGAATAGGGCAATCATTAGAGGACTCAAAATTAAGCTGGATCATGTCGGAGGAAGTTGGGTTAACGAGTTACCTAGTGTGTTATGGGCTTACCGCACCACGCCTCAAGAAGCCATAGGTATTACTCCTTTCCATCTTGTCTATGGGGGAGAGGTAATTGTTCCAATAAAAGTCGGTGTTGAGTCTAATCGGAGGTAGCTATATGATGAAGGCAATGTTGGTCGGCACCTTATGGAGCTCGATCTTATAGACGAGACTAGAGATAAAACGACCGCTCAGCTAATCTCTTATCGGCAACAAATAAAGCAAAACTATAATCGTAGGGTCATCCCAAGGTTCTTTCAAGTTGGCGATTTGGTGTGGAAGCATGTTAAGCTGGTCAGAGACATTAATAAATTGGAGACATAGTTGGGGGCATACAGAGTCATGCAAAAGTTCACATCGGGTTCTTACTATCTTTAGGATGTTGACAAAAGAGAGTTAAATTGGTCATGGAGTGTCTACCATCTACAATCTTATCAGATCCCAGACTCTTATGTTGATCAACTGAGTTATAAGTGAATATGTTCTCACGTCTATGTCCCAAACTCTTGAGTCGTTCGACCAAGTTATAAGTGAGAATGCTCTTATGCCTATATCCCAAACTCTTGTGTTGATTGACCGAGTTATAAGTGAGCATGCTCTCATGCCTATATCCCAGACTCTCGAATCGTTCAACCAAGTTATAAGTGAGCATGTTCTCACCCCTATATCCTAGACTCTTGAGCTGATTGGTCGAGTTATAAGTGATCAAGCTCTCACGCGTATGTTCTAAACTCTCATGTCTATTAGCTGAGTTATAAGTGAGCATGCTCTCACTACTATGTTCTAGATGTTGGGTCACTTCGGATCTAGGGGGGGGGGGGGTGAATAGCTTCTCACACTTTTTTGATAATGATATACAGTGGATAAACTCGACGTAAAGCTCCCCAATGCTAAAAAGATGGATTTACTTGGTATCCACCTCAAGAAGAGGTGACTAATCCAAGGATCCGGCCCTCATGCACACTCTCCACTATGAAACACTTCTTCTTGAAAATAATCTAGATATGGAGAAGCCTCGTACAATATCACACACAAATAAATACAAGAAGAGGAAAATACAAGCTAATACAAAATGAAATCTTACAAGATTACAATCATGAAACCCTAGCTTGTTTCTTCTTCTTATTTGGTAACACCTCTTGACCTTGGAAGTGCAGCAGCATTTGTCTCCAAGAAGCTTCAAGAATCTGTGGTGATAAACCTCTGAGCTTAGTGAAGAGAGTGGGAAAGAAGATAGATTGAACAGTACATGCCAAAGTCTTTTATTGGGCTGATAACGGTTAGTTTTTCAAGCTTAATCGATTACCCTAATCGGTTAAGAAGCCTTTTATTTGCGTGAGAACAGTCCATAAGTGATTAAGCTTTCCTGCTTAATCTCTTACCAAACTCTCTGTACATTCATGAAATCTAAGCTTAATCGATTAATCATTTGTAATCGATTACCCTAAATGATTATGAACCTTTTTGTTTACTCGCGTCAAACTCCTTAATCGATCACCCTAATCGATTAAGGACTTGGTAATCGATTGTCAGCCCTAACTTCTTCTATCCAAGTCTATGGTTCCCTTTCCCAACATTCAGTCCACCGTGACCTGTTGGGACTCCTTATTACCTAGTATCTGGTCAACTTTGACGTGCTAGGACTTCTTCACCAAGTGTCCGGTCAATCCTTTGATCCACTTGGCCTTTTCTCCTTATGCCAAGTATCCGATCAATCCTTTAACCTACTTGGACTTCCAATCACCAAGTGTATGATCAACCTTGACCCACTTGGACTTACCATATCGTGGCAAGTGTACGACTAGTCTTGACCCACTTGAACTTACCAATTACCAGGTGTCCGATCAACCATTGACCCACCTGGATTTCTACATGCCTGGCTTCACTCACCATAACTTTTCACACTGCCTAGCTTCACTCACTAAGACTTTCACCTAGTTTCACTCACCAGGATTTTCCTTTAGCTTAGCTTCACTCACTAGGGTTTTTCACCTGGCTTCACTCAACAGGATTTTCCAATTACCTGGCTTCGCTCACCAGGACTTCTCATCTTTCTAGCTTCACTCACTAGGATTTTTTATCTGCCTAGCTTCACTCTCTAGGGCTTTTCACTTGGCTTTACTCACTATGATTTTCTTTCTCCCTAGCTTCACTCACCAGAATTTTCCAACCAAGTGTCTGGTCAACCCTGACTCACTTGGATTTTCATCTTCTGCCAACTTCCCATTAGACTTCCCTAGTCAAGTATCTGGTCAACCTTAACCTACTTAACTCTTCTTCACATCAAATTGGTCAACTCTTAACCAGAGGAAAATTGCACCAACAATCTCCCTAAATGGATAATTATAACCACAATCTCTATATATTATCAAACATCAAAATCCAAATATCAAGATTCAAGCTTGAGCCAACTCAAGCCTAGTCAATCTGGTCAACCTTGACCTAGGAGAAATTACACAAACAATCTCCCCCTTTTTGATGTTTGATAATATGTTTAAGTTAGGTTGATCCCATAGCCTCAACTTCTTTTTTATGTCAAAGCATGAATGAGGGTTTCCTTCATTCTCTCTCTTTCCAAGAGGGCAAACTCCCCCTTTGGTTAATAAAGGTCTAACTTAAACCCTATATTCTCCCCCTTTGGCACATATCAAAAAATTCTCCCCTAGAAGAATTACCTACATGTTGTCCATAACATCACTTGTTATTCACAACATCACAATGAAGGTCTCATACCCTTCATTATGCCCAAATGCTCATCCTAGAGTATATATAACAATGATGATTTAAAAACCTTCCATTTGGTTGTGAAAAAAAATCATGTCTTTAAGGAGTAGCTCCCTCTCAAAACTGTTGGAGTTGAAAGGTTGCAAATATATTCCCACATTGAAAACACTTGGGAAAGATCATAGGTTTATAAGAAAAAGATATCTCTATTGACATTAGGCCTTTTGGGTAGAGTCTAAGAGAAAAACCATGAGAGTTTAGATCCAAAGTGGACAATATCATACAATTGTAGAGATATCTAAATTTTTTTCGATCCTATAATTGTATCAGAGTGAGGTCGTTCTTCACCAGACTAACCGCCGGAAGAAGAACGAACCAGAGCCATGATCCAAGATTGAACCATGTGGGTGGAATCTTGAACGAAATAAGGGAAACCCTGAGTAGGTCGAGTGACCCGATACTTGAGGGGAGGCCCTGAGTAGGTCAAGAGTGACCCGATGCTCGAGGTGTAACACCCATAGGATATCTAGCAAGTTTGTATATTTTTACCATGGTTAAAAATAGGCCTTATGTGGAAATTTGCAAAAATAATAAAATAGAACCAAAAAGAGATGTCCAAGGTTTGAACCTTGGACCTCTTACTAGATACATGTATGTGATAACCAATGAATCAAGAGAATATATTGTTAGGAAGAGAAGGGACAATATAGTTAAGAGTAAGAGAAGGTTTCTTTCATTTAGGAAGAGAAGTTGGAATTGCCTTCTTCCTCTCAAAGGAAAAGATGATTCTTGCTCTCTCTTTTCATTAAGGGATGAGTAAAAGAAAAGAGAAGGAAAAACTCATTTTCCCTTCTTCTTTTCATTTGGAATAAAAGGAGAAAATGAATGAAAACATTCATTTTGCTCTCTTCCTCCTCCCTCCTCCTCTCCACCGTGACCAAAGAACTCTTCTCTCCCTCACCATTGCCGAAACCCAATCAAGAGAAGCTCCTCTCTAGGAAGGCTCCACAAGCAAGGTTTCTTCCCTAAGAAAATCAAGCAAGGATGTGAGTATCCCCTCACTGCAGTACAAGTAGTTGTCGGTTTGTTTCGTATGAAAATATTTTTTTGAAACCTTAGAGATTTCCTTGTAAGCTATGGCCAAGATAGATGGGTGGTCACTTAGGATTAACAAGTTTACAAGTTATGCTTTATGTTGTACAAAAAAAAAAAAGAATCTAGAACCTCACCTTGAAGTTTCGGCCAAGACAAAAAAAGAAGGATTAGAGCAAAGTTCTTTTGGTAACATGCTTGCCTATGCTCTTATATGATGTAGGATCCTTCATATGTTGTTAGTTTAAGTTTTAAGGCTTTATATGTTATTAAAAGATTAGGAACCCTAACCTAATGTTTCGGCCAAGATGAATCATAGGGTTTAGGGCAAAGTTTTGAAAAGAAAACATATTTGTTATGCTCCTTCATGATGTATGTTTTTCATAGGTTTATAGCTTAGTTTTTTTCATGCTCCATGTTGGATGAAATTTGGAGAAATCCATCTTCAAGTCTCGGTAAGGAATGGAAATGAAGTTTAGAATAAGGTTCTTTTATGATAACATGCTTTGATGACTGAACTTTTATGTGATGATAGTTTTAAGTTTTATGCTTCATGTTTTATAAAAAAAATATATATGAAAACCCTAGTAGAAGTTTCAGCCAAGACAAGATATGAAGCTTAGGGACAATATTTTAAACCTAATCATGCTTATTTATGTTCATTCATGAAGTATGATACCTTGTATGAAGTTAGGTTAAGACTTTATGCACTAGAAGACTTGAAACCCTACTTGTAGGTTTCGGCCAAGGTAGAGTGTAAGCTTAGAGTTAAGTTTTTCTAACCTAATTATGCTTAGTTATATTTCTACATGTTGTATGATCTTGTGTATGAGATTAGATAAGTCTCCATGCTACATGTTGTACAAATGAATCTTAGAACCTCACCTTAGGGTTCGGCCAAGCAAGTATATGAGTTAGAGCAAGGTCTTGAAATTTAACTATGCTTGTTTATGCTTCTTTATGATGCATGATTATTTATCTATAGTTGCTTGAAGTTTCATGCTCTTTATGGTGGCCAAAGTTTAGAATTCATGCTAGTAAGGTTTCGGTCAAGATTGAAAGAGTAGGTTTAGGGAAAAGTTTTTGAATCTAACTATGCATGCTTATGTTTCCTCATAATGTATGATTCTTGATATATGGTTAGTTCAAGTTTCCATGCTTCATGATATGTTACATGCTATGATTTCATGATATGATATGCTATGTTCATGGAATGATATAGGCTACACTTCATGATATGATATATGCTATGCTTCATGATATGATATGTTATGCTTCATGATATGATAAATGCTAAGTTTCAAGAGATGATATGCTATGCTTCATGAGGTGATACATGCTATGTTTCATGTAACATGCTATGCTCTATATTATGATAAGAACATGTTATGGTTTATGAGATATGTTATGAAAGGCTTATGTAAGAAGAAAAGCCTAAGAGATGCTTCCCTTGAGTTGGGATTAAGAGCTCTCTTCATGATATGACACGTATGATAAGACAAGAACATGATATGTATGATGACATGATAAGAAATATGATACATGATATGTATGACATGCTATTTTACTTTTTGTATGGCTTGTACCAAGGGTGGGCTCCATAAGCGCCCCGAGGTCGATGGTCTATGAAACGGGTCTCGTAAAAAGGGATGGGCTCCTTAGTACGCCACTAGGTCGACGGACTATGAACGGAACTAGATCCCTAGTAGGTTCGGGGCTAGCTACCCTATCCTAGGGATTGCGCGCATTTATGTATATATGTGGTACAAGCCGGGCCCTTATGTTGATATTATGTTCAAGTATGTATATGATATGAAAAAAAAAACACATGTTGCATATGTTCATTTCATTATGCATGTTTTCAAAGGAACATCTTGCATCTACATGTACACGTTATATGATTTCCTTCACACTTATTTACTTTTGGAATCATGTTTATGATGTTTGGATGATCATGTTATTAGTTCATGTTATGTACTCACATGTTATGATATGTTTCATGTTATGTCCTCACATACTATGATATGTTTCAGGTTATGTTCTCACATGCTATGATATGATTATGTTATGTTTTCACATGCTATGATATGTTTTATGTGTACGTATGATTTATGGTTTTATGAGTAGGAAAGGAACTTACTAAGCCTTAGGGCTTATAGTTTTTTTTATGTTTCCTTGTACTGCAGAGAAAGGCAAAGAATGGATGAACTAAGGGGAGCAGCAGAAAAGGCAGGGAGTGTGTGTGGAAGTGGCATGGTGGATAGATCTAATTTAGTTTTAAAATTTTATTTGGTTGAATTGTGCATGTGAACTAAGTTTGGACCTTATGTTTATGCTGATAACTTGAACTGGTATATTATGCATTTATGATACCTTCTTTCATGTCAGTAGATTTATAAGATCATGATTCATGTTCAAGTAGCAAATATAGATTAAGTTATGCATGAGTATTAGTATGATTTACGATTCACATGCCATGTAAAAAAAGAAAAAAAAAATGCATATGATAAACATCTTCTGCTGCCATGAGATCATATGCACATGTATGTTAGGTAGCTGTAAGTAACCCCGTCCCTTAGGGTAGCCTTAGCGCCCCCGGAAGGGGCGGGCGTTACACGAGGGGAGGCCCTAAGAAGGTCAAAAGTGACCCGATACTTGAGGGGGACCCTGTGGTCCTTTATTTGAGGGGGAGATTATTGGGGTTGTAAGGTTACAAAAATAATCCCACATTGAAAACACATGGAAAAGATTATGAGTTTATAAGAAAAAGATATCTCCATTAGCATAAAGCCTTTTGGATAGAGCCCAAAAGCAAAACTATGAGGACTTAGGTCCAAAGTGGATAATATCATACCATTGTGAAGATATCTAAATTCTTTTTAATCCTACAAAAATATGCTCCAAACTTTTATCATTGCACCAACAATAACTTGGAGTTTGTAAACCTTTAGGAAATCCAAAATTTTGAAGTGTCGAAGTTCAATAATCAAATTGAATGCAAACCTCATCCTAAACTTCAACTTAGTCTCTCTTAACCATTCTAATCTTGTTTTCATTATGAAAACTACCCTTAAATGTTTATCTAAGCACTTCCTAGGATTAGAAATGGTTAACATGACTAAACATGGCTTATTCAACTCAAATAAACTTATTTAAGCTAAAATCGGGATCTTAAGCGCTTAAATAAAGCTCTTAATCGCTTAAGACTAGCGGTAAATGATTGAATTTGGGATTCAATCGATTTTCGAGTGTTAATCGATTGTTGTAATCAATTAAGACCTTTAATCAATTACTGTAACCGATTCTATGAGTTACTGTGCTCACGGGAATTCACCTAATTGATTGACCTGATCGACTATGATGTGGTAATAGACTAGCCTAGTCGATTTCCATTTCTGATTTCTAAAATTGATTTTAACCGAATTTCAGAAATGCCCCTAAAATTCTATAAAATTCTAAAAAAATCTAAAAATAGTGAAAATTCTTGTAGACATTATTTAAGGCATATACTATCATGGAAAAATAATTTTATAAGAAAATACATCTTATTTTCAAAGATTGCCCCAAAGTTAGAAACTCTTGAAAAACTTTAATGTTTCTTCCAAGTTTATGTCTAACTATACAATGGTGATTCCTATCAAAAGATAGCCTTCACTAAGATTTTTCAAAGTATATTTAAAATAATTTTCAAAACCAAATTTCCAACCATGATCCTTGGGCTAAATGCACATAACTTATGCATTTGCTTTCCCCATGTTTGGATAACGCATAACTATGTATTTTGATGAACCTAAACCTCAAAAAGATATATTAAATCAATATCTTGAGTTTTGTTCATCCTCCTAACATCTCACTTGTATCTAATGTGCACTAAAACATATATAAGTCAACTATAGTCCTTATGAGATATAGATTTTTTTGTTTAGCCATAATCTAAGGGTTCATGCATATCTATCTAGGCATTGTACAATTTGATCATCCACCTGGGATGTCACTTGTTGATAAATGTCATTGTCCTTAATCATAAGGAATTTAAAATAATGCATGATAATTTATGACATACATCGAAATAAATATTTTTCAAAAAAAAAAGTTAGTATAGTTACATGATGTATGTATGACATGACATGACATCATATTTTCTTTTTATTTTTCATAAAAAAATGAATGTAAAATATGATGTCATGGCATATGATGAATAAATAATCATAGCAACTTAGCATAAATAATATACCTAGATTATCTATCTAAGTATTCCTAACTATTTACTAAATTAAAAAAAATAATCTTAGATTGCCCTCATCTCCTTAAGAAAATATCAAAACCCAACTTGCCATTTCTTTTGCCTTTTTCTTATTTGTGTTAATTTAAATTAAGTCCAACTCCTTAAAATTTGGCACATTTTACTCTTCAAAGGAGTAAACCTTCAATCCTTTTCATTTTTAAGGAGTACAACTACCTTGCAAATGTCCTCCAAGTGTCAACTTTTTCAAGATTAGGTTAACTACCCTTCCAATTAGAGTTGACACTCTTTAAACCCATCTAAGGTATAGGGAACACACTCCTAGGAACCCAAAACTGATTAACGCTCCTTGGGTGTTCATGGTACTCACTAGGGATAATTTCCCTAGTTATTTTCCTAATGACCTTCCTAGGCTTCTTAGAAGCCTTAATCATGCTAGACTCCTTTAGGTCAACTCTAGGGATAGCTTCCCTTATGAACTTTTTACTGACTTTCTTAGGCTTCTTAGAAGCCTTAGTCACATTGGTCTTCTCAAGGTTAACTCTAGAGATGACCTCCCTTGTAACCTTGGCTTTACCATTTGACCTAGGTTTAATTCCATAACTATATGGAACTCTATGATGCAAAGCTACATTATTCTTGGCTTTAGGTTTGTAACCCAAACCTCTATGGTTATTGAATGGTTCTTGCCTATCTAAACCTAGGTTATACTCATTTTGCCCCTTAAAGATATTTTCAATTCTTTTTAGGGTCTTTTCCAATTTATCAAGTCTTGGCCTCAATACTTGATTTCCTTTCTATAAATCTATAGATTTGGAATTTTCTTGATTCCCATGAGCATTTTTATTATTAGGCATATATCTAAAATTCTTAGAGTATTTGCCTAATTTATTATCTACCTTCCTAACCTTAGGTGAGGTAGTCTTTACATGATATGCTACATATTTTTCTTTGACCTTATCATGCTTCCTATTTTTATGATAAATTACATTAAAGTGATATAAACTAGACCTAGCATACATTTTATCATGATTTAGAGGAATTGGTTCAATAAAAGATACCTTGGGTTTTCTCTTGAGGGAACCCCTTGATTTGAACTTCCTCCTTTGTTCTTCTTGGTCAGATTCCTCCCCTTAGGACATTGACTCCGATAATACTCTTTTTATTGCAAGAAAAACACATAATGTGCTCCTTGCCTTTGCGTACCATGGGGCCAACCTCCTTAGGCATCTCCTTGCCCTTTGATGTCGGTTGACCCTTCTTCTTGGTCAACTTTGGACACTTACTTTTGTAGTGTCCTCTTTCTTTACACTTAAAGCAAATGATATGACTTTTATTTTTATAAATTAAAATATCTATACCTTTTCTTGTAGGGGTGGCACATGATCCTCCATTAGATTTTTCTTGATTTATAGAGGTGGCATTATCTTCCTCTTCATTTAACCCAGACGAGGAAGCCTCTTCTTCCTGCGATGTCACTAAATGATGCTCCCTCTCAATCCTAGAGGTGGAGGCTTCTTCATTTTCATCCTCATGTACATGGAACAAAGAGTATGCTCCCGCTTTTCCTTTAATGTTGCACTCTCCCGAGGATGGCTCATCTTGAATTTCTTCTTTCGATGTTGAGCATCTCTCAACTTCGGGTTCCTCTTCTTGTTGATCCAATGAGTTGTTATCTTTGGATTTTTCTTAACTTTGTGTAGAGGAGGGTTCTTCATGGATCTTCATCAACTTGCTCCATAACTCCTTATCATCTTGATATTTCCCAATTTTACATATAATAGTGCTAGGCAATAAGCTAACCAATAATTTAGTTATCTTGTCATTTGCCTCACACCTTTTGACTTGTTCCTCCTCCATTTGCCCCTTTTGATAATTTTTCCTTTGCCATCCCTCGGAGTCTCAAATCCTTCCATTAGAGCAAGTCATTACTCTAGCTCCATCATGAAGAAGTTTTCGATTCTTGATTTCCAAGAATCAAAGCTTGTCATTGTAAATGGTGGAGGCACCCCTGTGTCGGATTTGAGTCTGTCTTGAAATTTCATCTTGAAGTTGAGCCTTTGATGAAGTCTTTGACTTGATAAAATTTTGGGCTTCAATTCTTCTTCCTCTAGCTCGTTACCCTTCTGGCGATGAGTCTGATGAAGAGTGGCCTTGCTTTGATACCACTTATTGGGTCACTTCAGAGCTAGGGGGTGAATAGCTTCTCATGCTTTGTCGATGATGATATGTAGCGGATAAACTCGATACAAAGCTCCCCAATGCTAATAAGATGGATTTATTTAGTATCCACCTCAAAAAGAGGTGACTAATTAAAGGATCCGACCCTCATGCACACTCTCCACTATGAAATACTCTTTCTCGGAAACAATTCGAAGACGGAGAAGCCTTGTACAAGCTCACACACAAAGAAATATAAGAAGAGGAAAATACAAGCTAATACAAAATGAAATCTTACAAGATTATAATCATGAAACGCTAACTTGCTTCTTCTTCTTGTTTAGGAACACCTCTTGACCTTGGAAGTATAGCAGCACTTGTCTCCAAGAAGCTTCAAGAATCGACGGTGATGACCTCTGAGCTTGGAGAAGAGAGTGGGAGAGAAGATAGATTGAACAGTACATGCCAAAGCCTTTTATCGTTCTGATATTAGCTAGTTTTTCAAGCTTAATCGATTACTCTAATCGATTAAGTCTTCCTAATCGATTAGGAAGCCTTCTGTTCGTACGAGAATAGTCCATAAGCAATTAAGCTTACCTTCTTAATCGCTTACCAAACTCTCTGTACATTTGTGAAATCCAAGCTTAAGTGATTGTCATAATCAATTAAGCATTCGTAATCAATTACCCTAAACAATTATGAACCTTTCTATGCACTCGCGTCAAACTCCTTAATCGATCACCATAATCAATTAAGGACTTGGTAATTAATTACACTATTCAATTACCAACCCTATCTTCTTCCATCCGAGTTCAGGGTTCCCTTTTCCAACATCTAGTCCACCGTGACCTATTAGGACTCCTCATTGCCTAGTATCTGGTCAACCTTGACCTGCTAGGACTTCTTCACCAAGTGTCCGGTCAATCCTTTGACCCACTTGACCTTTTCTCCTTGTGCTAAGTATCTAGTCAATCTTTTGACCTACTTGGACTTCCAATCACCAACTGTTTGGTCAAACTTGACCCACCTGGACTTACCATCTCGTGCCAAGTGTACGATCAGTCTTGACCCACTTGGACTTACCAATTACCAGGTGTTCAATCAACTATTGACCCACCTGGATTTCAACATGTCTGGCTTCACTCACTAGGACTTTTCATACTGTCTAACTTTACTCACTAGGACTTTCACCTGGCTTCACTCACTAGTATTTTCCTTTTGCCTAGCTTCACTCACTAGGATTTTTCACCTGGCTTCACTCACTATGATTTTCTAACTGTCTGGCTTCACTTACCAGGACTTCTCATCTGCCTAGTTTCACTTACTAAGGCTTTTCATCTATCTAGCTTCATGATAATCATGATTTTACTGCATTATTTTGATTCATTTATACATGGTTTTGATGTTGGTTTCATAGTTTAAATCATGGTTACATTACATTTTTGTGCATTGCATAGATTTTGGACTTAATTGCAAATTATATTATTTTTGGTGTTATTTGATGCTAATATTTGATTCTTATTTTGTAGGCATCAAAGGATCTTAGATTTGGATCTATTTGGACCGGAATTGGGCTCAAATCGGAGTTCAAAAGACAAGATCAAGCTTTGGGTTGATTTGGGCCGTTTATCAAGAATAGGAGAGATCTGAACCATCCATTGAAGATCTGGCCGATCCAACTTAATGGGGAGCAGATCTGAGCCATTGATGAAGATCCAGAAGTTTTGATGTAGATCTGAGTTCATCTAGCTATTGATCCAGCCTGACTTAATCTGGACCATTTATTGAAGACTAGGCGGATCTGGGCCATCCAGTGATGATCTGATCGATCCGACCTACGGGAGGGTAGATCCAGACCCTAGATCAACATCAGTACCTTCGGATCGGATTTTGGATGACTTTTCACCGTTGATTTAGCCCAGAATGATCTCAGCCATTTGATCAGATCCAGATCTGTTTAAATGAGAAGCTACAGTGTTCCAGCTTCTTCGTCGATTCCTCCACGCATAGTAGCTTCGTCCCGGCGTGGTTTTCTCCGGATTTCGGCCTCATTCCTTCTCCTTTCAATCTCCCGAGCTTCAATCTCGGTGGAGAGCTTCTCGGCGGCATCATCCCGATCTTCTGGAGCCATTGGAGGGTGTTCTCTCCGGTGGAATTTGGCTCGCGGCATCTTCCTTTTCCAGCTTGATTTGGCGGTGGTCCTCCAAATCCAAGCTCCGATTCCCATCAGCAACATTCGGAGGTGGTCTTCCGGTGTTCCTGAGCTTTACTCGACGTTCATCCGCGTTCCACAGCCTTCCATCAGATCCAGAGACCAGATTCCAGATTTTCGGCCTTTTCTCGGGTTTTGGCTTGTTCTAGCTCGTCGGGGGTGGTCCGTCGGCGCTCTTGAGCAATCCTGGAACTGATATACTGTAGAGAGTCTCCACTGAGGTCCAAAGTTGAGTGGTCTCGACTTTGGCACTCTTATGTGACGGCAAGAGTGTGAAGTTTGGTGTGATTGGTTGTGAGTTGGATTGGTTAGGGTTTAATTCGTTTTGTTATTGTTTTTATAGCTTAGCACAGATTCCTTTTATGTTTTGTTATGATTTTAGCAAGTAATTTAGTATTTCATTACCTTGTTAAAGCTTGGTTTAAGTTTTATTTGATGCTTGGTTAAGTGTTTAGTGTTTAAATTCTAAGCTAGGGTTTACATCTTGCTTTAGATCAGATTTAATTGTGTCTTGCTATTTTATATATTAGTTTGATGTGTGTTAATGGATTTATCACAACGTAGAGTGACAATGCGTAATGATTTGTTCATTGGCACATAGTTATGTTTCACTCTTGCTTTAGATTAATTTCTTAATTGATGTGTTTTTCCTCTGTTAGATTTTGATTTAAAGCTTTTAAACCCCCAACTCCATTTTTATATCGAAAACCCCAAAAAAAGGAATAAAAGACAATCCTAAAGTACATTCTACCGTTGGTTCCTCGGATCGATCCTGGGCTCGTTACTACAACATTATTGTTTAATTAAGGGGTTCAGTGAAGATTACATTATTAATTTGATAAGCCCTTTCGTGACACATCAGTATTTTGTGCTTATCAAATTTTGGCGCCGTTGCCGGGGAGTAAAAAATATGCAATGTTTAGTAATTTTAGGATTGTTGTTTTGATTGCTTTTATGATTATATATCCATGTGTTTGATTTTATTGGTTCCTGAGTCTTCTGATTTTATTTGCTAGTGTTTCAGTGTAAGAACAGGAAATTCATGTGACCATGGATCCATATCATCAGTATTTTAGAGATGGGATGGAGAATTATTTTTATCAGCCTCAGACTCAGTCCTATCAGTCCTCCCTACCTATGGAGCAGCGGAATAGGTATGAGGATGCACAAGAACAAATTGAAGAATCAATGTGGAAATGCAATGAAGTTATGCAACAAATGAGAGAGCATCAAGAGCAACAATTTGCAAGGATACAGAATATTCAGAGTCAGTTAGATCAGATTGCATCATCCATTAATCAGTTACAAGCATAGAACTCCAATGGAGAGATGGAAAGTAGTGATTTTGTCAGGCCTGACCCTATTCCCATTTATTCACAAGATTTATCTAATTTTATTTGTGATGATGATGTAGTTGTTCAGATTTCTGATTCTACTGATAGTGTTGCTTTAGATGTTGTTGAAGATGCAGGTATTGATGTTGAAGAGAATTTAAGTGTAGGGGAATGCTTACTGGAAGCATTACCTCAAGGATCACCAAGAATTGAAAATGTAAGTGTAGGGACTTGTGCTATGGAGCCAAGCACCCAAGAATCACTACATGAAGTTGAACATTCGCCAGAACTGGAGTCTGAGCATTTATTTGAGGAGAAAGAGGTAACAATCACCACTCCATGTACCTCTCAAGATGACAAGGTGAGTATTTTGTGTAATTTTTCAGAGAATTTTATAGAGGTACCATTTGCTGATTTTATTAGTTGTGATTCATTTCTTGAAATATCTTTAAACCACACTGATATTCTCCTATTTTCTTTTTGCCCCATATGTGTGTGGGAGGTATTTTCTTTGATTGATGTTGTAGGAGAACACAAACTTCCGGAGTGGGTGCTTAAACTGAACCGACTTAGACCTCCAGAAAGAATTTTGAAAGGAAAAATGAGTAATAAGAAGAATTTGAGTGGGACTTTGATTACTCCACTTCCGGGGTGGATTCTACTTCTAAACCTTCTTCAACCACCGGGAATGAAAGGGGAGTTGGTTCTAATTTAGCTTTCTTTTGCATTTTAATTCATACTTTGTTAATAAATTCTTTATATGTGTATTTAGTTCCATACTTTGCAATTTGCATTTTATTTCCATATTTGCTTCCATACTTTGCATTTTGTTTAGTTACATAGCATTTCATGTGAATAAAATTCTCAATGAATTGCTTAAGTAATATTTCTAAGATGGTAAAAGCTTCTTAAATTTGATCATCAATTTTAGGTCATTGTACATGAGTGGATGCTTTTCTTGCATGATATTGGTTAAAATGGTGGTGGATTTCAATTTGATTAATTGAGCTTGATTGCATAATATTACCTAGTGAGGTCTACTTAAAGCCTATACACTATTATTTTCTTTTGTGTGACATGCACTTACAACAATTGAAACTCTAGAACTTGCTTAGTTTCTTTTCAAAGTCACAATAACATTTGTGTGCATGGAAATTAAGGATTTTGTTAATTTTGTTTCCCTTCATACTTTCCAATTTCTTTCCCAAAATTTTCTTTATACATTCCCATCTAGAATTCGAATTCTTTATTATCTTTGCTTGTCATTATTTCATTGAGAGTATTGGTTGAATTCTTGATGAGTTGGATTGATAAGATGGACAAAGATTTAAGTGTGGGGGAAGATACATATGTTATGAGTTCATGGAGGTTTCTACTTAATTGATTCCCAATTCATTGATCCCTGAATTGAAGCTAGTATTATTCTGAATTAGGATGTTGTTGAGGGAAATGAATTGCTAATCTGATAGCTTGGCAAATTAAGGACGCTTGGATATGAGCTAGTGTTGTTGCTGGATCAGAGAATGGAATGCAAGTGATAACAACTAATATGAAATATGGACAGAAATGAAACTGTGCTTACAGATTTGTGCAGGACAGATTGAGTGCCAAATGTTAATGTTCTTTCTAATCAGCAACAATATGAATTTCAACTTCTATCCATTCAGTGACAGATGCAACTTTCTTTGAAGTTGAGTCCTGGAAGATTTGAGCTAGAATTGCATAAACTTTTGCCTCCTGAAACTTAAGTCTAAGAGTCTTTGAAATAAAAAAAAATGGTGAAAAAGATGAGAGCAATTAGAGTTCAAAATCTGAGCTAAAGTCTTTACACCTGAGCTTAATTACATTGAATTCCAGAGATGCAATATCTATGAGACTAAGTTGTAGAATGATTTTGAAATGTTGAAATGAAGACCTTTATTCCTCATTGACAAATGGTATTAAAGTTTCAATAGCTGGAAATCTAGAATTTTATAGAATTGCAGAACTGAGATCATGAATGCATATTTGTGGAGCTATTAACTGTTATCAAGGAATTTGGAGTTTCAAGAACTTGGTGCCAACCTTTCAATCCATTTGTTGGTCAGAAACGAAATTGAAGTCTGTGATTGAGCTGCTAAAAGTGAACAAAATTGTGGAGCTGATTCTTTAAGCAGAAATGCATAAGTGGAATTTGGAAACCAGAACTTAGTCTGAACACTTCTGGCAGGTTTCCTAAGCTTGATTTCTGAATATCTAAGAACTTTCAATAGCTTTAAATCCCAAGAGCTCTTTCCGAATATGGTAATTGAATTTATAAGTAGCAGAGCTTTAATTCTATTTCATTGCAAATCTCTGGTCATTGAAGAGCTGAAGTGCAGATGTAGATGGAATGGAACAAAAGTACAAAAGACTTTGACATCCTTTTTAGTAGAATGAAGATCTATTCTTAAATGAATCAAGCAAAAATCTGCAAGCAACCTGGAATTGAAGGAGGAATCTACTGGGAACTGTAGTGCAGAAATCAGCAAGCTAAATTTTGGAATATATATCTTTTCAGAAACTAAAAACCAGGAATGCTTATTCTTCATTGTTTCAGTTTATGGGGGAGATAAGAATTTAGTGAGGTTCGGAATAGGGTAAAAGTGAAGTACAGAGTTCTGTTTTGCAAGTGCTGCTGATTTCAGAGATACTGCTGGAATTTCTCACAGCAGCTTACTTCTTATAGGCTGATGGTTATGATTTCTGCAAATTAAAATTCCCTAATCAGTGATAGATTCAAGTTACATTTTTGTTTATTCATTGACAATTGGTGTTTCTAATTGTCTAAGTGTTCCACAAAGTTAAATTTTAATCGACTCAAATTCTGAAATCTGGAAACTGCAGTTGAATCAATTTGCAGGAGTTGAAATTCAAGAGCTGCAACCAATTGTCATTGAAATATTTGATAACAATAACTTCAAGAGGATGCTCTTACACTTCTATACAATGTAAAGTCACTAAACTCCTTCAGGAAGTATCCATAGGAATTATGGAATCAGACACATAATCTGGACAGTTATAAATTGCTCAGAAATTAAAACTGATTTCCGAATTAATTGAGGAGTTGAATTATGTGTTGGATTGTAATTGTTGTGTGCCTTATGTTTGTTACAAGTTATTGATCATTAAGAATTTGAATGAGAATTTGCTTGTTGATTGTAGCTGAATTTTAGAATCCAGAATACAGTCTAGTTGAATCTGATGTTGGGAATTTTGGAACTTTGTGCAACTACAAATTGGATTGGAATTCTTGCAAATTTTAATTTCTGAATTGCTAAAATACAGAAACTTGAATTAAGGTGTCCTGGAAGTGCAAATTTTAATTTCTACACGAATAAGATTATGATCTTCACCAATGCAGTACTGGGAATTGCAGTATTCAAATCTGTGTGTTGCTTCACCAATTCTGTGATTAGAATTTAAAGCAATAGATCTCAGAAGTCAATTACAGAATTTGAAATTCTGATGTACATTCATACTCAACCTCAAATCTGATATCAACCTCAAATTGCACAGAATAGGAGCTGATTTATGAATTTCCAGCTTCCACACTAATTCAATTTGTTTCCAGTAACTATCAGTAACTTCTTTCATTTTTGCATTCTTCTTTTGTCTAAGTAACTGAGGGCTTCTTATTGATCACTGAATTAACAAGGGTTAAACTCAAGTTGCTATTGTCTAGAAATTGCTTGAACTGTACAGAATGCAGGAATGGAAAGGAATGAGTAGAGTGCAGAAATTCAGAATTGTAGAATTCTGCAGAAATATGGCAGTTTTGTGCCAAATTAGGGAATGGATTGTAACCACTTGGAGATGCTGAAACTTGTAAGACTTTCGGATATGCATTGTAAGGATCCAAAGAGACAAGATGAAGAAGTATAGAAGCTTATTGGGAATGAATGGTGACAAGTTGATACAATGTCACAAGAGGAGGAAGGAAAAACTGTAATTTACTGCACAAAATGGAGTTTGAGGCTATTAATTTATGAAAAATCTGAAACCCAGCTGCTATTTAGTATTGATAAATGGTTATCTTCCTTTTTCAGAGTTTACAAGATTTTTAGACAGGGAATTTGATACCAAATAGAAACATAAAGCTGAAACTGGAAGTTGAAACAATTCTTTAGCTTGGGTTTTGGACAGTCATTGCAGCAGGTGGAAGTTAAATTCAAGCTGGATTTTTTGTGCTATTGGAAGAGAAGAGGTTAAGTCTTACTGCCAGCTATCTTCCAGGGCTTATTAGCTAGAAAATTTTGCTGAAATATCATTGAAATATCAAATTCCTGGTAACTTATAGATTTTGCACAATGATAGTGTGAATCTGTCTTCAAGTAGTAAGATTCTGCTTCAATAATGAAAGTATCACAAGGTTTAATGGGATACTGTGGAATGTTGAGCCAAGTGATTTTGATCTGCTGGTAACCTATTATGGGGAGCAAGATTCGAAATTGATTTGGAAGTCAATTATTAAGCTGAAATCAGAATTTGAATTCCTGAGTTCAAAATTCATTTTAAGCCCCTGTGCAGGTTCTTTTGAAGCTCTTTACCACTAACAACTTTGAATCAAGCTCCTGCCAGTCCACAATAATGGAAGGGTTGTAGGTTCTGTCTAATTTGAATGACATTAAGTTGCAATTAATGAGAATGAGTATATAAGGAGTATCACTAATGCTATGGAATGCAGTAAAAGTGCAGTGAAAAGAAGAGTTTCAGCAATGAAGAGTGAAATCCAGAATTTTTAAAATTTCACTAAGTTGATACACTCAAAATTCTAGGAGACATATGTGGGAAGAAGATGATGAATCTGATTTCTGAATTTGAAGGCTGCTGGAAGAAGTTTATACTTTCCTAGTTCTGATCATTCAAGAACTAAGTGAAGCTCTAAACATCTCGAGAAGGAAGAGGGAGCAAACAAATGGTGTTTCAAATTGTCCAAGTGTTTTACAGAGTGGAATTTGAATCAATTCAATTCTGAAACCTGGAATCTGGAAATTGAGTTCATAATTTCTGAAATCTTTAGAAATTGAATCTCAATTCTTATACAACTTCTTGATCAGGAAAAAGCTGAAGGATTTTGTTAGTGTAGTTGGCAAATCACTTTAGCCATTGAGAAAGTTGAAGTTCATAGAAAATTAGGTGCAGGAATTGATAGGAATTAAGAGGTTTTGTAATTTGACATTCAAAACCTGTTGGTACCAAAGCCTATTCTATTAAGTTTTCTGTTCGGCAGAAATTTGAAAAACAGTTTACTATCATCTCTGTGCTGAATGGAGTCTTGGTTAAGCTGAATCCTAGTTTTAATTTCTGGGATGTTATTTTTTATACCAATATGGTTATGTTATTTTTGGATAGCAGCAATCTGAATCTGAACTTCTAGCATTCCAGTGTTGCTGCTGATGACTTGGCTTGTTGATTTCTGGAATTTTGAATCTAGCTTTCGTTTCTTATTTGTTTGAGTATGAGTATTCCTTAAAATGGAATTGAAATGCTTAAGTATCATTAACCGGCAGATTAAGAACAGGGAATTAAAATTAATTCTGATACTCTGCTGATTCAAATCTGAAAGTTCAGAGACTGCTGAAAACTGATGCCAATATTACACTTCAATGCCCTGTTAGTGCTGTCTTGAAATTTTTCTGCTGTAATTGTGAGAAACCTGCAGAAATTTCAGAATCCAGGAATATTCAGCAACCTGATAGAATGGACAGATCTAGAGTTCCTTTCTCAGTGCAAATTGAAGTGCAGAATTTATTATGATGTTTTGAATTTTGTGTTCAAGGATACTATTGGAGATTAATGGAATTTGATTTGGTCTTCTACCAATGCAATAGAACATCTTTATTGAATTTGCCAAAGACAAAAGCAGAATAGGGAACCTGCAGTAGAAAAAAAAAACAACAGTGGTTTAAAAGAGTTTTAAGTAAGTGGGAAGCATGCTGTATTCCTTTGTCCGAGACGGACAATGTTTTAAGTGTGGGGGAGGGATTCCTTATCCATTAGTTGATTTGAGATGATTTGAGTTCAAATGCTGGAATTGAAGTGGAAAAAGAGCAAAAACAGTGAGAAAAGAAAAATTTTTGGCACATCAAAAGTGTATCAAATGTGGAGATAGAGTATCAAGATTCTTTGTTGGTCATCAAATTGAAGGGGAGGTTAGCTTGATGTTTTGAATTGGTAACGACAAATGGTATTCATCTCTTTATACATCAAATTGGTCAACTCATCAAGTATATTCCTCCAATACTCTCATCTTCTCATTTTCTTCATTTAATACTTTTCTTTTGCCAATTTCATCCATTTTCATTGTTCTTTTTGCTTCCATTTCAATTATTCATGATAAATTCCTTTTGATTCATGTATGCTATGTTTATAGTGGTGGAGAATTAGAATATAAGCAAGCTTATGGTAGTGAAATGTTGTGAGTTGCATTGAGTGAGCTCCACATATACGCAATTTTGAGTGTGAGAGCTAGTATAGGTAAATCCCTTGTGAGATTGCAACTTGCTTAATTTTTCAATTGGATTCAAACTACCATACCTACTGATTATTGTTTGGATTGTATTCATGATTGTTTGTGATCTTAATATGATCTTAGTTAAATTCTTTTTACTATCTTTTAGATATTGCTAGGGAAATTTCTATGGAGATGATTTTTAGTTTTCTTTACTTGCACGGGACGTTCAAGACTAAGTGTGGGGGATTTGATAATCATGATTTTACTGCATTATTTTGATTCATTTATGCATGGTTTTGATGTTGGTTTCATAGTTTAAATCATGGTTACATTACATTTTTATGCATTGCATAGATTTTAGACTTAATTACAAATTATATTATTTTTGGTGTTATTTGATGCTAATATTTGATTCTTATTTTGTAGGAATCAAAGGATCTTAGATTTGGATCTATTTGGACCGGAATTGGGCTCAAATCGGAGTTCAAAAGACAAGATCAAGCTTTGGGTTGATTTGGGCCGTTTATCAAGAATAGGAGAGATCTGAACCATCCATTGAAGATCTGGCTGATCCAACTTAATGGGGAGCAGATCTGAGCCATTGATGAAGATCCAGAAGTTTTGATGCAGATCTGAGTTCATCTAGCTATTGATCCAGCCCGACTTAATCTGGACCATTTATTGAAGACTAGGCGGATCTGGGCCATCCAGTGATGATATGATCGATCCGACCTACGGGAGGGTAGATCCAGACCCTAGATCAACATCAGTACCTTCGGATCGGATTTTGGATGACTTTTCACCGTTGATTTAGCCCAGAATGATCTCAGCCGTCTGATTAAATCCAGATCTGTTTAAATGAGAAGCTACAGTGTTCCAGCTTCTTTGTCGATTCCTCCACGCACAGTAGCTTCGTCCCGGCGCGGTTTTCTCCGGATTTCGGCCCCATTCCTTCTCCTTTCAATCTCCCAAGCTTCAATCTCGGTGGAGAGCTTCTCGGCGGCATCATCCCGATCTTCTGAAGCCATTGGAGGGTGTTCTCTCCAGTGAAATTTGGCTCGCGGAATCTTCCTTTTCTAGCTTGATTTGGCGGTGGTCCTCCAAATCCAAGCTTCAATTCCCATCAGCAACATTCGGAGGTGGTCTTCCGGTGTTCCTGAGCTTCACTCGACGTTCATCCGCGTTCCACAGCCTTCCATCAGATCCAGAGACCAGATTCCAGATTTTCGGCATTTTCTCGGGTTTTGGCTTGTTCTAGCTCGTCGGGGGTGGTCCGTCGGCGTTCTTGAGCAATCCTGGAACTGATATGATGTAGAGAGTCTCCACTGAGGTCCAAAGTTGAGTGGTCTCGACTTTGGCACTCTTGTGTGACGGCAAGAGTGTGAAGTTTAGTGTGATTGGTTGCGAGTTGGATTGGTTAGGGTTTAATTCGTTTTGTTATTGTTTTTATAGCTTAGCACAGATTCCTTTTATGTTTTGTTATGATTTTAGCAAGTAATTTAGTATTTCATTACCTTGTTAAAGCTTGGTTTAAGTTTTATTTGATGCTTGGTTAAGTGTTTAGTGTTTAAATTCTAAGCTAGGGTTTACATCTTGCTTTAGATCAGATTTAATTGTGTCTTGCTATTTTATATCTTAGTTTGATGTGTGTTAATGGATTTATCACAACGTAGAGTGACAATGCGTAATGATTTGTTCATTGGCACATAGTTATGTTTCACTCTTGCTTTAGATTAATTTCTTAATTGCTGTGTTTTTCCTCTGTTAGATTTAGATTTAAAGCTTTTAAACCCCCAACTCCATTTTTATATCGAAAACCCCAAAAAATAGGAATAAAAGACAATCCTAAATTACATTCTACCGTTGGTTCCTCGGATCGATCCTGGGCTCGTTACTACAACATTATTGTTTAATTAAGGGGTTCAGTGAAGATTACATTATTAATTTGATAAGCCCTTTCATGACACATCAGTATTTTGTGCTTATCACTTCACTCACTAGGGCTTTTCACCTAGTTTCATTCACTAGGATTTCCTTTCTGTCTAGCTTCACTCTCCAGAATTTTCCAACTAAGTGTTTGGTCAACACTGACCCACTTGGATTTTCATCTTTTGCCAACTTTCTCGTTGGACTTCCTAGTTAAGTATCTGGTCAACTTTGACCTACTTGACTCTTCTTCACATCAAACTGGTCAACCCTTAACCAGAGGGGAATTGCACCAATAATCTCCCCAAAAGGATAATTACAACTGCAATCTCAATATATTGTCAAACATCAAAACTCAAACATCAAGATTCAAGTTTAAGACAACTTAAGCCTAGTCAACCTGGTCAACCTTGACCCAAGAAAAACTGCACCAATACTAGACTTTTATGTCGATCATCGAGTTATAAGTGATCATACTTTCAAGCCTATGTCCCAGACTCTTGAGACGTTCGACTGAGTTATAAGTGAACATTCTCTCACACTTATATCCCAGACTCTCGAACCATTTAGCTAAGTTATAAGTGAGCATGCTCTCACACCTATATCTCAAACTCTCGAGCCAATCAATCGAGTTATAAGTGAGCCTTCTCTTATACCTATGTCTCAGACTCTTGCATCTCTTGACCAAATTATAAGCATGTCTATTCACGCATTTGTGCCCTTGGCTCTTGTGCCTTAGCGTAAAATCATGAGGGTGGTTATCTATATATCATTTAACCACTCGCCCAGCATTACTCAGTCGACCACTCGATATTTATCACAAATCACTATCTGCTAGGTGTTGGAAACGGCAATGGAAGACATCAAAACAAGCAAAAGTGGTAAACAATACAACAAGTGCAAATACTATGTGTTTTGACTATAAAAGGCTTAAAGTACAAGTGTGGTTACATTAGCAAACTACTAATTCATTAACTGAATTCGGGAAAGAGATTATCGAGAAGCTCATCTATAATCCGCTGGTGATCTAGGAAATGCTAAAGTGGATCGGCTGATAGATAACCCTCTTCTCTAAGTTTCTTGATTGCTTCTTCGGCTCCATAGGAAAATATTTTTACAACGTGTCGACTGAGCTTCATGCCAAATTCAAGAGACTGAAGATATGTCACTCGTCGAGCCTTGAAACATTCATCTTCCCCCGCCTTCCCCCTCCTTGTAAGCCGCTAGCTCAACTCGAGAAGTTGTCAACTCAAATTTAGCAGATTCCAACTTGGCTTGCAATGAATCCAACTAGATCTGCTATGCCTCCAAATCCTTTTGTTGATCCGAGATTAACATATCCTTGGCCACTAATTCTTTGGCTTGACCAGTTGGCTCAAAAGCGTAAGAAAGCTTCAGTTCCTCTAGTGCAACTATCTTTTGAGCCAGGTTGGATTCAACTTTGTCTTTCATTGCATTTTCTACTTGAAGCTTAGTTTCGTAGGTCTATAGGAGGACTTCAAGTTTCTTATTGGCCGCCTGCTGGCTCTCCATTATTTGATGGGCCCCCTCTAGAGCATTTTCCATTTCTAATAATAGCTTTGCCTAGATTTTCACCTCTTGTAGAAGTCATGTCACTTCCACAGTGGAGGGAGAGGCTGAGAATGATTCCAGTTTGATAACACGATCCTTCAAAATCTTGTTGACCAAGTCCAAGTCTACCATTGTTTGGCTCAGGTCCAGACCAATAGAAGAGAACTAAAACGGATGATGTTAGAAATCTTATTTACTAAAGGAAAGCAACTGAGATCTTACTACGGTGGTATCCTGAGCGAATCCATCTTCGCGCTTAGATATCAAATAGCTCCTTAGTTATCCCACCGCGCTCGTCCAAGCATCCGCTAGTGGCCCTTTCAGTTTCACCACCCCGGAGTGTGGTTGGGGATCAAGAACCATCTCCTGTTTGAAGGCACATTAAAAGAAAAGGTAAATTACCGCTCAAACACATGTGACCCACTAGACCTCGAAGAAGAGACACCCAGGGTAGGATTGGCTGATCTGGACCGATACATAGTTGGTGATGGTGCAAAAGTAGTCTCGGTCATCCCCAAAGGAAGTGGCCCTTCCAAACTAGGGTAGTCACTCTTGATTGGGGGTTTTCCCCAAGAGGAAGAAGCGAGAGGTGGGAGCAACCGCTCGGTCCTTTCCTGTTCAATTGGGGATAGGGAAGCTGGTCAACGTCTTTTATACCAGAACCAAAGGGGCTCTGAGTCTAAGGACTCAGAAATTACTACTGCAAGCATAGAAGAGCAACCGGGAGGTGAACCTGCCCCGTTCGGCCATAATGACTCTTCCCTATCGATTCAACTCAGCCTCATCCAGCCATAAAGCCCAGGAGACTAGAGCCTTAGACAAAATCTCCATTATGGAAAGGGGAGGAAACATCTCAGTTAGAGACAAGATATAACTTGAGTCAAAGTTGGCTCTCTTACCAAAAGAAAGTTGCAGCTTCGCTCGGATGGGGCTCAGCCCGGAAGTATAAAGAAGCCCCTCCTGGAGCAGTCCAGGAATGCCAAACTTTAGGCTAGCTAGTCACTTTGAAGCTTCATTAAATGTTAGTTCTGTATGAAAATCACCCAGCTTGGGCACAGGCGGAAGAGCTGACTACCATATGGTTGGCTAAGGTACTGGTGTGGGAAGTCGAATGAAGAAGTATTTGTCCCACCAGTACTTACTATGATAAGATATTCTATCAAAAAACATAGTTATTAGATGAGACTAGAAATGAAATTTTTCGTTAGTTATCTATTTGGGATAGTAGAAATAATGGAACACTCGAGAAGTCAAAGGATTTCACACAAGTGAAAAAAGATTGCTACTCCGCCTAGAAGGTGAATGGAGTTCGGAACTAATTGGTAAAGGGGGATATGGAAGCGCCAACTTATCTCAGAGAAAAAGGTTGGAATGGGAAAATGAAGACCAGGCAGGACTTGGTCCTTAAAGAAGGTTACATAACTAGGAGGGGGAAGATGGGGACGGTCTTGGTCGTTGGGCATAGCTATGTGTAAGGAATCAGGAACTTCACAAGTAAACCGAAGATGGTCTAGATCTACCTCATTGAAACTTGAGGTAATCAAAGTATATCACACGCTAGGAATATTCATAATGGAATTTGGGAGGTAGGATCAAGGGGGAGCAATGAAAAGAGGGGTCTATAGGAGCTTGCGAGAATAGAGAATTTGCTAGCATCAGGGAAGAAGAAGGTGAGGGGGACAGGGAAGTTTATAGGGTTTTTTTAAAGAGAAACCCTGTGAACCACTTTAAGGTGGACCGTTTGATCATGTGGGTAAAAGGTGGGTCAATTACTGTGGTTGTCAAATTAGAAGAGAGATGTACTGTCACTTGTACAAGAAGTCGTGTGGGTCATGTGTTAGTTGTCACGCTTAGAGAAGGGGGTTGGAAGGACATGTGGCAGTACTAGAAAGAGAGCCTTTATGATAGATGTAATAGACAAATACCTTGATGCACTAATGCGTGTATCAAGAAAAATCTCGCCCCTCATGTATGCCATCTAACGGTCATCTAAATCTGATTGGCCTTAGTGTCGTACAGACCTTTGGAGCATAGCTCCCCACTCTTTAGGAGCATAGCTCCTTGTGTATGCCCTACCGACCCTATAGCCGGTCAAACGTTCGAGGCTTTGCTCCTTGTTCAGGTTCTTTAAGGGGCATGGTCGTTCGCCTACTTGACGGCTTCACTACTATATTCACCGCCTAGGCGACGATATCTAGGAATCACTCGACACATATGAGTCACCACTCTCTAAGTACCTACAAAGATTATCACCTGTTTAGGACGTGCTAACACTCGTATGGGAAAGCTTGGATTTTAGTATCTGCCCTACACATAAAGGAATAAAAACTAGGTCATTCCTCCGCGCAAATACACAAGCACTCACAGAGACTTAGAGAACTAATAGCTAGGAATGACAAGGATACAAGAGGGAAGCTGATAAAATTTAGCAAACTTAAGTGTTGGGGATCTTATGTATGGTTGGCTAGAAGGAGGGTTGAATAGACGGCGCCCCCAATGAGTCACTTCCTATGTATTTGTTAGTTGCGTAGCGAAAATCTAATACTAAATACAAATACGAAAGCTAAACTAAAGACAAGAAGAGAAATGCAAACCGTTAACAAGCTCGTTTACATGGTTTGGATATAACTTGCTCCTACTCCATGGATGCCCGTAAGGTGGGCAATCCCTCAATTCGTCAGTCGATTAATCCTCGAAAACTCCAGCTAGCACAATCCTCCTTGTCGGTGGAGACACCTCGCCACAACTCAACCAAGAGCACTCGGATTGCTAGGGCACTAGTTGACTAATAATTAGGGTTAACCACCACTAATTTCATCAACCTTAACCAAGCTTCCAAGCCTTGGTTATATAGGTCACGGGTTGAAAAACTCTGCCTACCAATCGACCGGTGAAAGTACCAGTCAATTGACCTCTGTGGAGATTCGACCCAACACAGCTGTCAATCGACTATTACAACCCAACGACTCGATACCACTCGACTGGTGAAAGTACCAGTCGACTGCTCCACACTAGTCGAGTGAATAGAAGCATTCTGTTTGCTCCCAGTCAACTACTATTTTCATTAGTCGACTAGTACCCCGAGTACAGTCTCTCAGCACTCGAACTCTCACCCTTACGACTAACTTAACTCTTCTTCGTTGCAGCCTTGGCCTCTTGCCTTCAAGCCTACTTCCTTTGGCACTCGTCCCTCGGATGTATCCAAGCCCGCGGCTCGTCCCCAATGTCATCCTTTGCATATGCCTCGAAGTCGCTTCCCTCAGCCCTTGTCCTTGCTGCCTTGTCCACGGTCCCTCGGATGCTCCATCCTTCACTAGACTCGAAGCCATCAAGCTGAGTCATATGTGTATCCTACAAGCCTGCACACTCACATACACATATCAAATACAAGGGTGAACCTATCTTAAACCCTTTGCCCAAACATCAAAACACATGGTCGCACGGACCATTGGGATTGCTCCAACAATCTCTCCCTTTTTGATATTTGGCAATACGTTTAAGTTAGGGAAAACATAATAGCAAATAAACATGCTAAAAATAAATAGACTTACATTGCCAAGGATATACACTTGGACTTACACCACCGAATGGACTTACGTTGCCAAAGCTACACACTTAGACTTACACCGCCGAATAGACTTACATTGCCAAGGTTACACACTTGGACTTACACTGCCAAATAGACTTATGTTGCTAAGGCTACACACTTGGACTATACCGCCAAATGGACTTATGTTTCCAAAGTTACACACATGGACATACACCGCCAAATGGACTTACGTTGCCAAGGCTATATACTTGAACTTACACAGCCGAAACAAAAATGTAAACATGCATTGGAACCTATCCCAAGGCTCCCCCTACACCTATGCTCCCCATTGAGCTAGGAATTTTACCACAGGACTATTTAAGAACCTATCACAAGGCTCCCCCTACACCTATGCTCCCCATTGAGCTAGGAATTTCATGCAAAGACATTTAAGGTTTTCCCAACTAAACCTTACTTCTCCCCCTTTAGCTAACATTAAAAAGCTTCCAACAATATCCCAATTGTCGAAAACTTGATCATCAAATTGACCATAAACTCATGTATTTATCCTCTATGGATCTCATATATCTATATGAGCTGACTTGGTCAAAACCACTGCTGAAAAATAGTTTTAGGTTGGTATCAGTCGACTGCCACAAGCATCAGTCGACTGATCCTATCGAATTCAACACATGGAACCATTCTGTGTTCGAAATATACTGTTACTAGTCGACTGGTAACTGCACCAGTCGACTGACAGACTGTTTTCAACCCAAATAGCATTTTGAACCCAACTTCAGAAATGTACCAAAATTTCCACCGACATCCAAAAATATCCAAATTTTGTAGAGAGGTATGTTTTACCCATGTCTACTTGGGAAAAATACATTCAAAAATGTATCTATCACCAATCTGAAGATTGACATAAAATTCAAAACTAGCTAAATGGTTCAATTGAACCTTGACTTAAAGTCCTAATTTTAGCTTCCTCTTGATGTATTTGCTCATACTGAACCATAATGCATCCCAAGCATTGGTTTGTATGACATCTATACATCCAAAACTAATTATCATGTAATATGACCTCAATGTCATATTTCCTTGCATGAAACACAACCAAATTGTGCCAATTTCCTATGGTTGAGACTCAAATCCATCTCCAAACTTTTTGGCACATTTCATGACCCAATCTAGACTCCCAAGTAAAATCCACTTGAGATCCATTGGGCATGAGTCCCAAATTGACTCTTTGAGCTCTCCTTAGAACTCTTAGCCTTAGCCACCTCCCTAGGTTACTCATCCATAATTGCTAGGTCGCATCGATGCACCTCTGGTGGCACTTGGCCTACAAATCTAACCTTTTTACCCTTGAGCACCTTGTCCTTGGTTAATTTTTTCTTACCATTAAATGACTTTCCCTTGCCATTTATTGACTTCTTCTTACTATAGTCAAATGCAACCCTAGCATAAGACTTTCCCTTAGCCTTAGAGACACTAGATCGGTATCCTAAACTCGATCTATTATTGTTGGGTCTTTGACTACCCAACACCATATCTAACCCTTTAGATCCAACATTGAATCTCTCTAGGATTTTTTCCAAACGATCAAGCTTTGTCTTCAAAGCTTGATTTTCCCTTTCTAGGTTCCTAACTCTAGAATTGACTTGTCCACATTGGACATTCCTAGACCTACCCTTCCTAGGTATGTGTCTCTCCTTCTTGGGATTAATGCCTCGGTTCTCCTTAGGTCTACCATTTCTAGATTTATCATGAATGGGTCTCCTAGGGTTATGATCTACATTTATCCTATTTCTATCATCATATCTAAAACTAAATTTTTTTCATTACTACATTGATCCTGTCTGAGAAGCTTGACAAAATGGAAAGCTGGGAGAAAACCTCACCGCTGATGAAGAACAATATCTGTGGAATACCGATCCGATAAACCCAAAGCGGATCTGGGAGAATGAACACAAAGAACGCCCTCCTTGTACGAAGACCCAAAGACGAAAGGAAGGATGCGATGAAGTATTACCAAGATCGGGAGCTTCGATGGCTTCCTGCACACAAGAGAACCACCAACACTATCGTCAGTGACTTAAGACCGAGGTAGGAATCCCTGGCTAGGCCCTCCGACGCTCAAGTTAGTGATATCTCTTAGTGTGGAAGGAAGAAGATGAACAGTAACTAGAAACTAGGGTTTGTAACAGATGACTATGGGTGTTGTGAGAGAGGGTCTAAGCACACCTGGCCAACGGAGAGGATTCCCCTTTTTATACCACTTCATATAACCTCCGTAGTCATAAACTGGACCCCGGTTTGTTAGAGTTTGTTATGAGATGATGTAAGTCATGTACTTGCAGAAAATAATTTTTAAGAATCTTTTTTGTACCCCAAATGTACCTTCTTTGTCGCTTAGCACCTGCAGAAGAGTTTAGAAACATTCTTCCCGCCAAACCAATCAACCTGTTATACAATCACATAAGTTATTTATGAATATTCTTGAAACATTTGTTTCCGCCCTATCCTATCTCTTCTTAAGCATGCTACCTCGATCGATATTGGCCTATTATTTCCTTACACCTGTTGTCCCAGCCGGTATTGGCCTATGTTTCCTTAGACCTATTATCCTGGCCAATATTGGCCTATGTTTTCTTAAGCATGCTACCCCGGTCGATATTGGCCTATATTTCCTTACACCTATTGTCTCGGCCGGTATTGGCCTATGTTTCCTTGACCTATTATCGTGGCCGGTATTGGTCTATGTTTTCTTTACACCTGTTTTCCCGGCCGGTATTGGCCTATGTTTCCTTAGACCTATTATCCTGGCCGGTATTGGTCTATGTTTTCTTTACACCTGTTGTCATGGCCGGTATTGGCCTATGTTTCCTTAGACCTGTTATCCTGGCTGATATTGGCCTATGTTTTCTTAAACATGCTACCCTGACCGATATTGGTCTATATTTTTTTAAGTATGTTACCTCGGCCGATATTGGCCTATATTTCCTTAAGCATATTGTTCCGACCAATATTGGCCTATATTTTCTTAAGTATATTGTCCCGGTCGATATTGCTCTGTACTTCCTTAAGCATGTTATCCCGGCCGATAATGGCCGATATTCATGCTCACTTAATTCTGCTATCTCCTTTTCCCTTTTCAACGGGGACCTACTGAATCTAACCCATATCACTTGCCTTCCCTTCAAGTCTAGTCGAAGGAGGTGTAGCTGACTGACTAGACCCTAGTCTAATTTTGTTTCTTTGCCCATCTTTAGTCATGATTCTGCCAGGACCGCTACAGTAGACTCGTGACCTTCTATAGTAGTCCCTGTGCCTCTTGGTACAACAATCCCGTGAACCTAAGTGTAGTGATCCCGTGAGCCTAAGTACAGTGATCCCGTGAGTCTTTTAATCCTTTAAATAGGGCTATGATCCTCCCTTCCTTCTTCACTTGCCTCAGTTCCTTTCCACCTTGTTCGCCTCCTCCTATCGAGAGTATGGTTTTAGGCCCCCCTTTCTGGGAGCAATTCTTGTTAGCCAAGGTGAGATCTGTAGATGAAGTTGCACAAACTTTGGATCTAGCTAACTCTTTAGCAGGAGAGTTAGAGGTATTTCTGTTGATCACCTAGTTTCAAGTACGGTCGGGAACGGCCTTGAGGAATGAAGTTCATCAAGATCTAGAACTTCAAGCCAAAGAAATGACTGCTTTGCAGATGCAACAGATTTCAGAAGCACTCACGTTAACCAAGGAGGTTCACATAACTAAATTGTTGGCGTCACCACGGCAGCAAGGCCTCGGTTGTCTGCAAGCTAAGGTGGATGCTCTGGAAGCAGAGCTCAAAGTGTTCAAGTGGGAAGTGGATTATTCCGTGACCTATCTGAGGGGGCTTGAACAAGTTTGCACCTCCTTTGTTCATGAGACCACTCCTCCTCCAACTTTCTCTCCGGCGTAAAAGAACGCATTGGCTTTTCTAAACAGAGAGGGGGGAGAGCAATTCCGTTGGATGAAAGATTTTTCATCCTCCCCTCGTGCCAGGCCAGATATTCCCACTTCTCCGTCTTGGGTTTACCTTTAGCTGGGTTGAAGTTTTCTAAGAAATTTGAGAACTCATGTTTCAGCGGGCTTCCCTTCAAGTCTAGTCGAGTGAGGTGTCAGCTGACTGACTAGACATGAATTTATGTTTGGTTGAGTTACATAACTTGAGCAGTATTATGTACCTAATTAGGCTTGGCCTATTGAGTATATGCCAACTTATTTGTTTTTATTTAACTGATGACATACTTCGAGTTATATAAAGCTAAATGCCTCAAATGCAATCGGTATGTTATACTCAATCGAATCCTTTTGACCTTGGCTGATACTAACCCGTCTATTATAGACAATGTTATCTCGATCGATATTAGCATGTCTATTGTAGATAATGTTATACCGACCGATATTAGCCTATCCATTATAGACAATGTTATACCGACCGATATTAGCCTGTCTATTGTAGACAATCTTATACCGACCGATATTAGCCTGTCCATTATGGACAAGGTTATCCCAATCGATATTAACCCGTCTATTATAGACAAGGTTATCCTGACCAATATTAGCCTTTTATTATAGTTATATTAATTCAGATAGTGCTTCACGCGTGATTGACTATTATTCTTTCATATTTTCTGTCTTCGATCCAGGGTCTGTCAAATCCAATCTATCCTTCTTTATTACACATAGTAAACTACGCCATTTTTCCAGAATTTCCTTGATTATGATTGGTTTTTCACTGATAAGAGAATGTTGGAGGCGCGTGACAAGGCGCCACCAACCCTTACATGATTCGATTTGTCGCGTCTATCATAAATGCCTATTTGTGGTCATATGACGCATGCCTTTTCTTATCTTCTGTGCAACATCAGCGCCTGTGCGCTTCTATAATCAACGGTGTTTGTTGCAAAAAGGTATTCTAATCTGACGGTCATCATATGTTCCTTCAACCTTAAACCCTTCATCTTCTTGTCAACTTTGTTCTTTTTTTCTTTACCTTAGCGTTTCTTCTTTGCTGCCACCTTTGATCAATCCTCGCGCTCACCGTCTTCCAGTGATCCTCGTTTTTAGCTCTCAATAAGTAATCTGTCGTTCCATTAACCCTTACTTCTATCTATGACTGAAGAGACGATTGCTCCTTGGTATACTCAAATTTCATCTTCCTTCGACAAGGATGCTCGGCTTGCTATTCATATGCAATGTGAAATTCTTGAGGCATACGACATCATAATCCCTGAACTAGACGAGCATCCTCACCGTCCTCCTGCTAACTGTGTGACCTTCTTTAGGGATCAGTTGATAGGGGGTTTAAGGTTTCTCATTCCTCCTTTTCTAATTGATGTAAGCCAATACTTTGGCATTCCTCTCCAACAATTTGTGCCTAATGCCTTTCGTTATTTATGTGGCCTATACATGTTGCTTCGTACACTTGACATTCCTCCTATTCCTCAAAATATTTTCATGTTTTCTTATCCAAAGTTAGCAGAACGGGGCGTTTTCCTTTTCTAATCTCGGACTAAGATGGTCCTTTTTGATGACATGCCTTCTTCTCTTAAAGCCTGGAAATCTCACTTCTTCTTTATAAAATTTCCGAGACCTATTCCTTGGTCCCATGCTTAGAGATCTTCTTTACCTCCCTTACCTGATATCAAGGAGTTTCATCTTCACCTGTCTTTTCCCCTTTATTGTGAAAAGTTGCTATGTCATCGTCTTTCTATTACTAAATGGCTGCGGAGCGATCTTTTGTATCTGTTTGGTATGAGCCCAGTCAGATCTAAGATACACGGTTCCTTAGGTAAAATTTTGTCTCTTTTTCTATCAATTTTTACTAACTAAAATATTCTATATCATTTTGTGTAGTGGCTGGTTTTTATGCTGCTTTGATTGACGAAGAACTACGTCTGGAAGAGGCACAACTTCATACAAAAGAGCAAGAGCTTCTTGCTACCATTAATCCGCCACCTTCAATTGAAGCCCTGGTTCTTCCAGTTGAAGCTTCTAGCTCTCAAGTAGCTCCTGACGTTCTTGAGATTCTTCCAGCAGGAGTCCCTGCTATCACGTTGCCAACTATTTCTTCATCAGTGGCTATTGCCTCTTCACCAACCACCTTTCTTTTCGTTGCTGAGCTTACATCCCCTGTAAGCTTAGAAAAATTTCTTGCTGAACTTGCCCCTGGCAAACGCTCGGGACGCAAACTAACTAGAGTTCCTCCTTCTAAAAGGAGACTCACTCTTCCTGCTGAGGACTCACCCTCAGAAGGTTTTGCCTCTGCTGCCCCTACTTCTACTAAGCCCACTTTGGCTGATCTATATCCTTCCCTTCTTTTTTCTTCCTCTCCTTCTTCTAGCAACACTGTCCCTGGTAGTACTTTTTTTTACTTTTCCTCTATCTGTTCCAGAATCTGGGTCTTTACCTCCTTCCTCCTCTTCTTACTTAGTTTTCGCTCCCCCTTCTATCCCAACTTCCTCTTTTTCTGCCACTTCCTCTTCTATTCCTGTTCTTCCTATACTGCTAGAAGGCTCTTTCACCACTGCTCGAGAGGAAATTCATCCTCTCTTTGGAGAGCTTCCCTCTCCCGAGATAATTGATCAATTCTCACATGAGGAAACCAAGGTATGTCTGCTATTACTCATTTATTATTTATCCATGACTGTTTTATGACCCATTCTTATATTCATAGCGATGGATGACCAATATGGGTCTAGCTCACCTCACGCATAACTTGTATCATGAGAATGAGAAGTTGAAGCGACAAGTTGATGAGCTATCCTCTGCCACCCTTTCAGAAAAGTCTAAGAAACAATATGAAACCTAGCTTAAGAGCCTTCAATCTCAATTTAAGTCGTCCACAGACGTCAATGCTGAATTATCTTCCAAATTAGAGAAGTTGCTCGCTGAGACTAACAAGTTGAAATCTGATTACGAGTCCACCCTGGCTGACAAACTCAAAGCTCTACAATTAAAGGATGAAGAAATAACTTCTTTAAATACTTATTTGAATACAGCTAAAACGGAGGCTTCCATAAAAGACACCGAACTGAAGTCTTCTCAAACATCTTTGGTGGAGTATAAAGCTGGTGAAGATAATCGCTTTAAAGATCGGGCCACAACTCTAATCAGCTCTGCTAAATTCAATAGGCCCATTGTAAAATTTATTTTGGCAGCCTATACGGTCGGAGTTAAAGGAGTAGTAACGCAATTGCGATAAGAAGGCTTCTTATCTCGTGATCCTCCCTCTAACTTCTTGAATCGCCGCAAGCTGATTGACAACAGGCCTGCTGATCTATTTCCCCAATTATCTATAGATTAGCCTATGTACCCTAATCTCGACTATTGTAAGGTTAACTGCTACTGGTCATGACAACTTCTGTTAGAAACTAATTTATTTCTGTGAAGTTAAACTTCTCCTTCATATTTGTTGTTAAAAATTATTTGTGTTAATGAGTTTGTTTGACCATCTGGTTTACATTTTCATTTCATGTTTTTATCTTTTCGTATTTATATGTTTCAAAATTATCCTTTTCTTACTATCATACTTATTCTTCTCATTTAGGGTGGTTTACTCCCTCCTTCCTGAATTTTATCCCCTTTTCATAACTGGCTTCTCCTCCTTATATTTTCAAATCTATTAATATTTATATAAGAGCCTAAAGTTTACTAGTATATTATAACATCACCCATCTTTTCCCGATTTACTATAGCCTTCATCAATCCTGATCGATTTATCATGACATTCTCGATCTTGACCAGTTTATTATAACCGATTGATTTAATATAGCATCACCAATCTCGCCCTGTCCATTATAACATTCTCAATCTCCACCGGTCTATTATAACCGACCAATTTACTGTAGCATTACCAATCTCAACCGGTCTATTATAACTGACCGATTTACTATAGCATCACCAATCTCGACCGATCTATTATAACCGACCGATTTACAGTAGCATCACCAATCTCGACCGATCTATGATAACCGATCGATTTTCCTCATGCCTTTTTGATTCTTTTAGAATCAAATGTAGAGAGAGAGAAAAACTCTGTCGCTTTTTTCCGAGGATGATTACTACGCTTACCTTCCTTTCCTTGGGATTCGGCCTTCTTTTTGAATTTGATCCCATCCCTCGATGACCTCACCTCTTTTTATGGCAGTTATGTCTCCGTATGTTCTTCTTTATTGAGTTTACACTTTTTCTTTTCCTACCCTCCTTTATTCCTAATTTCTGCACAAATTATTATTGGCCTTTAGATTTCTCCTTTTTCCCGTTCTTCTTCTATTTCTGTTTAAGGGTTTTTGGTCTAAGGCACAGAGGAAGGCAAGGGTTTAAGACGCTCTCTTCTGCTCCCTGACTATTTCTCCTCCTTCCCCTGTTCACCTTCCTTCTGCTATTCAGCCATGGCCACTCCTTCCCCCGCGTGGTTCCTTTCGTGCACTTCTAGCCTTATAGAACCAGAGGAGGTGGAGTTACAAGTGAATTATGATTTTCCTTCCTACATAGTTCGCCCTACCCCTCAGGATAGTCTGCATCTTCCTCCTTTAGGAAGTATATCGAGCTTCTGGGCTCAAGCCTTACAAGGTTTCCGATTCCCTCTTCATCCCTTTTTCGCTGATGTTAGTATTTATTTTGATATTCCTCTTAATCAGCTTATTCCTTAGTCTTTTTCTATTCCCGTGGGTTTTGTTGGGGTGTCTAAACTACTAGATTTCCCTCTATCCCCTCATCTTTTTCATTACTTCTTCATTCCCCGCCAAGTAGACATTGGTGTCTTTAAATTTCAGTCTCGGCCTAAGGCTATTTTGTTTAGCAGGATTCCTCCTCAAGAGGAATGGCGTCATAAATTTTTCTTTATGCATCTCCCTTCTTTTCCTTCTTTTCCTATTGCCTGGATACACAATCTCCCCCCGGCTCCTAACACTGATGACTTCCTCAATGATCCTTCTGTCTCTCTTGCCTTATCCAAGCTAAAGGGGGCTAAATTTTGTTTGTCGGCCTTGATTGTGGAGGGTTTAATGTTTCCCTTTGGAATAAGTTGCATCAACACTCCCTTGGAGGTCTCTTTTGGTATGTCTAAACATCCTCGACTATGTTTATTGGCTATTTATTACTTATTTTCTATAATGACGCCCAATTCTTGTGTTTCAGCTGATGATCTTCTACCGCTTTCATGTACAAGAATACAACTATGACCAAGCCTTTTTTGAATAAACTTGGAGAAAAATGGCTATAGGCTCGTCAAGCTAATCCTACTACTTCTATTCTGGGTTTATTATCTAAGGAAGAACAAACCGCGGAAGCTATTGCTTCTATGGAAGAGGAAGAGGAACAACCTTTTATTATCATACTCAAGAAACCCAGGCTTACTGAGGAAGTTCCCTTTCGCGACACTTTTGGTACTTTTGTGCAGATCTCCATTGTCCCTTCACCTATTTCTTTTGAAAGAGGTAAAGAACCAATGCCCCCTACCCACATTGTCTCCAATCTTTCTTTTAATATGATAAGGTCGGGTCTACTTATTCCTTCCTCTTCTGCTATTGTTTCAGCTACTTCGGCTTCTCAGATGACCACCACCACTTCGGTATTCTCTCAACCCCTTCCCTTGGCTTTACTTCCTCTGACATTGTTAGAGTGTATACTAAAAGCCTAGCTTTTGTAAACATTTATTTGTTGAAATAAAAAAATCACATTGGTCAATATCTACATTTATTTATTAAATGTAATTGTTCAATTAATTTATATAGTAGACAACATGGAGTGTGGTGTCACACTCAGAAGATCATGTTGTCAGTTCTCTATAAATTATAAACAGTTGCTCGCGACTAAGATGGAAAGGAACAAACCATCAGAATAGTCATAGTGTAATTAAGTATTAGTTTATCTTGACTAATAAATTACACTGAAACACTTTAAGTGTATTGAGTATAATCATTTAGGTAAGTTCTTTTTGTACTGACTTAGTAAAAGAACTAAACCTTAGTTATTATGAAAGTGTGTGCTCTTAATCCTAATATAATAACAAGCACATATATTTAATTTTATTTCTTTGACTTATCAAAGGGTGAGGTTTAGCTCGATAAATCAATATGCCCGATAAGTTGGGAAATGATATTACTTATAGTGTATGTTGTTGATTATAGAAGGAATCTGTGTCCTAGTTATATAGGTTGAGAATGTCCCTAAGAGGAGCTCATAAGGATTGTCATGTTAAACCCTGCAGGTGGACCTAGTCTGACTTGACAATAAAGTTGAGTGGTACTACTCTTGGAGCTAGATATTAATTAAGTGAGTTGTCAGTAACTTACTTAATTAGTGGACATTCGTAATCTTAAACACAGGGAGACTAACACACTCATGATAAGAAGGAGCCCATAATGTAATTTGGGATTGGTGCGGTAGTGCGGTAATAACTCTCTAGTGGAATGAGTTGTTATCGATGAACTTGAGTTGTTTGTTCGGGGCGAGCACGGGATACTCAAGCTCATCGGAAGGCCAAAACTAATTTCTCCTCTAGGTCCTTGTCGTAACCTCATTATAGCCTCAAGTCCATTCAAATGTAAGACTCTTCTTGGTGTCCAAGAAGGGGGCCGGACCATTGCTTGGTGACCAAGCAATGGCCGGCCACATCCTCTTATAGGGCTCGGCCCCATTGCAAGGTGAGCAAGCTTGTAGGGGCCGGCCAAGATTAATTCAAATAGGAGAGGTATTTTGAATTTTTAAAATCTTCTCTTTGTAGAAAATTATAAGTTTTAAAAGAGATATTTTAATTTTTAAAAAAAAATTCCTTATTTGAATTAGGTCACATGTTTTAATAGAGAGTTTTAAAAGTTTTAAAATTTTCCTTTTTTAACCATCCTCATATTTTAAGAAAAAAAGGGAGATAAGTTTTAAAATTAAAATTTTCTATCATCATGTTAAAAAAGGAAATTTTATAAGAGAGTTTTTAAATTTAAAATATAGTTTTAATTTTTAGAAACTTTCCTTTTTTAACTCCTACTTTAGGAAAGAGAGCTTGTAAAATTTTATAAGAGTTTTTTCTCTTGTAAAATTTTATTAAAAAAATTATTATTCCTTTCCTAAATATGGTGGTCGACCACCTTGCTTGATGCCCAAGAAAGGGGTCAGCCAAACTTAATCCTAAACCATATAGGATTAATCACAACCATTGATTGGTGATTGATTCAATCAAGAGGAAAGAAAAGGAAAAATAAAAAGGGAAAAGGAAAAATTCTTGGATGATTTTATTTTTTTTAAAAGGTTTTTCCTTATTTGCCTTGGGCAAATAATATAAAAGAAGGGGTGAGTGGGCTTCATGAGACACAACTCTTATTCTCTTGCTTGGAGATCCCTTGGTGGTCGGCCCTCTCCCTTCTCCCTTTCCCTTTGCTCTCTTCTCCTTGGTGGTGGTGGTGGCCGAATTCTAGAGGAAGAGGAAGGACTCTTTTGGGTGGTGTTCATCTTGGAGGATTGTCGCCCAGACGACATCCAAGGCGAGGCGAGGAATACGACAGAAGATCTCGAGGTCATTAGCTTACAAAGAGAAGATATAACTAGTATTTTTCTTCCGCATCATACTAGTTATTTTTCTTTGGATTTAATCAAAATACAAGAGGCAATTAGATCTAGTTTATCGAATTTATTTTTCAATTTTGTGTTTTCTTCTTTTTTGAATTTGTGATTCGATTGTTCTTTTTGGTTAACCTAGAGTTATTTAAGGAAATAAATATTAGCTTTCCTTAAAAGGTTTTGCCTAGGCAGTGGTGGTTGCTCTCATATCCAAGAAGGTCATGTGCCTCGCCATGTAGTCCTGGATGCCAATTTTGAAAATTAATATTTATGGAATTAATAACTTAGGTAGATTTGAATCAATAGTGTTAAGTTCCGCTTGTGATTCAAATCTAAACCATTAAGAACAGATAAGTTAAATTTGGAATCAATGATGTTAAGTTCCGTCTGCGATTCCTAATTTAACTTCTAAAGAACACAATAAGTTATTTAAGGAAAAGTTCGACACTTGTACAAAAAAAATTTGTACAGTGGAACCGGTACGTTTTCCTAGGATTAACCAACAATTGGTATCAGAGCTAGGGTTTTCCTCTGTGTATTTTTAGAATTCAAATAGGTTATGCACATGTCATACATAATTTAGGCAGGAAAATAGTAGGATGTGCTAACTCTTTGGTTGCAGGCTCCAACTATTATGGCTTATTGATATTGTGTGTGATTGGACCCTTGGACATGTCAAGGGCATTATTTGTGTGCATGATTGTATGTATAAAATACAGCAGGAGCTGTATTATTTTTAGAATTTTATTTTTCGATCTAGATTACATGTACATTCCCTCGTAGAATATAGGATCGATATATGTAAAAATCTATTTTTGTCGCAGATCGGATTCTTACGAGGCGTGGTACTTTTGGAGCACCAGAGGCGTAGCGGAATAAGAAGCAAGATGGATGCGACGACTCAACTCGATGGCGGTGGCTAAAGATGCCAGCAGCTAGGGATGGAGCATACTGAAGACAGTGATGGAAAAGGCCATAATAGTTGGAAAATTAATTTCCAAATTTATTGCTTTTATTTACTGTGATGTTTATATGCATGTGATGTATGCTAGGATAGTTTAAAATTCCTCATTTTTAAATAACTAAGTGGGAGAGGGATTTATTTTAATAAATTCCACGGTCTCCATTACTGGTTTGTAAGTGATGCAAGCAAACTTGCGCGTTGGCTCTGAGTGCCTTCCTCCATATCGGATGAGTTTGTTTGCGGTTCACTAGATCAAACTTCCATTTAGGATGACTATAGGAAATTAATTAAGAGCGTGTGATCTTCCCCATCGGAAGGGGCACAATCTTGTTAATGGACTTAGTGTCAAGTAATGGTATACACTTAGGCACGTCTAATAGTATTCTCCCCATCGGAGTCACTGTTATTATTTGTCTGACCGAAGGAAACCAACTATTAATTTTATTTGTCAAAAAGTTAGGTTGACAAGATAATAAAATTAATGGGTTACACCCTCCTTTTACAAATGTTGAATTTGTATACGTCCATACTATCGTGGCATACAAAATTCACTGTGTTTTAAGGTGTTGGTTAATTTAAAATAGTATTGTTTGAGGAATCAATATTATTCTAAATTTAGAGTCCTGCCCAAAGTTATTTTGTGATTCTTAGGATGACTTTCAACCCACTGGCCATTATACTGAAAGAGAACAAACTTACTGGTCCCAACTATATTGATTGGAAAAGAAACTTGGACATTGTCCTTACTGCAGAAAGCTATAAGTTTGTACTGACTGAGGCTTGCCCTGATACACCTTACGGTGACTCTACCCCAGAGGAGATTGAGTATCATAAGAAATGGGTAAAAACTGATGAGATGGCGCGGTGTTACATTTTGGCATCTATGTCAAATGTATTGCAACATCAGCATCAAGACTTACTGTTACGCTCCGCAAGTGTACGGAAATGTCGCAAGTAATATAAAAGATTATCGTATCCACAGGGACTGGAATAAGTACTAGAAATGCCTCAATGCGAATTAGCTAAACAACTATCCAATCATTTCAAAAGCAAAGTAAAGGTAAACAAATCTAATATTAAAAATCAACAAACAAGAGTTTAGAGTTTTGGGTTATGATAAAGGGAGATTCTAGGAGTTTCGGTTTCTTTGTAAGACTTCTTGAATGTAAATGGTTCACCAATTCTTATCCCTCAATTACCAAACATGTAGAAAGTTGCCGGTTCCCTCTTGCAATAGACAACCGGCTAAGGACTGAGAAATGTATCTAAATAGGATTAATTAGACATGAACCTATGTTGTCCTTACACAGAAGTGCACCTATTACTATGCCTTCCTCGGATATCAACGTAGAAGCCCACGACTCATTAATCTATCAAGATACAAGAAGCTAATCATAAAATCCATCCTACTCTCTTGAATATCCCTATTTCCTCTTCAAGATTATCTCTCAAACGTCCTTACACGGGCTTGCACCTGTCACGTGGATCCCTCGGATGATCGAGTGAGAGTTTATCTTTACAAAGTCCATAAGAAATCCAAACAATCAATCAAGAATGAGAATTAAGCACAAATCACCATCAATCATTCAAGATCTAATTGATACAAGCAAGATAATGTCATTGAAACAAGAAAATGGCAAATCCATAAGAGATTACATCAATCCATCATACAAATACTTCCTTAATCCTAGAATACAAGATCTACTCCATGAATCGAGGAAGAAAACCCGAAGAAATAGAGATTACAAGCATTCCTTGAATCCCCAATCCAAGAAAACAAGAAGAGGGGGAAAGAGAAAACTTATCTACGAAGAAGCCTTGTCTTCCCAATCCTCGCTCCGGAGTCGTAATCGTCGAGATCTCCCTTAGACGCCCGAAATCCTCCCAAGAATGGGAGGAAACCACAAAATCTTGCTTTCTCCCAAAGGGAGAGATCCCTTTCAATTCATGAAGAAGGGTTTAAATAGAGGAGGGAATCGGGCCCACACGACACGGCAGTGTGAGATTCACACGGCCATGTCCGATTCCTCTCTGCCAAAGCTGCACGGCAGTGTGACTCACACGGCCGGAACCCTCTGCTCTCTGGAAATGCTACACGTGTGGTGCACACGACCACACCGCTTAGTCTCTGGAAATGCTACGGCTAGGGCCTTCCTGGTCTCTGGAAATCTCACACGACCTGTAGATCCACACGCCTGTAAGGCTTCGCTCTGGTTGGCTTCAAATCTTGACACGTCCGGGTTCACACGGCCATGTCATCTTCCTCTTCTGTTGGTGCCAAACTCCACACGGCCCGAGCTCCATACCAGTGCAGGGCCGTGTGAGGTACACGGCCCGGTGCTTTCTCCCTTCGTTTCCTCCAATGCATGCCCAAAGATGTAGATTCTTCACCAAATTGACTCCTGTGTACAGAAAATGCACAAAAAGCAGATCTCCGAACCAAAAGAGTAAATATGCTAAAAGGAAAGCTAGAAGTATAAAAATGCATAGATCAAGTATGCTCAAAGTATGTAAATGTGCGTAAAAACATGCATAAAAGAGTATATAATCTACGCACATCACTTACCAACAGCTTATGATATAATGAACAATCTCAAAGAACTCTTTGGGCACCAGAGTCGGACTGCTAGGCAAGAGGCAATGAGAAAACTAATGACAACCACCATGTCTGAGGGGACACCCGTAAGGGATCATATCCTCAAAATGATGGCTTATCTGAATGAAATACAAGTCCTTGGACGAGAAATTGATGGGGAAACTCAGGTCGATATAATTCTCCAAACGCTACCCAGAAGTTTTGAGCAGTTCCGTCTAAACTATAACATGAACAAAAGAGAGTATATGTTAGCGGAACTTCTGATAGAACTACAGGCAGCAGAAGGTATATTTCGTCAAAGTTCTCAGATTCACTATGCTGAAAATGGTTCTACTTCTAAGCCGAAAGGCAAGAAGAAGAAGAAACAGGTCTTTTCAGCGAAGAGAGTAAATAAACCTCAGGGAAAGAAAGCTGGAATGAAGAAGCTGCAAGGCAAGTACTTCATTTGCAAGCAGACAGGGCATTGGAAGGCGGACTATCCTCATAGGAATCAAAACAATAAAGGTATATCTCATACTGTAGTTGTTGAAACATGTTTAGCGGTGTTATCTACTAGCACCTGGTGTGTAGATACGGGAGCCACTGATCATGTCTGCAATTCCTTACAAGGGTAACTAAAGGAGAGATTACCATCTACATGGGCAATGCTACTAAGGTGGCGGCTGTTGCAGTGGGAGACGTCTACTTGTCTTTTAATAGGAATAGAAATTTGGTTTTAAGAAATTGTCTTTATGTACCTAGTTTTAGAAAGAATTTAATTTTAATTTCTAAACTGTATTTGGATGGATATTCAGTTTCTTTTAGTAACAATGTGGTTATAAAGAGAAATAAGGTGATTATCTGTTCTGGTGCATTGGTTGGCAATTTATATACTTTAAATCCAATTTCTCCCACAAAGAAAAATATGGAAATTAATAACACATCTTCTAACTCTAATAAGAGAAAAGAACCTTCGGAAATGAACCAAATGCATCTTTGGCATCTAAGGCTTGGTCATATTAACTTAAGTAGGATTCAAAGGATTGTAGCCGACGGACTCTTAGGTCCATTAGAGTTGGAAAACTTTCCAACATGTGAATCCTACTTGGACGGTAAAATGACCAAGAGACCTTTTAAGGCCAAGGTATATAGAGCCAAAGAAGCATTAGAACTGGTTCATTCTGATTTGTGTGGTCCTATGTCTATCCAGGCTAGAGGTGGTTTTGAATATTTTATCTCTTTTATAGACAATTATTCAAGATATGGATACATTTACCTGATGCGCCGCAAGTCTGAGTGCTTTGATAAGTTCAAAGAGTACAAGGCTGATGTGGAGAAACGTCTAGGTAAAAGTATCAAGACATTACGGTCTGATCGTGGTGGCGAATACCTCTTAGGAGAGTTTAGGAATTACTTATCAGAGGTCGGGATTCAATCCCAATTGTCCGCACCTGGTACACCCCAACAGAATGGTGTGACAGAACGAAGGAATAGGACTCTTATGGAGATGGTTAGATCGATGATGAGTTATTCAGAATTGTCAAATTCATTTTGGGGATACGCTCTGGAAACAGCAGCACACATTCTGAACTTAGTACCTTCTAAATCAGTATCTTCTACTCCCATAGAATTGTAGAATGGACGGAAACCCAGTCTAAGACATATTCGGATTTGGGGTAGTCCAACATATGTGCTGAAACCAGATGCTGATAAGTTAGAATCTCGTACAGAAGTTTGTGTGTTTGTGGGTTATCCCAAAGGAATGAAAGGTGGTTTATTTTATAGTCCTAAAGACCAGAAGGTCATTGTTAGCACCAATGCCCAGTTTTTAGAAGAAGACTATATAATGGATCACACGCCCAGTAGTAAAGTTGTTCTAGAAGAACTTAGAGAGGACACGTCTACTTCAGTACCAACAGTATAAAATGAAGTACCACAAGAGACTGCAACACGTGTCACACAAGATACACAACCACAGACGGTGCCTCGTCATAGTGGGAGGGTTGTAAGGTAGCCTGAGAGATTCATGTTTTTGGGAGAGTCTTCGGACTTGATCCCGGGTAAACATGAGCCTGATCCCCAGACATATGATGAAGCACTCCAAGATATAGATGCAGTATCTTGGCAAAAGGCAATGAATTCTGAAATAGAGTCTATGTACTCTAATAAGGTCAGGGAGCTAGTAGAACCACCTGATAGTGTAAAAGCCATTGGATGCAAGTGGATCTATAAAAGGAAAAGAGGGATAGATGGGAAGGTAGAAATCTTCAAAGCAAGGCTTGTTGCGAAAAGGTATACTCAGAAAGAGGGAATCGACTATGAGGAGACTTTTTCACCGGTAACCATGCTTAAGTCTATTCGGATACTCATATCCATTGCCGCTCATATGGATTATGAGATTTGGCAAATGGATGTCAAGACAGCTTTCCTTAACGGAAGTCTTGAAGAAAACATCCATATGAAGCAACCAGAAGGGTTCATTGAAAAGGGCAAAGAGCATCTAGTGTGTAAGCTCAATCGATCCATTTATGGACTGAAGCAAGCTTCAAGATCTTGGAACATCCGGTTTAACGAAGTAATCCAGTCATATGAATTTATTCAGTGTCCGGATGAGTCTTGTGTATACAAGAAGTGTAACGGAAACGTGGTGGTATTTCTTGTACTATACGTAGATGATATTTTGTTAATTGGCAATAATGTCAAGGTATTATCAGACGTAAGGGTATGGTTGTCCAAACAATTTGATATGAAGGACTTAGGAGAATGTGCACACATTCTTGGGATCAAAGTTATAAGGGATCGCAAGAAAAGAATATTGTGCCTATCCCAAGCTTTATATATAGATACGATCCTTACTCGTTTTAGCATGCAAAACTCCAAGAAAGGTTTCTTACCTTTTAGGCATGGAGTGGCCTTATCTAAAGAGATGTCCCCGAAGACATCAAAGGAGATTGAGGACATGAAGGCAGTTCCTTATGCTTCAGCTATAGGAAGCCTTATGTATACAATACTGTGTACGAGACCTGATATCTGTTTTACCGTGGGCATTGTTAGCAGATATCAGAGTAACCCTAGACAAGGGCATTGGACTGCGGTAAAGCATATATTAAATTACCTAAGAAGGACTAGAGATTATATGATAGTTTACCAAGCAGATGATTTGCTCCCTGTGGGTTACACGGATTCGGACTTTCAATCAGATAGAGACAATAGTAAGTCAACATCAGGATATGTCTTTACTCTAGGAGGTGGAGCTATTGCATGGAGGAGTGTTAAGCAGAAATACGTCTCGGACTCAACCATGGAAGCTGAGTATGTGGCAGCCTCTGAGGCAGCCAAAGAAGCTGTATGGCTCAGAAACTTTCTAATGGACTTAGATGTGATTCCTAGTTTTTCCAAGATCGTCACAATTTATTGTGATAATAGCGGTGCAGTTGCAAACTCGAAGGAACCGCGAGCTCATAAGGCAAGTAAACATATAGAGCGCAAGTACCACCTGATACGAGACATCGTCAAGCGAGGAGAAGTTGTCGTCGCCAAGATTGCATTAGAAGATAACCTAGCAGATCCTTTCACAAAGGCCCTTCCGGCGAAAGCTTTTGATCGGCATGTGGAGGGGATGGGAATCAGATGTAAGGCAACAAATATGACAGCTTACTCTTTTAGTATAAGTGGGAGATTGTTAGAGTGTATACTAAAAGCCTATCTTTTGTAAACATTTATTTGTTGAAATAAAAAAATCACATTGGTCAATATCTGCATTTATTTATTAAATGTAATTGTTCAATTAATTTATATAGTAGACAACATGGAGTGTGGTGTCACACTCAGAAGATCATGTTGTCGGTTCTCTATAAATTATAAACAGTTGCTCGCGACTAAGATGAAAAGGAACAAACCATCAGAATAGTCGTAGTGTAATTAAGTATTAGTTTATCTTGACTAATAAATTACACTGATACACTTTAAGTGTATTGAGTAGGATCATTTAGGTAAGTTCTTTTTGTACTGACTTAGTAAAAGAACTAAACCTTAGTTATTATAGAAGTGTGTGCTCTTAATTCTAATATAATAACAAGCACATATATTTAATATTTATTTCTTTGACTTATCAAAGGGTGAGGTTTAGCTCGATAAATCAATATGCCCGATAAGTTGGGAAATGATATTACTTATAGTGTGTGTTGTTGATTATAGAAGGAATTTGTGTCCTAGTTATCTAGGTTGAGAATGTCCCCAAGAGGAGCTCATAAGGATTGCCATGTTAAACCCTGCAGGTGGACCTAGTCCGACATGACAATAAAATTGAGTGGTACTACTCTTGGAGATAGATATTAATTAAGTGAGTTGTCAGTAACTTACTTAATTAGTGGACATTCGTAATCTTAAACACAGGGAGACTAACACACTCATGATAAGAAGGAGCCCATAATGTAATTTGGGATTGGTGCGGTAGTGCGGTAATAACTCTCTAGTGGAATGAGTTGTTATCGATGAACTTGAGTTGTTTGTTCGGGGCGAGCACGGGATACTCAAGCTCATCGGAAGGTCAAAACCAATTTCTCCTCTAGGTCCCTGTCATAGCCTCATTATAGCCTCAAGTCCATTCAAATGTAAGGCTCTTCTTGGTGTCCAAGAAGGGGGTCGGACCATTGCTTGGTGACCAAGCAATGGCCGGCCACATCCTCTTATAGGGGCCGGCCCCATTGCAAGGTGAACAAGCTTGTAGGGGCCGGCCAAGATTAATTCAAATATGAGGAGTGTTTTGAATTTTTAAAATCTTCTCTTTGTAGAAAACTATAAGTTTTAAAAGAGAGATTTTAATTTTTTAAAAAAACTTTCCTTATTTGAATTAGGCCACATGTTTTAATATAGAGTTTTAAAAGTTTTAAAACTTTCCTTTTTTAACCATCCTCATGGTTTAAGAAAAAAAGGGAGATAAGTTTTAAAATTAAAATTTTCTATCATCATGTTAAAAAAGGAAATTTTATAAGAGAGTTTTTAAATTTAAAACATGGTTTTAATTTTTAGAAACTTTCCTTTTTTAACTCCTACTTTAGGAAAGAAAGCTTGTAAAATTTTATAAGAGTTTTTTCTCTTGTAAAATTTTATAAAAAAATTATTATTCCTTTCCTAAATATGGTGGCCGGCCACCTTGCTTCGTGCCCAAGCAAGGGGCCGGCCAAACTTAATCGTAAACCATATAGGGTTGATCACAACCATTGATTGGTGATTGATTCAATCAAGAGGAAAGAAAAGGAAAAATAAAAAGGGAAAAGAAAAAACTCTTGGATGATTTTATTTTTTGTAAAAGGTTTTTACTTATTTTCCTTGGGCAAGTAATATAAAAGAATGGGTGAGGGGGCTTCATGAGACACAACTCTTATTCTCTTGCTTGGAGATCCCTTGGTGGACGGCCCTCTCCCTTCTCCCTTTCCCTTTGCTCTCTTCTCCTTGGTGGTGGTGGTGGCCGAATTCTAGAGGAAGAGGAAGGACTCTTTTGGGTGGTGTTCATCTTGGAGGATCGTCGCCCACACGACATCCAAGGCAAGGCGAGGAATACGACAGAAGATCTCGAGGTCATTAGCTTACAAAAAGAAGGTATAACTAGTATTTTTCTTCCGCATCATACTTGTTATTTTTCTTTGGATTTAATCAAAATACAAGAGGCAATTAGATCTAGTTTATCAAATTTATTTTTCGATTTTGTGTTTTCTTCTTTTTCAAATTTGTGATTCGATTGTTCTTTTTGGTTAACCTAGAGTTATTTAAGGAAAAAAATATTAGCTTTCCTTAAAAGGCTTTGCCTAGGCGGTAGTAATTGCTCCCATATCCAAGAAGACCATGTGCCTCGCCATGTAATCCTGGAAGCCAATTTTGGAAATTAATATTTATAGAATTAATAACTTAGGTAGATTTGAATCAATAGTGTTAAGTTCCGCTTGCGATTCAAATCTAAACCATTAAGAACAGATAAGTTAAATTTGGAATCAATGATGTTAAGTTCCGTCTGCGATTCCTAATTTAACTTCTAAATAATACAATAGGTTATTTAAGGAAAGGTTTGACACTTGTACAAAAAAATTTTGTACAGTGGAACCGGTACGTTTTCCTAGGATTAACCAACATTCTGGACCACGAGCTAAAAGAACCCCTTGCAGGAGATCTTCTCCGAGTCCAAGACCATCAACTATCCGTGCTCCCACAATTGAATCCACTTTCATTGCTCCGCCATCTTCCATCCCCTCTAGCTCTTCCTCTGTTGTTCCCATTTCTACCACTTCTTCTCTTTCTCTTCCTTCTTCTTCCACTAGGCCATCCTCACCTTCTGTCCTCCCACCTTTGTTTAGACAGGCTATGGGTCTACCTTCTCAACTGGGACAAGCTTCGGACCCTCCTGGTTATGGTTTTCTACAGCTGCAAGGCTCGTTGGCCGAGTCTTGGCAGCATAGTCAAGAACTGTTAAGGGGCACTAGTATTTCCAACCGTGTTGACAGTCACAGTCGTCAAGCTGTTGCCGTAAGTGTTTTTCATTATATATTGTTATCATATCCTTATTTTCTGCTAACTGCATTATTGTTTTAGTTTCTTGCCTCAAGTCTTCATCTAGACAAACTAGTCATTGCTTTGGAAAGGGACAATAGTAGGTTAAAACCTCAAGTAGAGGCACTGAAAGCCAATCTTCCTCCTTCCCACACTGAGCTTACTCAGTTACAAGAGAAATAACTTGACAGGCTCAACAAATAGAGGCTATGAAAAAGGAATTGCAGCATGAGCAACAAGCATTGAAAAACAAAGAGCTTGAAAGGAAAACCCTAGAGTTGCGAGTGGATCAGTTAAATTCCAGCCTCCAGGTGGAAACTGCTTTGAAAGACAAAGTCATCTCAGATATTTCCCATAAAAACATTGTCTTAGAGAAAGTGGAGAGGCTTTATAATGTCTTTCTTTCTGAGCAGGCTCAAGATTCAGCCTCAAGAGATTTTGCTATTCTACAAGAGCAAGAATAAAGAAAGGCTCAGGATGTCGAGATATCCTCACTCCAGAAGGAGATAGAGCAGCTTAAATCAGAAAGGGACACTTTCAAGGAACAAGCTGCTAAACTACAAGCTGAATTTCAAAGTTATAAGGAGCATGAGGAAAATCGATGGGAAGATAGGCGCTTAAATTTTTTGAGGTCTCCGACGTTTGTTAAGGAATATGTTCGTCGAGTCATAGGGACTCTAAATCATTCTATGAGAGGGGTTATTCAACAACTAAGGGAAGGTGGTTACCTATCTCGTGAACCCCCTTCTCAATTCATAAACCGTCGCAGACTTAACCAGGAATTACCTGAGAATTTAACGAGCCATTTTGAGTGAGCATGAATATATACTTGTAAAGACTCGTAATTAAGTACTTGTAAATTTGTAAAAAATTCATACTTACCTGTTTTTCCAACCTTTATGATCTGTGTGCTGCTTCTTGAGAATAAGTATTATCTTGTTTAAAAGCTTTCCTATTGGGGTATCTTAATTGATCATACGATTCTGAGCAATAAGGCTTTCCATAAACCCCTTGATTTTTATCTGGACATGACTGTATGTAAAAAATTCCAAAGACCTCCATACTTTCGAAGGACGTATAATCCCGAGCGATTTTATATGAAAAACTCCATAGAATTTATGTGCTCTGGGTCGGACGTATAATCCAGCGCGATTTTAAATAGAGAACTTCATATGATTGTAACCTTTGGGAGAATGTAATTCTGAAGGATTATATATGTAAAGAATTCCCTCTGAACTTTGAATCTTGATTGAGAGTGTAATACTGAGAGATCTTTATAAAGAAATCCTGATGACTTTAGACTTCAGACGGGTGTGAAATCATGAATGATAATATGTGACAAATCATAGAATTCTCTCATAATACCATGAGTTCGGACAGGGAGTGTAATTTTGAATGATTAATGAGTTCCCATTGAATTTTGAATCCCGGGCGAGAATGTGATCCCGAGTGATTTTTATAAAGGAAGCCTAATAACTTTAGATTTCAAAAGGGTGTGTAATCCCGAACGATTTGATATCAACCTTTGATTTCTTGGTCGGACATGTAACCCCGATTGATTTGAACTGATGGAGTCCTGTGCTCTATCATATTTTGATCAGGTACTTAATTTTCACCTGACCTTGCTCATGATGGTGTGAAGTTTCCGGTTTCTCCCAAGAAGACCCATTCAGGTTGCTTCAAGCGATTTTCCGATCAACCATGTTTGTGCTAGTTTAAAGTCTCCAGTTCCTCTCAAGAAGGCTCGTCCGGGTTACTTCAAGAGATTTCCCGATCGACTATGCATCTGATAGTTTAAAGTCTTTGGTTCTTCTCGAGAAGGCCCGTCCGGGTTTCTTTAAGAGATTTCCTTATCGACTATGCTTATGATAGTTTAAAGTCTCCGGTTCCTCTTAAGAAGGCCCGTCCAGGTTACTTCAAGAGATTTTCCGGTCGACTATGCATCTGATAGTTTAAAGTCTCCGGTTCCTCTCAAGAAGGCCCGTCCGGGTTACTTCAAGAGATTTTCCGGTTGACTATGCATCTGATAGTTTAAAGTCTCTGGTTCCTCTCGAGAAGGCCTGTCCAGATTTCTTCAAGAGATTTCCCGATCGACTATGCTTATGATAGTTTAAAGTCTACGGTTCCTCTCAAGAAGGCCCATTCGGGTTTCTTCAAGAGATTTCCCGATCGACTATGCATCTGATAGTTTAAAGTCTCCGGTTCCTCTCAAGAAGGCCCGTCCGGGTTTTTTTCGAGAGATTTCCCGGTTGACTATGCATCTGATAGTTTAAAGTCTCTGGTTCCTCTCGAGAAGGCTCGTCCAGGTTTCTTCAAGAGATTTCCCGATCGACTATGCATCTGATAGTTTAAAGTCTCCAGTTCCTCTCGAGAGGTCCGTCCAGGTTTCTTCAAGAGATTTCCCGATCGACTATGCTTATGATAGTTTAAAGTCTCCGGTTCCTCTCAAGAAAGCCCGTCCGGGTTTCTTCAAGAGATTTTCCGATCGACTATACTCTTGAGTGAAACTAAAAATGCTTTCACTAACCTCGTGATGGTTTAAAGTCTTCAAGATTCCTTAAGGAAACCTGATCGGCCTTTCCTTAAGGCCCTCAATTGACTACCGCTTGAGCAGAATGAAAATGTTTGCCCGGTAATCACCATGTTGTTTAAACCGTGTTTAACCGTGTTTATTTTTTGGGCGATACTTGACCTGCATTGTATTTATCAAATTAAATGAAGTACATAAATTGCAAGCATACTTGTTATCTTCTTGCAGAACAGAATGGAGGGAAATTGTTTAAAGTAAACTTGACTTGTTCTTTTGGACATGCTAAGCTTCACATGATTGGGTGATTGGAATATGTTGAAGAGGTGTTAATCCGCTCTTTCTGGGATATCTATACCTCTTGAGCTATATAAGCTTATTAAGTTCGATAGGGCTATAAATGATTTGCACTCCAGAGGCGCCCGAGAATTCTACCTTCTGTGTCTTGGAGATAATATGAGCCTAATGCCAGTTTCTCTACCACCTTGTAGGGTCCTTCCCATTGTGGTGCTAATTTGTTAACGTCCCCAGCAAGTTTGACAAGCTTCCATACTAGATCCCCCGCTTGGAAGAATCTCGGGATGACTCTTTTGTTATAATTTTGTCTCATTCATTGTCGGTATGATATAAGACGAGTTGCAGCTTTATCTCGAATTTCTTCTATCAGATCTAGCTCCATAAGTCATCTACCTTCATTGTTATCATCATATAGTTGTCTTCTGTCGGATTCTACCCCCACCTCGATAGGAATTACAGCTTCTCCTCCATAAACTAGTTGGAAGGGAGTAATCCCTGTAGCTTCTCGAGGTGTAGTGCGATATGCCCAAAGAACACTAGGCAATTCATCTACCCAGCTACCTCCGACATGATCGAGCTTGGTTTTCAGACCTCTTATAATTTCTTTATTGGTTACCTCTGCTTGACCGTTACTCTGTGGATACGCCACAGAGGTGAATGCTTGAATAATACCGTAGCTTTTACACCAATCTAAGATTCTATCTCCTTGAAATTGTCTTCCATTGTCAGAGACTAACTTGTGGGGATTACCGAATCTGCAAACAATATTTTTCCACAAGAATTTAATAACTGCATCTTCAATAATCCGGACAAGTGGTTCTGCTTCTATCCATTTGGAGAAATAGTCTACTATTACTAATAAAAACCTTCTTTGTGCAGTTGCCATAGGAAATAGACCAACTATATCCATGCCCCATGATCAAAGGGGCAAGAAACTGTAGAGGTTCTCAATAATTGTGTAGGATGATATGGAATATTCTGATGTTTCTGACAAGAAATGCAAGTTCTTACACATTTGGCAGCATCTTCATGTAAAGTAGGCCAGAAATATCCTGCTAATAAAATTCTGCGAGATAAGGATCTTCCTCCTATATGACTGCCGCATGAGCCCTGATGAACCTCTTACAAGATAAACTGTATATCTTCTGTTCCAACACATTTAAGTAGAGGTCTAGAGAAAGCCCTTTTATATAATTGTTCCCCTATCATAGTGTATTGGGAAACTCCCTTCTTAAATATTCTTGCTTATTCTGCATCAATCGGAAGAATGCCTTGTTGTAAATATAATATGATTGGTGCTCTCCAATCACCTTGTATCTCTATTTCAGCTTGTCTCTCAATACAATATACTAATAATGTCTGCTCAACTGGTCTATCTAAGCTCCACGGTGTTATAGCAGAGGCCAATTTAGCTAATTCATCAGCTACCTGATTCTCAGAACGAGGAATTTTTTGTATATTTACTTATTGGAACTGAGCTTTCAATTTATCAAATGCCTCAGCATATAACCTGAGTCTATCATTATTGATTTCGAAGTTACTTGATAATTGTTGGGTTGCTAACTAAGAGTCAGAATGAATATAAACCCGGGATGCTCCCACATGCTGAGCGGCCTGTAACCCTGCTATCAATGCTTCGTATTCTGCTTCATTATTAGTGGCCCTATAATTCAGCCTGACAGAAAGTTGAAGCTTATCTTCCCTTGGAGATATAAGGAGAATACCAATCCCACTACCTTGTCTGGTAGAGGATTCATCCACATAAACTTTCCAAGTACCCTCTTCTTCAAGACCTTGAACTTCTATGATGAAATCTGCTAGAGCTTGTGCCTTGATAGCCGAGCGAGGTTGGTATTGTATGTCATACTCGCTAAGTTCGGTCATCCATTTGATCAACCGCCCAGATGCCTCTAGGTTAAGCAACACCCGTCTGAGAGTACTGTTGGTCAATACGATAATTGCATGTGCTAAAAAATATGGACGCAATCTCCGAGCAGTTAACTCTAATGCATAGGCCAACTTTTTTAGTGTAGTATATCTACACTCAGCTCCTTTTAATAAATGGCTAGAAAAATATACAGGTTGTTGCTCTTTCTCTTCCTGTCTAACAAACATAGAACCTACATCATTTTCATTGGCTGACAAGTATACCCATAGGGTTTCTCCCACTACAGGCTTAGCCAACATAGGAAGGGTAGACAAGTAATCTTTTAATTCCTGGAAGGCTTTGTCACATTCTTCATCCCACTGAAATTTGTTAGCCTTCCGGAGTATTTTGACAAAATGAAAACTACGATTAGTCGACCTTGAAATGAATCTAGATAAGGCGGTGATCCGACCAGTAAGTCTTTGAGCTTCCCTCATATTGCGTGGTGGCTCCATGTTTTGAAGTGCTTTAACTTTGCTCTGGTTGGCCTCTATTCCCCGCTCGGACACCATATACCCCAGGAACTTTCCACCTTTCACTCCAAATAGACATTTACCAGGGTTCAACTTGAGCCCATATTGCCTCAATGTTTTGCAAGTCTCCTCTACATCCCTGCAGAGATCAGTAGCCTGAAGAGACTTAATTAAAATATCATCAACATATACTTTCATATTTCTTCCAATTTGTTTCTGGAAGACCTTATTCATAAGCCTCTGATAAATCACTCCTGCATTTTTTAGTCCAAACGGCATAATATTATAACAATAAGTACCTTCAGATGTTACAAAACTGACCTTTTCTTGAACCTCCTTAGCGAGAGGAACTTGATGATAGCCTTGATAGGCGTCCAACATAGAAATATATTCGTACCCGGCTGTAGAATCTACTAATTGATCGATCCAAGGTAAAGGATAATAATCTTTTGGGCAAGCCTTGTTGAGATCACGGAAATCAATACATACTCGCCATTTATTCCCTAGTTTAGAGACCAGGACCACATTAGCTAACCAACTGGGGAATTGCACCTCCCTGATGTAGCCAGCTTCCATGAGTTTAGCCACTTCTTCCTTGATGATTTGATTTTGTTCTGCACTAAAATTTCTTTTTCTTTGCATAACAGGCCGAGCATCCGGGAAGACATGCAAAGAATGCTCCATTACTGAAGAAGAAACGCCCGTGACTTCGGTAAGCGTCCAGGCAAAGACATCATCATTTCTCTTCAAGCATTGGACTAGCTCGATTTTTAGTGTAGGATCAAGATCGGCCGTGACATAGGTGGTGGCTTCAGGTCGGCCGGTCTGTATCTGGATCTCTTCCTTTTCCTCATAAACCAGGACAGGTGGATTCTCTTGAATAGCATTAACCTCCATTTTCTACATTTTTCGGGCGGCGTTGGCTTTAGTTCTGACAATATCCACATAGTACTTACGAGTCGTCTTCTGATCACCCCGTACTTCCCCGACCTGATCATCAACAGGAAATTTAATTTTTTGACAAAAAAGTAGAAACGACCGCCCTAAACTCATTTAGGGTCGATCGACCCAGTATCACATTATAGGAGGAGGGGGCATCCACCACCATGAATTAAGATCTTCTGGTTCTCATGAGGGGCTCTTCCCCTAGAGATATGGCCAACTTTATTTGACCCAGCGGTTGTACCTCGTTACCAGTGAATCCATATAAAGGAGTCACCATCTATTGAAGTTCGCTCGGGTCAATCTATAGTTGATCAAAAGCTTTTTTGAAGATAATATTTACAGAACTACCAGTATCTATAAAGGTATGAGAAACAGTGTAATTAGCTATCACAGCCTTGATTATTAGTGCATCATCATGGGGTATTTCTACCCCTTCCAGATCCTTGGGCCCAAAACTAATTTCTAGCCCTACTGCTCTCTCCATGCTACATCCTACAACATGGATCTCGAGTCTTCGTGCATGTTCTTTTCTGGCCCTGTTGGAATCTCCATCAGTGGGCCCGCCCGCTATCATATTAATGCTGCCTTGGGCGGCATTGCTCCTGTTTTCTTCTTGTCGAGCTATTACGACTTCAGGTTGAGCTTTCTCAGGCACTTGAGATATACCGACCGGAGTTTATGATACACCTTGCTGAGGTTCGACCGGGCGATATTCTAATTTAAGTGGACTTTACTGCCTGAGATATTGTTGTTGATAATAATTTTTCCTCTGATAACGATCCCTATTTGCTCTCTTATTCTTCAGAACAAAACAGTCTTCTGTATGATGCCTGTTGGTCTTGTGATAAGTGCACCACCTTCTTGGTGCTTCTTATTGCATTTCCACATACTGTACTACTTGTGGACGATATTCAGGGTGACGATGGGGTGGAGGGACTACTCGAGGTCCTCTCGGTGGGGGGGCAAGAGCGGGAGCCTTCTCCTTAACAGGAGCAGGAGAAGAAATGGTATCTTCTTTCCGCCGTGCAGCCTGAGCCTCTTCCACATTAATAAACTCAGTAGCTCACTCAATTAATAAATCAAAATTGGCTGGAGGATTCCTCTCCAGATCTTTAAAGAAATCATTATCATTCAAGCCTTGAGAAAAAGCGCTTACCAATATTTCAGTAGTAGCATTGGGTACATCAATAGCTACCTGATTGAATCTCTTGATGTAGGCTCTGATGGCCTCTTTAGATTCTTGTTTAATTGAAAATAAGCTCCAGGGAGTTTTATGATACCTTTTGTTGCTGGAAATGGTGTAAGAAAGCCTTCTTGAAATCTTTAAACCGCCATATAGAATTTTTCGGTAATCTTTTAAACCAACGTTGAGCAGCTCCTCCAAGTGTTGAGGAACATCTGACACTTTACTCCATCAGAGAATTGTTGTAATAATGCTACATTCTCAAACTTTAATAAATGATCCTTTAGATCTGTGGCTCTAGTGTATTCACCGATTTAAAGGTTTTGATATCGCTTGGGAAGCGGATCATCCAGAACAATTTGAGAGAAGGGCGAAATAATTCTCTCTGGCGAACTATCACTAGTCACCATCATTTTAGCTTTACGTTTCTCTTTGTCTGGTGCTTCGCCAGAGGATTCTTGAAAAACAGGTCTCCGTCCTCCCTGTTCAAAAGGAGTACGAAGAAAGGCTCGAGGGCACCGGGTCGGAGAAGCAGTGGCTGGAGTAACATATACACGATCTTCTTCCTCCGCCTCTTTTCCCTTTAGTCGATCAGTGGTTGAGACTGCCGGATTATGAGCCACTGGCAGAGTAGCTCCAATATGAGCTTGTTGTTGCTATAGAGCCTTCTAGACATGAGTGTTGATGAGGAAATCCAGATCTTCGTGACTAATAGTGAGTAGGTTCGATTTTCCAGCATCCTCCATCTTGCAATCTCAGATACAGGTGAAGTTCCCACAGATAGCATCAAATTTGATCCTGTTTGAGAAGCTTGACAAAATGGTAAGCTGGGAGAAAACCTCACCGCTGGTGAAGAACAATATTTGTGGAATACCAATCCGAGAAACCCAAAGTGGATATGGGAGAATGAACCCAAAGAACGCCCTCCTTATACGAAGACCCAAAGATGAAAGGAAGGATGCGATGAAGAATACCAGGATCGAGAGCTTCGATGGCTTTCTGCGCACAAGAGAATCGCCAACACTATCGTCAGTGACCTAAGACCGGGGTGGGAATCCCTGGCTAGGCCCTCTGACGCTCAAGTTAGTGATCTCTCTTAGTGTAGAAGGAAGAAGATGAACAGTAACTAGAAACTAGGGTTTGTAACAGATGACTATGGGTGTTGTGAGAGAGGGTCTAAGCATACCTGGCAAACGGAGAGGATTCTCCTTTTTATACCACTTCATATAACCTCTGTAGTCATGAAGTGGACCCCGGTTTGTTAGAATTTGTTATGAGATGATGTAAACCATGTACTTGCAGAAAATAACTTTTAAGAAATCTTTTTTGTACCCCAGATGTACCTTCTTTATCGCTTAGCACCTGCAGAAGAGTTTAGAAACATTCTTTCTTGCTAAACCAATCAACCTGCTATACAATCACATAAGTTATTTATGATTATTCTCGAAACATTTGTTTCCGCCCTGTCCTATCTCTTCTTAAGCATGCTACCCCAGTCAATATTGGCCTATTATTTCCTTACACCTGTTGTCCCAGTCAGTATTGGCCTATGTTTCCTTAGACCTATTATCCTGGCCGATATTGGCCTATGTTTTCTTAAGCATGCTACCCCGATCGATATTGGCCTACATTTCCTTACACCTGTTGTCCCGGCCGGTATTGGCCTATGTTTCCTTAGACCTATTATCCTGGCTGGTATTGGTCTATGTTTTCTTTACACATGTTGTCCCGACCGGTATTGGCCTATGTTTCCTTAGACCTATTATCCTGGCCGGTATTGGTCTATGTTTTCTTTACACCTGTTGTCCCAGCCGGTATTGGCCTATGTTTCCTTAGACCTGTTATCCTGGTCGATATTGGCCTATGTTTTCTTAAGCATGCTACCCTGACCGATATTGGCCTATATTTTCTTAAGTATATTACCCGGTCGATATTGGTCTATATTTCCTTAAGCATATTGTCCCGACCAATATTGGCCTATATTTTCTTAAGTATATTGTCCTGGCCGATATTGCTATGTACTTCCCTAAGCATGTTATCCCGGCCGATAATGGCTGATATTCATGCTCACTTAATTCTACTATCTCCTTTTCCCTTTTCACCGGGGACCTACTGAACCTAACCCATATCATACATAGTGATAATCATTATTTTTCCTAGCATGCATGGGAACATAAGAATTTAAATTTGAATTACAATTCAAATTAGGGTATACCTCCCTTACCCTTGAAGCTCCCCCTCGACTCGAGCTCCTCTTCTTCTTCTCCCAATTCTTTAGATGTGCTAGCTTCTTAATTTCCCTCTTCTTAGGGCATTTGGTGTGGTAGTGTCCCTTCTCCCCACACGTAAAGCATACGATGCACATTCTCCTCCTTTGGGCTTCTTCATTCCTACAACCCTTGTTAGTGTTTAAATTAACTTTAATGTGTTTAGGATTTACCCTCTTCATACCCAATAGACACTTACTCTTGTAGTGTCCCTTCTCATTGCACCTGAAGCAAGTGATGTGGTCCTTTGACTTCACCTCGGTGGAGATGCTTGCAAGATTAACTTCCAAGACTTCCTCTTTACTTGTCTTAGACTCTTCTTCAACCCTTGAGGATGTTTCCTCATCCACACTTGTGGATGGAATTTCCTCATCCTTCTCCTCCTCCTCGGAAGTTGAGTGCTCATCACCTTCTAGTTGCTCCTCATCACTCTGATACCACTTGTTGGAGATCTTATGTATGGCCAGCTAGAAGCAGGGTTGAATAGATGACACCCCCAATAAGTCGCTTCCTATGTATTTGTTAGTCGCGCAGCGGAAATCTAATACTAAATATAAATACAAAAGCTAAACTAAAGACAAGAAGAGAAATGCAAATCGCTAACAAGCTCGTTTACGTGGTTCAGAGATAACTTGCTTCTACTCCACGGCTGTCCGTAAGGTGGATGATCCCTCAATCTATCGGTGGATTAATCCCCGAAAACTCCGCCTAGCACAATCCTCCTTGTTAGTGGAGAAATATCACCACAACTTGACCAAGAGCACTCGGATTGCTAGGGTACTAGTTGACTACTAATTAGGGTTAACCACCACTAATTTTGTTAACCTTAACTAAGCTTCCATGCCTTGGTTATATAGGCCATGGGTTAGAAAACCCCGCCTACCAGTCGACTGGTGAAAGTGCTAGTCAACTGACCTCTGTGGAGATTCGATCGTTACAACCCAACGACTCGATACTAGTCGACTGGTGAAAGTACCAGTCGACTGCTCCACACTAGTCGAGCGAATAGAAGCATTTTGTTCACTCCCAATCGACTGCCCAAATGACTGTACCAGTCGACTGCTATTTCCATCAGACGACTAATACCCCGAGTACAATCTCTCAACACTTGGACCCTCACCCTTACGACTCACTTGACTCTTCTTTGTTGCAGGCTTTACCTCTTACCTTCAAGCCTACTTCCTTTGGCTCTCGTCCCTTGGATGCATCCAAGCCCGCAGCTCGTCCCCAATGCCATCCTTCGCGTATTCCTCGAAATCGCTTCCCTCAGCCCTTGTCCTTGCTTCCTTGTCCACGATCCCTCGGATGCTCCATTGTTCACCGGACTTGAAGCCATCAAGCTGAGTCATATGTGTATCCTACAAACCTGCACACTCACATACACATATCAAATACAAGGGTGAACCTAACTTAAACTCTTTGCCCAAATACCAAAACACATGATCGTACGGACCATTGGGATTGCTCCAACATTAAGTACATGCTTAAGAAGATTGGTTGCCCGCATTAGGGTCAAAATATAAGATTGTCGGAATTAGAATACAAGATTCAATGAGCTGGGAAGTACTATTTAAAGTTTGGGATGACATCTACATGAAGCTCCTCTAGAAGCTTCTGCCGGTTTAAGAAGTGTGTTGGGGGCTCAGTTGCTAAGTAATTAACTTCTCAAAGTTGCCTGACATCCCCTTCTACCCCATAAAGGAAGGTCTTGTTAATACAAGGGACGAGTTGTTGGCAGAAGTCACAGGACTACAGGTAAGTGATATGAGCTCGAGTGTCATACTACGGGAGCTTATCAAATTATAATTAAAGTTACCGAACCCCTCTACACTAAAGTAGTATAGAGCTAACTCGGGTCGTCTCCCAACGAATGTAACGATAGGATGATAACTTCAGGATTGATTATGACTTTTGGGTTTTTGATATGAAACTAAGGGTTTGGATTTTGGATTCTAAGACTAAGAAATGAAATAGCAAAATAAGTATGAAATTTACCCGAACAAAATGAATAACATCCTATATATCCATTAAGAGTGATCTCACAGCGCATTATCACTCTACGCTACAATTTCACCAATAATGGAATTAAACTAAGAAATGAAATAGCAAAGTATTAAATGAACCTAACCTAGTAAATGAAAGACGATGCAAATAAGAAAACCTAGTCTAACTTAAACTATGATTGCAAGGAAATTAAAGACAACATAAAGTAAGCAACTAAAGAAATTAAGCATAGAACGTAACCTAACCTTATCTAATTACAATTAAATGAAGACATAACATAAGAGAACCATGCAACATTCAATTAACAAAGCATTACAAGAATCTAAGCTAAGAAAATGCAAAACTAGGATGATAAAGATGGTTGGGGGCATTTCAACAAACACATGGTGAGCATTAAGTAAACTAACAAAAGTACGTGCAAATTGAAACATAGGGAAATCTATAAAATACAAGAAGTCATCAATTAACACCAATATACGAAAGAAAACAACCCAACACAATAAAAGGAAACATCCAAGCTTCACTTCAATTGATCGCCGCAGATGAATATAGGATGGAGCTACTGCTCGGACTCGCCGGAACGAAGAGGATGGACACTGGAGCTTGAAGAAGATCAGATCTATAGAAGATGGAGCTCAGTCTGCCCAAATCTGGTGCAGATGAAGGAAGTGGGTGCAAACTTCTCCTCTTCTATCCCTCCTTGCTGTCACACGAAATGTCGAGCTCCAAAACCCCCGGAACTGATGAACAGCAGCCAAGATACCGGCTGTGAGAAGGCGTTGTGAATGGGAATGAACCGCCACTGCTCCTCTGCCTCTGTCGCCTGAACCCCAATAGGAAGAAGTGAAAGAAGAATGTCGGAAGGTGAAGGATCTTGCCGGAGAACCCCTCTTGCAAGATGGATGCTCGTTGCCGTTGTCGTCGCCCACAGTTTCCGCCAAGGAGCTTACTGCCATTGCCGATTGAAAACTAGAATAGGAAGTGGTGGGCTGTGGATGGTCGGCCGGCGGCAGTAAAGGTAAGGGAAGAGTACCGTCGGCCGATGGTGAGGAAGAAGAGAAGGAGAAGAGTTGCTAGGGGAGATTCGCGTGCCCTCGCCACAAAAACGCTAACCCCAAAAGGAGAGAAAGCTTTGGGGATTTTATTTCCCCATATCTGATCCGACGGTCCTGATCAATCCAAATCTGATGGAGCGGCTGAGATCAAATCTAAGTGAATGGTCGAGATTAACCGGAACCCATTGAATGGTCAGGATGGCTAGATCAAGATGAACGGCTTAGATCATGCCAGATCTACACAGATTGACCATAATCAATCAGATCTTGATGAATGGCTGGAATTAATCAGATCTTAATCTTTCATTTAATTTGCTTCAGATTTGATCCAATGGCTCAGATTTCTTCAGATTGGACTTCTCATTAACTCAAACTTTTATGTTCAATTTGGTTCAACTTGAGCTCAATCCCTAAAAAATAAAAGTGCACAATTATAAGTAGAAATCCATAAAAATAGGAAGAATTATAACAAAACTCATAATATAAATCCAACTCAATAAACATGATAAGAATCAACAATTAATCATATGAAAGGATTAAAACATGAAAATTAAGGGAAAAAATAGTGCATCAAAATGTTTGTTATCAGTAAGCCACTCTCTTGATTTCAAAGCAATCATCTTCTCCTACCTTGTAATCTGCCAACTATATCCTTGCCAGTTCAGACTTAGAGGTTGTCAAGTCAAACTTCACAACTTCCAACTCAGTTCGTAGGGACTCTAGCTCTGATTTCTAAGCATCTAGGTGCTTTTGTTGGTCAGACACCAATAAAGTCTTCGCTGCTACTCTGCATCTTTTGCAGCTAACTCAGAAGCATGGGTGATTTCTAGCTCCATTAATTTGTTAGAAAGGCCTTGAGCTTTAGTAGTTTTTTTCATCAAAGTCCACCCTCGCCCAAGCTCTCCTTGCTCTTTTTGATCAAAGTTTGGCCTTGCTGATCCTCAGGGCATCCTCAAGTTGATGGGCTCTCAGTGCCTTGGCGTTAGCTAGTTTTTGAGCCTCCTGCACTCTCTTTTCCAACTCCCCAAGTATATCAGCAGCTATCTAGGTTCCATGGTGTGTAGTGTCATCTTGGATCTGGGCAAGAGCATGAGGCGATTCTAGTTCTGATAGCCACTTCCTCAGCGCCTCGTTCACCCATTCCCAATCCACTAAGGCTTGAGTTATGTTCATCCCGATACCCAAAATAAGAAGACAGAAAGGCATGATTAGCAGTAATCCAATTAAAAGAATAACTCAGCAACAACTTATCATGGTTATGTCTTGGGCAAACCCGTTGACCATCCCTATGGTCATGTAGATGTATGCCCAGGTCATCCCATCCTCCCAAGCCTCTGCCAGCAAGCCCATCAAACGCATTGGGGGTTCAGAAGTGGCTCTCCAGATGGTGGGATGAGCCCAACGAGGAGGAAGCCCATGCTTGCAGGACATGCGGATGGGGAGATGATGACTGAGAAGCCCGAATAGTAGGAGATCCGCTCAGTAAGGAAGCTATTGTTGGACCCCGTGGTTATTTTGGTGTGATCAACCAAATTTTGTTTTGATCTCTGTGTCTAAGTGTGCAGGAGCTTAGGAGCACAGGAAGTCGACCGGAAGACGCAGCTAGCGAGAAGGATGACACGGGAAGGGAGCCGACGAGCTCGGTGTATCTGAGAGACGAGGTGCTATGAAAGAGTACACCGGTGGACGAGAAGAGTGTACGCGATGTTCGAGGGATGAGAAGCCAGAGCGGAAGCCTACTCGAGGAGACGACCGGAAATTGGGTTCAGGTGAGCCCTATTTCGGTTGGCCATAATCACCTAGATGATCGGAGTAGCAGAAGAGCGAAAGAAGCTGATGAAGACTGCTGGAGGTGCACTCAACAAGGGTTGATGGCGCCTCTGAGGCGAGCCAGCTCCTCTGAGGCGCGCCAGCTCCTCTGAGGCGCGCCAGCACCTCTGCCACCTTCAGGCGGAAGGCACCCTCCATAATCATGGAGGGTGCCCTCCATAAGCATAGAAGGCGCCCTCCATGAGTATGGAAGGCACCTTCGGCCAATCAAAGCAGTCGTTTGCAGTGGATAAAGCTTTATCCACTATGCCTCACTGGAGGCGCCCTCCAAGCCCTTTGGAGGCACTCTCAAGCTACGAATAAGATTTTTCATGGGCTATAAAAAGACCCCTGGACCTGGGAAATATGTATCAACTCTAGTCTTAATTTCCTAGCACATTCCTGAGCTTTTGAAAAGTGTAATAGACTTCTCCGCCTACACGAAGGAGATCTTTTAGCGCTTTCCATTGCCTTGAATTAACAACCAACTAGGTTGTAACCAAGTAATTCCTTTGTATCTTTCTTCATTTATTAGTTACTTAACTTCATTTATATAAGTGTGCTACTAATCTTAGTTGAAGATCGAGGAAAGATTTTATTTTTCTATTTCAGGCAATTCACCCCCTCTTGTCGATCCCGCTGCGCCAACAAGTGGTATTAAAGTCCAACCGCCTTAGAAGGACTAACCATCGACTGAAGCATCAAGATCAAGATGATGGTCAGACCAACGATCAATCTACCAAAATTTGAAGGAGAATTTTCGTCATGGAAGAAACGCATGGAGGTATTCTTCAAAACTGACTTCGAAATTCTACTAATAATTAAATATGGTTTTGTAGCTCCAAAAACCCCCCAAGGAGAAGAAAAAGAAGAATATCAATGGACCAAGAATGAGCAAGCAGATTTCGTAGCAAACGGACGAGCCAAGTTCCACCTACTTAGCGTACTTCCATCCTAGGAAGTAAATCGAATCGGAGATTACAACTCAGCAAAGGAACTTTGGGAGAAGTTCCTGGAACTACACGAAGAAACTTCTGAAACAAAGCTTGCAAAATGGGACGTGCTCTGGAATCAACTAACAAATCTCTGGATGGAATAAGGAGAGTCAGTAGCACAACTACATAGAAGACTCGAGGAGCTAATCATCAAATTATCAAACCTCGGAGAAATGGTAACGAATTGGGACGCACAAAGGTATGCATTAAATACATTCCCAAGAACACCTGAATGGACATCTATAGTAGACTCCTACTATATATCCAAGGATCTCGAGGTAAGTACTTTAGAAAGTCTTTTCTCTATTTTTGAATTACACAAATCTCGGTGTGCAGGACAAAGAAAAGGACCAAGTCAGAATGTTGTCCTAAAGGCAAGAACAAATGATTCAGACTCCAAAGAATCAATTGATGAAAATGAAGCAACCCTAATGGTAAGGAAGCTCAATAAATTTATTCGATCTAATAAATTTAAATCACAGATAAAGAGAGATTACCGAAATAAAAGGAAGGTCCGATGCTACAAATACAATAAAAAAGGACACATCAAGGATGACTGCCCAAAATTAAAGAAGAGGAACAAGGAGAAAGATAAGTCCAAAAGATCAACATCTTCTAAACACAAGAATCTAAAGGCCACATGGGATGAATCATCATCCTCCGATTCCGAGGTCGAAGATTTCTCCGGACTAACTTTACTAGCCAACCACCAAGTAGAAGATGAAACCAGCTCAGAGATGAGCATCGATAAAGGGGGAGGATCAGAAGAAGAAAGCTACAATGAAGAAGGAGCATCAGAACATGAGGTAAGTGAGGTACGTGCTCTATCTCCCAAACAGTACTTTCAGTTTATTAAGATTCTTTCTAAAGATTTAGACAAATTAGAAAAAGAAAATGTTAAGTTAAAGTTAAACTTAGCAAAGACATGTTCCTTAGACTTGTTTAACAATTTAAAATTAGAAAATGACAAATTGAAAGTTTAAAAGAACATACATGTTTGAAATTAACCAACTTTCAAAAATCAAAATTTAGAAATTATGGTAAAATCAATTGGTATATTAGGAAACACCAGGGACAAATTAGGAAAATTTTAAAAATTTATGTACCCCCCAAATTTTTGATTAACTGAGTAGGAAAGAACCTATATTGGATTCCAAAATCATGTTTGAACTGAATTTTTCTTTGGGCTTTTAGAAAAGGAAAATAAATATTTAATTCTTTAAGAAGCTTTGTCTAGAAAGTGGTTGATTATCCAATAACTAAGAAGGGCTAGTATCTCACCACAGCCTGGAAGCTAATTACTGAATTGAATATTTAATTGACAAACTGATAAGCATGTCATATTTATACTTTTAATATTTATCAACTATTTGAACATTTGAAGTAATATAGAAAAATTATAAATTTTTAACTTTTTTTTAAAACTCAAACTTATTGTTGACCTTACTAAAAGTCTTTAAGTACCCTAGTTTTTTTTATATGATCAAAGGGGGAGGAATAAGAACAAGTTAATACAAGTTTAGGGGGAGTTAGGATTTTTAAAACTTTTATCAAATTTTGAATTTTGTTAACTCTATTTAATCAGTCTAAATTTTGATAAATCAATTTGAATTATATTTGATGCTGCAATTTCTTTTATTGTAACTTTATGCTTAAAATGTTTGTTTTGCAATTTCTTTTATTGCAACTTGTTTGTTATTATCCTAACTTGAATTTGGGTTGATGCACATCAAAAAGAGGGAGATTGTTGTACATCGTGGTTGTTTTGGAGTGATCAACCAAGTTAAGTTAGGTTCTGTTTTGTTTTGATCCCTGTGTCTAAGTGTGCAAGAACATAGGAGCACAGAAAGTCGAGCGAAAGACGCAGCTAGCGAGAATGATAGCACGGGAAGGAAGCTAACGGGCTCAGTGCATCCAAGGGATGAGGTACTGCGGAAGAGTACACTGGTGGACAAGAAGAACGTACACAACGTTCGAGGGACGAGAAATCAGACCGGAAGCCTGCTCGAGGAGAAGGTCGGGTGAGCCCTATTTCGGTTGGTTGCAATCACTTAGGTGACCGTAGCAGCAGAAGAGTGAAAGAAGCTGATGAAAACTACTGGAAGCACCCTCAACAAGGGTTGAAGGTGCCTCCGAGGTGCGCCAACGCCTCTGCCACCTTCAGGTGGAAGGCGCCCTTCATAAGCATAGAGGACACTCTCCATGAGTATAGAAGGCGCCTTCGGCCAGTCAAAGTAGTCGTTCGTAGTGGATAATATTTTATCCACCACGCCTCGCTGGAGGTGCCCTCAAGCTACGGATAAGATTTTTCAGGGACTATAAAAAGACCCCTGGACCTAGGAAATATATATCAACTCTAGTCTTAATTTCCTAGCACATTCCTGAGCTTTTGAAAAGTGTAATAGGCTTCTCCGTCAACACGAAGGAGATCTTTTAGCGCTTTCCTTTGCCTTGGATTAACAACCAACTAGGTTGTAACCAAGTAATTCCTTTGCGCCTTTCTTCATTTATTAGTTGCTTAACTTCATTTATATAAGTGTGCTACTAATCTGCGTTGAAGATCAAGGAAGGGTTTTATTTTTCTATTTCAGGCAATTCACCTCTCTCTTGCCGGTCCCGCTGCACCAACAGGTGACTCCCCTTAGATCGAGTGGAAGGAAGGCAGAGCCGAAGTTGTCTACTTGGAGGAAGAGGCCAAGGTTCTTTTCCTAGTTGCCATGGGTCGAGGGGAAGGCGCAACTGCCGAAGGCGCTCATTTGGAAGATGTTTGTTTAGAAGGGCTATGGTAGCGTCGCTTACATTTCACCCTTAGTTGTGCTTCAAAGGGTATCCTTTCTTCTGCACTCGCCGCATCACCAGCGCCACCCTCTCGGCTGTTGGAAGCTGCTCTAGAGGGGTTGGTCGGTTGATTCTCTCACTCGGCTAAGAGGCCTTAGCCTCACTGTTCCAGCTCGGCCTCCTCCAACCGTAGAGATTGGGGAAATAGTGCCCTAAACATGGTTTCCACTGCACAAAATAGAAGAGGCTCGCTAGCCGATCAGGAGATCGGGCGGTAGTAGGACTCAGGTCTATTCAGTCGGTCATAAGCTTCCTTGGACTAGACTTAAAGGGGAAGCTTGTGATAGGACGTGTTATGAGTAGACCCAAGAGCAATGTAAGGTCAATAGTCAAGATGATATGATAGTCAAAGTTAATATGAGATGACAACCAAGGTGTACATAGCATGGCAGACTACTTACCTTCGGGACTTAGCCTGCCAAGCTCCCAGCATAACACCGGTTGGCCCAAGTACTGGTCAAACCTTAGGGACTTAGCTCCCCACTCTCCAAAAGTAGGTCTGCCTATAATATAGCCGGTCTGACCTTAGGGACTTGGCTCCCCATTATTCATGAGTGCGGCCCCTAGCACACATCTGCTTGGTCTCAAAGTTGGTCGGACTTCCAAACTCGGTTCCCATGAGTGTGGCCCCAAGCATACATCCACTCGGCCTCAAAGTTGGTTGTACCTCCAGACTCACTTTCTCACTACTTATGAGCACAGTCCCCAGCATACATCTGTTCGATCTCAGAGTCGGTTAGACTTCCAAACCCAGTTCATCACTACTCATGGGCACAACCCCCGACATACATCCGCCCAATCTCATAGCTAGTCAGACTTCCAGACTCAATTCCTCACTACTTATGGGCACATCCCCCAACATATATCCGTCTGGCCTCAGAGCTAGTCGGACCACCTCCAGGACATAGTATTGTCATAGAATCATAACAACTTATCAAAGAATAATAGTTACTCACTAAAGAATATTCTATTACTATGACATGTACTTGTAATGAAACCTTCCTTCGTGTGGGGAAGGCTGATGGACATCCTCCATCACCCGACATATTCTGACACCAGACATTCTCTACCGTCTCATTATTACTGAAGTTATTAGAGACAGTATAAAAAGGGTCCTTTCGTTGGCCAGGTATGCTCATGCTCTCAGGTTCACTCATGCAAGCACACATACTCACGCATCTACATTACTATTGATCTTCTTCGACGGTTTTGACTTGAGCATCGGAATGTCTGTGCCAGGAACTCCCTTTCTGATTCTCGTTCTAACATTTCTGTTTGATTTCTTGGTGGTGCATGTAGAAAGGAGTGCTCGGTGCCATCCCCTTCCAGCTCAGAGCCTTCTCACAGTCAGCAGTAGAGTCACCGCGCCATCTTCTACCGGACCAATATTGTTGGTATTATTTGATTTCTTGTGACCTTTAGGCACATTACTGAATTTGGTTGAGACGCTAACATTTATCTGAAATCAATCTAACATCAGATTTCATACAGACAGACAGATAAGAGAACCCCGTCCATTGCTGTCGCTTTAGAAGTGTTAATCTTTGGCCATTGCGAGCTAATTTTTGGGTTTCATTAATGATCACCAAAGTCGTTGAACGTTCTTTGATAGACAGAAGAGGTTGCAGTCGTAGAAAGTGGTCCAAATGTGTCTGCAGGGAAACCAGATAGCAGGAGAATAAACTCAGTAAGTTTATGTGCATGCAGTAGCTAAAGGAATTCCTGGCTCTGTTTCTTGTATCAGTGGCACTTTGTGTGCCGAAAGCATTCTGTTCCTCCAGGTAATTAATGGCGGTCAAAGACAAAGGTCATCAAGACCGAGTTTAGTAATGCCCATGGAACCTTCTGTCTAATCGATATGCAAGCAAAAACGAACAGAGGTGAAGATTCAGTAATGCAGCACCTGATTTAAGGACAAGAAGTGATCGATGTTAGGATATGCAGCTGCAGGATATGTAAGAATTGGTAGAGTGCGTCAGGTTGGAGTCAATCAAGGACAATTCTTTCTCTTGCAGAACTACTGTAGGTCATGATTTCTGGTGACAACAGCAGATTTGACCTAGAGAGGAAGCTAGCTTGATAATGGAAGGGGACATGCGAAGTCAAATATTGGTAAACATGGTGATGGTAGATCTCGCACTCCAAATTATGAAGTTTCAGTACTAAGGAAGTTGTCGGCTCAATAGTCCTCTCAGAAGTTGATCATTTAGGATTCTGCTTAATCTAGAAGTTCAACAAAACCATAAGAGCCAAAAGAGGGAAGGTGAGAGACTTACAGAGAATTCCGGTTGAACTCTTTTGGAACGTTAAAGTAATTTTATAAAATTATGATAGAAACCATATATAGATTAGCAGTGGCAGATTAATTTGAGTTAGTAAAATTATGATACAAGGATCAAACACAGCGTGTAAGTAGCATACGCAGCTTGATGTTTCGCTTGGAAAAAAAATAACACTTTCAAGCTATTTCTCTCAATGAATCAAGATGACCAAAGCCAAAAGTAGGTCATTCAGAAGAGTGTTACAAAATTTGTGGTTGGGGGCTGAGAGTTAAATTAAATCATGCATGAGGACGGTCTTCTTCTACCGTAGTGTAACATCATGATGTGGTCGGGGTTGATCGAGTCTTGGAGCAGCGTCGCTGACGGTGACTCCCTCGAGCGCCAGAGGTGGTCTCGAACATGTAGCAACGATAACGAGGGAAGAAGCGTTTGGCCTCTGCATGTAATCTCGACCTGCTTAAATTAGTTAGTAACATCGTCCATAGCTAGTATTGTATTTTAATTCATAGCATAATTTAAAACGAAATAAAATAGTAGAAATAAGAGATGGATTAGTCAAAGGGTATTGTGCAGACGACAAATCTAAATACTTATTTGATTAAGTACTAAAGACAATATCCAAATCTTCATGGACTTTTCTACCAAGGTTAATCCAATTATCCTAAGGTACTGCTCTGTTTCTAATTATCATCCTAAAGCTCATTATATGAGCATATCCTAAAGCTCATTATATGAGCATATACTTTTTGGAGAAACTATTAGTAGACTAAATTAATCACTACAGAATATATAATTATGAGATTCTCATAAACACCATCAAATAACTTGATTTATGAACTTTGACTATGATTATTTGATTTATGAACCTGGACTATAATACGATGAGTATTAAAGCTACCATAAAGATAAAGAAGGTTAAAACAGAGAATGAGTTTGAATTAAAGGAGGTCAATGACCATCTCTTTCCAGATGAACCGATCGATTGATCAGTCAAGTCGGTCCTCTTGGCCAAGTTGAGCAAAGTCAACCAGTCTTTTTGGCTAAACAGAGTAGAGCCAACCAGTCTTTTAGAGCTAACAGGTCAACCCACCAAGGTTGACTCGATCGGTCAATCCGCCAGGGTTGACCTGACCGACTGACCCGCTAGGGCTGACTCGATACGGTTGACCCATCAGGGTCATCCGACACGACCAACCCGCCAAGGTCAACCTGACCGACCACTCTTCCAAAACAAACCAACCTACCTAGCACAGCAGAGTCAAGCTAATTGATACGGCAATAGAGGTGGACCCCCAACAACGGATCAAGGTGAGGAAGGTCTGCTGACGTGGAGGTCAAAGTCAAAGTGGTCAAAGGTCCAGGACTACAGATCAGACAAGGTTGGTTGAGTGGGTGTGTCGATCGGACGTGACTGCCAGAAGTACCGTCCTCCGGAAACTTACGACTAGAGTTAAGAGTCAAATAGTAAAATTCCCGGTTCATTGTCCCTACCGATCGGACAGCATGATCGGTCGGATAAAAGGGAGCCCTCCGACGACAGTAAAGCCGAGTAAAGGACAAGATGATAGCTTTATTCAGTACAACCGAGCAAGGAAGTCCCTGTCGAGAGACCTCTGATCGGCCTATAGTGGGACCCACCTACATATCTCACTGTACTTTTTTGGAAGTATGTGCCGCCAACAACAGAGTATGTCCAGCATGCAAGTCGTACTTCAAAAACTTCTAGCCTGTCACATCAGAGATTTGAATGTCTGCTTAAAGAAAAGTGTTAGGGACACTTTTTGACTTGTCTTTTCCTAAAATGCTTTAGAAAACACGGATATGCTTTGAGATACGTGCACAGATGCTACAGTGACACTATAAAAGGGGATTTTATTTACAGGTGGAGGTATATGATATCTAGTTATTCTACAGACTCTAGTTACTATTCGTGATTATTGTTCTTATCCACTGAGCCGAGAACTAACTTAAGTGTTGGAGGGTCAATGCCAAGAACCTTCTCGGCCCAGCACTAATGCTCCTGATTTTGCAAGATACCAATGAGTTTCCATCAGGTCAACCGCGGAGCCACTTTCCTAGCCTACTATCTTCTCAGTTTTCAGACAGTCTAGCCAGAGCATGAAGTTCAACAACTGCGCACTCCGAACGGCTAATCAGAGGCTGCTCAGGCACGTTTGGAGCAGCTGATTGCTGAGACGACCCTACTTAGGGCCGATCTGCAAAAGAGCTCCGAGCTACTGCAAGCAGAGAAGGCCAAGAGTGCCGAGTAGGCTTCTCAACTGGCGAGGCTCAACAAGCAGACCAGCTCGTTTGAGTCGAAGATAAATTCGGCTAATGGCAGGAAGCTCCAAGCCATTGAGGATTTGGACATCAAGAATAAGGAGGTCCGGGTCTTGGCTCAGAATCTTAAGGAGGCTGAGGCTGCACTAAGTGTCGAGCGGGAGAGTCGATCGGCAAAGCAAGCTGAGGTGAAGATTCTGCTCGTCGCCAAGGATGCTAACTTGGAGTTGATGAAGTCCGAGTTGGAGGCATCTCGATCGGCCCTCCGAATTTATCAAGATGCAGAGTCTGGTCGGTTTGAAGTCCTCAAGCGGGATTATCTACGCTCGGACGCCTTCAACGATCGATTCACAGACCGAGCGCTCCGCCTCTTCAATTTCAGAATCGATAGGACTCTTGACCAGCTGAAGGACAGCGACTACCTTCCGCCAGCGCTGACCAACAAGGTGATCAACCAAGAGAAGCTGATCGAGTCACTGCCCGATGATGTCCTGGATTATCTCGAGTGACCACCCATCTCTACTCAGCAGGCCTCCTTTTATAATATCTCTCGAAGTTTTGTAAAAATCTTCTGAGTGTCAATGCATGATCACCCGTTTGGCATATCTTTTTCACATCCTTCATGCTTCTCCGTTCGATGTTTTTTCACATTGTCAAATTTTACCATTGTGAAGCGATGCATCGTCGTTTAGCGTATCCTCTTTCTGACAAAATATGCAAGTGTTTACGAATGCATCGTCGTTCGACTCCTATGAGGCTTTGTACCATTTAGTGTTTCATGAAATATTTCAAAGTATAACTCCCCTCTTTCTCGCTCGTTAGTGTAGCGTAGACTTGGGTTTATAGCTGCCGCTCGACTGTTGATGCGTACACTTGGGTTTATAGCCGCCGCTCGGCTGTTAGTCGTCGTAGACTCGAGTTTATAGCCACCACTCGACTTTTGATGCATAGACTTGGGGTTTTAGTCGCCACTCAACTTCTGATGCGTAGACTTGTGTTTATAGCCACCGCTTGACTGTTATTCGTCGTAGACTCGAGTTTATAGCCGCCTCTTGGCTTTTGACGAAGATAAGGGTTTATAGTCGCCGTTCGACTGTTAACGTAGACCATGATTTATAGTGATCGCTCTACTATTAACGAAAATAAGGATTTATAGTCGCCGCTCGACTGTTGACGTATACTAGGATTTATAGTGGTTGCTCTACTATAGACGAAGATAAGGGTTTATAGTCGCCGCTCGACTTTTAACTTGGTCGAACAGTACAAGAGTCTGGAACACTTGGGATTTTTATTCATTATCTTCCTACATCCACAAGACATACACTTATACAAGTACATCTGGATTTAACCATGCACCTCTCACCTGGCCCTATAAGGTTGGAGATGGTTCGCATTCCAGGGCCACTCGAGCTTTCTTCCATCTTCGTCTTGCAGGTAGTAGGCTCCCGAGCGGAGCTTCTGAGCGGAGCTTCTGAATGACTTTAAAAGGTCCTCCCCATGGAGCCTCCAACTTGGTAACATCGCCGACCGGCTTCACTCTTTTTCACAACCTTGGGATCATCCTTCGATTGTTGTTTTGCTTCATGTGTTGTATGTACGGCATCAGTCAGACGGGGGCCTTATCCTGTGCTTCGTCCACCAAGTTGAGCTCCATGAGCCTTCGCTCAGCGTTTTCATCACCGTAGAGCTGCACTCAATCAGACTCTACTCCGACCTGCAACCACTGCTTCACCTCCGTACACCAGATGGAATGGCGTGACACTGGTCGCCTCTCTTGGTGTGGTGCGATGGGCCCACGAGACGCTAAGGAGTTCATCGACCCAGTTTCCTCCAACTTGGTCAAGCAGAGCCCGTAACCCCCCAAGGATCTCTTGATTGGCAACTTCTGCCTTGTCGTTACTCTGAGCGTAGGCCACTGAGGTGAAAGCTTGTGTAATATCGTAGCCCTCACACCACTCCTTAGGCCTCCGTCCTGCAAATTGCCTCCCATTATCTGAGACGAGCGGTGAAGGATGCCTAACCGACATAGGATATTTTTTCATATAAACTTGATGACCATATATTCGATTATCTTGGCTAGCGGCTCGATCTCCACCCACTTTGAAAAGTAGTCTACTACGACAAGTAAAAATCTGCGTTGACCAATCGCTATTGGACAATGATATGCATGCTCCATTGGTCAAATGGACAAGACATCGTAGATGCCTTCATCTCCTCGGTCAATCGGTGCTGGATGCTGTGATATTTTTGACACAATAAGCAAGTCCGAGCGGCATCATCTTATAGTGTGGGTCAAAAATATTCTGCCAATAGGAACTTTCGAGCTACCGATCTGCAGCCCGGATGACTTCCACGGGAGCCCTAATGCACTTCTTGAATGATGTATTCGACGTTCTCCGGTCTGACACAATTAAGTAGCGGCTTTGAGAAAGCTCTTTTATATAGTTGGTATCTGATCAAAGTGAACCATTCTGCCATCTTTTTCAATAGGCGAGCTTCTTCCTGATCGGCTAGAGTGCAACCCGATCGGAGAAACTTTATCAATGGAATCCTCTAGTTGCTCGGAAAGATTATTCCGTCCATCCTATCGATGTGTGCCACCAGTGAGACCTGCTCGATCGGCTGACTTATCACAACCACCGATAATGACCTGGCTAACTTAACCAGCTCATCCGCAGCCTGGTTGTCTAATCGGGAGATCTTCTGTATAATAACTTCTTGAAAGCTTGCCTTCAACTTCTCGGAAGCTTATGTATATAGCCTGAGTCGAGAGCTGCTTATTTCGAACGTCCCCAATAGTCCTGAGCCGTTAGCTGAGAATCCGAATGGATGATGACTTTTGCAGCTCCGACATGTCGAGCCGCCTACAAGCCGGCTATTAGGGCCTCGTACTCGGCTTCCTTATTTACAACCCGATAGTCTAGCCGCATATACAATTACATCCTATCCTCCAGTGGAGAAATCAAGAGAATGTCAATCTCGCTACCTTGCCAAGTGGACGATCCATCTATGTATACTTTCCAAGTCACGTCTAGCTCGGCGTTCTGGACCTTAGTGAAAAAATTAACTAGGGCCTAAGATTTGATCATCTATCGGGGTTGATATTATATGTTGAATTCGCTTAGCTCGATTGTCCATTTGATCAGTCGATTGAATGCCTCCAAGTTAAGGACCCTTACCAAGGCGTTGTTGGTCATCACAATGATCGAATGTGAAATAAAGTAGGGACGGAGTCTCCGAGCGGCAAGTACTAGTGCGTAACCTAATTTTTCAAGATTGGTGTAGCGGGACTCTACATATTTTAATATAAGTCTTAGAAAATATACATATTGTTGCTCGAAGCCGTTCTGGTGCACGAACGCCGAGCCAACCGCATAATCGATGGATGACAAGTAAATCCATGGCGGCTCGCTAGCGATGGGCTTGGCCAATAAAGGGAAGGAGGTAAGGTACTTCTTGAGCTCTTCCAGCGCCTTGTCGTATTTCACGTCCCACTGGAACTTGGTCGCTCAGCACAGTATCTTGAAAAACGGATGACTCCAGTCGGATGATTTGGAGATGAATCTTGATAGTACAGTAATCCGTCCGGTCAGTCGTTGAGCCTCCTTCAAGTTGCGAGGTGAGGGCATGTCTTGCAATGTCTTCACCTTGCTCGGATTCACCTCGATTCCCTGTTCGATGACGATGTATCCAAGGAAGCAGCCACTCATTGTTCTGAACAGACACTTGTTCAGGTTCAATTTTATTCCATTCACCCTCAGGGTTCGGTAAGTTTCTTCGATATCTGCACAAATGACAGCAGCTCGGAGGGGCTTTATTAATATGTCATCGATATATACCTCCATGTTGAGGCCGATCTACCATTAGAAAACTTTATTCATTAGCCTCTGGTAAGGGGCACCAACATTCTTCAATCCGAACGGAATGACATTGTAGCAGTAGATTCTGTCGACAATGATGAAGCTGACCTTCTCTTGATTTTCTTGGACGAGCGACACTTAGTGGTATCCTTGATATGTATCGAGCATGCAGATCAACTCGCAACCCGCTATGGAGTCTACCATCTGATCTATCTTGGACAGAGGCTAGAAGTCCTTCGGGCAAGTCTTGTTCAAGTTGCAGAAGTCGATGCAGACTCGCCATTTGTTGCCCGACTTAGAGCCCAGCACGACATTGGCGAGCCAGCTCGGAAACTGAACCTCACGGATGTGTCCAGCTTCTAGTAGCTTCTCTATTTCCACTCGGATGATTTGGTTCTGCTCTGCACTAAAGTCACTCTTCCATTATTTTACTGGCCTAGCGTTCGGTCGGACATGGAGCTCGTGCTAAGTTACGCTCAACGAGATGCTAGGGAGCTCGTGGGTCGACCAGGTGAACACATCGTGATTTCGCTTAAGGTAGGTGACCATCTCTGCCTTCTTCTCCTTTATCAAGTCATGGCGATGAAGGTGGTGGCTTCCGATCGGCTGGGATGAATATGAAATTTCTCCTTTTCCTCGTAGACCAACGCAGGAGGTTGTTCCCTAATGACATTCACTTCCAAGCGCGAGGTCTTTTGCGCGACTTTGGCTTTAGACTTAACCATCTTGACGTAGCATCACCGAGTGGCCAACTGGTCGCCTTTAACTTTGTCCACCTTGTTATCCACCGGAAACTTAATTGTTTGGCAGAAAGTGGACACCATCGCTCGGAACTCGTTATGGGTAGGTCAGCCCAATATAACATTATAGACTGATGGCGAGTCTGCCATAATAAAATTTGTGATCCTTGTCCTCTTCAACAGCTCCTCTCCAAGCAATATAGCTAGCCGAGCCTAACAGATCGGCAATACTTCATTGCCTGTGAACCCATAGAGCGGGGTCGTCATAGGTTGCAACTCACTCCGGTTGATTTGCAGCTAGTCAAACACCTTCTTGAATATAATATTCACCAAACTTCTTGTAACAACAAAGGTTCAATGAATAGTATAATTAGCTATTACCACTCGGATGATCAAGGCGTCATCGTGAGGGATCTCCACTCCCTCTAAATCTCAGAGGGTCAAAACTGATCTAAGGTCCCTCGGCCTTCTCCTTGCTACATCCAACAGCAAGTATTTCTAGTCGCTTAGCATGCAACTTCCTCGCTCGACATGAGTCACCGCTAGTTTACCCACCGGTGATCATTCCAATCTCTTCCCGAGCGGTGTTGTTTCAGTTCTCTTTTTCTCAAGCTGATGGCAGGCTCCGTTTAGCAGAAGCTCGGGCGGGACTTGTGCTGGTTCTTCTTTGGGTCCGACGATGACATGGTTCGGTCGTCGTTCTATCTTCATTCGTTCGTCCAGTTAATCAACGCCTATGGCGTCGATTGCGAGATGGTGATCGTCGACAATATTCCCGTAGAGCTTGTCTGCTCACAATTGGCGTTAGGTCGTAGCAGTCACACATGTTGTGTGTCACCAACTGGTGGAAAGAGCATAACAGTGGCATCCATGATTTTCCTTTTGTAGCTTTTGGGCAACCGACTGCCACATGCTGCACAACGTGCGTTTTGGGCTCCTGGTGTTGTTGTGCTCCTTCCGCTCAGGGTCCCCTTGGTGGTTGATGGCTACTAGGTGATCACCACTCAAACGCTGCTGCGGGCTCGATAGGCGCCTTCTTCCTTCTTGTTTCTTGGGTCTCTTCCACGTTTATGTACATCGTGGCCCTCCTGAGAAGGTGGTCGAAGTCCTTCGGTGACTTCCGAATGAGTGACCGGAAGAATTCTCCTTCGATGAATCCCTGTGCAAAGGCATTCACCAATACTTCTAAGGAGACCAATGAGATATCCATGGCCACCTGGTTGAAGTGCTTGATATAGGCCCTCAATTTCTCCTTGGGCCCTTGCTTCAATGAGAACAGATTGACGCTGGTCTTTTGATAACAGCGGTTGTTGGCAAAGTGATGTAAGAACGTTGCTCAGAAATCTTTGAAGCTATGAATGGATCTGCTCGGTAATCTCTTGAACCAGCATTACGCCGATCCGGAGAGGGTAGTGAGGAAGACCCAACACTTCACCCCGTAAGTATACTGATGAAGTGTGGTCGTGTTATCAAACTTGGCCAAATGATCATCCGAATCGGTCGTTCCATTGTACTCCCTGATCGTCAGTGGGGTGTAGTGCTTTGTCAAAGGGTCATTCAAGATCCCTCGAGAGAACTGTTGATTGATCCGCTCGGGCGAGTCATCATTCCTTGATACTTTCCCTTTCTGTGCGTCGTCCGAAGAGAATCCTCGTTCCCTATCGGCTCAGCCTAGCTCCTATGATGGAGTATAGAATAGTGCCTGATGGAAGGGAATCAACACATTGAGTGAGTCTCCGTACGAGCCAATCGACTTCTTACTCTGTCCCCGAATGGGTACATGATCCACTCGGTCTCAATATCCGGCTTGATGACTCGCTACTGAGGTCGTGATCTCTTGTCCCTGGCGCTCGGCCAGCGCCTATTGTTGTTGCTCCATCATTTTTGCCGCTCGGGCTTGTATCAACATATATCCAACTCCTCCTTTGTTAAAGTCACTATAGTGAGTCGTCCAGTATCCTTCATCTTCGCGTTTCGAATGCAGGCTACGTTCTCACAGACGACGCTAATATGATCCTATCCGTAAATCAAGAAGATGGCTGGCTGGGATATGGCTGCTACGTTGACTGGATGTAGACTCCGCTCCGCTCTGCAACACAAAAAACGTCATTGCCGAGCCATGGAAGGAATCTCCAGTGTCAGCCCTCCAACACTCAAGTTAGTCACCGAAAAGAGGAGAAAGACGAAGCAGCTGTATATATAGGCGTGAATAGTGAATAACGCGTACCTCTGTCGATGCATGGATCCCTTTTATATAGTGCCCTAGTGGACGACATACACACTTCTCGAGACATTAGCACGTTCTCCAAGTGATCGTGGGTGTATTCTCCAATTGATCTTGGGCACATTCTCCCATTTGTCATATGAAATGATTTGTCAGGAAAGTGCCTCTGACACTCTACCTTAACAGAACATACATATCCCTGACAAGATAGTAGAAGATTCAATCTGCTTGTTAACCATGTCCTGTGTCAGCGGTGCCATCTCCCAGAAGGATACGTCAGTGATCCATCTATTCGACCGAACGGAATAGTCGCTCGACTGAGTACTCCTCTGCTCGGACAGACTTAGCTGCTCCTCCACGTAGTAACAGGTCTTGATAGTTTGTTTTCATCCAACCGGACTAACGCTCCGATTATCCGCATACTCCTCCACTTCGACGGTTGTTTGGTGATCTTGGCTGAACAAGCACGTTGCTTGGACCGACCCTTTGCCGATCTGGCAATATATACCCAATCGGCTATTGCGGGAAAGATATACTCGATCCTCATGATGTTGACCTCCTTGACTTTGATCTCTACGTCGATTACTACCCCTTGTATCATCGCATCAGTATCTTTTCTATTAGTGTAAAAGAAGCAGGTATTCCATACATTATACGAGTTAAAGTATAATAATTTAAATTATAAAAGTGAAATAAAAAAAGGCAAATTATGGAGGACATATTTAAATTCTCTCCATAAATAAACAAGACATAGGGCGTTAGGTAAGTTTCGACGAGACCATAGCTATAGGTCGATCTAAAAAGCACGCCTAGGAATAAGGGACGATGGTCTATCACAGTATAATCACATGCACGTAGAAAAAAAGCCCTTTATAAAAACATAGAAAATAAGTCAATATCCAAATACACACCTCTTGCGTTTAGGGACACTCTTCAGCATGGATGTGTCTATAGAAAAGCTCCCATGCGTATGTATATATATATCATATATATGTACTGTAATATAATATTTCTTTCACTGGGATTGCAAGATTCGTGGATGAGATAGAAGGGGGGAGTGGTCCAAGACTTTATGCTTTCTAGCTCTTCCTAGTTCCGTTACGTTGTTGTTCATGTTTCTCCTTCTCGTTCTCCTTCCCACTTTGGCTCTTTGTATTATTGATTCTTTTTGGGTGTCCCCACTCCAAAGCCTATGCCCAATGTATATTCGATTTTGATGGCACCATGCATGGGCCCCCTCTCCCATATATTCTCACAGAGTGCACCACTTAAGCTGCTTGATGGCCTCTTAACAAAATTGCTAAACACACTGTAGGACCAGATTATTTGTCGTGTGTTATGTAGAATTAATGAGGACATCCAAGCAAAAGCGAAAGCATGAATACCCACTCTTACTTTGTGTTATGTAAGCAAGAGTGCATTAGCAAGATTATATAGTTTGAAAATAGTTTTAGTGCGTGTATTATATATCTAATCAAAGTTAACAGCTAAAATACTATCCTTACATATACAAGTTATACAAATTAACATATATATTAGACATCCTTACATGTTATCAGACAGAATAGAAATATTAGCATAAATTGATGTAACTATATATCTTTGGTCAAATCCTATATGCCACAACATGCATGCTCGCCATAATGTAAACTGAAGAAAATGTATGGAATCTTGGGCGTAGGTAATATTCACTATGTAGAATATCTTAACATGGAGTTTTTTTTAAAAAAAAATTATGAACAAATTTGAACGTGAAGATATATAACACATGCTAGGTAGTTGAGAGAACATGGAATTCTTATGAACAAATAAGAGAATAAGGAATTAATGGAGTTGACTTCATATGCGAGGGCATGCATCTTCATGCACGGATGATCAAATTGTTAACACAAATAAATAATCAGTTGAAAGATTTTGCCACATGCAGATCATCCTTTACATAATTAAAATACTAATACCTAAAACTGATATATAATTAAAGTGATAGGTGGATCCATGTGACTACAAAAAATCAACTAAGCCAAGCGAATATATATAAATGCATCTGCAGGTCTAGTAATGCAATTAAGTTTAGATAAAGAAAATTGTAAAAATAGATATTTAAAAGGGCAATTTTCTCTCCAATCCATGCTGAGGTCCTTTTAACTATATTCTAATGATCTCCTTATGTGTTGGATTTAAAAGGAAAAATAATTGTGTAAGTACTGACAAGAAATACAATGAAAAAACCATGCATGCATGCATGGAATTGGGGGGAAAAAAAATTTAAGAGCTCTGCCTACATTTTAGTTATTTAATTTAGGGAATAGAGAGTTCCCCAAAATTGAAACAATAAAGGTCTAAAACTATTTGGGGTTTTTTTTGTATCCATCATTAAGTCCCTATATATATACACACACACACACACACACACATAAGTCATGATAGGAGTTAACACCATAACCTTAATTGCCTTGGGATATTTAAAATATATAAAGAGCTCTATTTCATCAAATATAACATCTCATAAAGGGAGCCTTCCATAAAACTTCAATTGCTATTTAGTGGTAGGTTTCATATTGTGATCACAGATCTTCAATCAAAGGTATAGGTGAAACATGGACATCGGGGTTGTCACCAGCAATCACTTTGAAAGAGAAACATCTATCACTTTGTGGAATGTGAAATTTAAAGTCACATATCTAACTTCCCTGTCTAATCCTGTCAAAAATCCCTTTAGGCTTAATAGACGCATGACATGCACATTGTTCTCTTTTAGACCTATTCAGTTGATGTTTACGGCATGTCCAACGTGCTATAGATAGAGAAAACATCTCTTTGCCTAATTAATGGTTTAAATACTACCATTATAATATAATGCTGATTAGGCACCAACATGGGCCAAAAAAAATCGTAAGGGAGCTCTTTTCAGAGCGATCGAGGAGCATGATGTGCCACAGTGAAACTCACCTTCTACCTAAAACATGCTAACTGGTGAGAAATCCCACATCATTTAAAGCTAGCTACTCTATTTAGCTCCAAAGTTTCTCTCATCAGCCTAGCACCAACCATATATAAGAGGTCAAACAGTAATTCAGAAAATGCCTGTGGTGTTCCTCATTGCTTAGAAGAGAATTTTTATATAATTAATATACATTAATTAGTGTTGCAAGAAATATTCATTTTGAGTTACGATAATTGACATTCAGATAATCGGAAGCATACATACCTCAGATTCATCCTCCAAAACCAGCTTGTTCACCAAGTACTTAATCAGCAACCTAACTGTCATCCTTCCATCCCTGCGGTAATTAAGCCACGAATAATGAGAAACTACAACAAACATCGATCATATTGAATTTACTGTTCTTTCTTTCTTTTTTTCGGGAAATCATTATTTTCCTCCAAATATAGAATGTAAAACTGCATAAAAAGTAGCTGAAATAGGGTATAATCATTTGGGAGAAGTTGAAGTACTTGATCCTCAAGTAGCTCTTTGGTATCTGTGGCAAAAAAGGCTCCCTCCCACTGCAGAAATTCCAAAAAAAAAATGTGAAAAGGGGGAACTCGTTAATTTTTCTAATTAACCAAATGTGTTCCTCGTTCCATAACAAACAAACAAACAAAAGTGCAGGAAAAACAAAGGAAAAGGAGCGATTTTTACTGTCCAGTTTTGGTCGCGCAGCAAACTCAATCAAGATGGAATTGGGAACACAAAATGTTTCAAAGCATTTGTGAGTTTGACGTACGTACTGGTTTCTCATCGCCTGAAGCGTGAACCAAACGCCAGATTGCGGTCTTCTCGGCGGGCTGACAACCCTCACCGGCAGGGGCGGCGCCACCGCCGAGCTCGCTGTCGGGTGCACGAGCTGCCTCGCAACAAACTCCGGCATTGCCGGCGGTAGCATCAGAGCGGAACCCCCGCCGAGGGCGAGATTCGCATTGCCAACATTCCAAAATCGCCCCCAATATTGCGGCGGCGGTTCTCTCCTATGAGGGCCCACCCACGGCACCAGAGGGGCCGCCATATCAACCGGCGGCGGGATGGGGAAGCCGCTGGCGCTATTTCCTGGCCAAACTGCTGGAAACGGCGAGAACATAGCCGGAGAGGAGGAGACGGAAGGTATCCTCATCCGCTCGGGGCCACCGCTAGAGCCGGCGGCGGCAGCGGCGGGGGAAGGAAGGTTAAGAGGTGGTGGTGCGAGGGCTAATCGGAGCCAATCGGCGGATGTGGCCGGAGAGAAGTCGTCATCGTCTCTGCGTTCGTCCTGCGGGGCAGGGGAGGGCTCGTCGTCGTCGGCCATGGAGTCGAGTTTCTCTTTCAATGGTCCTCGGAGGGCATGGAAATGGGGTCGGCCGCAGCGCGATGTGAATCCACCAGATACGCAGTGGTGCTGGTGGAGGAGGCAGCAATCGGGGGTCATCGCCGCGTTGCATATACCATGATTCTCTCCGCCGTGCGTCGTTGATCCGTCAGCTCAAGAATCGGACATAGAACAAGCAAAGGCGAAGAAGGACTCGAGAGGGAGCTCAGTTTGCTAGAAAAGTACTCCGCTTTCCATGGAATTCCTGATCAGGCGGAGGAAGCCACGAGAGAGAGAGAGAGATCATCCAATGGATGGTTAGAGAAGGAAGGGAAGAAAGCGAGGAGTGCAAGTGAGATTTTTATAACAAAACGTATTCCCTCGTAATTGTTCATTTATATCCATATACAATTTTATTAACCGAACACACATTACAGAATGAATGAATAAATAAATAAATAATACACATAATAACGATATTCAATTAAAATCGTAAATCGAGGGCAATGAATGGTTGGGAAGTTCGAACGGGGATTGTTTGTTGAGATTGGTTTTCTCGGTGAAGTTGAGGACGATGCTTTGGGAAGCCATAAAAAGGTCTTGTTGGTTGAATTTGCATGTGGCAGGGATTTGATTGTAAAGCGGCTTTCTTTACGTGGGAGGAGATCGAATGGAATGGAATGGACTGGAGTGGAGAAGAAGAGGGAGAGAATGGACGGTAGATGATGGAGATGGAAGGGTGGGTCCCGCTTATACAATTGAATCCATGCCGGTGATTTGACGGTGAAAAAATTGAGTCCTGTTGCCATCGTAATCACTCTTATTTTCCGTTCCTTCGACCAATTTAACATGAATGGATATTTTAACAAACTATGCAAAAAAATAAATATAAAACATAAAATAATAATAATAAAAGAGTATTGTTTAACCATAGAGATGTGTTCCATTTTAATTCATTGCATCCTCGACCCAAGTATAAGACAAATCATATCCATTACGGCATTACTAATCAATCTTATGCAATCTAAATAAACTCATATAAAATTGTAATCAAAATTCGTACATAAATTATAGATTTAAAAAATAATAATAATAAATTGTAAACAGTAGAGAAGAAAGCTATTTACATCATACTATAATTATTAAAATTTAAATTAAAAATATAATAATTTTGGCTAAAAATTAACTATATAATGGACAGTATATGATACTTTAATGTTTGGCAATGAATTGTATCTTATTATTTGAAAAATGTGTTGTGCCTTTATATTTGGCAACTTAATTATTGAGTTTAAGCCAACACATTAAGTAGGTCAAAGGTTACTCAATATTTGACATTAGAAAAAAGTCAAGCGGATTAAGATTGATTGTACACTGGAAAATGATGAGAGTTCAATTAGTGTTGACAAATATAAAAAATTTAATGAGTATTGGCAAATAATAAAAAATCAACAAGCATTAACAATAGTGAAAATCACCTAGTAATTGAAAATTTTAATAGGTGTTGAAAGTAAAAGTTTAGGCCTGGTACATCAAGGTTAACTATATTCTTAATAAGCGATGAAGTCTATGTATATCAAGATTGACTATATACTCACAAGTATTTGAAATTTTGATACTTTAAAATTGATCGGATATTAAACAAGTGGAAGTCTATGAGGTAAGACCTCTAAACAAGTGAAAATCCTAGCAAATTGAGATGGATCTACGGCTGTATTATAAATGAAAGTCCTAATTGGTCAAACGTGACTTTCATTAGGCAAATGATGAAATCCCAAAGGCTATACCTCTAGCTAGTGGAATTCTTATTAAGTAAAGGTTAACCAATACAAAGCAGACGAGGACGTCTCAAAGGCATATATATATAAAAGCCTCTTGATAAGGAAGTCTAAATAAGATGAAAGATACAAGGACTCATCATCTAGGTTTTAGTTAGACTTTACTTAGGTGAGGACTAGACGTTAGAATTGATCGAAATTTATGATTTAGTCAACTAAAAGTTGCTTTCAGTTGACTAAATTAATTTATAGTTGACTTGCTAACAAATAGAACATTTCTATTCACAGGTCAGTTGACTCAGTAGTAGTTGATTGAGGTAAGATGAATATAATCGACTAGACTCAATTAGAGTATCCAAGCCAGTAAGTCATGCCTACATGCCCTACTGCACATTAGCATATCGTACTTACATGTTACAAAACATTAAGTTAAGGGACCAATCTCCCGAGCTAGGATGGCTCATTGATATCTTAGGTTGATGATCTCCAGGAATAAATATTCTCAAGCTCCCTTAGTTCTATACCATCAGCTCCCAGCACTTCGAGCTCCCCATTTCAAGCTCTCCCCTTCGAACTTCTATTATCGCCCACCCAATTATTGGTTGCATTAGCCGTGGCTAGTGATCTCCACGATCATCTTTGCAATGAGTGGCTAGTAACAATCAAATGATTAACATTAATTAATCTATGATTATTTATTATTTATTTATTTTAATAATCTAAGTATCTAATTTGTTGAAACTACTAGTGTGAAGGTGATCATCCTATAAAAAGTTGACATAATTATTTGAAACTTAATATATGTCCAAGATAATGGATTTTCTTTTTTGCTTCCAAATTAAGTATAAGAACCATACAGAACAAATTGTATGCATATACATGATCCATTCGTCATGATGCCATCATCATCAGCGTCATCAAGAGCAACCGTAGATAAAGAATGAAGCAAACGAAAAGAAAGGTAATTAAACTTTTGAAGAAAAAGAAGCCAAAAGAGAAAGCATACTGCTCTGAGTGGTCTATTGAGGTTGAGATGTCATAATTGCCATTGTCTTCGATTTTATAATAATAATAATAATAATAATAATAATAATATTATTATTATTATTATTATTATAGGTTGCTGATTATGCATGCATGAATTTGTGGGTGCCTACCTGCATTGATTACAAAATTGTCTCTTTAGTTTCATGGCCAGTGATCAGATGATGTCTAGTGTCATGCGCCATTCCTGTGGTGGGTCCAACCACAGTTTGCAATTTTGTGCTTGATAACTAGCGACCGAATTGAAGAGCATATTGGAACGGGTTAATGGATTGGGCATGCATGCGACTAATTAACAGGGATCGAACTGAGCCCACATGATATGATTTTTCATACAATATAATTAAATCTCTGTCGATCAAATCATTGGCCAAACAAACAACCCAACTTAACTAATGAAATCTATATTGCCATAAATTGCTCACGAATCCATTGATAAAGCAGCGAACATTAACTCCGGAATCCAACTAGGAAGAGGAGAGTCATTTGCTAGGACAATTACCAAAACTTGCATGCACCACAAGACTGACAGAAGAAAGTCAAGCACGTGGAGACCTTTTGAAATGTCAACGAGATTAATGTCAATCAGAGAGATCTTGTTGCATTAATTTCATTTGGAGTAGGAAAGCTAGTAAAGGCTCTCACTCCCTAGCTGTTCCCATGCATCATGGACTCCTCTGTAAGGGGTTGTCCAGCCACAGAGACAGCCAAAGATTCACATTTCAACTCAAACAATATTGCGACCGATCGAGAAAGGAAAGCATGGATTGGACAAGGCTTCATCATACTCCAACACACTGCTAATCTCCATGCTTCTGAAACTGTTCCCTTGACACTATTAATCTCTTCGATTGGGATATCTAATCATAAAGTTTCTCACCGACTCCCATTCATTCCTTTTGTCGGCCGACATTTTTGCACACATGAATTATCATGCAAAATGATTTATAGTTTAATTCTGAAGAAAGGCCTGTTAATTCCATCGTACATGCAAGTTATCTGAAGTAAAATTTGATATGAAGACCGTAAGTTCCTTCCTTTTACTCGCAAGTAACATTTGCTTTTCCTCCCAACTCTCCCCACCGCATGCTGGTGAAGTTGACAAATGGATCCACTTTTTTCCTCCCTCATGATCTTTGCACTTAATGATTGCAGACCACCTTGAAGGTGCATGCTGATGGACTGACACTTGCCTCAGCGGAGGAGCTAGGGTTTACCAATGGACATTGATAAGACATGTCTTGCTTACATGTCTCTCTTCCGTATGAATATTCAAAGACATTAGACCTGGCAGTGTTTGAAAATTCTCACGCCCTTGCATTGGAAAAGGGTAGTGCTCAGTCACCTATCATAATACCACAGGAGAGGAGGGATAATGAGAGAGCTGAAGTAAAACTAATTAATGAGGGTGTGGAAAGAAGAGATTGAGGGACATCATTGCTCATGAGCACTAACAGATATGCTTCAGAAAAGAAGCAGCAGCCAACGATTGAGGGCTGAGAACAAGCAAGGTGAAGGATATTATTAATCAATTGTGATGAATACTCAGCGATAGAGTAGAGAGACATGTCCAGTAGCTGCAGCTGCGTCCTACGCGCCCATAATGCATGCCCTGCTGCATGCATGCGGACGTACCGAATTAACATAAAGATCTCATGATGCTGCTTTAATGTGTGTGGGTTCCTGTTTGTTTCCATCATGTAATACCACTGCCTGCAGTTGCCTCCGTTTCTGCAAATTCTCAACTCATTACTGTCATTTCATCTCAGCCTGATGCAGAGGACTCTGCTACGACACTGGTTCAGGGAAATCTCATATTAAGCCCCTTGTTATTTTTTTTTACTTTCCCACCATCAAACAAACTGGAATATTCAGTTTCTAAATTCTACTTTATCCACTAGGTCCACTGCCAATTACCAAACCCCGATGTGAAAAGTCCCAGATCTTTTCTGATCTCAGTAATTTTTAATGCGCATTTTTGTTGTCTTCTTGTTTTTGTGTGTATGCTTATGCATATACATCTCTGTGTTTATAAAGTAAATGGAGATGACATGCATGAAAAGATGTTTGAAGTTGCAATAACTGATCATCATTCCTCCGATACCATGATGTCTTATGGAACAACTTTTACGGAGCACTTCGCAACCAGAAGCATCAAGTACACTGCCAAATAGATAGGGCACAATACAATATATTAATTTGCTATGTTGTAAAGAAGTTTGACTTGAGTATGGAATTAGATTAAGTATGAGCTGGGTTTTGGATTGGATTTGGAGGTGACAATACATGGAGACTAGGGTTGCTTAAGCTGAGGAGGTTTCTTGTTCATCTTCCTCCCTAAAGCCTAAAGCTACCTTAAAATTTCATGATTACTCGCATTCATTTCTACCTCTTCCTAAGCTGTCTAATTTCTTTTCTTTTTCAAGAGAAGGTCTGGCGAGATGAATGCATGCATCAGTAAAAGAAGTTAATGGAATTCATAAAATATAAATATTAATCAATTTTATTTGTATCGTAGGATATGAGAATCCCAACTATAATGATGGATGTATGAAGCACTTCACATGAAAAAGATAAACTAATGTTGTAGTTATACAACACCGAACTCATGGCTGCAGAAATTAAAGTAGTTTAGTGCAGGCATCTTTGTCATTAACAATTGAATGGCACAGAAGCACACAGATAATTGAAAATTGTTTTGCTTCATGATCATGCATCCCAGCATACGTGGCACTTGATTTGCTTATGATTACAAGCTCAACAACTAACTGCACTGTATATATAACATGAATCGAAAATGTCTGATTATAATATATATATAGATGACAAATTAATAAATTAAAGTTCAGTCCTGTGAATGAAATTTTTATAGGCAGCTAGAGGAGCTGGGTAATGGCCATCATGATGATAATAGTAGATTGTAAAATATTTAATAATGAATTAATGGAAATATTAAAACAAAAAGGTAAATTAAATATAAAAAAAGGAGCAAACATGATCCCCCATCCTTCGCACGCGCGCTCAGTTGCTGGGCGTCGGGTCCCACTTCCACCGCCTCCTTTCAATTTTCCCTTCACGTTGATACCCTATAAATTAAATAAAGGTTGAGAGCGGTTTAGTTATTGCCACAATAGTGTTTGGAGTTAAATTAATTTTCTCCTCAAACACTGTTACCTTCTGTAAAGCAGTATAAAATAAGTACTGTCACCATGTTACTCACTGTGCTTGGTTACACCAGAATAGAAACAATTACGCGTTCGATATTGCACGCAAGTACAGAAATTATATTCCCTTGGATGAAATTATATATCCACTTCTGAACTATCATGATCGGTTGACGAGGGATAGGATGATCGGCTAACAAGGGATAAGATGATTTTTAAAAAAGATTTTAGAATATTATTCTCTTACATATAATTGTTATTATGACTGATTGTTACGATATTATCTGTTGAATATATCTCGATCGGTCCATAAATCGGCTGTCTGATTGGGATGTTCGATTGTACTTTACATAACCTATTCTGTCATGTATTATACTGCGTGTATCTTAGCCGACCATTAAGACCGGCTGCCTTTATATCTATCTTAGTCATTAAACCGCTCAGTTAGATTCTGCATAGTCCTGAAACATTCATTCGGAGAATGATATAGTGTTTTAGTCATGTTGCGAATATGCTTAAGAAATAATATAATACCTCATGCTCCTAGGAAGTCCTTATGTTTTGCTGTGTTATGCAAAGAAGGGGACAACACTTCTCAACCTCTAATGCAGAAGAAGAGGAAGAGAAAAAGAGATCGCGTGAAGCAACAAGATAAAGACACACAAAAGGAGTAAACACGAGGAAGGAGAAAAAAAAAAGAAGAGGAAGAAGAAGAGTTACCGTGGTTCAGCGACATGCCTACTTTACAAAAAAGATTGAAGCTTTATTAGAATTATCTCTACACAAGATAATCATATTCCATGATTCTTGTGATTATACAATAGGTTTACAATAAACCCTATAAATAGTGCATAAACCCCATATCCGGTAAAATCCTAACAGAATTTTATTATGAAAAAAATCATAATAGAATTCTATTATGAAAAATCATAATAAAATTCCGTTATATAAAATCGTAACAGAATTTTATTATGAAAAAATCATAACAGAATTCTATTATGAAAAACCATAATAAAATTTCGTTATATAAAATCATAACAGAATTTTATTATGAAAAATTTTAACAGATTTTTCTTATATGACATCCATCACATTGGTCTTCATCCAAATATGAGTCACTCGTTAACAATCTCCATCTTAGAGAATATTCACCCCTACGAAGAACATGAGTATTTGAACACAACTCTACCTGTATCTCTGGGTCTGCGTTTCATTGCTCTAACATCTAGAAATATGGATCAAGTTCAAACAATGCTTGAATTTCTCTGTAATCACTGGTTTTGTCAGCATGTTTATAGCATTATCTGTAGTGTGAACTTTCTCAAGTTGAATTCCCCTGAAAGCAATCAACTCTCTGATCTTGTAAAACTTTACATCAATGTACTTGGTTCTCGCATGATACACCTAATTCTTCACCAAATAGATAGTACTCTGACTATCGCATAATTGTTGGTGCAATCAGCTTCTAGAGTTTTAATATTTGACAAAATACCTAAGTCTCATCAGTTTGACCAAGGATTGATCCAAACAGGACTTGATGTTTAGAAGAGACTAGCAAGGAAAAGTCCTAACTTAATTAGGCAAGGGGAAATCCTAGGGGGAGGTAACCCTAGGTGATGGAAGTCCTAGTGAATGAAGCTAGACAGTGAAAATCCTAGGGAGAGGTAACCCTAAGTGGTGGAAGTCCTAGTGAGTAAAGCTAGACAGTGGAAATCCTAGGGGGAGATAACTCTAGGTAATGGTAAAGTCTTGGATACAATCCAAGTATGAAGCCTAATAGGTCGGGTAGACTTATAGAAGTATGGCTTGATCCTAAGGGATTGTAAGGGTAGACTTGGAGGAGGGACCTTTAAGCAAAAGGTAAGTCTCGTAGGTCAGGTAGACTTGCAAGAGTCCAGTTTGATCCTAAGAGATTGACCCTTAGGTGGTAGACGTGGAAGAGGGACCTCCAAGCAAAAGGTAAGCCTAATAGGTCAGGTAGACTTACAGATATAGGATATGTTGCTTGTTTGTGTTTGTATGGTTGTTTGGCAGAAACCTAGAGCTGGAAGCAAAACAGAGAATAGACAAATGTAAATGGGTGAACCGAACTTAACTCAGGTCAAACTAGATCCAAATCGATTCAAGTAGACCGATTGGGTTCGGTTTAGATTGTTGAGTTGTCAAAAATATTGACATGGAAGATGATGTGGCAAAAGATCATCTTTATGATTTGGATCAAGATGAAGATAAGCTAGATGATATGGATAGAGATAAGGCTTGATCCAGATAAGGCTTAATCCAGATATTCCTTCATCTAGATATTGCTTTATCTAGATATGCTTCATCCAGATCTGAGACTTAATCCAGATAAGGATCTGATTCAACTTTATAATCGGAGATGAAGTCTCTATGTTTAATATATTGATTTTTCTACAAGGTGTCGGGGGTCAGTCGATCGGAGTCGTCTGATCTAGGTTGCGGAAACCCAGGCTGAAATATGACTATTGAATTTAAATCGCTAAACGTCACACCACAGTAGATATCCGCCTCTCACGTTAGGCGTGTGGCGGCAGTGGGCAGGATACATGCCACATCTGTTAGGATCGTCGTACTCGGCTATAGAGGAGGGGTGTGAATAGCCGACCCCAAATTGCTCGTTTCTTCCTACGATTAGGGTTAGCGTAGCGGAAATAAAAATAATAGAAACGAAAGCGGAGAAATCAAACCTCAACACGCGTCGATGTAACGAGGTTCGGAGATATACTCCTACTCCTCGGCGTGTTCATAAGGTGGACAAAGCCTATCAATCCGTCGGTGGATGAGACCCCAGAAACCCGGCTAATAATCACTCCTTCTGGGTGGAGAAACCTCGCCACAATGTTTTGCAAAAGCAATACAGGAGTAGAAAGCTGCAAGAAGCAAAATACAATACAAATGTATGAAACACCTTCGCTTACTTGCCTTCTCTTCGACTGGATGAAGCAGCAGCTTCTCGGATCCAACCACAACAGCAACAGCAACTGATCAGTTGGTCCCAGCCGAGTGGAAGCTCACAAAAAGCTTCAGGAACGAAGAGCTCAGCAAAGCTCGCAGAAGAACTTGCAGCAGCAAGAAGAAGAGGAAGGAACAAGAAGAAGCAGAAGCTTCGGAGAAGTAGAAGAAGATAACTGTAGCAGCCCTCGATCTCCTTTTATAACCTCTGATATCCTGAGCCAACCTGCGAACCTGCAAGCAAAAAGGCCAGAACACAGAAGCCCGAAATCACCTAGCCGTCGAGTCACAGCGGCTGGTCTGAACCGATCGAGCTCCCACGATCGGTCCGAGTTCTTCCGATCGGTCATGGAGACCGATCAGGTCTATCCTGATCGGTCCCGGACCGATCAGACTCTTCAGTAAGTTGTGCTGAGTGCATACTGATCGGTCCGGGGACCGATCAGCCTCTTGACGGTCCCACCGATCGATCAGTGAGCAGCTGGATCGGTCGATCGATCAGAAACTCACGATCGATGGATCGGTCACCAGACCGATCCAGGTCTTGGTTTTTGCCCAAACCAAGTCCAAACCAATATCCGGTCAACCTTGACCTTTTGGTACATCATGCTTAGCATCCGGTCACTCCCTTGACCTGCTAAGACTCCCCACCAAGTGTCCGGTCAATCCTTTTGACCCACTTGGACTTTTCTCTTCGTGTCAAGTATCCGGTCACTCCCTTGACCTACTTGACCTTCTCAACACCAGATGTCCGATCACCCTTGATCTATCTGGATTTTCCCTTGCCCGGCTTCACTCACCAGGACTTTCACTTAGCTTCACTCACTAGGATTTTCACCTGGCTTCACTCACCAGGATTTCCAATCTGCCCGGCTTCACTCACCAGGACTTTCCAACTGCCTAGCTTCACTCACTAGGACTTTCCCTTGCCTGGCTTCACTCACCAGGACTTTCCAACTGCCTGGCTTCACTCACCAGGACTTTCACCTAACTTCACTCACTAGGGTTTTCACAACTGCCTGGCTTCACTCACCAAGACTTATCCGTCTACCTGGCTTCACTCACCAGGACTTTCCACATCCGGTCCAGAGAACGAGCTACCGAGCCCTCTCTGACCACAGTTCGGGGAATGAGCTACCGAGCCCTCTCCGACTTCCATCCGGTCCAGAGAACGAGCTCCCGAGCCCTCTCTGACCACAGTCCGGAGAACGAGCTACCGAGCCCTCTCCGACTTCCCATGTGCCAAGCTTCCATACTTGGACTTCTCCGTGCCAAGTCTCCATACTTGGACTTTTCCCTTGCCAAGCTCCCTGCTTGGACTTTTCACCATGCCAAACTCCCTGCTTGGACTTTTCACCATGCCAAACTCCCTGCTTGGACTTTTCCCATGCCAAGCTCCCTGCTTGGACTTTTCCCGTGCCAAGCTCCCTGTTTGGACTTTTCCGAGTCAGGTCAACTCACCTCGGGTCAACCAGGTCAACCTTGACCACGGGTTGCACCCACAATCTCCCAAGCTTGTATCCTTGTAAAACATCAAGATACAACTTTTCTGTTCACGTCAAACATAACTCGTCAAACATCAAAACACAACTCGAGTCAAGTCAACTCGAGTCTGGTCAACCAGGTCAACCTTGACCTAAGGTTGCACCAACAACATCACCATGGGTCGACATTTAATAACGGCATGGGAGTTCGCTCAGGTTTAATGCATAGAGATTTGCATAATTTCCTAGAAATCTGGGTGATGTAAGCCTCGCTCGCGCTTGCCCAAGACAGTCTAAGCAAAGATTTTACAAGTACAAACCTTTGTTATACCGATCGAATTGAGAGAGCACACCTATGGCCGAACGACAAGCTTCAACAGGCTGATCGGTAGGGAACAGTCACATCCCGATCAGAAACCACATAGTGTCAAAGGCCGATCAGGAGGAAATCTGCTCAGACAATTGTCCAGTCAGTCGGACTTACAACCTCATTCGACTAGACTTGAGGGGGAGGGTTGTGATGCAGTAATGATGAAGGGCCCCACCCCGCTGTCATGGTGGTGGTCAAAGTCAAGACGGTCAACACGTAGATGGTATCAATCGGTCAGGCGAAGAATGCCCCGACTGGGGAGAAGGCTCTGATCCGCCATCACCTTCGACACGGGGAGCAATCAAACAACCAATGCTCAAGGGATACAATGTGCAGAGGCCGAGCCGAGCGGCTACCCCACTTGGTCAGATAGCAGAGTGTGATGTGCATAGTTCAACTTCGGCCGAGAGGCTACTCCGCTCAGCCTGGTAACAGGCTTCGACCGAGTGGCTAACCCGCTCGGCTTTGCAACATGCCTCGATAATAACAAAGTGGACCTTCGGTCGAGCAAACACACACTTAGGAGTAGCGAGATTCTGGTCGACCAGACAGGGCGACTGAATTCAGGCCGAGCGGCCAATCCACTCGGCCTTGCAGTACATTCCTGATATCTAGTAATATCCTTTTGGGAGTTGGTGCCACTGACACTGGGTATGAGCTGCCAGAAGATCATACGACGAAAGCTTCTACTGTCACTTTAGAGATATGCTCGGCCTTACACTTTACTGACAAGTCTTTTCAGGGAAAGCTTTGAGAAGCGTGCTCACCTTGGGAAGCATGCACACGCGCTACCAGAGCTCTATATAAAGGGGGGTCTAAGCATCGGCGGAAGTATGCGATATTCACTATTTGTGCTACAGTTATCTTCTCATTGCTCCGCTTTCATTTCATCGTCGGTGACTGACTTGAACGTCAGAGGGCTAACGTCGGGGACCCCTTCTCTGGCTCAGCACTGACGTAGTCTATGTTGCAGGTTCACACAGAGTCCATAGGAGGTCAGTGTGAGTGTCACATCCCCAACTTTCCGTCTCTTCGACTTTCGGACATGATCACTTTTTAAAAATTATTGTATTTTTAACTACATTTTCAAAAGTGATAGTTTTAAAATAATATTTGAAAACAAATTCTTTAATATATAAAGATTTCTCAAGTGTTTTTCAAAATTTTTAGTGTAAAACCAAGGCAACCTTAGGTAGTCTTTTTGATGTGTGTCAAAGGGGGAGAGTGACTTTAAGTTAAAAACATTTTGACTCCCAACTTAAGAACATTGTCAAACATCAAAAAGGAGAAGATTGTTGGTGCAATCAGCTTTTAGGGTTTTTATGTTTAACAATATACCTAAGTCTGGTCAATTTGACTAAGGGTTGATCCAAACAGGACTTGATATTTGGAAGAGACTAGCAAGGAAAAGTCCTAACTTAGTTAGGCAAGGGGAAATCCTAGGGGGAGGTAACCCTAGGTGGTAGAAATTCTAGCGAGTGAAGCTAGACAATGGAAATCCTAGGGGAGGTAACCCTAGGTGATGGAAGTCTTAGTGAGTGAAGCTAGACAGTAGAAATCCTAGGGGGAGGTAACCCTAGGTGGCGGAAGTCCTAGTGAGTGAAGCTAGGTAGTGAAAATCCTAGGGAGAGGTAACCCTAGGTGGTGGAAGTCCTAGTGAGTGAAACTAGACAGTGGAAATCCTAGGGGGAGATAACTCTAGATAATGGTAAAGTCTTGGATACAGTCCAAGTATGAAGCCTAATAGGTTGGGTAGACTTATAGAAGTACGGCTTGATCCTAAGGGATTGACCCTTAGGTGGTAGATTTGGAGGAGGGACCTCTAAGCAAAAGGTAAGCCTCGTAGGTCGGATAGACTTACAAGAGTGCATCTTGATCCTAAGAGATTGACCCTTAGGTGGTAGACTTGGAGGAGGGACCTCCAAGCAAAAGGTAAGCCTAATAGGACAGGTAGACTTACAGATATAGGCTATGTTGCTTGTTTGTGTTTGTATGGTTGTTTTGCAGAAACCTAGAGCTGGAAGCAAAATAGAGAATAGACTAATGTAAATGAGTGAACTGAACTTAACTTAGGTCAAACTGGATCCAAACTGGTTCAGGTAGACCGACTGGGTTCGGTTTAGATTGTTGAGTTGTCAAAAATATTGACATGGAAGATGATGTGGCAAAAGATCATCTTTATGATTTGGATCAGGATGAAGATAAGCTAGATGATATAGATAGAGATAAGGCTTGATCCATATAAGGCTTAATCCAAATATTCCTTGATCTAGATATGACTTTATCTAGATATGCTTCATCCAGATCTGAGACTTCATCCAGATAAGGATCTGATTCAAATCTATACAAGGAGATGAAGGCTCTATGTTCAACATATCAATTTTTCTACTACTCATATTCCGTGTGCTCAAAAGGAAGGCTGCGAAGCGATGCTTTGTTACCGGGGAAGCTCTAGGAAGGGTGTATTCCGTGTGCTCAAAAGGAAGGCTATGAAGCGATGCTTTGTTACCGGGGAAGCTCTAGGAAGGGTGCGCGACGCTTAGGACTTCCGGATCGGCTCAGAAAAGTTTTTGTTTGTATTTCTTTTACTGCAAGTTGTATTTACTTTATCATTCTTTTATGCTTGTACTTGATAAATTGTAAGATGAGTTTCTCCACCTCCGGAAAGGAGACCATTAGTGGACTCGCGCTTGAGTGCGTAGGCCTTGGATGTACTGACCCTGGGGGTTGGGAACCAAGTATATCCTATGAGTATTCTTTCCTTTAAGTTTTTATTATATATATTCCACTGTGATTAACACTTTGATAGAAAGAACGAACGAAATCCAAGCGAAAAGTGATGAGTCGATATTCACCCCCTTCTATCGACGCCACCGATCCTGCAATAACAACTTGACTCTACCTTACTAAACGTCCAGTTCTCTGACCAACCCTGTAAGCCATAAAGCTTCCTTCGTGCTTTAGCTGTTGTCATGTATTTCGACTCCATAATAGATAATACAACAATAGATTGTATCATAGATTTCCAATAGATATATCCTCCTGTCATAGTGAACACATATCCTGTAGTAGACCTTCTGTCATCTAAATCTCCTACAAAATCTATATCTACGTACCCAGTAACTGAAGGATCTTCCGATTCTCTACTGAATATGATGTCATAATTAACTATATTTCTCAAGTATTTGAAAGTCCACTTTACTACATCCCAATGTGGTAGACCAAGATTTAAGAGAAACTTGCTCATCATACTAACTGTTTGCTCCAAATATGGTCTCGTGCAAACCATGGCATATATTAGACAACCAACTGCACTGGCATAAGGAACCTTTGATATCTCTTAGATCTCGTCATCCGTCTTTAGATACTGTATACTGGATAACTTGAAGTGTTGTGCTAGGGGTGTGCTCATTGACTTTGCATTCTTCATGTTGAACCTATCCAACACGTTCTCCATATAGCTACTTTGAGACAATCTCAATCCCCTTGCAGCTCTATCTCTATGAATATCCATCCTAAGAATCATCTTGGTCTCTCTCAAATCTTTCATGTCAGATTCCTTACTTAGTAGCCTCTTTAATTTATCGACCTCTTTCATCTTCTTTGTAACAATGAGCATATCATCTACATATAGTAGTAAGAAAATCAGTGATTCATCTTCAAGGCTTTTACATATATGTAGTAATTATACTCACATCTACTATATTCATTTTGAATCATGTATAAATCAAAATATTTGTACAATTGCTTAGAAGATTGTTTCAATCCATAGAGCGATTTCTTCAACTTGCAAACCAACCGCTCTTGTCTGGACTGACTAAATCTCTTAAGTTGTGACATAAAAATATGCTCTTCTAAATTTCCATGAAGAAATGTCGTCTTCACATCCATTTGCATTAGCTACAAATCGTGATATGCCACCAAAGTCAATACTGCTCTAATTGACGTATGTCTTACTACTGGAGAAAAAATTTCTTCATAGTTGATCATGTCTGAAATCCATCATAACCCATATCAATAGTTAATCCTCTTTCTTTGTGAATACCCCTTTGCTACCAATTGAGTCTTAAACTTCACTTCTTCTCCTTTTGATATTTCTTCTTTCTTTTTGAATATCCACTTGCACCTTATAGTTTTCTTTCCTTCAGAAAGTTTCACTAGATCCCACATTTGGTTCTTATGCAATGACTCTATCTCCTATGCCATAACACTGTCCACTTATCCTTCTCAGAGTTGTGTATCACCATCTGAAAGGATGTATGGTCTCCACTACTAGTAATAAGTGTATAAGATATCAAGTCTTCGAATCCCTATCTGGTGGGTGTTTTTATGACACGTCTCATTCTACCACTAGTTATAGTGCGATGCTTCATGTGATTGAGCTAGAATCATTAGAGTCATGAGTTTCTAGCTCCACCTGTTCAACATCTTTCTCCATGTTGCTCTGTGGTATTTTCTTTCCTTCTTCCTGAGTACGTTGTAGCATATCCTTCTCATCAAACACCACATCTCTGGTGATCACCACATTGTTTACCTTAGGATCCCAAAGCTTGAAGCCTTTAAATCCTTTCTGATACCTCAGAAAATGCATTGCTTTGATTTCTCATCCAACTTTGATCTTTCCTCGCTAGATATGTGCATATATGCTAGACATTCAAAATTTCGAAGATGAGAGTAACCTACTTGATTCTCTGTCCATACTTCCTCTGATACCTTGCCTTCTAGTACTTCCTTTGGTGATCTATTAATGAGATAACATGTCATATTAACTATTTCCATCCACAAATTCTTTGTTAGCCCTACATTCAACTTGAGACATCTTTCCTTCTTAATAATTGTCTTGTTCAATCTTTCCGTTATCCCATTCTGCTGAGGTGTTCTGTGAATCAAGAAATGCCTCATTATCCCATGCTACTCACAAAATTCTTGAAACTTTGAATCTGTGTACTTAGTCCCATTATCTGACCTAAGATATTTGATCTTCCTTCCGGTCTGGTTCTCCACTTCAATTTTCCATAATTTAAACTTTGTAAAAGTTTCTGACTTGTGATGCATAAAATATACTCAGACCTTTCATGAGTAATCATCAATAAAACTTACAAAATACAAGTGCCCTCCACGTGATGCTATACTGGCTGATCCCCATAGATTTGTATCTACGTAGTCCAGAATCCCCTCCATCTTGTTTGTTGTCATCTTGAATTGCACTTTGCTATATTTCCCAAGAACACAAAATTTGTATAATTCAAGCTTGCACGTTTTAACACCCTTTAACAAATCTCTCTTACGAAATTCTAGCATCCCGCATTCACCCATATGCCCTAATTGTTAGAGTGTATACTGAAAACCTAGTTTTTTGTAAACATTTATTTTGAAATAAAGAATCACATTGGTCAAATGTCTACATTTATATGCTAAGTGTAGTTGTTCAATTAATTTATATTGTAGATAACATGGTGTGTGGTGTCACACACAGAAGATCATATTATCAATTCCTTATAAATTATAAACAGTAGCTTACGGCTAAGATGGATAGGAACAAATCATTGGAATAGTCGTAGTGTAATTTGGTATTAGTTTATCTTGACTATAAAATAACACCAGTACACTATGAGTGTATTGAGCAGGACCATTTGAGGTAGCTTCTTTTTATACTGACTAAATAAAAGAACTAGATCTCTGTTATTATGGAAGTGTGTGCTCTTAATCCTAATATAATAACAAGTACATATACTTAATATTTATTTCTTTAATTTATCAAAGGGTATGATTTAGTTCGATAAATCAATAGACCCGATAAGTTGGGAAATAATATTATTTATAGTGTGTGTTGTTGATTATAGAAGGAAACTATGTCATAGGAATCTAGGTTGGTGATGTCTCCAAGAGAAGCTCATAAGGATTGTCATGTAAACCCTGCAGGTAGACTTAGTACGACATGATGATAAGGTTGAGTGGTACTACTCTTGGAGCTAGATATTAATTAAGTGAGTTGTCAGTAACTCATTTAATTAGTGGACATTCTATATCTTAAACACAGGGAGATTGTCACACTCATGATAAGAAGGAGTCCATATAGTAATATGAGATTGGTGCGGTATTTCAATAATAACTCTTTAGTGGAATGAGATATTATCGATGAACTCGAGTTGGGTGTTCGGGGCGAACACGAAAAGCTCAAGTTCATCGGGAGACCAAAACCAATTCCTGCTCTCGGTCCCTGCCGTAGCATCTTATTTATAAAGTGTTATACCCACTCATACCCACCTTCTTACCCACCTTAAGGTGGTCGGCCAAGCCTAGCTTGGAGCCCAAGCTAGGGCCGACTAAACCAAGGTGAGTTGGTGGTCGACCCTAGCTTGAACTCAAGCTTGGTGTGGTCGGCCACAATAAATTAAAAGGTTTTTATTTTTTAAAATATTTCTTATGTGAAAGCCATGGTTTTAAAAGAGAGTTTAAAATTTAAATATTTCCTTTTATAGCTTTCTACAAAAGATTAAGTGAAAGGTTTGATATCTTTCCTTATTTATAATTAAAAGGAATATTTTAATTTTTGATAAAATTTTCCTTTTTTTAACCATCCTCATAATTTAAAAGAGAGTTTTAAAATTAAAATTTTCCTTTTATAATTTCTACAAAAGATTAAGAGAAAAGATTTAATATCTTTCCTTATTTGTAAATTAAAAGGAAGATTTTAATTTTGAGAAAACTTTCCTTATTGTAATCATCCACATGTTTTAATAGAGAGATTTTAATTTATAAAAGCTTCCTTTTATAACCAACTATGAAGGGAATTTTTTAAAGAGAAATTTTTATTTTAAAAATTTCTGGAAACAAATTAGGAAGTTTTAATTTTTGTTTAAAACTTTCCTTGTATGGAGGATGTTGAGGTGGCTGGCCAAATAGAAACAAGAAAGGAAATTTTAATTAAATTTTCCTTTCATTGGCAAAGACGATAAGGAAGGTTTTATTAAAACTTTCCTTATTTGCTAAGACCAAGGAATATAAAAGAGAGGGTAGAGGTGCCTCACCTCACAATAACCTATCATCTATTCCTCTCTCTTTTCTTCCTTGGTGTGGCCGGCACTCTTCCTTCCCCTCTCTTCTTCTTGTGGTCGAACCTCATCTTCTCTTGGAGTTCTTGTGGTGGTCGGATCTTGCTTGGAGAAGAAGGAGAGAAAGGAGGCTTTGTTTCTAGCACTTGGAGCTTGGTGGTGGTGGCCGAACCTCATCTTCTCTTGGAGTTCTTGTGGTGGCCGAAACTTGCTTGGAGAAGAAGGAAGCTTGGGTGGATTCTTGTCTCGGTAGATCGTCGCACACACGACGTCCGAGATAAGAAGAGGAATATGATAGAAGATCGTGAGGTCTATAAGCTATAAAAGGTATAACTAGTTATTAATTTCCGCATCATAACTAGTTCATTCTTTTATTTAGATCTTGAAATACCAAACACAAGAAGCATATGATTCTAGGTTTTGAATTTGTGGTTCGAGTTTGTGTTTCTTTTGTTTTTTCGAACTTGTGATTCGATTGTTCCTTTTGGTTAAACCTAGGGTTACTATAAGGAAATTAAATATTGAGTTTCATTGAAAGGCTTTGTTTAGGAAGTGATGGATGCTCCCATACCCAAGAAGGCCTAGTGCCTCGTTATGTTTAACCTGAAATTAATATTTAATTAAATTTGTAACATAGGTGGATTTGGATCAATAATGTTAAGCATCGTTTGCGATCCAAGTCTAAACCACTAAGAACAGATAAGTTGAATTTGAAATCAATGATGTTAAGTTCTGTTTGTGATTCCAAATTTAATTTCTAAAGAACACAATAGGTTGTAAGGAATGTTTCAGGACTTATACAAAATTTTTGTACAGGGGAACCTGTACGATATTTCGAGTAGCAACCAACACTAACCCTATATGCTACAAGATAGTGTTGTCTGATTCAGACTCCATCGAGATGACTCCACCTACAACTATAGTCCCTATCAACTTGTAGATGTTCCTTGCTACCTTTGTCCTTTCATTACCGTCAGAGCTCACTTACTGACATTCATCACCCCACTCACTGATTTGTAATTGCAACCATTACTATCTAGTGTGCCTAGAGAGATCAAGTTTTTTCTTAGCTCTGGTATATATCTGACATCACATAGTATCACACCCCGGGGGATTCCCTGCTAGAGGAAATTTCGATAGCATTTCCTCTTTATGGGTGACAATTTGGAACATATCTATACATCCACAAACTACATATGCATCAACCAACATGACCGAAATATACACAATAATTAAATAAACAATCAATCCATATAGTTTATAATAAATTAGCCTCCGGTTACCTACACAACAAATCACAACCATGCAGTTAAATAAAACATACTCCATTATAACGAGGAAAGCATAAAATCCATAATGGAAAACCATAGCAGTGGAAAACATAGGCAGAGTACCAAAAACTCAATATAAAATTCATGGGTTCAATAACTACACATTACAAGTCTGTAGTCCCAAAACAGGAAATAAAAGATCAAAAGTAGAAAACTATTATGACACGAAGTGGGGACTAGCGACTGGAATCTCTTGACAACTTCAACCTGAAATAGAAATAAGTCAACGGAGTGAGTTCAACAACTCAGCGGGTATCAAACTGACATGCATAGTAAGATATACCTAACGGTAATAATCATGGAGTACAATCTCCTAATCAAAAATAGGAAATGCAAAGATTGAACAAGCAAAGAAGCTGTACTCACCTGGGCCTCCTATTCTGACATAAAGGTCGTCAGACCAAACCCATCATGTCTCCTGTATGCATGTCAATCATATGCAACCACAGAAATGCAGCACCCAATATGCAGCAATCACAAGCAATAAATGCAATCCATTCATATAATGCAAATGACATGGTCACCCCTGACGCAAGTCAACCATCTCACACACGATGGTGAGACCGAGTGGGTAGGGCTATGACAACTGTGCACTCTACCATCACTACTCCTGAGTGACCGAGTGGACAGGATGTTGTCGAAATACATTTATCCTCCTACCCCAAACATAGTGGGGGAGCCTAAGCTCTCATCTCCCTGTATCATAGTCAAGGGGAGGGATCCCTACCCGCTACACACTACAGTCATTGCTACCCATGAGCGGACCAGCGGAGTCCTGACAGAGCAAACTGCACATACCCTGCCTGATGTACCAATAACCCATGAGTGGTTGTGTGTGCAGATCATGTAACTGTCGATGTGCTCAACAATAATGGAGCCGACAATCGCTCAACATGCAATCATGCAAGATGATGCATGACACTACAACATGTAAATCCTGACACCTCTATAATATATACCAAAAGGTAAAGAAATCTAACAAGGATATAAGTATCATGAAATTAAGTACACATGTTAGGTATGTCTAGTAACTAGTCCTGTACACAGTAAGGCAATGTATGTCACTACTTATATGATCATAAGTACATATGACAAGAACAAAAGAATATAAGTCTAAATGCATAACAGATAATAACAAACAAAGACATGATATAGGTATCAAGTAGTGACATACCAATGGTAGCTAAAAACACAATCATTACTACTAGCTATAAATTACTATGCATATCATAATGACAATATCAAAAAAGATAAGTCAAAGGTACCCGCATTAAAAACGAAGATCGTATCAGAACAAATCCCACGTTAAGACGCTCGCCTCGAATCAAAGTCCTGCAAATCACATAATGTATTTAGCTAATTACATGCGAAGTAAATAGCTAAATAAACTCCCTATCTAATTAAAGCAACTCTCGTCTGTTCCTGTCAGGAATCTGAGAAGATGGAACTGCCGGTGTGGCGTGCTTGGAATGTTGACCGCATCTCCATGACCCGGATGGTGAGCTGTCTTTTGTGTTGACCAAGTTATCGGAAGACCTCCAATCAATGCTACTTGCAGCCAGCGACCGGGATGCCCCGGTCTCTGATACCCCGATGCTCGAGGCGGGTCCCACAAATATATAAGTAGTCGAATAATAACATAATAATAAAATAAATATAGGATGAGTACGGTGACGTACCCTGGCCTCAGGGGGCACCCTCGGATGGATTGGTGAGCTGGTGACGTTGCTGATCGAGTCGTCATGACCCTGAAAACTGGATGAATGTGTCAACTGAGGAGCGAAATCTGCCTACTGGGAGCCGAGCTCGACCTGGATCCCGCAAACAACACATCACCCGAGAGATAATAGTGGCATGTCGGCCGAGAGATGATGTCGGTACGCAGGCCAGGATATAATATCAGCACGCAGGTCGAACACACCACAGCGGCGCGTAGGTTGGTGCACGACACGCAGGCCCGATAATTTCAGTAAATTATAATAACGATACGAAGAGGGACACACAATGACTCGATGGCCGGAAACACAACAGATGGCTGGAAACACAGCGATGGATCAGATCTGTGCCAAAAATAGTGGAGATAGCGGCTGTAAAGTCACCGTGGTCGGCTGTAGAGCCGCCGAAGCCAACGGTAGAGTCGTCGGAGTTAGCTGTAGGCGATGGGGAAAATAGAGGTGGCTGGCAGAGGTGGCCCTCGTGGGTAGCGAGGCAAAGGCGTGGCTTGCGGAAGAGACATGGTGCTTGCGTGTGTCGTCATCGGCATCCTCACGTATGTCGACGGTGTAAGCGAAGGGCAGCGTTGGTGCCGGAGAAGGTGAAGGCGGGGTGGCGGACTCGGAGAAGAGGGGAGGTGGCAGCTAGAGGTTGCGGCCGGTGAGAGAAAAGGGAGATCATGGGTGATGCCAGAGGGCGCGCGACGTGAGGAAGTCGACGGCAGCGACGGGTGGCACTAGGGTTGCAGGAGAAGGGCGGATCTATCCGACGACGATGGCGAAAGACCAAGAAGAAGCCCTTTCTTCTTCTCATGGTGCCGTCGGCGGAACCCAGCCCGAAGTCCTCCCCTTTGTGCTTGGCAGTGGCCAGAAGAGCACGAAGACCAGCCCCCTTTCGTGATGAACAGTGTCACTCTTAAAACCAAAGCCCTACTAATGTCAAATGACCAAAATACCCCTCTTCTTCTCTCCTAATTCCCCCGGTGCCCTCAAATATATCTGCATTATCGTCGAACATAATTATGAATTAATCTATCAAAGTGGTTAGATTAAATTAAATCCTCAATTAACCATAGGCATACCATAAACTTTCTAGATTAAGGTTACCAATCATGAACATTCCCCCAAAGCAGTAATTGAATGGGTTCAAGTTAACTTTTGGAAATCCCTTTGCAAGGAAACTATCCTCTCGACATCCTAATAATAGCCAACCCAATCAACATATCACAACCGCATTCTAACTCCTAATCAATGCTAACACAGGACAACAAAGGTTAGGTTAAAGTATTAATTACCTTCAACTTCTCTTCCTACAGCTGGTTGTTGATCTAGCAATTACTGATATGGCTCACGACATTAATGAGGCGACCATGATTAGCTTGGCTGCGCATAGTTGATGAGGATGGTAGCAACTGGTGAGCTAAGCTACCGATAGAAGCAAACGACAGCAATGACCGCAAGCTACTGTGGTGGTTGGAGCAGAGAAACGACGATGGTAGATTTAGGTTTAGTGCATACCTTAAATCCGGCCGTTGGAAAGGAGGGTTCAATCGACTTGGATCGAGCGGGAAAGGGAATTTCGTAGGTGAACTCAAGCCCAAGCTGAATCTCCACTACTCGACGGCGATCCACTGGAGGAAAGGTAGGCCGGCGGTGAAGACCAAACTAGGGCAGAGTAGATGATGCTAGGGCATAGAAGTGGGAGGTGGTGGTGGCTTCGGCTTTTGGCGAGTGCTTGGCATCCACGATGAGAAGAGGAGGTGGCACTGCGGCTTCAAGGTTGCAAGGGCATCGTCGGCTAAGGAGAAGCGGAAGGAGACAACGCAAGGGAGAGGGCTAGTGACCGGATCCGCGTCGGTGACGAAGAGGAGGGGAAGAGGAGAAGGCTTCGCGAGAGAGGAGAAGGGAGAAGAGGGTTTGACGTCGAGAGATTAGGGCACGGGAGAGAAGAAAAAGAAAAGAAATAGAAAATAACTTAGGTTAGATAATTAAACCTAAGGTTAAATTCCTCAATCAACTCCCATCTTTGGGAATTCCAAACAAGCTTTTCCCAAGCCTATATATGCATCCTCTTAAACTCGTTATACAAGCTCCGAAAAATTCTGAGAAAATTTATGAAAATTTTTAAAAATTTTGTTAAGGTTATTCATCCATTAAACCCTATTATTTTATTATTATTTTGTTATGGTATTTTACACATAGGGTTCTGATCATACCATCAAACATCTTGATTTTGACATTCTTTATGCCGATAAGTTTGCATAACACATCATTTTCCATTAACACTGAACCAGAATCCACTGCTCTATAGGGGTCAAACTAATCCTTGTTTGAAGTCATATGATATAAACACGCAGAGTCTAAAATCCATGCATCCATCAGCTGCTCCGAACTCAACATAACTGATAGCATATCTCCATTACCGCTCTCTGAATTTTTCTCTTCACTATGTTTCCATACTTATCGAACTACCTTTATTTTCTACAATATGTTTCTTTATCTCTGGACAATATCTCTTGGTATGCCCTTTGCCTCCACACTTATAGGGCGTGATCACTTTCTTCCTTCTCGACTTAGAACAAGCCTTGTTGTTGTTACTCGATCCATGTCAAGATTTACTCCTACCACGCTCTTGGTTGCGATTTATCACAAGTCCTTCTCCCTGAGAAACTTCATCGCTTGTTTTCTTCCTTTGGTGAAAACCTAGCAACGCACCTGTGATATCTAATTTGAGAGTTTTCTTACCCCCACATCAAACTATTAACCAAATTCTAATACGTAGGAGATGAAGGTAGAAAATTCAACAACTTAACGCCTTGTCTTCATCTTCCATCTTCATATCAACCCGCTTCAGATAACTCACAAGCTGGTTGAATACATTCATGTGCTAGCTTAGATCGGTTCCTTCTGTCATCTTCAGCCCGAATAATTTCTGCTTGAGATACAACTTGTTTGTCAATGATTTTGACATGTATCGGCTTTTCAACTTTTGCCCAACTGCCACCGGTAACTCCTCGTCCATGACATGATACATCACATCATTTGTAAGATAAAACCTGATTGTTGTCATTGCCTTCACCTGAAGTTCTTCCCAATCTGATCTCTCCATGCTTTTCAGTTTCCTTCTAGCACCTTCACCATGTCTTGTTGCATCAACAAGTCTTTGACCCTTCTCTACAATAATCCAAAGTTTCCAGTTCCTTCAAACTTTACCATATCAAATTTCGCAGAAGTTGTCCCTGACATGTTAAAGAAATCCACAAAAACCTGTAGCTCTGATACCAATTGTTGCGCAAAGAAGGGGGCAACACCTCTCAACCTCTAATGCGGAAGAAGAGGAAGAGTGAAAGAGATCGTGCAGAGTAACAAGACAAAGACACACAAAAGGAGCAAACACGAGGAAGAAGAAGAGTTACCATGGTTCGACGATGTGTCTACTCCACAAAAACTGTCGAAACTTTATTAGAATTCTCTCTACACAAGAGAACCATATTCTATGATTCTTTTGATTATACAATAAGTTTACAATGATCCTTGTAAATAGTACATAAAATCCAGACCCGATAAAATCGTAACAGAATTTTATTATGAAAATATCATAATAAAATTCTGTTATGAAAAATCATAATAGAATTATGTTATGAAAAATCATAATAGAATTTTGTTATATAAAATCGTAACAAAATTTTATTATGAAAAATTTTAATAGATTTTTCTTCTATGGCATTCATCGCAATGACCTTTATCCAAATATGAGTCACCCATCAACATGTTGGAATCCCGTCCGGGTGGTAATATGAAGATAAGTGTTGTAGGCCCAATCGTCCTTTTACTTGACCGGGTATATAATGGGCTACCAAGAGAAATGAAGTTACGTTCTAAGAGGTTCGGTCAACAATCAGGGTCACTGTCACCTAAAAATCAATTAGGGTGACCAACAATCAGGGTCTCCCGGGCATGTACAAGGGGACTCATACGAAGTAAGGAGTTTAACTTTCCCTTTGACCATACCTATGGTTGGTCTATTGTGGAGTGAGTTGGTCATTCCGATCGCCATGTGAGGTCGGCTGGCCTCAATCTTGGTCGCTTTAAGATCTGATCGCCCTTAAGACAATAAGCTCCTCGGTTTGCTCGGCTTAAGGGCTGATCGTCTCTCCCAGCTGACTGTCTCTTCTCGACCGGATTATAACTCGGTATGGTTGAATCTAAGAACCTTAGCACTGCCCGATTAATCAAAGCAAGGTGAAGGGATGTTGTTACTTCTCGAATGTGACTGTCATATAATCTTGACTTTGATTATCTCATCACCTTGATTCTAACTACCATATGATCCACTCGTCATAACCCGTATCAATGGTAATACACTTAGTTGGTGTTGTGAAAACTTAATCATTTCACTAATAATTTCTTGACTAATAATTTCGTAAGTTGGTAAATATCTGAGTGCAGAATTAAACCATACAGATTTCTAAGTAGAACAGTGTTAAATAGCTAGATTCTTGTCAACTAGAATAGATTTTTTTATAATTTTTAGGATCATTATATATAATTTTTAGGATAATATTATATTTTATGAGTTAATTATATCCTTTCTTACCTATTTTTATATTTAAAATTT